>NC_056733.1:1586807533-1587557533 GCF_019279795.1 Protopterus annectens
TGCACGAGGTGTGGTTTTAAAATGTCCATAACGGACGACCACTCCTCGTGCGTCTATTGCTTAGGTGCTAAGCACCTACAAGAGTCGTGTAGTGTGTGCCACGCGTTCTCTTCTAGAGTCCTCCAGGAGAGGAAGAACAAATTAATCCTCAAGGGATTAATCAAGCCTTCCTTCGAGGAGGCTTTATCTTCCTCTCCATCTCCTTCTAAAAAGAAGAAGATAGCGTCGGCTCCGACCAGTCAGTCGGAACCGATCGCTAAAAAATCTAAGCAGACTTCTCCATCGGCTCCACGGACTTCGGAGCCGAGGTTGGAACAATCTGCCTCGATGCCTCCTGCCTCGACCCCTATGGTTTCGGAGCCGAGGTCTGGGGCATCGAGAGGCGGGTCACCCTCATCGGCTCCACTGATATTGGAGCCGATAAGGGTTACCGGCTCAGACTCTTCCCCCTCGGAGCCGAAGTCCTTATCGGCACCGAGGGAAATTTCCTTGAAACCTTCCTCGGAGCCGATAGTTGTTGAGTCCTTTCGGAGCCGGTCCCCAAGCCCTTCGGAGCCGATGGAGAAATCGGTTCGGGCCCGATCGGTATCCTCTAGATCATCCAAGATGTCTAATTCGGACATCGACAGGGTGCTCCTTCGACTCTTCCAGTCTCCGGTGTTCCAAAAGCTAGTTTCGGCTCCAACCCATTTGGTTTCGGAGCCGATGGTCCACTCCCCTGCTGTGATTCCTCCTCCAACAGCTTCGGCACCGTTGGAGCCGGTGCTGGTGGAACCTGTGGAGGTGTTAGGGTCGGGCCTGACCCTTGCTCCAACTCCGGCTCTTGGGTCAGAGTTCAGTACACGGACTTCTTCCTTCGGCCCTGGGGGGGAGGCTTCGGGATTGATGCTTTCGGTCCCAAGTCTCCCTCTTGGTGCGTCGGCGGCGGGAGTGCCATCCACTGTCGTGGCCACGGAGGTGGGACCCTCCCAGGATTCTGGTGGTCCCGCCTTCAGGGCTATGAGGAGTGCATTAGCCAAATCTTCCTTGGCTACCTCCGCGGTTTTCCCAGCTCCTTCCCTGCACATGGAGACTGGGTCGTTGGCAGTTCCCCTGTCCTTAGACAGCGGAGCCCCTGGGCCTCAGGTTACCCCCGCTGGGGTTTCTCCCCCTCCTGGAGGTCCTTCTGAAGCCGCTTCAGAAGAACCCCCCAGGAAGAGATCGTGCAAGAGGAAGCACGTTGACTCCCCTGATGAGTCTCTGACATCCGACACCGATCTCGATGATGCAGAGGGGTCCCCTAAGTCGTCCTCGGATGATGTCTCCTTTGCAGACATCCTGGAAGCCCTAAAACAACGAGGCGGCTGGCAGTCCAAACCCCCCTCTGCTGATGAGTCGGTGTTCCTGAAGGCCTTCGGGGCTCAGCCCTCCGCCTCCTGGGTGTCTCCGCCCTTCGACGAGCTCTTGGATTTGATCTGTCGAAGGGCGTGGGAACACCCAGACTCCGTGGAACCGGTGCCTGCTCGTCCGAACAAATTCCTCTCGGCGCCCCCTGACAGAGAGTTCCTTACTAAAGGTGTGGCTGTAGATGCTTTGGTGGTGGCATCTGCTACCCAGCAAGATGTAGCAGAGGCTTCTACGTCCGTCCATCCTCCTAATAAGGAGTCTAGGAGTATGGATCGGTACGGAAAGCGCACCCTCAGTTCAGTGGCCTTTACACTGAGGGCCTTGAACTACCTTACGCACTTTACCAGGTTTCAGAGGGATCTGATTAAAGAGCTATCAGATACCCTCTTGGGTAACCTGCCTGAGGAGCTGGCCCAGACGGTTGGCTCTCAGCTGGCTACAATCACGTCCATTTCGAACTCGTCCATGAGGCTCATTTCTTATGCGGCCGAAGGGGCGAGTAGAGCGGCGGGGACAGGCATTGCTCTACGGAGACAAGCCTGGCTCCGTCTGTGTCACTTCGCGGAGGCCTTCAAGTCTTCATTTGCCGACGCCCCCTTTGATGGGTCCTCCCTGTTTGGACCCAAGGTAAAGGACACACTAACCCGCTGTGAACAGGAGGGTAAGACTCTGACTGCCGTAGGGGCACGATTTTCCACTCCCTTTCGGCCTTATCCCAAGGCTAAAAGAGGAGGGAAAATGTGGTTCCGTAGATCCCAGAAGCCTTACCCCTCTCAGCAGGAGGATTCCCCTTCCAGAGGCAGAGGAGGGGGAAATTCTTCCGGAAGACGCCGTCCCAGAGGCGGCAGAGGCCCTCGCAACACTGGAGACCGTGAGTCCTTTCTTGGCTCTTCAGCTTTTCATAGTCCCTGAGGGATTGCCCGGCTGTGCTGCTCCGGAGCCAGTCGGGGGTCGTTTCTCGAAGCACCTAAAGGCCTGGGAAGGTATCACTCAGGACCGATGGGTGCTTCGGATTATCGCCGGAGGTTACTCCATCCCATTCTCTCACCCCCCCCCCTCAGTCCAAAAAAATCCCGGACCCGCCACCCAGTCAGCGGGATACCGCAGCCTCAGAAGTTTCAAAGCTGCTGCAAAAAGGAGTCATCCAACCGGTCCCCGCAGACCAGATCGGATTAGGGACTTACTCAAGATTCTTTTGGTGCCAAAGACCGGGACTTGAGGCCCATTTTGGACCTCAGCATCCTAAACCGTTCAGTCAGAAAGTCCAAGTTCCGAATGGTCACCCTACAAACCATTCTCCCATTGCTGGAGAAAGGTGTTTGGATGTGCTCCATAGATCTCAAGGACGCTTATTATCATATCATGGTACATCAAGCGTCCAGGAGACACCTGCGCTTCAGCCTAGGAGGCAGTCATTTTCAGTTCCGTGCACTGCCCTTTGGTCTCACCACAGCCCCCAGGGTGTTCACCAGGTGTTTGGCAGTCGTGACTGCTCACCTGAGGAGTCTAGGATTCCAGGTGTTTCCGTATCTAGACGACTGGCTCCTAACTGCCACCTCCAAGCATCTACTTCTGCGGAGCCTACAAGCCACTATGTCACTGGGCAATTCCCTTGGAATCACCTTCAATTGGCCAAAGTCTGTGTTGCTGCCATCTCAACGAATAAGATTCATAGGGGTAGAGATAGACTCGAACCGAATGCGGGTCTATCTACCTGCAGACAGGATACAAACCATACAGGCTCAAGTTCGAGCCTTACTTCCCAGATCCAAAGCCCCAGCCAGAATGGTCCTACAGCTATTGGGATCCATGTCCGCCACGGTTCTTCCAGTCCCCTTGGCAAGGTTGCACATGAGAATTCTCCAGTGGCTTCTTTCAGCTCAGTGGTCCTTTCAGGAACTCCCCCTCAGTCATCTTGTATGGATCACGGAATCTTGCAGACGGGACCTTCGCTGGTGGCTAGTGCTCTCCAACTTGGATCAGGGACGACCCTTTGTTCTACCTCCTCCGGCGGCCACTTTGACCACGGACGCCTCCCAGACGGGGTGGGGGGCATTCCCTGGGCAGGTCAGTCCAAGGCAAATGGCATCCGGAAGAGACTTTGCTTCATATCAATATCTTGGAAATGAGGGCAGTACTTCTGTCCCTTCAAGCCCTTCACGATTATCTCCCTCAGGGCGTAATTGCTGTTCACTCAGACAACATGTCAGTTGTTCGGTACCTGAACAAACAGGGAGGGACCAGATCCTATCCTCTTTGCAGAGAAGCCATGAGAGTTTGGGAATGGGCAGTCTCGACCAAACGCTTCCTAGTGGCTACTCACATACCGGGCAAGTCCAATGTGATAGCCGACAGATTGAGCAGGACCATCCTCTCTCCTCACGAATGGTCTCTGAATATGACAGTTGCAAGTCAGATTTTCAGCAAATGGGGAGTTCCGTGTTGCGACCTTTTCGCGACTCCTCTGAATGCGAAGTGCAAAGAATTCTTCTCCCTAGCCCCGGCTCCGGGGAAGAGCCCCATGGACGCATTAGTCCATCCTTGGCCCACCGGCTTGCTTTATGCCTTCCCTCCAGTTCCTCTCCTTCCCAGAGTGATTCAAAAGGCATCTCTCTTGGGGAGCAAAATGATCTTAATTGCTCCTTACTGGCCTCGTCAGGTGTGGTTCCCCTATCTTCGGAAACATGCCCTGGAAGGTCAATGGTTTCTGGATCAGATCCCAAACCTACTGGTTCATCAGTCGGGACTATTCCACCAGTCCCTACACACCTTAAAATTGACGGCTTGGCTCCTCCTCTTCCGACAATAGTCAGGGAGTCATACATTGGATCCAGATGTTGTACACATTATCTTCGGCCCATAAGTCTGCTACAAAGAAACTGTATTCTAGCAAATGGAAAAGATTTGCTATTTGGGCTCAACTCCGGGGCCTGGACCCCATTTCTATTCCCGTGGCAGAAGTACTAAAATTTCTGACTTCTCTTTTCAATCAAGGCTCTTCAGTTTCTACCATCAAGGTACAATTGGCAGCAATTTCTAATTTTCACGAATCCATAGACCCACCCTTAATGAGCAACAGATTGTGTAAGACCTTCTTGAAAGGTGCTGCTCTATTAAGACCTCCGATTTCTCATCCTGCACCTCCATGGGATCTTGATATAGTGTTACACGCCTTGACTTCTTTCCCCTTTGAACCGGCAGCTACATGTGATCTGAAGTTTCTATCATGGAAGACAGCTTTTCTGGTGGCGATTACTTCTGCCAGAAGAGTTTCAGAGCTTCAAGCTTTGTCAGTAAAACCCCCGTACTTGGTTTTTCACAAAGACAGAGTATCCCTCAGACCAAATCCTTCCTTTGTCCCTAAAGTTTGTTCTACTTTCTGCTTACAACAATCGTTAGAGCTTCCAGTTTTTTTCCCAAAATACTCTAACAAAGCGGAGTTCATATTCCATACTCTAGATGTCCACAGACAGTTACGTTTTTATTTAGACAGGACCAAACAAACTAGGAAAACAGACCAGTTGTTTGTATCCTTTGCAGATAACAAATTGGACAACGCGGTCACAAAGGTCACTATTGCCAAATGGCTCAGAGACTGTATTAATCAAGCTTATTTTTATTCTAACAAAGAGCTTACCACCCCTGTCAAGGCTCATTCTACAAGGGCTATGGCTACTTCGATAGCATTTCATTCTAAGCTTGCTATTAGTGACATTTGTGCTGCGGCTACATGGTCTTCCCCGCACACCTTCATTTCCCACTACAAATTAGATGTGGCATCTAGAGGACGAGCTTCATTTGGTTCCACAGTGCTCAGGAGTGTTTTCCAATGAGCCACCCGGGATTTAGGTGCTAGGGACGCTGTCCCATCAGTACAGAATGTAGGCGAGATAGGATCACATAACATCTTTTAGTTATGTACTCGCCATAACTTCAGATGTTTGGGATCCATCTCGCCTACATTCCTAATAACCCACCCTCCTTCCCCCTTCCTTGGAGATCAGAGGATATCAGAAGGTCTGAATCCTGTTGTTTTATCTTGAAACATCTAACAATGTTATATAATCAAGTTGTGCATGAATGCGGACAAACAAGATCTGGGGGATTAGTGGTGGTGCATCCTGGGATAAAGATAGCTCAGCCAATAAGAGGCCTCGCTCTATAGCATAAGCGTGCCGAGTCGGAGCCGAGGGATCGGCTCCGAACCCATCAGTACAGAATGTAGGCGAGATGGATCCCAAACATCTGAAGTTATGGTGAGTACATAACTAAAAGTTTTATTTTATACTTGATTCATGCTTTTTATATAATGGAATGAAAAGTTTTAAATTTTAATATATGTTTTTTCACGTGAGGAGGTTTTTAACAAATTTTAAATGGATTAATTACTATATATGTTTTTTAGATAATAAATGATTTTAACTTCATTTTATCTGCAACCTGTGGGTATTTGAATCCATGTCGTATCCGAGCCGGCAACTTTTTTTCTAGCATCTGCTCCAAGCTCCGAGCTCCTCCCCTACCCATAATGCACTACCATCTCCTACCTTCCTTCAGATCTCATTTGCCACACCAGTAGTGAGCATCGTGGTCTCCTTCGCTCTGAGCTCAGGGATAGTAAATTTATAAATACTTTGTCTTAGCGTGTCTGAGTTAGTTGTTTCCCTTCCTCCCCCACTAGTACATCGCTTGTTCGTCGGTTAGTTAAAAAAAAAAAAAAAAAAAAGTTTTTTGGTGTAAAACTCTGTAGAGTAGTTATTAGGCCTGCCCTTTCCCCTACGTGTATTTTGTGTGTGGTGAATTTGTAGGTAGTGGTGTTTGGTGCAGGACCATGGCTGATCAGCCAGAATCAGTATTTAAGAAATGCACAGGGTGTGTCCATAAGCTCTCCCCGGCTGATGGTCACACTCTGTGTCTTATTTATTTGGGAGTGTCACATTTGTCGACACAATGTGCAAACTGCACTGGGTTCAACCCTAGAGCCTTAAGGGATCGGAAGGCCAAATTGGTAGCTAAAGGCCTTCTCCCCTGCATCTATGCTGGAGTCTGCCAAGGCCTCGGTACTTAGTACTCAACCTCCCACTTTTTCTGGGGCTGTGTCAAGCCAGGAAAAAGCTACAGTCAGTGTAGTGGATAAAGACAAGGACAAAGAAAAAGCCAAGGAGGATAGGGACAAGAAAAGGGATAGACCTTGCAAGAGATCCCCGGATGGGGAGCTCTTCTTTAGTCCCCCTTCTAAGTCCATGAGGCCATGTTTCTCCATGGCTCCGGTCTCCTCCTTTTTCACCGGAGCCGTTGGAACCTTCGGATCTGAGGCATTCCTCTCCCTCACTGCGCAGATGAGCCAGATTCGAGACGGTGGCTTCTAAGCGATCGACACAGAGCTTATCAGACTTAGACATGGGCAGGATGATGGGGAGATTCATTCAGACCCAAATACAGATGGGAGTCTTGCCAGGCCCCTCTCCCTCCAGAGGGGGACCTCCGTGCCTTTTTTTCTGCCACATCTCTCCTTCCCCGATACATACTTCGGCTTCGGGGCTCTTGGATCTGAGATTTTCTGGAGCTGGTAGCTCAGCACCGACTGTTCCCCCAACCTCGACTCCGGCTGTTACCTTGAGTTTCTCGGATCCGACTAGTTCGGAGCCGAGTGGCTCTCGGAGCCGCGGACAGGGAGTCTGATCCGACGGAATGGATTCTTCGGCTCTGCCTCTTTTGGATCCGATCCATTTCCTCGGCCCTCAGGCTACCCTTCCTTCGGCTCCAGTCCCTGCTTCGGATCCGGGGAGGGCCTCTTCCTTGCTGGGTGCCAAGGAGGTATGCTCTCCTTTGGCCTTCGAAGTGATGGCGAGGGTTCTCTCCCAGGGATTGAGACCCCAGCCCATCCCCTCGGATTCCACCCAGACACCTCTGGATTTGGCGACGACTCCCTTCATCCTGTCTCAAGGACAGCCCGTGCCAAAGGATCCCCAGGTTATTTCCCCTAAGGAACCCCCTGCGGCTCACGAGTCCTCTTCAGAGAGTCCCACTGAAGAGGGTCACCAGTGCAAAAGGAGGCACTTGGACTCCCCTGAGTCCCTCACTACGGACACTGACTTAGATGAAAGAGAAGGTTCCCCCAGGTCACCTCCCGAAGACGTCTCCTTCAGAGAAATCATGGAGATCCTCCACCAGTGGGGGAGGTTGGTCAGCCCCAAAACCATCTGGGGATGAGTCAGTTTTCCTGGAGGCCTTTGGCATGGGCCCATCTACTTCTTGGGTGTCTCTGCCAGCGAACTCCTTGGTGGACCTTATCACCATGCGGGCATGGAAGGAGCCTGGCACCGTAGAGCCCATCCCCAAATGCCCCAACAAGATTTTATCTCCCCCTACTGACAGACAACCTTGGTTAAAAGGAGCCCCAGTTGATGCTATGTTGGTCGCAGCAGCCACCAAGAAGGAACTAGCACAGGAGAGTTCCTCAGTCCACCCTCCAGACAAGGAGTCCAGGTCGGTGGATAGGTTTGGGAAGCGCATTTATTCCTCAGCGAACTTTTCAATCCGTGCGCTGAACTATTTGGCACATGTGATCCGGCTTCAGCGAGACCTTGCATCAGAATTTGCTGAGTCGCCCCCAGAGTCCTTATTGCCGCAGGACAAACAGTTTTCTGCAAAAAAATGTCTGCACTGAAGTCAGTCTCAAACACGTCTATGCGGCTCCGTTCCCATGCCAGAGAAGGAGCAGCTAGGGTGGCGGGGGCAGGCATAGCCATGAGGCATCATGCCTGGCTCAGGTTGTGTCAGTTCGCAGACCCTTTCAAGGCATCGTTTATTAATGCTCCCTACAACGGTTCTTCCATTTTCGGGAAGAACAGTACGTGACACACTTGTCCAGAGCGAAAAAGACAGGAAGACTTTGTCTGCCATCGGGATCCGCTTCTCTAACCTTCAGCGGTCCTTCTCTAGGAATCAAAGAGGGCAAAAGAAGATGTGGTTCTGAAAATCTCAGTTTTCCCGGGATTCTCAGAACAACTATTCCCCCAGAGGCAGAGGGGGACAGGATCGACGCCGACCCAGAGGTAGAGAGGGTCCCAGAAATTTTGGGTCTAGAGAACCTTTTCTGATAGACCCGGTTAGCAGCCCTGAGGGGTTGCCCGGCTGTCCTACTCTGGAGGCAGTCAGGGGAAGATTGTCCTTACACCTAGTGACATGGGAGTCCATTACGACAGATCGCTGGGTGTTACCGATTATATCCAGAGGATGTTCTTCATCTCACATTGCTGCAGTCCTTACTTATGGGTAGTCCGCTGTCCTCGGTCGGCCCGAATACCAAAGTATTAGGCTGACGTCGGTCATGGGCGCCTAGATCTGACATCAGAGCGTCAGGGTATAAAGGCGCATGACCGACGTCATATCCACAGTCTTTTTTGCCGCATGGTCCGATGCAGAAGCAGCGTTGCAAGTGCCGTTCGGCGTTCTGAAATTTTTCGCTGGAGTTTCAGACCGATACCAAGTTGGCTAAGTACCCGTTGGGGAATATTTTTGTTTTTTCTTGCCTCAGTTACTTACCGGATGTCAGAAAAAGTGAATAATTGTATTTCTTGTGGGAAACAGATACCGCATAGGGATTACCACTCGCTTTGTATTCCTTGTTTGGGACCGGAGCACGTAGTTGGGTGTCGGTTTTGTGCTAGGTTTAATAAGCGCACTATAAAACGGAGGTTAGATTGCGCTAGGTTAGTCTTTGGCAAGAGGTGTAATTATAATATGCCGTCGGATGTTCCGACGCCTGCTTCTACTAAGAAGCGCAAGGACAAATCTTTAAAGCCTAGGCAGGATGATTCGTCCGTTATGGACGCCGGATCTTTAGAAGCTACAGCTGAACAGGTGGATCCGGCTGAAGTTTCTGTTGAGTCCCAGGGGGAAACTTTGATTTTACATGATGTGGCCTCTCAGGAGGCAGGTCAGGCTGAAGGGGCCTCTCAGGTTACTATTCTCCCTTCTATGCCTAAGGTGGTTAGGCCTTCTGTTACTGTTTCTAAGGCTCCTTCTAAGGGCAGGTCTGTTTTGCCTTCCTCTGGTGTCAGTTCTGGTTCTTCAGGGTCTGTGCCTAAAAAGCACATGCTTAAAATGGCAGAGGATTTGATTACTTTAATTAGAGGTTCTATGCCCCCTCCTGATAAGAGGCCCAGGATGGAGCCAGAGTTGGAAAGTTTGGAGCAGGCCTCAGATGATTCAGAGTCTTCTGCTGAGGACATTCAAGATTTCCCTCCTTATTCTGATTCTGATGCAGAGGATTCCACTCCTTCTGCTTCTCCTGCAGAGGATTTTTCATTTTCAGAAACTCTGCATTCCATGAGGGAGCATTTTAAGTGGGAAGGACAGGATTACTCTGATTCACGGAAGAGACTTAGGGAGTTCTTGTTTTTATCACAGCATAGACCCTTAGCTATACCTCCGGTTTTGGATGTTGTTTCAGATGTTTTTTCGGAAGCTTCCCTTAATCCAGATTCTGTGCCTCCTGCTCCAGTTAAACCGGACAGGTATTACAGGGTGCCTGAGGCTCATAAATATCTTTATAAGAGTCCTAGGGCGGACCCAGAAACTATTAGTCAGGGGCCTAAGGGTGTTAGAGTCTCTGTTGTTAAGAATCCGGTTCCTCTGGATAAGGAAGCTAGAGCTTTGGATAGATGGGGTAAGAAGGTGTATACCTCTTCTACTTTAGCAATGAGAGCTTTGAACTGCCAGTTTCATATGTTGAAGTATCAGAATTTCCTCCTTTCTCAGCTAAGATCTAAAGTGGATGCTTTGGCAGAGGGCATAGAGTGTAAAGAATTGCAGGATTTAGTGCATGTTTCTGAACAGGTGGGAAAGCACTCTTTGCAATGTGGTTTTGATGCTTTACAGGCTTCTTCTAGGGTGGCTGCCACTGGTTGAGTTATTCGTAGGCACTCCTGGCTTAAGGATCAGAATTTGTCTGAGCATGTTAAGTCTAGAATTCTGGATGCCCCTTTACAGTCTGAAGTTTTGTTTGGTCCTCCTGTGGAGTCAGTCTTAAAGAAAATGGAAGACAAGGCTAAGTCTATGCAGACTGTTAAAGATTTTTTGCAGGTACAACCTCCAAAGTTTAGTAGAAATTGGCCTACTAAGGGGTGGACGTACCCTTCTTCTGATTCTCAGTCTAGGGGTAGATCTAGGCGTAGTAGGGGCAGAGCTCAGAGTACCTTCAGGCCGAGACAATGGAGTTCGCCTGCTCAATCTGCTGGTGAGGGCAGGGGCCAGTCCTTTCGTAAACAGGCCCAATGACCTGCATTTTCAGCTGCCAGATTCTTCTTGCCTGGCAGCTCCTTTGGGAGGAAAGTTGGCTCTTTTCAAGCAAAATTGGCATTTAGTCACCCAGGACAAATGGGTATTGGACATTATAAACCGAGGTTACAAGTTCTATTTCCATACCTTGCCTCCTTTCAAGGGCATCCCAGACGTCCCTCCTCGGCAAAGGATAGAGGCTCACAAACAAATTTCTTTACTTCTTCAAATAGGAGCTATACAGCCAGTTCCTCTGTCAGAAGTGGGCGTAGGATTTTATTCTCGCCTGTTTCTAGTTCCAAAGAAAGGGAACACGTGGAGACCAATTTTGGATTTATCTATCCTCAACACTTACCTGGACATTCCAAAGTTCAAGATGCTGACTTTACAACAACTTTTACCTCTGTTGGGAAAAGATCACTGGATGGTTACTCTGGATCTCAAAGAGGCTTACCTTCATGTTCCTATCAGGCCCAGTTGCAGGAGGTACCTGCGTTTTCGGGCTGGAAATTTACATTATCAGTTCTCTGCATTGCCCTTTGGCTTATCTTCTGCGCCCAGAGTGTTCACAAAGGTTCTGGCTCCAGTGATAGCTTTTTTCAGACTAAGAGGAATATAGATTTATCCTTATTTGGACAATTGCCTGATTGTTGCACAAGAAAAGGACGAACTTCTTCATCATCTACAGTATGTGAAGGCAGTGTTAAGATGCCTAGGGTATTCTGTGAACGAAACAAAGTCCAGTGTAGTACCCTCTCAGGACATGTGCTTTTCTGGGTGTGAGACTGAATACAGCTTCCCAGATGGCTTTTTTGACCCCGGACAAACAAAGAAGCCTTTCTCTTTATTTCCATCAAATGTCTCTACGGTCCAGGCTGACTGCAAGGACAGTCCTTCAAGCCTTGGGGTTCATGGCATCTTGTATTCTGGTGCTTCCCAATGCCAAATTGCATATGAGGAAGCTTCAATGGTATCTCAAAAATGTATGGACACAGCACTGCCAAGATCTAGAGACTGTCATTCAGATAATACCTTGCATTCAGAAGGAGTTTTTGTGGTGGGCTCAGGAATGTCACCTAAACAAGGGACTCTCTGTGACCCGCCAGAGGCGAGTCAGATTCTAACGACAGATGCCTCGGACAAGGCTTGGGGAGCACACCTCAATGGAAAATGGGTGCAAGACACGTGGCCTGTCAAACTCCAACATTTGCATATCAACTTGAAGGAAATATTAGCAGTCCAGTTTGCATTGATGGCTTTCAAAGATTTACTTCACCCAGGGCAGGTGTTGATTCAAACAGACAACACTACTGTCATGTGGTACATCAACAAGCAAGGGGGAACCCATTCGTACCCTCTTTGCAGGCAAGCGATGATTTTGTGGGAAACTGCTCTCAATCTACACCTCAATCTTCAGGCAAGGTTTCTACCAGGAGCACAGAACTCCTTAGCAGATGTGTTGAGCAGACAAATAGTGGATCCTCACGAGTGGAAATTGGATCCTCATGTATTTCAAAAGTTGACAGTGTTATGGGGAACTCCAGACATAGATCTGTTCGCTTCTCCACTAAATTGCCAGTTGCCAAAGTTTTGCACAAAATGTTTCATCACACAGCTTGGAAGGTGGACGCTCTATCATTCAGTTGGAACAATCTGCATGTATATGCCTTTCCACCTCTGCCTCTTCTTCCCAAGGTACTTTTGAAGGCCAGACAAGACAAGCCAACCATGATTTTGATAGCACCGGATTGGCCTCGACAACACTGGTACCCACTACTGAGGAGTTTAGTACGAGAACCTCCATGGCCTCTGCCTTTGATTCCGCACCTTTTGTCACAAGAGGGCAATCACTTCCTCAATGTCAAGATTCAGTCTCTGCATCTAACAGCCTGGCATATTCTGTTTTAGGCTCTGGAGGGTCTCAGCTTCCACAACAAGTTTTGAATGTTATTTTGGAGGCCAGGAGGCCTAGTACCAGGAAAGTTTACTCTGATAAATGGAGGAGATTTTTATTTGGAGCAAAGGAAAGGACTTTGATGTCTCCAAACCTGATTTAAGTGTTGCTCTTCAATATCTTACTGAGTTATTGGACAAGGGTTTGTCTTTCTCCTCGATAAAGGTCCATGCTGCAGCCATTTCTGCTCACTATGATTGTGACCCTCCTTTATTCTCTCATCCTTTGTTTAAGCAATTTCTTAGAGGGGCAAAGAATATAAGACCCCCACGTAGAGCTCCTACTCCTGCTTGGGATCTCAATTTTGTGTTGGAAAAACTTACTCTACAACCGTTTGAGCCTGCAGCTACTGCCGAGTTAAAGTATTTGTCATGGAAAACTGCTTTTTTGTTGGCCATTACCTCTGCAAGAAGGGTTTCTGAATTACAGGCCCTCATGGCAGTGGAGCCTTTCCTGATTTTTCATAAGGATAGGGTATCTTTGCGTACTAATCCTTCCTTTATGCCTAAAGTGGTTTCTAGTGGGGCCTTAAACCAAACTATTCATTTGCCTACTTTTTATGCAAACCCCCAAAATAAAGGGGAGAAAATTTTGCATACTTTGGATATTCACAGACAGTTGCATTATTATTTGAGCAGAACCAAGGAGTTCAGACAGTCTCAGCAGTTGTTTGTTTCTTTTGCTTTGGGTTCACAGGGTAAACCTGTTTCAAAACAAACTATTTCTAAATGGATTGGGTTTTGTATTTCTTTCTGTTATTCCCATCATGGTAAGGAGATTCCTGCTGGAATCAGGCCTCATTCCACTAGGGCTACTGCTACTTCTACGGCCTTTCTAAGGGGGGTAGCTACAAAAGACATTTTGGAGGCAGCTACTTGGAGTTCAGTGCATACTTTTTCTAAACATTACCACCTTCCTCTTTATTCTAAGTCTAGGGCTGGATTTGCCACTGCAATTTTACAGGGCATTTTAGCAGCCCCTAATGCTCTGATTTTTACCAACCTCCCTTTCCCGTTGCTTTGGGATTCTACCCATAAGTAAGGACTGCAGCAATGTGAGATGAAGAACATAGTACAGTTTTGTACCTACCATAAATGTAGATGTTCGAAGATCCACATTGCTGCAGTCCAATTTACCCTCCCTCCTTCCCCACTGTAGTTTGACATGGTGCTATGCTTTAGGTGATGGTTGTTGTTGGGCTTGTTTTTGGGAGGTATTCTGTTTTTGGCTGTGGCCTTTCTTGTTTGGCCTTCTGACATCTGGGGCAAGAAAAGACTGTGGATATGACGTCGGTCATGCGCCTTTATACCCTGACGCTCTGATGTCAGATCTAGGCGCCCATGACCGACGTCAGCCTAATACTTTGGTATTCGGGCCGACCGAGGACAGCGGACTACCCATAAGTAAGGACTGCAGCAATGTGGATCTTCGAACATCTACATTTATGGTAGGTACAAAACTGTACTTTACACTGTCCCATTTACTGCCCCTCCAAATGTTCCAAAACACCTCCCGGATGTTCCACCCACTCACAGGGAGGCCGCAGCTCTAGAGGTTTCAAAGCTGCTTCTCAAACGAGCCATCGAACAGGTCCCCCACGACCAGTCCGGATCAGGCATCTATTCAAGGTTCTTTTTAGTGCCAAAAAAGACTGGGGACCTCAGGCCCATTCTAGACCTGTCAGCTTTGAATTTGTCTGTAGCCAAACAGAAATTCCGGATGGTCACCCTATAGTCCATTCTACCTGATCTCCAAGGGTGCGACTGGATGTGCTCGTTAGACCTCCAGGATGCTTACTACCACATCAAGATCCACAGACGCTCCAGGATGTTTCTGTGCTTCCGTCTGGGAGCCAGTCACTTTCAGTTCAGAGCCCTACCCTTCGGTCTCACCACAGCCCCCCAGATTATTCACCAAGGTAATGGCAGTTGTAGCGGCTCACCTGAGGCTTCTGGGTATTCAGCTATTTCCTTACCTGGACAACTGTCTCTTTGCTGCACCCAACAAGCATCTGCTTTGTCTAGCCCGAGACTACTTTATTCAGTTGGCAGATCTATTTGGGATTACAGTCAGTGTTCAAAAATCCCAGTTGCAACCAGTACAAGTTTTAGACTTCATTGGGGCATGGCTAGACACTTTGCAGATGAAAGTATTCTTAACTCCAGACAGGATCTTACACCTCAGGTGCCACATAGCTCAAATAGCGAACTTCAAGTCTCTAAAGGCGAGCGAGGTTCTCCGGCACTGGTCTCCATGGCTGCCTCCATATCGATTCTCCCTTGTGCACGCCTTCATATACGGGCTCTTCACTGGACTCTGGCTGTTCAGTGGTCTTGGCTAGACCTGCCCATGGAATATCCGATCAGGATCAGTCATGTCTGCAGGATGTCCCTTCTTTTGTGGTTAAATTCACTGGAGATTATGATACGACGCCCCTTCGCATCATCTCCAGTCCAAGCCACAGTGACCACGGACGCCTCCTAACTCGGGTGGGGGGGACACTGTTTGGGAAGGACAGTCCAAGGCACATGGTCCAAGTCAGAGACCAAGTTGCATATAAATGCTCTAAAGATGAGGGCAGTGCTTTTATCGTTGGAAGCCTTTCACACTGTCCTTCCTGTCGGATTGATTGCATTTCAGTCAGACAACATGTCTGTTGTCTGGTATATCAACAAGGAGGGGGGACCCAGATCCTATCCCCTATGTCGCAAGGCCATGAGAGTGTGGGAGTGGACGATCTCCACCAGTCGGTTTCTGATAGCAATGCACATCACAGGGCACTCCAACATTTTAGCGGACAAATGGAGTCGGGCTATTCTGATGCCGTATGAGTGGTCTCTGAAACAGTCAGTAGCAGAGGAGATATTCCTTGCATGAGGTCAGCCTTGCTGCGATCTGTTCACATCTCCTTCCAACGCGAAGTGCAGCGAGTTCTTTGCTGTGATTCCCGACCAGGGGAAGCCCCCAGAGATGCTCTAGTCCATGCTTGGCCGCCCAGGCTTCAGTATGCTTACCCACCATTGCCACTCATTCTGAAGCTTCTTTGGAAAGCTTGCAGGCTGTGGTGCAAAGTTATCCTCATTGTCCCATTCTGGCCTCGTCAGGTATGGTTCCCATTCCTTTGGTCTCATCTCTTAGCTCCTCCATGGGTTCTGGATCCCTGCCCGGATCTAATCTCCCCTCCTTTGGGTGTCCGCCCGCCCGACCTGGGCAGCCTCAAGCTCCGTTGATCGCCAGGACTCCCAGTCTTTCATCCCCAGTAAAATCCATACTGGTGGCTTCTCTTAAAGATTCCACTAGGAAACTTTATTGCAGTAAATGGAAGCGTTTTTCCATTTGGTCCTCACAGAGAAACCTATATCCCTTTGCAGCCCCTGTTCCAGCGGTGTTGGATTTCTTGTCTGACATTTTTCAGTAAGGAGCTAGCTCCTCCACAGTGAAAGTACAATTGGCAGCCATTTCTAATTTTCATGTTGGTGAAGACAACATTGCCTTAGCCTCTTCTAGGCTCTGTAAGGTTTTTCTTAAAGGCACTTTTCTGTTGCGCCCTCCTGTGAAGGATTCATTGCCCCTTTGGAACCTTACTTTTTTCCTACAGGCATTGGTGGCTCCTCCATTTGAACCTGCAGCATCGGTGGATTTAAAGTTTTTATTCTGGAAGACAGCTTTCCTAGTTGCCATTTTACATCTGCTAGGAGGGTTTCTGAGCTTCAAGCTCTGTCTGCCATGCCTCCTTATTTGGTCTTCCATAAGGATAGGGTTTCTCTCCATATTAATCCTCCCTTCTTACCTAAAGTGGCATCTGAAGCAAACATAAAGCAGTCCATTAATGTGCCTGTTTTCTTTCCTAATTTCCAAAACAAGGGTGAATACAAACTTCATTTGTTAAATGTTCATAGACAACTTTGCTTCTATCTTCATAGAACAAAATCATTCCACAAGTCCAACCAGTTGTTAGTTTCCTTTTCCAAATCCTTTTTGGGAAAAGCTATTTCTAAGGTTTCTTTTGTCATATGGATCACTCTTTGCATTTCGTATTTCTACAAAGAAAAAGGTTCATCTCCTACTGGTATTGTTAAAGCTCACTCTACCATGTCCATGGCGACTTCTGCTGCTTTTTGGTCTAGGGTTCCTTTGTACGACATTGTGCAGCAGTGACCTGGGCTAATTCACATACCTTCATTTCCCATTACAAATTAGACCTGATTTCTAGGGGTAGAGCATCCTTTGGCTCTGCGGTGCTCAGGAATATCCTTCCATAAGGGCCTCCCGGGATTGGAGTAGCTGGGAACTCTGTCCCACAGGTTGCAGATAAAATGAAGTTAACTACTTCATATAAAGAAGTTATGTACTCACCATAACGTCCCATCTGAGTAGTTATATTTTCTGCAACATTTCCTTCCTCCGTCCCCTGGACCTTGTCCTGTCTATATACAGGTTTGGTTCACTGGGCTGAGTTGCTTATGTATTTAGTTGCCGCAAACTCGATCTGAGGGAAGGTAGGAAATGGTAGTGCATTGTGGGTAGGGGAGGAGCTCGGAGCTTGGAGCAGTTGCTAGAAAAAAAGTTGCCGGCTCGGATCAGATATGGATCTGAATGCCCACAGGTTGCAGAAAAATGAAGTATAACTACTCAAGATAGAACGTTATGGTGAGTACATAACTTTTTTAAAATTAATGGTTTACATAAATCTATTTGGTAGAGTTGATTGGTTAATTTATTTTGAATTAGCCTTACAAACAAGTATAAAAGGTTTACGGTATTACACATCTGAAGAAGTGCTTTGTAAATGAAAACATATTGTTGAGCATTAATGCCTGATGTATTAAGGTTTTACTTCATTAAATCATGTTAAAAGTTCCTGACTTTATTGTTTCACTGGACAAGCTGCTTCTATTTTTGTGATTTCATTATTAAATATTTGCCAAGGAGTGCTGATATTGTGCTTATTGTTTACCTTTTTGGAAAAACAAAGCACAATATCTTGGTCAATGTACCATGTAGACCCACACAATTTGTATTTAATTTGTTTGTATGAATGTCGGCTTTAAAATGGTACCTTAACCATTACTTTGTGATGCTCCTTTACAGAGATATTTACAGAAATATGATTAATATTATATTTCTCATAACTGATAACGCATAATATCTCATCACCTGTAACAGAGGCTACATAGCGTACAAGTTGTGTGGCTCAATGTCAGCATCAAAATGATGCATCATTTGTGTCATCACCATGCTCCCTTGCAAAGATATGGGCATAATGAAGAGAAGTATTGGAAATGTATAATTTTCATAATCCTACAAGACTAAACAAACTTTGATATCTGTACATGTGTATAGGACACAGACGCAGTTAGTTTACCATGTTATAAGGAGTAATACTGTCTTCAAAACGAGGTATTACTTGGCACACTGACATGTGCCCTTGCAAAGTTATTTACCAAAATATGAAAAAAGTCCTAATTTCCATAACCTCAGTCCTAAACAAACTTTGATATCTGTACATGTGTACAACATACAGACAGTTATTTTACCATGTTGGAACTATTAATACTGTCTTCGAAATTAGGTGTTACTTATCACATCGACATGCTCCCTTGCAAAGTTATTTACGAAAATATGAAAAAAAATCATAATTTTCATAACCTTAGTTCTAAACAAACTGTAATATCTGTAAATCTGTGCAGCATACAGACAGTTATTTTATCATGTTGTAAGGACTAACACTGTCTTCAAAATGAGGTGTTACTTAACACAGTTACATGCTCCCTAGCAGTTATTTACCAAAATATAAAAAGTCATAATTTCTATAACCTACGTCCTAAACCAAACTGTGATGTCTGTACATGTGTAGAGAATACAGACAGTTTTTTACCACGTTGAAAGTACTGATACTGTCCTCAAAATGAGGCATTACTTAGCATGTTGACAACTTCCCTAGCAAACCTGTTTTCCAAAGTATGAAAAATTGTCATAACTTTCATAACCCAATTCCTCAACAAACTGTGATATCTGTACATGTGTACAGCCCACGGGCACAGCTTTTTTACCATGATGTTCTTCATCTCACATTGCTGCAGTCCTAACACTTGGGTAGTCCGCTGTCCCAGTCGGCCCGAATACCAAAGTATAAGGCTGACGTCGGTCAAGGCGCATTTGTCTGACATCAGGACGTCAGGGTACAAATGCGCATGACCGACGTCATATCCTCAGTCTTTTTTGCCGCATGGTCCGATGCAGAAGCAGTATTGCGAGTGCAGGTTGGCATTCTGAAATTTTCTGAAGTCGAAGTTTCAGACCGAATCAAAGTTGGCTAAGTACCCCGTTGGGGAATATTTTGTTTTTTTCTTGCCTCAGTATTTAACCGGATGTCAGAAAAAGTGAATAACTGTATTTCTTGTGGGAAACAGATACCTCATAGAGATTACCATACATTGTGTATACCTTGCTTAGGGCCTGAGCACGACGTTGTTGGCTGTCGCTCTTGTGCTAGATTTAACAAACGCACTATTAAGAGAAGATTAGATTGTGCCAGGTTAGTTTTTGGGAAGCGTTGTAATTACAACATGCCGTCGGATGCTCCGACGCCCGCTTCGTCTAAAAAGCGCAAAGACAAAGCAGCGAAGCCTAGGGTAGAAGAACCGTCTGTCCCGGACGTCGGTTCTTTAGAGGGCTCGGTGGAGCCGGTGGTTCTACCAGAAGTTCCTTTGGATTCTCAGGGAGAGACTTTACTGTTACAAGATGTGTCCTCTCAGGAGGTAGGCCAGGCTGAAGGGGCTTCTCAGGTAGCTGTTCTCCCCTCCCTTCCTAAGGTGGTTAGGCCCTCCCCTTCTGTTTCCAAGGCTCCTTCTAGAGGCCGGCCAGGGTTAACTTCAGTGGGGGTCTCCCCTAGTTCTTCAGGGTCTCTGCCTAAGAAACATATGCTTAAAATGGCAGAAGATTTGATTACTATGATTAGAGGTTCTTTACCCCCCCCTGATAAGAGGCCTAGGGTGGAACCTGAGCTTGAGAGTTTTGAGCAGTGTTCGAGGCTTCTGAGCCTACGGTTGAAGCCTTGCAGGAGTTGCCTCCTTATTCTGATTCTGATGTAGATGACTCTACACCTTCGGCTTCTCCTCCTGAGGATTTTTCTTTTCAGAGACTCTTCATTCCATGAGGGAGCATTTTAAATGGGAAGGTCAAGATTTCTCTGATTCTAGGAAAAGGCTTAGGGAATTTTGTTTCTACCCCAGCATAGGCCTTTAGCTATTCCTCCTGTTCTGGATGTGGTAGAGGATGTTTTTGCAGAGGCTTCCCTGAACCCTGATTCTTTGCCTCCTGCCCCAGTTAAACCGGACAGGTATTATAGAGTGCCTGAAGCTCATAAGTAGAGTCCTAGGGCAGACCCAGAAACTGTTTCTCAGGGCCCTAAAGGGGTTAAGGCTTCTGTTGTTAAAAATCCTGTTCCTTCTGATAAAGAGGCAAGGGCTTTGGATAGATGGGGGAAAAAGGTGTATACTTCTTCCACTTTAGCCATGAGGGCTTTGAATTGCCAGTTTCACATGTTGAAATACCAAAATTATCTCCTTTCACAATTGAAGTCTAAGGTAGATGCTCTGGCGGAAGGTATTGAGTGTAAAGAGTTGCAGGATTTGGTTCATGTTTCTGAACAGGTGGGTAAGCATTCCTTGCAATGTGGTTTTGATGCTGTACAGGCCTCTTCGAGGGTGGCAGCCACTGGTTCTGTTCTTCGCATGCACGCCTGGCTGAGGGATCAGAATTTAGCTGAACATGTAAAGACAAGGATTTTAGATGCTCCTTTACAATCTGATGTGTTGTTTGGTGCGCCTGTGGAAACAGTTTTAAAGAAAATGGAGGACAAGGCTAAGTCTATGCAGTCTGTTAAAGATTTTTTGCAGGTTCAGCCTCCAAAGTTTAGTAGAAATTGGTCTACTAAGGGGTGGACTTATCCTTCTTATGATTCTCAGTCTAGGGGTAGATCTAGACGTGGTAGGGGCAGAGCTCAAGGTTCTTTTAGGCCTAGAACAGGCAGTTCGCCTGCCCAGTCTTCTGGTGAGGGCAGGGGTCAGTCCTTTCGTAAGCAGACCCAATGACTTGCCTTTTCAACTGCCAGAGCCTTCTCGTCTGGCAGCACCTTTGGGAGGAAGGCTGGCACTTTTCAAAGAAAATTGGAGTGTTATTACCCAAGACAGATGGGTATTGGCTATCGTTCACCACGGTTACAGGTTTTATTTCCATACCTTGCCTCCATTCAAAGGCATGCCAGACATTCCTCCTATACAAAGAAAAGAGGCTCACAAGCAAATTTCTCTGTTGCTCCAGATAGGGGCCATTCAGCCGGTTCCTGTGCCAGAAAGGGGCCTAGGATTTTATTCTCGCCTGTTCCTAGTACCAAAAAAGGGGAACACGTGGAGACCAATTTTGGATTTGTCTATCCTCAACACTTATTTGGACATTCCCAAGTTCAAAATGTTGACGTTACAACAGCTTTTACCTCTGCTGGGCAAAGATCACTGGATGGTAACTTTAGATCTCAAGGAGGCTTACCTTCATGTGCCTATCAGACTCAGTTGCAGGAAGTATCTGCGTTCCGAGCTGGAAATTCACATTATCAGTTCTCTGCATTGCCCTTTGGCTTATCTACTGCCCAGAGTATTCACAAAAGTTCTGGCTCCAGTTGTAGCTTTTTTCAGGCTAAAAGGAATACAAATCTATCCTTACTTGGACGACTGTCTGATTCTGGCTCAAGAAAAGGACGAGCTTCTTCAGCATCTGGAATATGTGATAGCAGTGCTAAGATGCCTGGGGTATTCTGTGAACAAAATAAAGTCCAGTCTAGTACCCTCTCAAGACATGTGCTTTCTGGGTGTGAGACTGAATACAGCAGCCCAGATGGCCTTTTAACCCCGGACAAACAAAAGAGTCTATCCCTTTACTTCCATCAACTATCTCATCAGTCCGTGCTGACTGCAAGGACAGTCCTTCAAGCATTAGGGTTCATGGCATCTTGTATTCTGGTGCTTCCCAATGCCAAACTGCATATGAGGAAGCTGCAATGGTATCTAAAAATGTATGGACACAGCACTGCCAGGATTTGGACACTGTCATTCCAATAATACCTTGCATTCAAAAGGAATTTTTGTGGTGGGCTCAGGAATGTCACCTAAACAAGGGACTCTCTGTGACCCGCCAGAGGCGAGTCAGATTCTAACGACAGATGCCTCAGACATAGCTTGGGGAGCTCATCTGAATGGAAAGTGGATACAAGACAAGTGGCCTGCCAGACTACAGCATCTACATATCAACATGAAGGAGATGTTAGCAGTCCAGTTTGCATTAATGGCTTTCAAGGAGTTTCTTCTTCCAGGGCAGGTGTTGATTCTAACAGACAACACTACTGTCATGTGGTACATCAACAAGCAAGGGGGAACACATTCTTATCCTCTATGCAGGCAAGCAATGATTTTGTGGGAGACTGCGCTCAGCTTGCAGCTAAATCTACAGGCAAGGTTTCTGCCAGGAGCACAGAACTCCTTAGCAGATGTGTTAAGCAGGCAAATCATGGATCCCCACGAGTGGAAACTGGATCTTCATGTATTTCGACAATTGACAGTGTCCTGGGGAACTCCAGACATAGATCTGTTCGCTTCTCCACTAAACCACCAGCTGCCAAAGTTTTGCACGAAAAGGTTTCATCACACAGCTTGGAAAGTGGATGCTCTTTAGTTGGGAAAATCTTCATGTGTATGCCTTTCCACCTCTGCCTCTCCTCCCAAAGGTACTCCTAAAGGTCAGACAAGACAAGCCAAGGATGATTTTGATAGCTCCAGATTGGCCTCGCAACACTGGTACCCATTACTGAGGAATCTGGTAAGGAAGCCTCCATGGCCTTTACCTTTAATTCCACACCTTTGTCTCAGAGGGACGGTCATCTCCTCAATGTCAAGCTTCACTCTCTTCATCTAACAGCCTGGCATATTCTGTTTTGAACCACAGCAGGTCTCAACTTCCTCAACAAGTTTTGAATGTGATTATGGAAGCCAGAAGGCCTAGTACACGTAAAGTGTATGCAGAAAAATGGAAGAGATTTTTATTTTGGAGTGCAGCAAAGGATTTGGATGTTTCTGAGCCTAATTTGAGTGTGGCTCTTCAATATCTTACTGAGTTATTGGACAAAGGTTTGTCTTTCTCTTCCATTAAGATTCATGCTGCAGCAATTTCAGCTCACTATGATTGTGACCCACCATTGTTTTCTCATCCTTTGTTCAAGCAATTTCTTAGAGGGGCAAAGATTATAAGACCCCCACGTAGAGCTCCTACTCCTGCTTGGGACCTCAATTTTGTGTTGGAGAAACTTACTCTACAACCTTTTGAGCCTGCGGCTACTGCTGAATTGAAATACTTGTCATGGAAGACTGCTTTTTTGTTGGCCATTACTTCTGCAAGAAGGGTTTCTGAATTGCAGGCCCTTATGGCGGTTGAGCCTTTTTGATTTTTCATAAGGATAGGGTATCATTACGCACTAATCCTTCATTTATGCCTAAGGTGGTTTCTAGTGTGGCTTTAAACCAAACTATTCATTTGCCTACTTTTTATGCAAATCCCCAAAATAAGGGGGAAAAGATTTTGCACACTTTAGATGTACACAGGCAGTTGCGTTATTATTTAAGCAGGACTAGGGATTTTAGGCAGTCTCAGCAGTTGTTTGTTTCTTTTGCTTTGAGTTCCCAGGGCAAGCCTGTGTCAAAACAAACTATATCTAAGTGGATTGGGTTTTGCATTGCATTCTGTTATTCCCATCATGGCAAGGAGATTCCAGCTGGGATTAGGCCTCATTCCACGAGGGCTACTGCCACTTCAACAGCATTTCTAAGGGGGGTGGCAACTAAGGATATTTTGGAGGCAGCTACTTGGAGTTCAGTGCATACTTTCTCCAAGCATTACCACCTTCCTCTCTATTCTAAATCCAGGGCTGGTTTTGCCACTGCTGTGTTGCAGGGCATTTTGGCAGCTCCTGCTTCATTCTGGTTTAGCCATCCTCCCTTACCTCTGCTTTGGGATTCTACCCAAGTGTTAGGACTGCAGCAATGTGAGATGAAGAACATAGTACAGTTTTGTACCTACCATAAATGTAGATGTTCGAAGATCCACATTGCTGCAGTCCAATTTACCCTCCCTCCTTCCCCTCTGTGTTTAGGGGTGATTGTGTGGGTGGGGTTCTATTTTTGTAAATTTGTATATATTGTACATATATTAGGTACAGGAGTGTTTGGTGTTTTTTGGTTTTGGCCTTATCTTTTTAGGGTCTTCTGACATCTGGGGCAAGAAAAGACTGAGGATATGACGTCGGTCATGCGCATTTGTACCCTGACGTCCTGATGTCAGACAAATGCGCCTTGACCGACGTCAGCCTTATACTTTGGTATTCGGGCCGACTGGGACAGCGGACTACCCAAGTGTTAGGACTGCAGCAATGTGGATCTTCGAACATCTACATTTATGGTAGGTACAAAACTGTACTTTGTAAGGACCAACACTGTCTTCAAAATGGGGTATTACTTAGCAGTATTACTTGCTCCCTAGCACAGTTATTTATCAAAATATGAAAAAATGTCCTAACTCCTCTTAACCTCATCAATGTGCTAACGACTTCCAATAACAGTGGCAGCTGCTGACAGTTTTACCTGACAAGTGAGAATGACTCAGTGCTGTATTTTAACTGCACTTATTGTTAATGTGATAATGACCTGCATTTCATTACTGCCAGGTTCTGCACATTCAGACACAGGTGAGTGCTGCACAAAACTTGTCAAGTTGTGCAGCTGTTATATAACACAGACTCAGTATCATCAGTTAGGAGAAGACCAGACTAATTCAGTAAAAACAGTATAACACTTGTATATATACCCTTCTTCCCACCTAACTTCCACACACGACTGACAGAGCCGGGAATATTGCCCAAAATATATGGTTCTCCATGCTGGTACTTTTCTGCAAGAAATAACATTTATTTCACTGAGTTTAATCATAAACAGAAATGACACGGTCAGAAATATGTAAATGTAAGTATGTAAATTACCTGGCTGATCCATGTAAGAATTACTACAAAAGTAGTAAATCATTTTATCTCGCCTAACCATCCATCTAGCAGTGAAAAAGGCAGCAATATTCTCCAAAGTA
Organism: Protopterus annectens; assembly: GCF_019279795.1. Classification (NCBI taxonomy): domain Eukaryota; kingdom Metazoa; phylum Chordata; order Ceratodontiformes; family Protopteridae; genus Protopterus; species Protopterus annectens. Next base: position 1,586,832,342 of record NC_056733.1, read on the forward strand.
TCTGGTTGAACTGTGCCAAAAAACAATATAATATATCTCACTCAGCCTTTCATCCCACCCAAACATGTTATGACAGTCTGACCATGTATGCAGAAGCACTTCCCTGATACACAAATGAATTATTTCCCCAAACAACATCTTCATTAATATGTCCAGGTATACACATGCACCAAAAATGAAACATTCACCCAACTGACTCCTTCAGTAAAATGTTGAGGTATGCATAATCACCAAAATGAAATGCCCTTCAGTAGCATTTCCTGTTGTGCAATCACCAGAATGAAGCATTCACCCAAACGACCCCGTCAATAAAATGTTGATGTATGCACAAGTACCTGAATGAAATATTTCCCCAAACTACCCTTCAGTAACATTCCCAGCATTACTCAGTAGAGAGGACTGTTTCAGTTGAAATTATTCAGGAGAACCAAAATATATGTGCAGAACCTTTGATTATATTTATCAGCAGTGTTCTTGTTATCCAGCATTCCAACATTTCTACAGACTGTTATTTACCACCAATGTTCTTGAAGACAGTAGTTGTATATAACATGGATGAGGGTAAAATGGTACATACTATGTATATACACCTGGCAAAAGCTTTTGATGCACTCTCCCACTCAAGGATCATAGATAAACATACTGAGGTAGGCATAACCCCCTACATCATCAGATGGATAACAAACTGGTTCACTGACAGGATACATGTCTGGATAGGTGAATCCACCTCCAATAAGATAACTTTTACTAGCGATGTCCCACAGGGGTCAGTGTTGGGACCTCACCTGTTTGATATATACTTTTCTGAAGTGAAGGCCAATGGTGGGGGCCTCAGGCTCACCAAATTAGCCAACAACTGTAAGCTTGGAGCAATCACTGAATCCCCAAATGATGTTGACATCCTACAAGCAGGGCATACAAATTACAAATGACTGGTGCCAAAACCACGATTTGAGTCAAAATGCTAAAATATGCGTAATCATACCCTTCAGTAAATCACATATCCCTGCAAATTGCAATACTGATAGTGCACCCCTAAAAGACCTTGTGGGGAGGGACCTAGGAACACAGATAGCTAGTAACATACACTTTGACCACCAAGTAGCTACGGCAGTGAGGAAATCCTTCTGTGTGGCTCAATTTATAAGTAAAGGCATGGCTTCAAAATCGGAGGAAGTCAGTGCAATTGTCCAGCAGGGGCAAGGGTGGAATCCCAGGGATGTATTTTCTGTTTCCCATCTAGTTATCCAGGTTGCACTTAGAGGTAAAGAGGTACTGTGCTTGACATGGAGAAGGAGTCTATTCCACAGATGGGGGCGTCTCTGGGACACAAATCTGTCCCGCCAACAAGTCTTGTTGATGTCACAACCACAGTCACACAGAAACTTTATAAATTAAAAAAGAGCAGTATTTAAATGTTATCCATGATTCTGGCTCTCTGTCCCCCCCATTATTTTTAGCTTAGTCCAGATTTCTTTCACATTAAACTTCAGATGTATGGTCTGCATCATCAGTAAAGGAAGTATTACCAAACCACAGAATTAGAAACAGCATGACACTGAAGGTCATACTGCACTTGAAATTCCATTATCATTAGAGTCAGTCTTTTCTCAGGTAGTCTTAATGCCGAAGGGTAGCACTTAACAGTTCTTTTTAATTTTGGTATGACAGCGCCAAAGTAGGATGTGTGCAGCATAAATTATCAAGAAAGGATGCAACCCATGCACATGAAACTCTTGCACACAAAAATTATGATAACAGAAGTCATCATCTACTTTGATGTCATTATTAGAGCCCATCTTACCCCCGCTGTGGTTGGAAATGCTTTACCAAATTCTCAAGCAAAGGTGTTGGGAAAACTATGAAGTGGTCCTGGGTTGGCATAATGGTTAAAACGTTTACCTTACAGACACAAGGTACACGGCTTGACACTTGCCTTGGAAGCAAACTGGCTAGGCTTAAAATGTCTCACAAAAGTAGTAAGCCTAATACTTGTATACGAGCCTATAAAACTAGAAAATTACAATAACCTGAACACACTTCTTGATAAACATAAGGCACAAACCCTTTCTCTTCTTAAGTGTTGAAGACAATAAACTACAATCACAAGATATTAAAACCAGAATCATAATGAAATATACAAGTATTAAAGAAAGGGCGTAAACCACTGATCGTGCGTTTACTCTGGAAAAGGTGTACAGACGATGCAGATAGTCATAGTAACCCAACCCAAGGTGGGTACGTACTTACAAAATAAAATAAATGGCTAGCTACTGATGTACACGTACTCAGTAACAGGTAGTCAGACCACACGTAAGCGTTATCTTTGCGTCTTTTTTAATAACACCAATTTTATTTGATAATCTTCAGAATAAGCTAAAACACCCTATATAGTGCATTACATAAAGGGTGAGATGCCTAAGACTTCAGCGCTCTTAATGCAAAATACCAAACACGCACTTAACATATATTTAAATACATCACTTCTACAATATATTGAGCAAAATGACTGGATTTAACCGAAGTAAAGATTTTAATTATCCATGCGCGTCTAGTCATAATGTCCTTTGGATACCTACTACACAGAGTATAAGACTCGACTAAATAAACTTAAAACAACAGGATGCGTTTAACTGAACATATATAAAAGTAATAATATATAACTACTTGATTATATTATTGTTCACGTGAATGCTGTTGTCATTTTACATACAGCATTTCTGTACGTCTGGTTGTAGTACCTTTACAGCCCCCCCCCCCCCCAAGACAAACTCCCTCAAATGTACCAGAACTGGTCCAGAAGCTTAAATGCAGATACAAAAATTATCTTCTGTGCCTGCTAATTACCATAACTACGGAATACCCTTGAGTGGGGACAGCATGCTTAAATATTATAAGGATGTACTTGAAGCCGTAACCCAAGAAGTGCATTTATGTTAAATCAATCAAATAATTATTTTCAGTACAGTCCACAGGAAGCCGAGCATCAATGGCGTAAGGTGACTACCTTGGCACCAGACAAACATCAGGCCAAAGAACTAGCATTTCCACAAAAAACAGACTACTGAGCATTGCTGATGGAAAAGAAACAAACGAGCATCACAGCTGATTTTAATCATACCAATGTAACCAGTACACATCCCTTAGAATACTCCACACATTAACATCACCCATCATTCCACACTTCTGACAGAAAATACTTGCAAACTTCCTATACCAAGTCTGGTTAAGGACTACTAAACTCCCAGCAACTTAGTTTAACTCAAAACAGTGAGTAAAGTTTACGAAGCCACTTCCCAGTATCTTACTAGCTAAAATGAAACACTACAGGCAAATCAATGTCTTGCTCAAAGCGATCAATGAATGTTCATCGTGTTACACTGCTGCAGTCATTACACTTGGGTTATCCTGCTGTCAGGCGGTCCCGCAGTTGGCCAGAGTTCCAAAGTCTTGGTCCGGCGTCTGTTGCTGTCACTTCCTCCCTGACGTCAGTGCGCCAGGGGTATATAAGATGCATCCGATGCCATTTTCTTCAGTCTTTCTTGTCGTGCGGTGCCCGAAGCAGAAGCATTTCGCAAGTGCCGGTCGGCCGACTCCTGAGATTTTCAGAGTCGAATTTCAGATCCGAAGTCTTCAATAAAGCGAAGTACCCAGTTGGAGAAATTTTTTTCTTGCCTCAGACAGATGTCAGAAAAAGTTAATAATTGTATTTCTTGTGGGAAGCAAATACCTCATAAGGACTTCCACTCTTACTGTATTGCATGCCTAGGCCCTGATCACAACGTCACTAGTTGTCGGTTTTGTGCTAGAGTTAACAAACGCACTATAAAAAGACGTTTTGATTTTGCTTTGCAGTACTTTGGCCAAAGGTTCAATTATACCATGCCGTCGGATCAACCGACGACCTCAATACCGAAAAAACGCAAAGACAAGGTAAAGACAGGCATCTGAGGTCCAAAACCGATGACAAAACCTCTTCTAGGCCAGTCGCCAGTTCTCAGTGAGGCACCTTCGCAGCCCCTGACGCCCGCTACCTCAGAGCCACAGGCCACTTCCGACTTCCACGTGGCGACAGCTAGGCCTCTGGAAACTCAAGGTATTGGGTCTATGGAAACTAATCCCTCAGATGGGTCCGGAGCTGCTGAGCAGGCATCGGCTTCTGAGGGTGTTTTTAGACCTTCACAACTTACCATTAAAACAACAGCCAAGACAAAGGTACCATTAAAGACAAAGAAACAAGTACAGCATTCTCCTGGACAGTCCTCCATGCCTAAGAAACTGATGCTTAAAATGGCCGAAGACCTCATTACTCTAATCAGGGGTTCCTGTACCCCTCCTGAGAAAAGGCCTAGGCAGGATACAGACTATGATTCCTCTGATCAGGTTTCCATTTCCTCTGATTCCTCTTCAGACCAGGGATACTCTCTACCCCCCTATGAGGACTCTGATGCTGAAGAATCTATCCCTTCAGCCTCTCCTCCTGAGGATTATTCTTTTGGGGAAATTTTGCATACCATGAGGGAGCATTTCCATTGGGAAAGTCAGGATTACTCAGAATCCAAGAAAAGGCTCAGGGATTTCCTTTTATTGCCTCAGCACAGGCCACTGGCTATTCTGCCTGTGCTAGACATTGTGGATGATGTGTTCTCTGAATCTAGCTTATCTCCTGATTCTTTGCCCCCTGCTCCAGCCAAGCCAGATAAGTATTAGAGTCCCTGACTCTCACAGGTTTCTTTACAAAAACCCTTCTGCTGATCCAGAAACTATTTCCCAGGGTACAAAAGGGGTTAAGGCTTCCATTGCAAAAAATCCAGTACCCTCTGACGGAGATTCCAGAGCTTTGGATAGATGGGGGAAGAAAGTATACACTTCTGCAATCTTAGCAGTAAGAGCTTTAAATTGCCAGTTTCACATGCTTAAGTACCAACAATATTTAATGGCTCAGTTAAAACAGAAAATGCTTGCAAGCTCAGAAGCTCCTGATTGTAAATAAATGCAGGATTTATTGCATGCAGTTGAACAGGTGGGAAAACATACTCTGCAATGTGGTTTTGATTCTTTAGAAACCTCTTGTAGAGCCGCAGTTACAGGTTCTGTGATTCGAAGACATGCTTGGTTAAAAGAACAGGGTTTACCTGATCATGTTAAGGCAAAATGATTGGATGCTCCTTTACAGCATAATACCTTGTTTGGTGTTAAGGCAGAAGAAGTGTTAAAGAAAATATAGGATAAAGCTAAATCTATGCAAACAGTCAAGGATTTCTTACAGGTACAGCCACCTCGGTTTAGCAGAAATTGGCAACAAAGAATTGGTCCTTTCCAGTGTCAGACAGGCCACAGAGAGGCAGATACAGACGCCCAAGAGGCAGATCTCAACCCCAAGGCTCAAACGACAGTGGGGCACCTCAACCCCAAAGAGGTGAGGAGAAGTCTCAACCTTACAGGAAACCGTCACAATGACTTTCCCCTTCGTACGCCAAGCACGTCCCTTTTGGAAGCCCCCTTAGGGGGAAAACTAGCACTTTTTTCTCAAAACTGGCAAACAATCACCCAAGACAAATGGGTTCTGAATATTGTGTCTCAAGGTTACAGGTTCCACTTTCATACTTTACCAAGGCTAAAAGGAATGCCAGACCTGCCACAAAATCAATGGGCAGAGGCACAAAAACAAATTTCAGCCCTCAAGGACATGAGAGCTATTCAAAAAGTACCACAACAGGAATAAGGACAAGGATTTTACTCAAGACTCTTCCGGGTCCCCAGAAAGGACAAGGCCTGGAGGCCCATACTAGACCTTTCAATTCTGAATACTTACCTGGATATTCCAAATAATGTTGACATTACAGCAGCTTCTACCCATGCTGGGCAAGAAGGCTTGGCTTGTTGCTCTGGACCTCAGAGGCATACCTGCATGTCCTTATCAGACAAAATTGCAGAAGATACCTCAGATTCAAAGCTGGTACAATGCACTACCAATTCTCTGCACTGCCCTTTGGCTTATCTACTGCACCCAGGGTCTTTACAAAGTGCCTGGCACCAGTAATTGCATTTTGCACACAAAGGAATTCAAATATATCCATACCTGGACGACTGCCTCATTCAAGCAGAGACAAAGGACATTCTTCTACAGCATCTGGCATTTGTAAAAAGGTTGCTAATTTCTCTAGGGTACACAGTAAATAAAAAGAAGTAAAAAATAGTGCCCTGGCAACAGATTATATTCTTGGGTGCCAGCTTAAATACAACGGCCCAGATGGCTTACCTCACGCCAGACAAACAAGTTCAACTAACTCAATATTTTCAATTACTGGCAAAAAGTCCCATCTCCCTGCAAGAAAAATTCTGCAGGCCCTGGGATTCATGGCATCCTGCATTCTACTAACACCATATGCCAGACTGCGTATGAGGAAATTGCAATGGTACCTAAAAAGTGTTTGGACTCAACACTCTCACAGTTTAGAAGCAGTAATACCAATGATACCCTGCCTACAACAGGAGTTTCGATGGTGGGCACAGGCATGTCACCTAAACAAGGGTCAGCCTTTTACCCAACCCACAGCCAGGCAAACTCTAACAACCGATGCTTCGGATTACGCCTGGGGGAGCACACATGGCAGGAAAATGCATTCAGGGCAAGTGGACCACAGACCAGATGCATCTTCACATCAATCAAAAAGAGATGTTGGCTGCTCAAAATGCCCTAACAGCTTTCAAGGACCTTCTGCAAACAGGACAATTATTACTAAAGACAGACAACACCACAGTAATGTGGTATATAAACAAGCAAGGGGGCACTGATTCTTATCCCCTATGCAGGCAAGCCATGACCTTGTGGAACATAGCTCTAACGTATCAAGTTCACCTGCAAGCACAATTCCTGCCAGAAAAGAAAAATACTCTGGCAAGACGATCTAAGCAGAAATATCATGGACCCTCACGAATGGAAATTGAATCCACAAATCTTCAGCATGGTAACGCAAACATGGGGATGCCCAGACATAGATCTTTTTGCCTCCCCACTGAATTGCCAACTACAAAAATTCTGCACAAGGACTTATCACAAACAAGCATGGAAAGTGGACACTCTCTTCAGCTGGAAAAACCTAAAGTTTATGCCTTCCCGCCACTGCCTCTCCTTTCAAAGGTACTCTTAAAAGCCAGACAAGAAAAACTACAGATGATGTCCTTCAAGAATGCAACTGCAGTCATAACATATGGGTTGTCCTGCCTCAGGCAGCCCTCGGTCGGCCAGATTCCAAAGTCTGGGTCCGACGTCGGCTGATGTCGCATTTCTCTCCGACGTCAGAGCGGCTGGAGTATATAAGCATCAGCCGACGCCATCTTCTTCAGTCTTTCTTGCCGCGCGGTGCCCGAAGCAGAAGCAGTTCGCAAGTGCCGGTCGGTCAGCTCCTGTATTCTTTGAAACCGAAGTCATCAAAAAAGCTAAGTACCCCGTTGGGGACCTTTTCTTGTCTCAGCCGATGTCAGAAATTACTGAAAAAGTAAATAATTGATGTTAAGTTGTCTATCTCGCCTTCATTCTTGCTGGGTGGGTTCGGAGCCGACCTCGGCTCCGACTCGGCCACTCTAAAAGCTCGAGAGTTGGTTCCACCGGCTCGAGGCTCCCCTTATATCCCACAATGCTAGGCGAGAGTTACCTCAGATCTCGTTTGCCGCTACAGCTTCGAGGTTGGTTGTTTCTACCGGTTCCTGGTGAGTGCTATTTTTCTTGTAAAAATTACTCTTTAAAACCCCTTTTAAGTTAATATTCTTACTTAGTTAGTGTAGATTAGAAAACTTTATCCCCGACCCTAAATATTTTCTGTTTCTTTCCCCAAGAACCTTTGGTTCTTCCATTGGGCCTTTAGGCCTTCCCTTCCCTAGTGGAGTGTGTGTTTTTTGTAGTTTATTCTAGTTTATTGTAGTTTTAAATACTAGTATTACTACTAATTTTATTGTGTTTTCCTGACAGGGTATAACTTGTGTGTTTGTGTGCGTGTTTGTGTACACCTGTCAGTCAAAAATGTCTAAAGAAGCAAAGGTCTCCGGATTCAAGAAGTGTGATGCGTGCTGTCAGAAAATGTCTCTGACAGACGCCACACTTCTTGTGTCTATTGTCTGGGGCCTTTGCACCTGCAGGACTCCTGTGCTGTGTGCCATGGCTTCAGCCCCAGGGTCCTGCAGGAAAGAAAAATAAATTGATTCTTAGAGGCTTACTGAAGCCAGAGGATTCCCTGTCAGTTTCAACAGGGAAGCCCTCTAAGGCATCGAGGTCTTCGGCTCCGGCTTCTGAGCCGAGACCTCAGGTTGCTCAACCTTTGCCTTTATCGGCTCCGGCTGGCGCCGATAAGTCTCCGTCCACAGTTTCTGTGGCTCTCGCTCGGCCGGAGCCGAGGTTATTGAGGTTCCCGTGTCGGCTCCGACCAGACCTTCGGAGCCGACAACTAGGAAGAGGTCCAGGTCACCATCTCTTGGCTCCGTTCATTCGGCTCCAGGATCTCCCCTGCTGTCTGAATGGAGCCAAAGGTCTCACTCCTCTAGGTCATCGAGGCTGTCGGATCATGACCTTCAGAGGGTAGTGAGTCGACTACTTAAGTCCGAGGCACTAGCCCAGATGCTTTAGAGCCCGACTCATCAGTCGATGCCTGCCCCGGTCCATCAACATTTTCCTCCTTCGACTCTCTTGAGTTCGGAGCCGGGTCGCGTCGGAACCGAGACTGTGATTACGTCGGAGCCGATACAATTGTCTTCGGCTCCGTCGGCTCCGTTTTCTTCTTTGGAAGAATCTCGGCGCCGGACTTCCCTCGTCGGCTCGAGGGGTGAGTGGCATCGGACCCTTGTCCGACCCCCCTCTCCCTCTCGGGGCTTCGGCGCTGGTGAGTTTGGCTCCGACATCGGCCTCGGAGCCATCACTGTCGGTGCCGAGGGGGGTTCTTAGCTCCTTGGAGCGGGGACCTCTGGCTCTGCCTGACAGGGGTGCATTCGAGGTCATGCGGAGTGTGTTAGAGCCTGGCTCTACTCCACAGTCGGCTCCGTCCGCCCCTCCCTCTATGCTGCCTCTGGGTAAGTCGACTCACTCCCTCATCCCGGACCGCAGAGAGCCAGCTCCTCAGGAGCCCCCTGTGGGGATTTCATCCTCTTCCGAGACCTCTCCTGATTTGGCAGAAGAGCCCCCTCAGAAGAGGAAGTGTAAGAGGAAACACATTGACTCACCTGAGTCCATCACGTCAGACACAGATTTGGATGATTCTGAGGGTTCCCCCCGTTCCCCTTCTGAAGATGTCTCATTTGCAGACATTCTGGAGATCCTGAAACAGAGGGGAAATTGGCCAGCCCTCAACCCTTCGGAGGACGAATCTGTGTATCTTGAGGCGTTTGGCTCTCGTCCTTCCACCTCCTGGGTGTCCCTCCTTGACCCCCTCATGCAGGTGGTTGCTAAGAAGGCATGGACGGCTCCTGATTCAGTGGACCCCACTCCCAGGAGACCCTCTAAGTTCATCACAGCTCCAGCAGACAAGCAATTTTATCAAAAGGAGTTTCTGTGGATGCTATGGTGGTAGCTGCTGCCACAAAGAAGGAACTGGCTGATCCTTCAGTACCTGTCCATCCACCTAACAAGGAATCTAGGTCCATGGATAGGTATGGGAAGCGGATGTTCTCCTCAGCGACATTTACCATGCGTTCGCTGAACTACCTGTGCCATTTCACTCGTCTTCAAAGGGACTTGATCAAGGTAGCGAGTGAAATGTTAAAGGATCCTACAGCTGCGGGTTTCCAAGACAAGATGTACACGCAGCTGGCTACCCTAATTCCATATCCAACTCCTCCATGCCTCCTTTCTTACGCTGCCGATGGAGCGAGCAGAGCCGCAGGGACAGGTGTAGCCTACGTAGGCACGCCTGGATGCGGCTATGCAATTTTGCGGACCCTTTCAAGACGTCTTTCACGAACTCCCTTTTGATGGATCATCTCTCTTTGGTCCTCAAGTGAAAGAAACCCTGACTAGGTGCGAGACTGATGGCAAGACCCTTTCTGCCGTCGGAGTCCGTTTTAGACTCCTTCCAGGCCTTACCCCAAAGGCCAGAAGGGTGGAAAGATGTGGTTCCGTAAACAATCTCAAGGGACTTCGCCTGACGACAGAGTCGTTTTCCTACCAAAGGCAGAGGTGGGAATAACAATGGTAGACGCCGCCCTAGGGGCAGGGGTCCGCAGAACCAGGGCAATTGGGAAGCCTTCCTGACAAGCCCTTTCAGCATCCCTGAGGTGTTGCCCGACTGCCCATCTTCGGAGGCAGTCGGGGAAGATTGTCACTGTACCCAGAAGCCTGGCTATCCCTGACTCAAGACAAATGGGTACAGTCCATCATTTCAAGGCTATTCTATCCCCTTTCTTCGCTTTCCAAATCAGTCAAAAAATCCCTTCCAGATGTTCCACCGCTCAAAGGGATCTAGCAGCTTTGGAAATTTCAAAACTGCTTGCAAAAGAGCAATTCAGCCAGTGCCAGCAGACCAACAAGGATCCGGAATCTACTCAAGGTTCTTTTAGTTCCAAAGAAAACAGGGGACTGGAGACCGATATTGGATCTCAGTGTCTTGAACAAATCAGTCAAGAAAACAAGATTTCGGATGGTCACGCTGCAATCCATTCTTCCCCTTTTGGGCAAAGGAAACTGGATGTGCTCTATAGACCTTCGGGATGCGTACTATCACATAAAATGAACAGACGCTCCAGAAGATTCCTCCGCTTCAGGCTGGGAACCAGTCATTTTCAGTTCAGGGCCCTGCCCTTTGGTCTCACCACTGCCCCCCAGGTGTTTACCAAATGCATGGCAGTGGTAGCTTCTCACCTGAGACGACAAGGATTCCAGGTGTTTCCATATTTGGACGACTGGCTCCTCACAGCTCCCACCAAGCATCTCCTTCTGATGGCCAGAGATTATACTTTTCGCTTGTCAAAACTGGGTATTTCAATAAATTGCGAAAAGTCTGTTTTGTCGCCTTGTCGTACTATTACCTACATAGGCAAATCTAGATACTATAAACATGTCTGCAAGGCTAACACACCAAAGGATATCAGACATTCACAAATTGGTGTCACTCCTTCTCAACAACAACAGAATCAAAGCCAGGTTAGTTCTAAAGGTGTTGGGAATCATGGCAGCGCCATACCTCTCCTTCCATTAGCCAGATACCACATGCGGATCCTTCAGTGGATGCTTTTACTCAATGGTCATACCAGGAACTTCCAATGTCTCACACCATTGTGATCACGCAGGCGTGCAAAAGCATCTCATGTGGTGGATGTCTTCCCCCCAACTCCTGTTGGGAAGACCCTTTGTTCCACCTCCTCCGGTTGCTACACTGACAACGGATGCCTCCCTGATCGGGTGGGGGGGGCATTATCAGGGCAGGACAGTCCAGGGCACATGGCAACCAAACGAATGCCACTTGCACATAAATGTTCTGGAGATGAGAGCAGTGCTTTTAGCGTTGCAAGCCCTTCAAGACTCTCTTCCTTGGGAACAATTGCAATCCAGACAGACAATATGTCTGTAGTGTGGTACATCAACAAACAAGGCGGAACCAGATCATACCCCCTGTGTCGAAGCACTCAGACTGTGGCAATGGGCGATTTCTTCTCAGCGTTTTCTGATAGCAACGCACATCCCCGGGAAGTCCAATCACATTGCGGACAAGTTGAGCAGAGCTATACTCATGCCTCACGAGTGGTCTCTGAAAGACTCTGTAGTGAGAGAAATGTTTCTCAAGTGGGGTCAGCCTTGCTGCGATCTTTTTGCTACTCCCCAAAACAGCAAGTGCAGAGAATTTTTCACTCTATTCCCTTTACCAGGCCAACCCAGCAGAGACGCTCTAGTCCAAGTTTGGCCCCGGGGACTTCTGTATGCATTCCCCCCTTTCCCACTGATCTCTCGAGTAATTCAGAAAGCTATCACTCAGAAGGCATCCTTGATCCTCATTGCTCCTTACTGGCCTCGACAAGTGTGGTTCCCCTTTCTACATCGTTTTCTCTTGGAGCGACCGTGGAATCTGGACCTAGTTCCAGATCTTTTGATCCATCAGTCGGGTCAGTTTCATCGCTCCCTCCCCTCTCTGAACCTCACTGCTTGGTTCCTCCAGTTCCAACCGTAGCCAGGCTTCCTCAATTATCTCACTCTGTTAGAGATATATTGATAGCTTCCCATAAATCTTCCACTCGAAGATTTATTTGAGTAAGTGGAAACGCTTCTCATATTGGGCACAAGGAAAGGACATAGATCCTTTCACCGCTTCCATCCAACTAGTCCTTGATTTTCTAGCTGAACTCTTCCATGCAGGTTCATCTCCATCTACACTTAAGGTTCAATTGGCAGCTATTTCTAACTTCCATGTGGGTATTTCTGAATCTGCCCTAATGTCCCACAAACTTTGCAAAGCCTTTTTGAAAGGAGTTTTTCTTCTCAGACCTCCTATAAGAAATCCTCCTTCTCCTTGGGACCTAAATTTAGTTCTTGCTTCTTTGATTCTTTCCCCTTTCGAACCTGCAGCTTCCTGTTCCTTGAAATTGCTATCATGGAAAACTCTCTTTCTGGTAGCTATTACATCAGCTAGAAGAGTTTCAGAACTTCAAGCACTCAGTTGTCGTCCTCCTTATCTTTTGTTTCATAAGGACAGAGTATCCTTACGAACTAACCCGTCTTTTTTGCCTAAGGTGGTCTCGACATCAAATCTAAACCAAAGCATTGACCTCCTGTCTTTTTCCAGAGTATTCCAATAGGTCTGAACAAAAATTACACTGCCTGGATGTTCATCGTCAATTGAGGTACTACTTGGATAGAACAAAACAATTCAGAAAATCTGATCAGCTGTTTGTCTCCTATGCGGAAAGCAGAAAGGGACTTTCAGTTTCAAAGGTATCATTATCCAGATGGCTAACATCTTTGATTTCCCTGGTATATGAAATTAGACAACAAAATTGCCTAATAAACCTAAAGCCCATTCCACCAGAGCTTTGGCTACTTCTTTAGCCTTCCAAGACAGACTGCCTATTGACACCATTTGTGCAGCGGCTACTTGGGCTACTCCTCACACTTTTATTTCTCATTATAAGTTGGATTTAGCTTCTAGGCATAGAGCTAACTTTGGTTCCACTGTTCTCAGGAGTCTGTTCCGTTAGGCCACCCGGGACAAGGTGCTAGGGACGGTCCCATCCAGCAAGAATGAAGCAGATAGACAACTTAACATATAGAAGTTATGTTCTTACCATAACGTTCCATGTTAGTTGTCTTCTTCTCGTCCCACCCTCCTTCCCCTGGCCTGGACAGACCTAGAGGAGTTGTGATTGTGACCTCTCTTTCTACCACCTTTTCTTAGACATATGCTATTATGCATATTTCCTGGTTCAGGATGTAGGTCACCCTTCTTTCTTCCTGTTGTTAGAGGTGGATTCTGTTTTACAGTTATACTGTTACTGTTATAAGCTGGGGTTAGCTTACAAACGAGATCTGAGGTAACTCTCGCCTAGCATTGTGGGATATAAGGGGAGCCTCGAGCCGGTGGAACCAACTCTCGAGCTTTTAGAGTGGCCGAGTCGGAGCCGAGGTCGGCTCCGAACCCATCCAGCAAGAAGAAGGCGAGAAGAAGACAACTAACATGGAACGTTATGGTAAGAACATAACTTCTATTTTGTCTTGTGGTAAACAAATACCTCATAAGGATTTCCATTCTTACTGCCTCCCTTGCCTTGGCCCAGACCACGACGTCTCGGCCTGTGCCGCCTGTGCTCGCTTCAATAAGCGCACTCAGGCGCCGGGCGGAGTTCGCTGAAGACTTTTTCGGCGAAAAATTTGATTATATAATGCCGTCGGAACAACCGACATCGCATACTCCTAAGAAACGAAAAGACCGGGACCGACATCCTCGGCCCGCGTCTTCCACCGACACCACGCCAAAACTAACCGCGAGTGCCCCGGTTCCCTCTGAGGCGGTTATTCCACCGCTTCGAACCGAAGACACCGCATTACCGATGCCTCCGATACCGGAGGCCACTCCGCCAGTTATTGATTTTCCTCCGGATACTGAAACCGAGGAAATGCCCGAGACCATTGCTGTTGATAAGGTCACTCCTGCACGTGGAGCGGCTAGGCCTCCCATGTCCATGTCTATCAAGGCCTACACACATGCTAAGGCAGCCAGCAAGGCCAAGCATCTTACTGCTAAATCCTTACCTCAGCCTACTCCTGAAACTCAAATCATGTCTATGGCCGCAGATTTAATTTCCCTGATCAGTGTTTCCCAGGCCCATCCTGAGAGAGGATCCCAGCCTTCTCCTGATAATAGGCCCAGGGTTGAACCCTCTGACCCTCTCTCTTCAGATGAAGATTTTGAGGACTCTGTTCACTCTGAAAGCCAGGAAGAGCCCTTCCAGACCTATGAGGATTCAGATGCAGAGGACTCCATTCCCTCGGCCTTTCCTCCTGAGGATATTTCTTTTGGGGAAGTTCTGCATTCCATGAGGGAGCATTTTCAGTGGCAAGGCCAGGAATATTCAGATTCCAGAAAGCGCCTTCGAACATTCCTTAAAAAACCCCAACACAGACCCTTAGCTATACCTCCTGTGCTTGATGTTTTGGATGATCTATACTCTGACTCCAGTGTTACCCCTGATACTCTTCCTCCTGCTCCTGTCAAGCCTGACAGATACTATAGGGTCCCAGAAACCCATTCTTATTTCTTTAGGGCCCATGCTGTTGATTTAGAAACAATTTCCCAGGGGCCTAAAGGTGTTTCAGCTACCACCTCCAAAAACCCTTTGCCTTCCGACAGGGAAGCAAGGTCCTTAGAGAGATGGGGGAAGAAGGTTTACACCTCCACTACTTTATCTATGAGAGCTCTCAGTTGTCTCTTTCACATGTTTCAATATCAGGATTTCCTGTTAGATGATTTACAGAAAAAATTGGCCTCTCCTGAACCTTTAGATAGGAAGTCTTTGCAAGAGGCTGTTCATAATTCTCAGCAGGTGAGCAATCACTTTCTACAGTGTGGATATGATGCATTGGAAGCTTCATGTAGGGCAGCTATGACAGGGGCGGTCATTCGTAGACATGCATGGTTAAAAGAACAACCTTTACCAGATCATGTTAAGGCAAAACTTCTTGATGCACCCTTGGAAAAGAACAAGCTTTTTGGTGCTAATGCTAAAGATGTGTTAAAGTCCATTGAGGAAAAAGCCAAGTCAGTTCAGACAGTCAAAGATTTCCTCCAGGTTCAGCCACCCAGATTCAGCAGGAACTGGCCTTCTAAAAACTGGTCCTTTCCTAATCCTGAAAGATTTCAAAGGGGCAAAACAGGCGTGCCCGAGGAAGAGGGCAATACAGAGGATCCTACAGGGGACGACAATGGCAACCAGCAAACCAAAGAAGTGACACAGGGGTTTCCCCTGCCCCGCAAGGACAATCTCAATGACTTTCCTCTAGTTCCGCTGACCAAGGAGCAAACAGAAGCTCCTTTGGGCGGAAAATTATCTTTGTTTTCAAAAAATTGGCACAAACTGACAAAAGACAAATGGATTTTGGACATTATAGACCACGGTTACAGGTTCCATTTTCATACCTTGCCAAGAAAACAAGGCATGCCAAACCTTCCACAAAATCAGAGGGCAGAGGCTATCAAGCAAATTTCTCTGCTTGCTCAGATCAAAGCAATAGAAAAAGTTCCACAACAAGAACAAGGTCAGGGGTTTTATTCAAGACTGTTCCTTGTTCCAAGAAAAGAAACTCAATGGAGACCAATACTGGACTTGTCCGCTTTAAACACTTTTCTCATAGTACCAAAGTTCAAAATGCTGACTCTACAGCAACCCCTTCCCATGCTGGGCAAGGGGTCTTGGCTGATTACTCTGGACCTCAAGGAGGCATACCTGCATGTCCCTATCGGACACAGCTGCAGAAGATACCTCAGATTTCTTGCAGGGCCAGAGCATTATCAATTCTCAGCATTGCCATTTGGCTTATCTACTGCGCCCAGAGTATTCACGAAATGCCTGGCATCAGTAATTGCTCATTGCAGGCTCCAGGGGATTCAAATCTACCCGTACCTGGACGATTGCCTCATACAAGCGGACAACAAACTAACCTTGACAAAAAACTTGAATTATGTCATACACTTGCTACAGGCTCTGGGATACACAGTCAACTTTCAAAAGTCAAGACTTCAGCCATCCCAGCAAATAACCTTCTTAGGAGCCAAACTAGACACAGCCTCTCAAATGGCTTACCTGACAGAAGACAAGCAAAAGAAGTTAACTCATTACTTCAAAAGTTTAGCAAAGCTCACCCAGATGACTGCAAGGAGATTCCTACAGGCCCTGGGTTACATGGCATCCTGCATTCTCCTGGTTCCACTAGCAAGACTACACATGAGAAAGCTTCAATGGTACCTAAACAACTTATGGTCTCAACACAGCAACAACCTACAAGCAACTGTTCCACTCATTCCATGTCTTCAAAAGGAATTTCTATGGTGGGCCACAGTAAGCCAGTCAAACACAGGTAATGTCGTTCAAAAAACCTCAGATAACACAGACCATGACCACAGATGCCTCAGACTTTGGATGGGGGGCGCACATGGAGGGCAGATGTATTCAAGGACAATGGTCTCCAAAGGAAACACATCTGCATATCAACCAAAAAGAAATGCTGGCAGTAATGCATGCCATCAAGGCCTTTGGACAACAACTCCAACAGGGCCACCTACTAATACGGACAGACAACACCACTGTGATGTGGTACATAAACAAGCAGGGGGCCCTCATTCTTACCCCCTTTGCAGACTGACAATGAATCTTTGGGAAAAATCGCTGAGTCTAAACATACAGTTACAATCCCAGTTTGTTCCAGGCAAAGACAATGTTCTGGCGGACAGTCTAAGCAGGAATTTCCTAGACCCCCACGAATGGAGGCTACATCCAGACATCTTTATACGACTCACCTCGACATGGGGCAGGCCAGACGTAGACCTATTTGCCTCCCACCTCAGTCATCACTTACAAAAGTTCTGCTCAAGGACATATCATCCACAAGCATGGAAAATAGATGCTCTCTCATTCAACTGGAGCTCCCTAATAATCTATGCATTTCCACCTCTGCCACTGATGACCACAGTGTTACTAAAGATCAAAGCAGAGCAGCCGAAGGGGATCCTAATAGCTCCAGATTGGCCAAGACAACACTGGTACCCACTACTACGGAGCATATGTCACAACAAAATGTGGGCCCTTCCCCAATAGCCCCAACTTTTGACTCAACACAACTTCAGGACAGTTCATCCCAGCATCCAGACGCTACAGCTAACAGCTTGGGAGACCCCATAAATAACCTCAATTTACCTCTCTCCAAGGAAGTTCAGCGGATACTAACAGAAGCCCGCAGACCATCCACCAGAAAGGCTTACTCAGCCAAATGGAAGAGATTCAGCATTTGGAATACCGACAAGGGTCATGATGCATCACTTTTGAGCATTCCACTCATTCTGGAATACTTGGCAGATATGCTACATAACGGACTTTCATACTCTTCCATAAAAGTACATGCTTCAGCTATCTCAGCTAGATACAACACTGATCCACCTGTGTTTTCACATCCTTTAAGGCAATTTCTTAGAGGAATCAAGAATATAAAGCCCCCAAGAAAGGCACCAGTACCAGCTTGGGACCTCAATTTTGTCCTAGAAAAATTGACTCTACCTCCCTTCGAGCCAGCAGCTTCTGTGGATTTACAATTTCTTTCCTGGAAGACAGCTTTCCTGCTGGCCATTACCTCAGCAAGAAGGGTTTCAGAATTACAAGCCCTAATGGCAATACCACTGTTCATAACTTTTCACAGAGACAGGGTCTCCTTACGAACCAACCCTACCTTCCTGCCAAAAGTGGTATCTAGGGTTTCTTTAAATCAAGCAATTCACCTGCCTACTTTCTTTCCCAATCCTGAGAACAAAGGGGAAAGACTGTTACATACCTTGGACATACACAGACAACTTCACTACTACCTAGACAGAACCAAGACCAGTAGGAAGTCTGATCAGCTTTTTGTAGCTTACGCCTCTGGATAAAAGGAAAAGCAATTTCCAAACAGACAATTTCGAAATGGATTGGACATTGCATCAGATTCTTTTATTTCTTCCATGGAAAGAGTGTGCCAGCCAATGTCAGACCACACTCCACCAGAGCTACAGCCACCTCTACAGCATTCTTAAGAGGGGTGCCTACAAAAGACATTCTAGAAGCTGCTACATGGAGCTCCGTGCATACATTTTCCAAACACTACAACCTCCCTTTATATTCCAGATCCAGAGCAGGCTTTGCTTCGGCAGTCCTACAGGGATTGATAGCTACACCATCCTTTTCTTAGAGCATACCACCTCCCCCAGCTAAGCTATGGTATTCAACCCATATGTTATGACTGCAGTTGCATTCTTGAAGGACATAGTACAGTTTTGCACCTACCATAAATGTAGATGTCCGATAGATATGCAACTGCAGTCGGGTTTTCCCTCCCTCCTTCCCCTCTATGCCTTGGGTCCACTCCTCTTCCTGTTATCCTTAGCTGGGGATATCTGTTATGGTGTATCTGTTTATTGCTTATTTATTGTCTGGAAACCTATTATTGTCTTCCAATTTGATTACAGCCTTCCTTGGAGGGCACCTGGCATCTGGGGCAAGAAACACTGAAGAAGATGGCGTCGGCTGATGCTTATATACTCCAGCCGCTCTGACGTCGGAGAGAAATGCGACATCAGCTGACGTCGGACCCAGACTTTGGAATCCGGCCGACCGAGGGCTGCCTGAGGCAGGGCAACCCATATGTTATGACTGCAGTTGCATATCTATCGGACATCTACATTTATGGTAGGTACAAAACTGTACTTTCTCTCCCTCCTGCTCCTGTCAAACCTGACGGATATTACAGGGTCCCTGAAACCCATAAGCATCTCTTTAAGGCCCACTCTTTGGATTTAGAGACTATTTCACGGGGCCCCAAGGCAGTGACTTCTTCCTCGGCCAAAAACCCTCTGCCCGCTGACAGGGAAGCTAGGTCCCAGGAAAGATAGATGCATTGGAGGCTTCATGTAGGGCAGCCATGACTGGGGCTGTGATACGTAGACATGCTTGGTTAAAAGATCAGCCATTGCCAGACCATGTTAAAGTAAAGTTACTTGATGCACCTCTGGAAAAAAGATCAGCCATTGCCAGACCATGTTAAAGTAAAGTTACTTGATGCACCTCTGGAAAAACAGAAGCTTTTTGGTGCTAATGCACAAGATGTGTTGAAATCCATTGAGGAAAAAGCTAAGTCAGTACAGACAGTCAAGGATTTCCTCCAGGTTCAACCACCCAGGTTCAGCAGAAACTGGCCTTCAAAGAATTGGTCCTTCCCAGACTCTGACAAGTTTCAAAGGGGAAAAACAGGCATGCCCGAGGTAGAGGCCAATACCGAGGATCCTACAGGGGCCGCCAGTGGCAACCGCCAAATCAAAGAAGTGGCACAGGCAGCCCAGCTGCACCACAAGGACAATCACAATGACTTGACTTTCATACCGCCTACAAAGGCTCAAAGAGAAGCACCTTTGGGCGGAAAATTATCCTTATTCTCAAAAAACTGGCATATCTTAACCAAGGACAACTGGATTCTGGATTTAATAGACAAGGGTTACAGATTCCACTTCCATACTTTACCAATAAGACAAGGCATGCCAAACCTGCCACATCATCAAAGGGCAGAAGCACTCTCTCAAGTTTCAAAGCTGTTAAGTATAAAAGCAATAGAAAGGGTTCCTCCTCAGGAACAAGGCCAGGGATTTTATTCAAGACTGTTCCTTGTTCCAAGAAAAGAAAACAAATGGAGGCCTATACTGGACTTGTCTACTCTAAATACTTCTCTCATTGTGCCAAAGTTCAAAATGCTGACATTGCAGCAACTCCTTCCCATGCTGGGCAAGGGGTCTTGGCTGGTCACTCTGGACCTCAAGGAGGCATACCTGCATGTCCCAATCGGACAAAGCTGCAGAAGCTACCTCAGATTTCTTGTAGGGACAGAGCATTATCAGTTCTCAGCATTGCCGTTTGGCTTATCTACTGCGCCCAGAGTGTTCACAAAATGCCTGGCATCAGTAGTGGCACACTGCAGACTCCAGGGGATTCAAATATACCCCTACCTGGGTGACTGCCTCATTCAAGCAGACAACAAACAAACCTTAATAGCAAACTTGGACTATGTCATTCAACTACTGCAGGCCTTGGGATACACAGTTAACATTCAAAAGTCAAGACTGCTGCCATCCCAACAGATTATTTTCCTAGGAGCCAAACTGGACACAGAAACTCAAATGGCCTACCTCACAGAGGAGAAACAACAGCAGTTACCAGAGTACTTCAGAGGCCTAGCAAAGCTCTCCCAACTGACTGCAAGGAAAATCCTGCAGGCCCTGGGGTTCATGGCATCTTGCATTCTTCGGATACCTTTGGCAAGACTTCATAAGACTTCATATGAGAAAGCTGCAATGGTACTTAAAAAGCTTATGGTCCCAACACAGCCAAAGCCTAGAGGACGTAATCCCACTCATTCCATGTCTGCAAAAAGAATTTTTGTGGTGGGCTCAAGCAAGTCAGTTAAACAAAGGCATGTCCTTCAACAAACCTCAAGCAGGTCAAATGATTACAACAGACTCCTCAGATCATGGATGGGGGGCGCACATGGAGGGCAGATGCATTCAAGGTCTATGGACACCAAGGGAAAGACATCTGCACATAAACCAAAAAGAGATGTTGGCAGTGATGCATGCAATCGAGACTTTCGAAAAATCACTACAACAAGGATATTTGCTAATAAGGACAGACAACACCACTGTCATGTGGTATATAAACAAGCAGGGGGGCACTCATTCTTATCCCCTCTGCAGACTAACAGTGATTCTCTGGGAAAAATCCCTGAGTCTGAAGATACATTTGCAATCCCAGTTTGTGCCAGGCAGGGACAATGTACTGGCGGACAAGCTGAGCAGAAATTTCTTGGATCCACACGAATGGATGCTGCATCCTCACATTTTCTCACAAATAACAAAGACACGGGGAAGACCGGACGTAGATCTCTTTGCTTCTCACATGAATCATCACCTGGAAAAGTTCTGCACAAGGACCCACCATCCTCTAGCCTGGAAAACGGATGCTCTCTCCTTCAGCTGGAATTCCCTAAAAATGTATGCATTCCCTCCTCTACCTCTGCTGACCAAGGTGATACTGAAGATCAAAGCAGAACAACCAACAGGCATTCTGATAGCTCCAGACTGGCCAGGGCAACACTGGTACCCATTGCTGTTGAGCATAACTCGGACCAAACCGTGGCCTCTGCCCCTATGGCCCCTGCTTATAACACAACACAATTACAGGACTGTCCATCAAAACCTGAAAACATTGCATCTGACAGCCTGGAGGTTACCATGACTCCTTCTGCTATCTCTCTTTCCAAAAAAGTTCAAGAGATCTTACTGGAAGCACGCAGACCTTCCACCAGAAAAACCTATTCAGCCAAGTTGAAGAGATTCAGCATCTGGAATGCCAACAGGGGTCAGGATACAACATTACTGAGTATACCTCAGATATTGGAATACATGGCAGAAATGTTTCATACTGGACTCTCATATTCTTCTATAAAGATTCACGCCTCAGCAATCTCAGCAAAATACAATTGTGATCCACCAGTGTTTTCACATCCTTTGCTAAGACAGTTCCTAAGAGGGATAAAGAATATCAAACCTCCCAGAAAACAGCCAGTACCTGCATGGGACCTCAATTTCGTTTTGGAAAAATTAACTCTTCCTCCTTTTGAGCCAGCAGCAACTTCAGAAATGCAATTTCTATCATGGAAAACGTTTTTTCTATTGGCAGTCACATCTGCAAGAAGAGTCTCGGAGATACAGGCACTCATGGCATTACCCCCCTTCCTCATTTTTCATCAGGACAGAGTTTCTCTAAGAACCAATCCTACATTCATGCCAAAAGTAATTTCCAGGGTATCTCTAAATCAAGCTATTCACCTGCCTACTTTCTTCCCCAATCCGCAAAACGGGGGAAAAACTGCTGCATGCTTTGGACATACACAGGCAACTGCGTTACTATTTGGACAGAACTAAGGCCACCAGAAAGTCTGACCAACTGTTTGTAGCCTATGCTGCTGGAGTACAAGGAAAAGCAATCTCCAAACAAACAATTTCAAAATGGATTGGACACTGCATCAGATTCTGCTATTCTTTCCATGGAAAAGGTGTGCCAGCCAATATTAGGCCACATTCCACCAGAGCTATAGCCACATCCACAGCTTTCCTAAGAGGAGTGGCTACAAAGGACATTCTAGAGGCTGCTTCATGGAGCTCCGTGCATACATTTACCAAGCACTACAACCTGCCCTTAAACTCCAGATCCCGAGTAGGCTTTGCTTCGGCAGTCCTGCAGGGCATTTTAGCTACACCATCCCTTTCTTAGTTCCATCCACCCCCAGCTTGGCTATAGTATTCAACCCATATGTTATGACTGCAGTTGCATTCTTGAAGGACATAGTACAGTTTTGTACCTACCATAAATGTAGCTGTCCGATAGATATGCAACTGCAGTCGGATTTTCCCACCCTCCTACCCCTCTGCAACCTTCTTTATGGGTCCACTACCCCTTCCTATTAGCTGGGGGTACCTCCTATGGTGTATCTGTTTTACTGTTGTACATGTCTGGAATTGTTTATCCATTCACCAAATTTAGCCTTCCTAGGAGGGCACCTGGCATCTGGGGCAAGAAACACTGAAGAAGATGGCGTCGGCCGATGCCTTTATACTCTAGCTGCTCTGACGTTGGAGAGGAGGCGACACCAGCCGACGCTGGACCCAGACTTTGGAATCCGGCCGACCGAGGGCTGCCTGAGGCAGGACAACCCATATGTTACGACTGCAGTTGCATATCTATCAGACATCTACATTTATGGTAGGTACAAAACTGTACTTTCTCTCCCTCCTGCTCCTGTCAAACCTGACGGATATTACAGGGTCCCTGAAACCCATAAGCATCTCTTTAAGGCCCACTCTTTGGATTTAGAGACTATTTCACGGGGCCCCAAGGCAGTGACTTCTTCCTCGGCCAAAAACCCTCTGCCCGCTGACAGGGAAGCTAGGTCCCTGGAAAGATAGGGCAAAAAAGTTTATACCTCTTCCACCCTTGCCATGAGGTCACTTAACTGCCTTTTTCTTATGTTTCAGTACCAGGATTTCTTAATGGATGATTTGCAGAAAAAGTTAGCCTCTCCTGAGCCTATAGATAGAAAGGCATTGCAGGATTTGGTTCATAACACTCAGCAGGTTAGCAATCATTTTCTACAGTGTGGTTATGATGCATTGGAAGCTTCATGTAGGGCAGCCATGACAGGGGCCGTTATATGTAGACATGCTTGGTTGAAAGAACAGCCACTGCCAGACCATGTTAAAGTTAAGCTCCTGGATGCACCTCTGGAAAAACAGAAGCTTTTTGGTGCTAATGCACAGGATGTGCTGAAGTCTATTGAGGAAAAGGCAAAATCAGTACAGACTGTCAAGGATTTCCTCCAGGTTCAATCTCCCAGATTCAATAGGAATTGGCCTTCTAAGAATTGGTCCTTTCCAGACTCGGACAAGTTTCAAAGGGGAAAGAACAGGCGTGCTCGAGGTAGAGGGCAATACCGAGGCTCCTACAGGGGCCGCCAATGGCAACCACCAAATCAAAGAAGTGGTGCTGGGAGTTCGCCTGCACCACAGGGACAATCACAATGACTTGACTATCAATCCGCCTACCAAGGCTCAAAGAGAAGCTCCTCTAGGCGGAAAATTATCCTTATTCTCAAAAAACTGGCACATTTTAACCAAGGACAAATGGATTCTGGACATAATAGACAGAGGTTACAGGTTCCATTTCCACACCTTACCAATGAGACAAGGCATGCCAAACCTGCCACAAAATGAAAGGGCAGAGGCTCTCTTACAAGTTGCAAAGCTGTTACAAATAAAAGCTATAGAAAAGGTACCTCTACAGGAACAAGGCCAGGGATTCTATTCAAGACTGTTCCTTGTTCCAAGAAAAGAAAAGCAATGGAGGCCTATACTGGACTTGTCTATTCTAAACACCTTTCTCATTGTGCCAAAATTCAAAAGGCTGACATTACAGCAACTCCTTCCCATGCTGGGCAAGGGGTCTTGGCGGGTTACTCTGGACCTCAAGGAGGCATACCTGCATGTCCCAGTCAGACACAGCTGCAGAAGATACCTCAGATTTCTTGCAGGAACAGAGCAATGTCCTTCAAGAATGCAACTGCAGTCATAACATATGGGTTGTCCTGCCTCAGGCAGCCCTCGGTCGGCCGAATTCCAAAGTCTGGGTCCGGCGTCGGCTGGTGTCGCCTCCTCTCCGACGTCACCATGGCTGGAGTATAAAGGCATCAGCCGACGCCATCTTCTTCAGTCTTTCTTGCCGCGCGGTGCCTGAAGCAGAAGCAGTTCACAAGTGCCGGTCGGTCAGCTCCTGTGTTTTCAGTACCGAAGTCATCTAAAAGCTAAGTACCCCATTGGGGAACATTTATTCTTGCCTCAGCCGATGTCCGAACAAATTGAGAAAGTTAATAATTGTTTGTCTTGTGGTAAACAAATACCTCATAAGGACTTCCATTCTCTCTGCCTTCCTTGCCTGGGCCCAGACCACGATGTCTCGGCCTGTGCTGCCTGTGCCTGCTTTAATAAGCGCACTCTCAGGCGCCGGGCAGAATTCGCCGAGGACTTCTTCAGTGAATCTTTTGCGTATATCATGCTGTCGGATCAACTGACTACCCAATCTGCTAAAAAACACAAGGACCGGGACCGACATTCTCGGCCCGCGTCTACTACCGATGCTACTCCCAAACCCTCTGCTAGTGCTCCGGTTCCTTCGGAAGTGGTAAATCTACCGCTCCAGGCCGACGACACAGTGTTAACACGACCTTCGGTCTCGGAGATCTCTCCGGTGCCGGTTGTTGATTTTCCTCCAGAAACCGAAGTTCTGGATCTACCCGACACCATTTCTGTGGACAAGGTTACGCCTGCATGTGGGGCTGCTAGGCCTCCTGTATCCATGTCCATCAAGGCCTTTGCACGTGCTAAGGCCTCCAGTTAGGCCAAGGCCCATCCTAGACCTACTGCCCAGGCCCCTTCTTCTGATAAGCAAATCATGTCTCTGGCTGCTGATCTTATTTCTCTTATCAGGGGGTCTCAGCCTCATCCGGAGAGGGCTTCTCAGCCACCTGCAGAGAAAAGGCCCAGAACTGAGCAGGCGGATGACCTCTCTTCGGATGAAGCCTCTGGGGATTCTGAACATTCTGATACCCATTAAGAATCCTTCCAGGCCTACGAGGACTCTGATGCTGAGGAATCAATTCCCTCTGCCTCCCCTCCAGAGGATTTCTCATTTGGTGAAGTCCTGCATTCCATGAGGAAACATTTTCAGTGGCAGGGTCAGGAATTCTCTGACTCTAGAAAAAGGCTTTGTACCTTTCTCAAGCTTCCCCAGCACAGGCCTTTAGCTATTCCACCTGTTATGGATGTTTTGGATGATGTTTTCTCTGACTCTAGTGCTAACCCTGATTCTCTTCCTCCGGCTCCTGTCAAGCCGGACAGATATTATAGGGTCCCTGACACCCACAAGCACCTTTTTAAGGCCCACTCTGTGGATCTAGAAACTATTTCACAGGGCCCCAAGGGAGTGGCTACCTCCTCTGCCAAAAACCCACTGCCAGCAGACAGGGAAGCAAGGTCCCTGGAGAGATGGGGTAAAAAAGTATATACTTCTACTACCCTGGCCATGAGGTCACTAAATTGCCTTTTTCACATGTTTCAGTACCAGGATTTTCTCCTGGATGATTTACAGAAAAAGTTAGCCTCTCTTGAGCCTATCGATAAAAAAGGCATTGCAGGATCAGATACATAACACTCAGCAGGTTAATAACCACTTTCTTCAGTGTGGTTATGATGCACTGGAAGCTTCATGTAGGGCAGCTATGACTGGGGCTGTGATACGTAGACATGCTTGGTTAAAGGATCAGTCTTTGCCTGACCATGTTAAAGTAAAGTTACTTGATGCACCTTTGGAAAAACAGAAGCTTTTTGGTGCTAATGCACAAGATGTGTTGAAATCCATAGAGGAAAAAGCTAAGTCAGTACAGACAGTCAAGGATTTCCTTCAGGTTCAGCCACCCAGATTCAGCAGAAACTGGCCCTCAAAGAATTGGTCCTTCCCCGGCTCAGGCAAGTTTCAAAGGGGAAAAAGCAGACGTGCCCGAGGTAGAGGGCAATACCGAGGATCTTACAGGGGACGCCAATGGCAACCTCCAAATCAAAGAAGTGGTACAGACAGTTCAGCTGCACCACAAGGACAATCACAATGACTTGACTTTCATTCCGCCTACAAAGGCTCAAAGAGAAGCACCCTTGGGCGGAAAATTATCTTTATTCTCACAAAACTGGCATATTTTAACCAAGGACAACTGGATTCTGGTTTTTGCTAGACAAAGGCTACAGATTCCACTTCCACACATTACCAATAAGACAAGGCATGCCAAACCTGCCACATCATCAAAGGGCAGAGGCACTCTCTCAAGTTTCCAAGCTATTAAGTATAAAAGCAATAGAAAGGGTTCCTCCTCAGGAGCAAGGCCAGGGATTTTATTCAAGGCTGTTCCTTGTTCCAAGAAAAGAAAACAAATGGAGACCCATACTGGACTTGTCATCTCTAAACACTTTTCTCATAGTGCCAAAGTTCAAAATGCTGACGTTGCAGCAACTCCTTCCCATGCTGGGCAAGGGGTCTTGGCTGGTCACTCTGGACCTCAAGGAGGCATACCTGCATGTCCCTATCAGACAAAGCTGCAGAAGATACCTCAGATTTCTTGCAGGGACAGAGCATTATCAATTCTCAGCATTGCCGTTTGGCTTATCTACTGCCCCCAGAGTGTTCATGAAATGCCTGGCATCAGTAGTGGCACACTGCAGACTGCAAGGGATTCAAATATACCCTTACTTGGACGACTGCCTCATACAAGCAGACAACAAACAAACCTTAAAAGAAAATCTGGACTATGTCATGCATCTACTGCAGGCCTTGGGATTACACGGTCAACATTCAGAAGTCAAAACTACTGCCATCCCAACAGATTATATTCTTAGGAGCCAAGCTGGACACAGAAAACCAAATGGCCTACCTCACAGAGGAAAAACAGCAGCATTTACCAGAGTACTTCAAAGGCCTAGCAAGACTCTCCCAGCTGACTGCAAGGAAAATCCTGCAGGCCCTGGGGTTCATGGCTTCTTGCATCCTTCTGATACCTTTGGCAAGACTTCATATGAGAAAGCTGCAATGGTATTTAAAAAACTTATGGTCTCAACACAGCCAAAGCCTAGAGGACATAATCCCACTTATTCCATGTCTGCAAAAGGAATTCTTATGGTGGGCTCAAGCCAGTCAACAAAACATAGGCATGTCTTTCAACAGACCTCAAGCAGGCCAAATGATTACAACAGACGCCTCAGACCATGGATGGGGGGCGCACATGGAGGACAGATGCATTCAAGGGCAATGGACCCCAAAGGAAAGGCATCTGCACATAAACCAAAAGGAAACGTTGGCAGTGATACATGCAATCGAGACTTTCGAAAAATCACTACAACAAGGGCATTTACTGATAAGGGCAGGCAACACCACTGTCATGTGGTACATAAACAAGCAGGGAGGCACTCATTCTTATCCCCTCTGCAGACTAACAATGCTTCTCTGGGAAAAGTCCCTGAGCCTGAAGATACGTTTACAATCCCAGTTTGTACCAGGCAAGGACAATGTACTGGCGGACAACCTGAGCAGAAATTTCATGGATCCACACAAATGGATGCTGCATCCTCACATTTTCTTTCAACTGATAAAGACATGGGGAAGACCGGATGTAGATCTTTTCGCTTCCCACTTAAATCATCACCTGAAACAGTTCTGCACAAGGACTCACCATCCTCTAGCCTGGAAGACGGATGTTCTCTCCTTCAGCTGGAATTCTCTAAAGATTTATGCATTCCCTCCTCTGCCTCTGCTGACCAAGGTGATACTGAAGATCAAAGCAGAACAACCAACAGGTATTTTGATAGCTCCAGACTGGCCAAGGCAGCACTGGTACCCATTGCTATTGACCATAACTTGGACCAAACCATGGCCTCTGACCCTATGGCCTCTGCTCCTAACACAACACAATTACAGGACTGTACATCAAGACCTGAAATCATTACATCTGACAGCTTGGAGGCTAACATGATTTCTCCACCTAACTCTCTATCAAAATCGGTTCAAGAAATCCTGCTGGAAGCACGCAGGCCTTCCACAAGAAAAACATATTCAGCCAAATGGAAGAGATTCAGCATCTGGAATGCCAACAGGGGTCAGGACACAGCATTACCGAGTATACCTCAGATTTTAGAATACTTGGCAGAACTACTTCATACTGGGCTTTCATACTCTTCAATAAAGATTCATGCCTCAGCAATCTCAGCAAAATACAACTGTGACCCTCCAGTGTTTTCTCATCCATTGCGAAGACAGTTTCTAAGAGGCATAAAGAATATAAAACCTCCCAGAAAACCGCCAGTACCTGCATGGGACCTCAATTATGTGTTGGAAAAACTAACTCTTCCTCCATTTGAGCCAGCAGCAAGTTCAGAAATGCAATTTCTTTAATGGAAGACGGCCTTCTTATTGGCAGTCACATCGGAGATGCAGGCACTCATGGCAGTGCCCCCCTTCCTCATTTTTCATCAAGACAGAGTTTCTCTAAGAACCAATCCTTCATTCATGCCCAAGGTTATTTCCAGGGTGTCTCTAAATCAAGCTATTCACCTGCCTGCATTCTTCCCCAATCCTCAAAATAGGGGGGAAAAGCTACTGCATACTTTGGACATACACAGACAACTACGTTACTACTTGGACTGAACTAGGGCCACCCGAAAGTCTGACCAACTGTTTGTAGCCTATGCTGCTGGAGTACAAGGAAAACCAATCTCCAAACAAACAATTTCAAAATGGATTGGACATTGCATCAGATTCTGCTATTCTTTCCATGGAAAAGGTGTGCCAGCCAATATTAGGCCACATTCCACAAGAGCTATGGCCACTTCCACAGCTTTCCTAAGAGGAGTGGCAACAAAGGACATTTTAGAGGCTGCTACATGGAGCTCCGTGCATACATTTACCAAGCACTACAACCTGCCATTATATTCCAGATCCCGAGCAGGCTTTGCTTCGGCAGTCCTGCAGGGGATTTTAGCTACACCATCCTTTTCTTAGTTCCATCCACCCCCAGCTTGGCTATGGTATTCAACCCATATGTTATGACTGCAGTTGCATTCTTGAAGGACATAGTACAGTTTTGTACCTACCATAAATGTAGCTGTCCGATAGATATGCAACTGCAGTCGGATTTTCCCTCCCTCCTACCCCTCTGTATCCTTCTTTTTGGGTCCCTACCCCTTTTCCCATTAGCTGGGGGTATTCCTATGGTGTATCTGTTTATTGCTGTTGTGCATGTTTGGAATTATTTTTATCCATTTACCAAATTTAGCCTTCCTAGGAGGGCACCTGGCATCTGGGGCAAGAAACACTGAAGAAGATGGCGTCGGCCGATGCCTTTATACTCCAGCCGTGGTGACGTCGGAGAAGAGGCGACACCAGCCGACGCCGGACCCAGACTTTGGAATTCGGCCGACCGAGGGCTGCCTGAGGCAGGACAACCCATATGTTATGACTGCAGTTGCATATCTATCGGACATCTACATTTATGGTAGGTACAAAACTGTACTTTATCAATTCTCAGCATTGCCGTTTGGCTTATCTACTAGGTACAAAACTGTACTTTATCAATTCTAAGCATTGCCGTTTGGCTTCTCTACTGCGCCCAGAGTATTCATGAAATGCCTGGCATCAGTAGTTGCACATTGCAGACTCCAGGGGATTCAAATATACCCTTACCTGGACGACTGCCTCATACAAGCAGACAGCAAACAAGCATTGATAAAAAAACTTGGACTATGTCATTCAGTTGCTACAGGCTTTGGGATACACAGTCAACATTCAAAAATCAAGACTATTACCATCCCAAAAGATTATTTTTCTAGGAGCAAAACTGGACACACAATCACAAATGGCTTTCCTCACAGAGGAGAAACAACAGCATTTACCAGATTATTTCAAAAGCCTAGCAAAACTTACCCAGCTGACCGCAAGGAAGATCCTGCAGGCCCTGGGTTTCATGGCATCTTGCATCCTTCTGATCCCCCTGGCAAGACTACACATGAGAAAGCTACAATGGTATCTAAAAAGCTTATGGTCTCAACACAGCCACAACCTGGAAGACGTAATACCACTCATTCCATCTCTGCAAAGGAAATTTTTGTGGTGGGCTCAAGCAAGCCAGTTAAATCAAGCATGTCCTTCAACAAAGTTCAAGCAAGTCAAACCATTACAACAGACGCCTCAGATCATGGATGGGGGGCACACATGGAGGGCAGATGCATTCAAGGCCAATGGACTCCCATGGAAATGCCGCTGCACATAAATCAAAAAGAGATGTTGGCAGTGATGCATGCCATAGAAGCCTTTGGAAAATCTCTTCAACAAGGCCATCTGCTAATAAGGACAGACAACACCACTGTCATGTGGTATATAAACAAACAAGGAGGCACTCACTTGTATCCCCTCTGCAGACTAACAATGGCTCTTTGGAAAAATCCCTGAAACTGAACATCCATTTGCAATCCCAGTTTGTTTCGGGCAAGGACAATGTACTGGCGGACAGGTTGAGCAGAAATTTCATGGAGCCACACGAATGGATGCTGCATCCACACATTTTTTCACAAATAACAACTGCATGGGGAAGACCAGACATAGATCTATTTGCTTCTCATCTAAATCACCACCTGGACAAGTTCTGCTCAAGGACACACCATCCTCTAGCCTGGAGAACGGATGCTCTCTCCTTCAGCTGGAATACCCTGAAAATCTAGGCATTCCCTCCTCTACCATTAATGACCAAGGTGTTACTGAAGATCAAAGCAGAGCAACCAAAAGGAATACTGATAGCTCCATACTGGCCGAGGCAGCATTGGTATCCCTTGCTACTAAGCATAACTCACTACAAACCGTGGCCCTTGCCCCAATGGCCTCTGCTCCTAACACAACACAATTACAGGACTGTTCATCAAAACCTGCAAACATTGCAACTGGCAGCTTGGAGGGTTCCATGACTTTGTCCCATAACACCCTCTCCGAAAAGGTTCAGGAGATCTTGCTGGAAGCACGCAGACCTTCCACCAGAAAAACCTATGCGGCCAGATGGAAGAGATTCATCATCTGGAATGCCAAAAAGGGACAGGATGCATCACTGATGAGCATACCTCAGATATTAGAATACTTGGCAGAAATGTTTCATAAGGGCCTCTCATATTCATCCATTAAAATACACGCTTCAGCAATATCAGCAAACTTCAACTGTGATCCACCTGTGTTTTCGCATCCCGTGCTAAGACAGTTCCTAAGAGGGATAAAGAATATCAAGCCTCCCAGAAAACCACCAGTTCCTGCATGGGACCTCAACTGCGTCTTGGAAAAATTAACTCTTCCTCCTTTTGAACCAGCAGCAACTTCAGAAATGCAGTTCCTCTCCTGGAAAACTGCCTTCCTGTTGGCAGTTACCTCAGCAAGAAGAGTCTCGGAGATACAGGCCCTCATGGCAGTACCTCCCTTTCTTATTTTCCATCAGGACAGAGTTTCTCTAAGGACCAATCCTTCATTCATGCCAAAGGTGATATCCAGGGTGTCTCTAAATCAAGCAATTCACCTGCCTACCTTCTTTCCCAATCCTCAAAATAAAGGGGAAAAGCTGCTGCATACTTTAGACATACACAGACAATTACGCTACTACTTGGACAGAACAAAGACCACCAGGAAGTCTGACCAACTATTTGTAGCTTATGCTGCCAGAGTGCAAGGAAAGGCAGTCTCCAAACAAACAATTTCAAAATGGATTGGACACTACATCAGATTCTTTTACTCCTTCCATGGAAAGAGTGTGCCAGCCAATATAAGACCACACTCAAACCAGAGCTATAGCCACATCCACAGCCTTTCTAAGAGGAGTGGCTACAAAGGACATTCTAGAGGCTGCTACATGGAGCTCCATGCATACATTTACCAAACACTACAGCCTGCCTTTATACTCCAGATCCCAAGCAGGCTTTGCTTCTGCAGTCCTGCAGGGTCTTTTAGCTACACCATCCCTTGCTTAGATCCTACCACCCCCAGCTTGGCTATGGTATTCAACCCATATGTCAGGACTGCAGTTGCATTCTTGAAGGACATAGTACAGTTTTGTACCTACCATAAATGTAGATGTCCGATAGATATGCAACTGCAGTCAGGTTTTCCCTCCCTCCTACCCCTCTGTTTTTTCCCTTGGGTCCTTCCCCCTCTCCTATTTAGCTGGGGATATCTGTTATGGTGTATCTGTTTATTACTGTTGTGCATGTCTTGAAATTTTTGCTTATCCATTCACAAAATTTAGCCTTCCTTGGAGGGCACCTGGCATCTGGGGCAAGAAACACTGAAGAAGATGGCGTCGGCGGATGCCTTTGTGCCCCAGCCGCTCTGACGTCGGGGAGGAGGTGACATCGGCCGACGCCGGACCCAGTCTTTGGAATCCGGCCGACCGAAGGGCTGCCTGAGGCAGGACAACCCATATGTCAGGACTGCAGTTGCATATCTATCGGACATCTACATTTATGGTAGGTACAAAACTGTACTTTTTGTACCTACCATAAATGTAGATGTTAGAGTGTTCACACTGCTGCAGTCCAGGTTACCCTCCCTCCATCCCCTCTGAACTAGCTGGACTTATCTATACCTTTCTATCCTATACAACCTTTGTGGTGTATTTGCTTGTAACTGAAGGTATTGTTTTTATTTTATATGTATATTTTTTATTAGCAATATGTATTGCCTACCTATTGGGGGCACCTGACATCTGGGACAAGAAAAACTGAAGAAAATGGCGTCGGATGCATCTTATATACCCCTGGCACACTGACATCAGGGAGGAAGCAACAGCAACTGACGCCGGACCAAGACTTTAGAACTCTGGCGGACTGCAGGACCGCCTGACGGCAGGATAACCCAAGTGTAATGACTGCAGCAGTGTAAACACTCGAACATCTACATTTATGGTAGGTACAAAACTGCACTTTTCTTTGCCGGTACTAAAACCTATTAAAACTGTCAAAGTCACGCGACACACTTGAGTTATGTACGAATCCGATTGGCTGCCACCGCTTCATTTACTAAATGCTTTGCTGTAATCATAAAAAAGACAGGGAGCATTCCAGCCCAATTTACTCATAAAAGTCCAATAGGACCATCAGGTAACTCCATTGTAAATCCTAAGTTGAGAGGGTAACTGACAACATTCAGTTGCTTTCTCAACTTATTTTTCAACAATAGCTTCAAATTAGGGCTGTAAACTTGCACTGCTGGAAGGCACTCTGGGCTAACATGATGGAATTCCTGTCTTTTCATGGCGCGCTCTGTGTTAAGCACAGAGGCGCCATGAGAAGGTACTCAGGGTTAATGAGTTAACCAACAAAAAAATCCATGGCAGTTACCTCAGAGAGTGGACCTTCTGACTCAGACTCTAAAACTCTTAGCCTGGATAATTCCCCAAAATACTACTCTGAGCATATACCCTAAGCAGACAAGTTCAAAGCATTCTCAAAGAGGCTAAAAGGCCTAGTACTAGAAAGTCATACTCAACCAAGTAGATTTGGTGTCAGCAGCGAGGCCTCAGTCCTAACTTAGCCAGTATCTCTGCCATTTTAGGTGACCTGGCTACCCTGATGGACAGAAGCATATCCTTCTACCAAAATTCATGCCTCTGCCATTTTATCGCAACTCTTCCTCCTAACTTTTCCCACCCCTTGATGAAATAATTCCTTAGGGTAGTGGTTCACATCAGACCTCCTAGGAGACAACCCACACCTCCATGGGACCTCAAGTTTTGTTCTAGGAAAACTGACACTACCCCCCCCCCCCCCCCCATTGAACCAGAAGCATCTGCTGATTTAAAATTCGTAACCTGGAAGACTGCCCTTTTACTTGCCATCACCTCAGCTAGGAGGGTCTCTGAGCTGCAAGCTCTCATGGCAGTGGCACCATTTCTCATATTCCACCCAGACAGAGTATCACTCCGGACAAGTCCATTCTTTATGCCCAAGGTGGTCACAGAGACATCCTTGCATCAAGCTGTACACTTGCCCAACTCCCCCCCCCCCAAGCATCTGAACCGGGGGGAAAGAACCATTCAGTCCTTGGATGTACACAGACAGCTTCACTACTATCTTAACAGAACTAAATCTTTCAGAAAATCAGATTGATTATTTGTGTCCTTTGCTATTGGCTCTGAAGGGAAAACTATCTGTAAACAAACCTTTCCAAGTGGATCTGTCACTGTATTTCCTTTTGCTACAGCCATCTGTATAAAAAGCCTTCTGAAACTGTAAAGACTCGCTCTGCTAGGGTCATTTTTCCATCTGCTGCCTTCCTGAAAGGAGCACTTACCAAAGACATTTTGGAAGCTGCTACCTGGTCATCTGTGCATACCTTTACCAAGCACTACCATTTATCAGCATTCTCCAAGTCTAGAGCAGGATTTGCCACTGCCAATCTTGTAGGGCATTCTCTCTTATCCATAATCTACTTTCCTCCCTCATCTCAGTTTTGGGAATCATTTTACAAGTCAGGACTGCAACAGTGAAACACAAAAAACATAGTACAGTTGTGTACACTTACCATAAATGTAGATGTTCAAGTGTATTCACTGTTGCAGTCATCTTTCCCTCCATCCTTCCCTCTCTTGCCTACAGTAGTAGTCTGCTTCTATTTCATAGTTTCATAGGTGTGTACTAGGTTAATGGCCATGGAGCCTTTACAAGCCTAGCCCAAAGGATTACCCTGGCATCATGCCACCCGAACTTAGTTTCCAGTGCCTTTGTTGAGTAAACCCACTGGAGTGATCCCTGGGGTGAATTTTCTATTTTCCATCCACTCATCAAGATTTCTCATGAAGAGAGCCAGTGAGGTGCTGTGCTTGACATGTATGGAAAGTCTATTCCATAGCATGGGCAGTCTTTGGGTTATGAACCTGTCCCTCCAGCATGTTCTGTTGATTGTGGTAATGAGATTGAGGTCTCTGGAGCGTGTGGTTTGGAGGGATTGGGATTTCTTTAGATGTAACATTTCTAACAGAGCTGGGTCAGACATGGCTTTGTAAGTCAAGCAGAGATTACCTTAGGCGATATGAGACGGAAAATAGTTGGAGTTTTTTTTTGTTTGTCCATATAGGACAAATGTTTAAGGCCTAGGATCCTTTTTGTGAGGTACTTTTGTGGCCTCTCCAGTTGCTGCAGGTGTTTAATGAGGTACATGCCAAAAGGGGCATTGTACTCAATGATTGGCCTAATGAGGGAAGAGTAGAGGGAGACAATGGCCTCTTTCTTCCTGGATGCAAAACCCTTAGTAATGAGATGTGGCACATAGAAGGAGACTCTGACCACAGTGGCAGTGTGGTGGTCAAAAGAGAGGTTGCTGTCAACCTGTGTTCCCCGATCTCTTATAATGCCTTCTGTGTTCAGTGGACTGCCATCAATGTGGTAATTCATGGGAGCAGTTTTTTTTTTCCAAAGGGGATGACGGCACATTTTTTGGCATTGAGCTTAAGGCCATGGTTCTGACACCAGTCGTTGGTCTCAGTGAGGCCTTTCTGTAGGATATCAACATCACATGAGTTAATAGCTCCCAACTTGCAAATCGTCTGCAAATTTTGTCAGCCAGAGTTCCTTTGTGTTGGCCTGAACTTCAGAGAAGTAGATACCAAACAGGAGAGGACCCAGGACCTAACCCTGTGGGACTCAACTCGTGACTGGTTGGCAGTCTGACTTGGAGTCAGCTACTTTCACACTGTGGGTTCTACCTGTGAGCCAGTTTGCAACCCACCTAGTGATATGGGGTTTGATGCCTAGCTTAGTGAGTTTTTCTATGATTCCTGAGTGGGGAATGATGTCAAATGCCTTAGCCAGATCAAGGTAGGCTGTATGAACGACCTTGCCTTCATCCACAGCTCTGGTGACTGACTCAAAGAAGTTGACCAAATTGAGCAGGCATGGTCTACCCTTCACAAAACCAAGCTGTGTGGCATCCAGAATTTGGAGATTCCCTATATCCTTGTTTATTAGGTCCATGATGATGCTTTCCATAGCTTTGCATATCAGACTCGTCAGGCTAATGGGGAGATGGTTCCTAGAGTATGTAGTCGCTCCTCCTTTGTGGAGAGGGATGAGTGTAGCAGTGCGCCAGTTGGTAGGGACAAAGCCTGAGGTGAGGCTGTGATTGAACAGGGCACACAGGTTAGGTGCCATTTCACTCTCTAGTTTATGTAGAACACAGCCAGGGATATTGTCAGGTCCCACAGAAGCTGTATTCTTAGCCTTGGGCAGTGCTGTTTTAACCTGTGCAGCAGTAATATTTGGGTGCCTGGCAATCTGCTGGTATTGTGACTGGTCCCTGGGGGGGGGCTAAAGTTGGCACTGAATCTGTCTGCCAGTATATTGGCAATATCTGTTGGCTCGGTTATAGAAGGTACCATTGTGCAGTAGCTCAGAGCAAATCTGGGTATTGCCATGGAGATTTTTTACATAACTGTAGAAGGCCTTGTGGTTGTCTTTACTGTCTTCTGCAATTCTGTTTTCATGGCTAGCTTTAGAGGATTTGATGAGGGATCTCAACTTTTTGTTGATGCTGATAAGGGAGTTTTTCCAGTCTTGGGACTTCACCTTATTCTGCATTAATTTTCTCCTTCTGTTGTAGTTTGTTTATGGCAGGAGACCACTATGATGAGATCCATGCATTTGTGTACGTGTTTGTACAGTGCATTGGTGTGTGATTCGGCGGTCATGCAACTGATATCCATTTGCATGGGTGCCGTGAAGTTGGCCATCTCTGTTTTTAGGAGCCCAAAGTTAGCTTTGGAGAAGTTTTTCATGGTGGTTACCTTTGTGGTGGGGGGGGGGGGGGGTTGGAGGGATGTGGATTTCCAAGGTAATTAGTTTCGTTCACTAACCAGAGGACCCCCTGGGTGTTTACCTTGCAGGCCCCTTATTCTGCCTTTGACCCTTGCTTATGGTTCATCCTGGGGGCTCCTACCTTTTATGGGGCAAGAAAAAGCTGATGTCATTGCATCGGCTAGCTCCCTTTATTCCCAAGCATACCTATGTCCGGGTAGGGCATCCACCAGCCTTTGAAGGAGGGAGATTTTTACTCTGATAGTCGGGCTGGTGAAGGCCTTCCACAGCAGGAAATTCCACAAGTGAAGGCAAACAGTGAATGTACTCGAACATCTGCATTTGTGGTAAGTGTACACAACTGTGCTTTTTGGCTATATGTAGGAAAATGCTTCTGCTGACAATTAATTGCCTTACTTCTTATGGCTAAGTTTTAAAAAGCCCTTTTTGACTGCCTATGAGAAAGGGTTAGGAAAGGCTAGAGGACATATGTGATACTGGCCTGAGGACAAAACTCATGGAACTTACCCAGACAGTCACATGGCCTAATACTTTATTAAGTGTGGCTATGATATAATAGATTCAACATCCAGGTCAGCAACAATAGGATCTGTAATCCAGGGCATGCCTTTCAACCCCTCTACATTTGGATTCTGGTTTTAGCATTTGTTCTGCAGCGTTAATTTTTTTTTTATTCTAACAAATGAAATTCATACACCTTCATTGCTTAAATTATAGAGCTAACGAGTGGGGAGG
This sequence comes from Protopterus annectens, assembly GCF_019279795.1. Taxonomy (NCBI): domain Eukaryota; kingdom Metazoa; phylum Chordata; order Ceratodontiformes; family Protopteridae; genus Protopterus; species Protopterus annectens. The sequence goes on from NC_056733.1 coordinate 1,586,870,318, forward strand.
TCATCAAAGTCGGAATGTAGTCAGTGGACTCAGTGGGATTGTAGCTACATTGTCCGGTTCACTGAATGGACCAAAAGCACAGTGCATCTAAAACAGGGGGGGGGGGTAGGACCCGTAGCAAAATGAGCATGTCCTTCAAGGATGCATCTGCAGTCCTTACAAATGGGTTGTCCTGTCGTCAGGCAGCCCTTCGGTCGGCCGGATTCCAAAGTCTGGGTCCGGCTTCGGCTGGTGTCGCACTTCACCCGACGTCATTGCGGCAGTTTTCGGGTGTAAAGGCATCAGCCGACGCCATTTTCCTCAGTCTTTCTTGCCGCGTGGCGCCCAAAGCAGAAGCTGTTCGCAAGTGCCGGTCGGTCAGATCCAGAGATTACTTCTACCGAATACTACTGTTTATCTTGTGGGAAACAAATACCTCATAAAGATTTCCACTCCTATTGTATACATTGTTTAGGCCCAGACCACGACGTAGCAGCTTGTCTAGCCTGTGCTTCTTTTAACCGGCGGATGCTGAGACGTCGCTCGGACTTTGCTGAACAGATTTTCGGCTCCGATTTTGCCTACATTATGCCGTTGGATCCTCCGACTACGCAAATAACTAAAAAACGCAAAGAAAAGGACCGACACTCGATGCTTATGCTTTTGGTCTCTTTTTCTAGCTGCACTCTGCTTTGGGGCTGAACAGTCAAACAGCAGAGTGCAGCAGAAAAAATAGACCAGTGGTATAGTGAGCTTACAACTGTTATACTTGGTCAGTTTTTTCTTAACCAGCACACTGCTATAACCAGCACACTGCTATTAGTCTACTTAGCAAGAAAAAATGGACCTGAAAACACTGCAGCTAAAAACTTGCATTGTCACTAGACACTGGCACTGTAAGCCATTTGATAGGTTGACTCATTGGATTTTAGCGAGGAGCTTATGTAAATCTGTTGTATAGAATTTTAATGTCAGGTCTTTGTCTTTAAGCTTGTTTGGTCCTGAATATTGTTCTCAACTTCTGAACTTCAAAAATCATAGAAGTGTAATCAGTAGACATGCGTAGTTGAAGTTACATCCCCTTCCAAAGGATGCCAAAGCAGAGCTCCATACCAGTGAAGCATTTAAGAGAATGGAGTAAAGTGGAAAGGTCATGTATAGTATCTAAACATCTGTTTTGCCCCTCTTGCTATGAAATGACAGAAACTATGGGTCAAAGCCAAGACCTTTCTAGAAGAGGCAACATTAAAGGTAAGCCAGTGCTAGGAAAAAGGGATTGATTCTGAGAAAAAGCTTGGTGGTGGGTCCAGAGGTCTTTCTCTGACAGGCAGCAGCCATGACTGGGTGAAAGTTCTCCCTTTCCTTCTCCAACGCCAATAGCCAGATTCAACCCTGCCCACAAACAGGATTTCTGGAAGACCATCAGACTGCCTTCCTGTTTGGTAGACTATAACTGAAGAGAAATGGGTTCTCCATATAATTTCAAATGGTTACACGCTTCAGTTAGCAACAATTCCTCACAGGACAAGAATGCTTCCAGTACAGAGAAAACAATAATCTAATCCCACTTATACCCCTCTCCTTTGCCAGTAGGTATAATAAATAAAGCCAACACCATCAAGAGAGCAAAACAAGGGATTTTATTCCAGACTCTTCTTGATTCCTAAAAATGAAGGAATTTGGAAACCCATTCTAGATCTTTCAGAATTCAGCACTTTTTTTTAATTATAAAATTCAAAATGTTAACTCTTCAAGCCCTGTTAATACTTTTCTCTTTAGTTTGAATAGTACATCCATGGTGTTTGCAGAATGCGTGGCTCCAGTAATTGCTTTCTGCAGGGCCAATGGCATTCATATGTAACTATACTTGAATGACTGCATTCCCACCTTTGCTGTAGCAACTGAGGGTCTCCTCTACTCTGTAATCCTCAGTGTTCCCAGGCATTACCTTGTAGCTTTTTCTGCATGGCCTAGGTTCTTGGGCAAGATAGCTGTAATATGGCATATACAGACATTTGATATACTGGAGACATCCTGATGCCCGAGGGTTGGTCATCTCCCATGTATGGCAGGAGAAAGATGCTAAGTTCTGGAAGTTAGACCACAAATATGGGTATTTTGCTATTGAAGTTCTGGAAGTCGCAATTACTGTAATAGTAATCTGCTGAAACATTGTGGCAAGTTCTTACCAAATTGTACTGTTGTCCCCCATCCTCTGCACCCCCCTCCAAACAACTTCTGCTTTGCATGCATCTATCACTGTCAGGCTTGTATGAGTGGTCAGAAGACATAGAGATGACTGTCACTGAGAGGGGCAAACAACTTAAGGCCGCCAAGGAGAACACCCACCCCTGCTTGGGACCTTAAATTCGTACTGGAAAAGCTCATCCCCCCCCCCCCCTTGAACCTGCAGCGTCAGTAGTTAACATTCTTCTCTTGGAAAACAGCATTGCTTCTGGCCATCGCTTCAGCTAGAAGAGCGTCTGAGCTTCAAGCACTTATGGCAGTGGAACCCTTCATTATTTTGCATGGTGGTAGGGTTTCCCTCAGGACTAACCCTTCCTTTACGCCTAAAGTGGTATCCAGTGTGGCTCTAAACCAATCCATCCATTTACCAACTTTCTTCCCTAATCTGCAGAATAAAGGGGAAAGGGTCGGCAGCTCAGATTCTACCTTAATAGGACCAAGCCCTTCAGAAAATCTGACCATTTACTAGTCAGCTTTGCAACAGCGGCAGAGGGCAAGGCCACTTCAGAACAAACCATTTCCAAATGGATAGCACACTACATCCATTTCTGCTACAAGCACCATGGGAAACCAACCCTTCAGGGGATCATAACACATTTGACTAGGGAAACATCTACCTTTACAGTATTCCTTAGGGGAGTCCCTACCAGGGACATCTTGGAAGCTATTACATGGAGTTCTGTGCACACATTCACTAAGCATTACCAACTGCCCATCTTTTCCAAACCCAGGGCATGTTTTGCAACTGCAGTCCTGCAAGGCGTACTAGCAGCCCTAACTCTTCTTGACTGCCTCCACCCTTCTTCAGCTTTGGGAATCCACCCAAGTGTGATGACTGCAACAGTGAAACACACAGAACATAGTACAGATGTCCTTCATGGATGCATCTGCAGTCATAACAACTGGGTTGTCCTGTCGTCAGGCAGCCCTTCGGTCGGCCGGATTCCAAAGTCCGGGTCCGGCTTCGGCTGATGTCGCACTTCTCCCGACGTCATCTCTGCTGGTCTTCGGGTATAAAGGCATCAGCCGACGCCATTTTCCTCAGTCTTTCTTGCGCGTGGCCAAGCAGAAGCTGTTCGCAAGTGCCGGTCGGTCAGATCCAGAGATTACTACTACCGAATACTACTTCAAGACTTCTAAAGCTAAGTACCCGTTGGGGACTCTTTCTTGCCTCAGCCGATGTCAGAAAAAGTCAATAACTGTTTAACTTGTGGGAAACAAATACCTCATAAAGATTTCCACTCTTACTGTTTGCCTTGTTTAGGCCCAGACCACGACGTAGCAGCCTGTTCAGCCTGTGCCTCATTCAACCGACGAACGCTTAGGCATCGGTCGGAGTTTGCTGAACAGTTTTTCGGCTCAGATTTTGCGTACATTATGCCGTCGGATCCTCCGACTACCCAAATTGTTAAAAAACGCAAAGAAAAAGACCGACACTCGCGGTCTGCGGTTTCGGCCGAAACCATGGTTAAGCAAACTGCGAGTGTCTCGGTTTCGGCCGAAACCGAGAAAACTGATCAAAGCACAGCTGAATCAATGACTACTACTGAGGTTCCTGCTACCTTACTTGAATCGGCCTCAGAAATCTTACCTACAACAGTGGTTACTAGTGACTTATCAGACACCATCCCTTTGGATGTCTCTACCCCAGCACGTGGTGCTGCTAGGCCTCCTGCAGCCATGTCTATTAAAGCCTTTGCCAGGGCTAAAGCAGCCAAATCTACTAAATCAGTGCCTGTTAAACCCCCCTCAACTAGGCCCACTTCTAGTTCACAAATGCTTACTCTGGCAGAAGATTTAATATCCTTAATTAGGGGATCTCAATCTCACCCAGACAGGGCCTCTCAGCCCCCAGAAAAGAGACCTAGAGCAGAGCCCTCCGAGCCTGTGTCCTCTGATGATTCTGCGGATGACTCAGATATTACAGACCAGCCAGAGGCTCATTTCTCCAATTATGAAGACTCAGATGCTGAAGAATCCATTCCAGCTGCTTCTCCACCAGAAGAATTCTCCTTTGGGGAAACCTTACATGCCATGCGAGAACAATTCCAATGGCAGGAACAGGATTTCTCAGATTCCAGAAAAAGACTTAGGACTTTTCTGCACCTTCCACAACACAGGCCTTTAGCTATACCTCCTGTCCTCTCTGTTGTGGACGATGCATTTAATGATGTCTGCACTGCACCAGATTCCTTACCTCCAGCCCCTGCCAAACCAGACAAATTTTACAGGGTACCAGACACTCATCATCACTTATACAAGGCCCCACTTGCAGACCCCAAAACTATATCCCAGGGGCCTAAGGCAGTAGCCTCGACCACAGCAAAAAACCCTATTCCTTCTCAAAGGGAAGCCAGGTCTTTAGACAGATGGGGCAAAAAGGTTTACACCTCCGCTACTCTCTCAGCTAGAGCTTTAAACTGTCAGTTTCACATGATACAATACCAAGAGTTTATGCTTGATCAGTTAACTAAAAAGCTATCCTCTGATGACTCTATAGATAAGAAATATGTATTAGAAATGGTAAATAACATACAACAGGTTAGTAACCATTCCTTAAAATGTGGCTATGATGCACTGGAGGCTTCATTTAGATCAGCCATGACTGGCACAGTGATAAGAAGACATGCATGGCTGAAGGAACAGGTCTTACCGGATCATGTTAAAGCTAAGTTATTAGATGCACCTATGGATAAGGCCAGTTTGTTTGATACACCTGCCCAGCAGGTAATGAAGAAAATGGAAGAAAAGGCAAAATCTGTACAAACGGTTAAAGATTTCTTGCAGGTTCAGCCCCCAAGGTTTAGCAGGAACTGGCCTGCCAAAAATTGGTCCTTTCCTGACTCCACAAGATCCCAAAGAGGCAGGAATAGACGTTCCAGAGGCAGAAATCAATCCAGAGGGGGTGCCTACAGAGGACGACAGTGGCAAGGTAATAACAGAGGCACAGACACAGCCACTACCACTACAACAGCACAGTGACTTGATTCTAACTCTGCCTACCAGGGAACAAATAGCAGCACCATTAGGCGGAAAATTAACCTTATTTTCGAAAAACTGGCACTATATCACAAAAGACAAGTGGATTTTGCAAATCATAGACCAAGGATACCGGTTCCACTTCCACACTTTACCAGTCAAAAGAGGAATGCCAAACCTGCCTCCAAATCAAAAAACAGAAGCTCTACAGCAGATAATGCAACTAACAAAGATGAGAGCTGTGGAAAGAGTGCCAATAACAGAACAAGGCAAAGGATTCTACTCCAGACTATTCCTAGTTCCAAGAAAGGAAAAAAGTTGGAGACCTATTCTCGACCTGTCCACCTTAAATACGTACATCATTGTCCCAAAATTCAAAATGCTGACCCTACAGCAACTTCTTCCCATGCTGGGCAAGGAGTGTTGGCTGGTAACTCTAGATCTCATGGAGGCATACCTGCACGTCCCCATTCGACCAATTTGCAGAAGATACCTCAGATTTCTTGCAGGAACAGAGCACTATCAATTCTCAGCATTGCCCTTTGGCTTATCTACTGCGCCCAGAGTATTCACAAAATGCCTGGCATCAGTAATCGCCCACTGCAGACTACAGGGAATCCAAATTTATCCATACCTGGACGACTGCCTGCTACAAGGGGACAACAAAAGCAAGCTGACAACAGATTTACAAAGGGTCATTTACTTGCTACAAGCCCTGGGATACACAGTCAATTTACAAAAGTCAAGGCTGATACCATCCCAAACAAGGACATTCTTGGGCGTCGAATTGGACACAGTAAAACAAATGGCATTCCTAACTGCAGAAAAACAAAAAGAACTCCCTCTTTACTTCTTGGCACTAACAAGACAGAACAAGCTAACAGCAAGAAAAGTTCTACAGGCCTTGGGCTTCATGGCATCCTGCATAATCTTGGTTCCACATGCCAGACTACATATGAGAAAACTACAGTGGTACCTAAAGAATTTATGGTCCCAACACAGGCACAGCCTAGAAGCAGAAATTCCACTAATCCCATGCCTAAAACAGGAGTTCCTATGGTGGGCTCAAGCATGCCAGTCAAACCCAGGCCTACCCTTTCACAACTGTCAAGCAAGCCAAACCATCACAACAGACACCTCAGACCTAGGATGGGGGGCTCACATGCTGGACAAATGCGTACAAGGATTGTGGACGCAGGACCAGCTCCACCTGCACATCAACCTAAAAGAAATGCTGGCAGTAAAACTGGCAATCCAAAAATTCAGACCATTTCTCAAAGCAGGCCATTTGATGATAAGGACAGACAACACCACAGTCATGTGGTACATCAACAAACAGGGAGGCACTCATTCATACCCCCTAGGCAGAATGACTTTGGACCTTTGGAACCTGGCACTCAGCTACAACATCCAGTTACAGGCAATATTTGTACCAGGAAAGGAGAATACTCTAGCAGACATGTTAAGCAGAACCACCTCGGATGCTCACGAATGGATGCTACACCCGGACATCTTCAAGACCATCTCAAAGAAATGGGAATGCCACAGATAGATCTATTCGCTTCCCTCTCAATCACCAGTTCAAAAATTCTGCACAAGGACATTCCACCCACTTGCATGGAAAGTGGACTCGCTCTCCTTCAGCTGGAAAGGTCTGACAGCATATGCATTCCCACCTCTTCCCTTGATACACAAGGTATTACTAAAAATCAAGGAGGAACGTCCAAGGATAACCCTGATAGCTCCAAACTGGCCAAGACAACACTGGTACCCATTGCTGAGGAGCATGTCTCGGGACAAAATGTGGTCAATACCCTGATGCCTTTGATGTTAACTCAGAACAACTACAGCATCATGCATCCAAACCTAAAACGTTGCAACTGACTGCATGGAACATCACATAGCAGCAACTAATCCAGAACTTTCCCAAAGGGTTAAAGACATTATCCTTGAAGCCCGCAGACCTTCAACAAGAAGGAACTATGCAGGAAAATGGAAAAGGTTTGTCATTTGGAGTGCTGAAAGAGGAAAAGATGTGTCGAATATAGATATTGCTAACATTCTGGAGTATTTGGCAGAGCTTCTACATACAGGCCTGTCCTATTCCTCCATCAAGATACATGCATCAGCTATTTCAGCAGAATACAGCTTTGATCCACCAGTCTTTTCACATCCTTTACTCAGGCAGTTCCTCAGAGGGATCAAGAATGTAAAACCTCCTAGGAAACCACCATTGCCAGCTTGGGATTTGAACTTTGTGCTAGAAAAGTTGACACTGCACCTTTTGAACCAGCAGCAACAGCAGACCTGCAGCATCTATCGTGGAAAACTGCTTTCCTACTGGCAATAACCTCAGCAAGGAGGGTTTCTGAACTTCAGGCCCTAATGGCAGTACAACCCTTCCTAATCTTCCACCAAGATAGAGTGTCCATGAGGACTAATCCTACATTTATGCCTAAGGTGGTATCCAGAGTGTCTTTAAACCAGGCAATCCACCTACCTACCTTCTTCCCCAACCCACAAAACAGAGGGAAAGAATGCTGCATACCTTGGATGTACATAGACAGCTACGCTACTACCTGGACAGAACAAAAGTAACAGAAAAACTGACCAGCTTTTTGTAGCCTATGCAACAGGAAGGGAAGGAAAAGCTATTTCCAAACAGACAATCTCCAAATGGATAGGAAATTGCATACGATTCTGTTACTCCTTTCATGGAAAACCAATTCCACAGAACATAAGGCCTCATTCTACAAGGGCAACAGCCACTACCACAGCCTTCTTACGAGGAGTGGCAACCAAGGACATTATTGAGGCAGCTACTTGGACCTCCGTGCATACATTTGCCAAGCATTATAATTTACCTCTGTATTCCAGATCCCGAGCAGGGTTTGCCACTGCTGTACTGCAAGGGATCCTAACCACACCATAATCTATTCTTCCTCCCCCCTAGTTGGCTATGGTATTCTACCCAGTTGTTATGACTGCAGATGCATCCATGAAGGACATAGTACAGTTTTGTACCTACCATAAATGTAGATGTCCGAACTGGATAGCATCTGCAGTCAGGATTGCCCTCCCTCCTTCCCCTCTGTGGTACTCCTAGGGTATTTACCCTCCTAATAGCTAGCTGGCGGGGGGAGTCTCTTATGGTGTATTTGTTTGTATATATGTACATACGTGCTTATTTTTTGTGTTTGCCTTCTATCTTTTTGGAAACATTGGCATTTACCCAAAATTTAGCCTTCCAAGAGGGCAACTGGCATCTGGGGCAAGAAACACTGAGGAAAATGGCGTCGGCTGATGCCTTTATACCCGAAGACCAGCAGAGATGACGTCGGGAGAAGTGCGACATCAGCGAGCGGACCCGGACTTTGGAATCCAGCCGACCGAAGGGCTGCCTGACGACAGGACAACCCAGTTGTTATGACTGCAGATGCTATCCAGTTCGGACATCTACATTTATGGTAGGTACAAAACTGTACTTTCTGTACACTTACCAAAAATGTAGCTGTTAGAGTGCATTCACTGTTGCAGTCCTGGATGTTCGTGTTACACTGCTGCAGTCATCACACTTGGGTTATCCTGCCGTCAGGCGGTCTCGCAGTTGGCCAGAGTTCCAAAGTCTTGGTCCGGCGTCGGTTGCTGTCACTTCTTCTCTGATATCAGTGCGCCAGGGGTATATAAGAGGCATCCAACGCCATTTTCTTCAGTCTTTCTTGCCGCACGGTGCCCGAAGCAGAAGCAGTTCGCAAGTGCCGGTCGGCCGACTCCTGAGATTTTCAATTCGAATTTCAGACCGAAATCTTCAATAAAGCTAAGTACCCCGTTGGGGAACCTTTTCTTGCCTCAGTCCGATGTCAGAAAAAGTTAACAATTGCATTTCTTGTGGGAAGCAAATACCTCATAAGGACTTTCATTCTTATTGTATTCCTTGCCTAGGCCCACACCACGATGTCACAGGTTGTCGGTTTTGTGCTAGGTTTAATAAACGTACTATCAAACGGCGGTTTGATTTCGGCCGACATTACTTTGGTAGGAAATTTAATTATACCATGCCGTCGGAGCTTCTGACAACCGGCATGCATAAAAAATGCAAGGATAAGGACAGGCAGCCTAGACCCAAACCAGACTCCGAGGCCTCTGCTGGGCCTGTCGCCGGTTCTCTGGTTTTCAGTGAGGCGCCTACGCAGCCTCTGACGACCGATGATTTAGAACCCCAGATGGCTTCTGATTCACAAGCGGAGAGTACTAGGCCGCCGCAGCCTTCTTCATTAGGCCCTTCCGACTCCAGAGCAGAAGGAGATTCCGGTGCAGTACAAACGCCTTCGGTTGCAAAAGGCATCTTCAGACCGACTACACTCACCATTAAATCTTATGCTAAGCTAAAAACTCCATTAAAACAAAAAAGACTGTGCATCAGTCTCCAGTACAAGGCCCCATGTCTAAGAAACCGATTCCTAAGATGGCTGAAGATTTAATTACCCTAATCAGGGGTTCCCATCCCCCTCCTGATAGAAGGCCAAGACAAGAGGAGGATTATGCTTCCTCTGACCAGGTTTCAATTTCCTCAGATTTTTCTGAAGAACAGGAATACTCCTTTCCCCCTTATGAATATTCTGATGCTGAAGAGTCTGTTCCCCCAGCATCTCCTCCAGAGGATTATTCCTTTGAGGAAACTTTACATACCATGAGGGAACATTTCCACTGGGAAGGACAGGATTACTCTGATTCTAAGAAAAGGCTCTGAGAGTTCTTTTTACTACCCCAGCACAGACCACTTGCTGTCCCTCCCATATTAGACATTGTGGATGATGTTTACTTAGAATCTAGTCTTAACCCAGACTCTCTACTGCTCCAGCCAAACCAGACAGGTACTACAGAGTCCCTGACTCTCACAAATTCCTATATAAAAGCCCTGCTGCTGACCCAGAAACAATTTCCCAGGGTCCCAAAGGGGTTAAGGCCTCTATTGCTAAAAATCCAGTACCCTCTGAAAGGGATTCCAGAGCACTAGATAGATGGGGAAAGAAGGTATACACCTCAGCTACTCTAGCTATGAGAGCCTTAAATTGCCAGTTTCACATGCTAAAATATCAGCAATTCCTAATGTCTCAATTAAAACAAAAAATGAGCACACATTCAGAGCAGCCTGATTTCAAGGAAATGCAGGATCTGTTACATGCAGCTGAACAGTTGGGCAAACATACTTTGCAATGTGGATTTGATTCACTGGAAGCTTCCTGTAGAGCAGCAGTGACTGTGTCAGTCATACATAGACATGCTTGGTTAAAAGAACAAACCCTGCTTGATCATGTTAAAGCAAAGTTATTGGATGCTCCTTTACAGCAGGATGATGTCCTTCAAGGATGCATCTGCAGTCATCACATATGGGTTGTCCTGCCTCAGGCAGCCCTTCGGTCGGCCGGATTCCAAAGTCTGGGTCCGGTGTCGGCTGATGTCGCACTTTCCCCGACGTCAGAGCGCCTGGGGTATAAAAGCATCAGCCGACGCCATCTTCCTCAGTCTTTCTTGCCGCGTGGTGCCCGGAGCAGAAGCAGTTCGCAAGTGCCGGTCGGCCAGCTCCTGTAATTCAGCTACCGAAGACTTCAAAAAGCTAAGTACCCGTTAGACTCTTTCTTGCCTCAGCCGATGTCAGATAAAGTTAATAATTGTTTAACTTGTGGGAAACAAATACCTCATAAGGATTTCCACTCTTACTGCCTACCCTGTCTAGGCCTGTTCAGCCTGTGCTTCCTTCAACCGACGCACTCTTAGATGTCGGGCGGAGTTTGCAGAGGAATTCTTTGGGGCTAGTTTTGCGTATAAGATGCCGTCGGAGACTCCGACTTCTCATTTAGTTAAGAAACGGAAGGACAAGGACCGACACGCGGGCCGCGGTTTCGGCTGAAACCACAGCCAGGCCTACTGCGAGTGTCTCGGTCTCGGCTGAAACAGAGTCCTTGGTACTTCCAATTACCGAAACCGCTCAACCGACTACCTCAGTTCCGGAGGCCCCGGCTGAGTCTGTTATTGAATTTCCAACCGAAACTGGTGTCCTGGAACCTTCCGACACCATCCCTTTAGACAAATCTACACCAGCACGTGGTGCAGCCAGGCCTCCTGCATCCATGTCCATTAAGGCATTCTCCAGGGCTAAAGCTGCTAAACTCTCAAAAAATTTGCCTCCCAAGGTTATTCCTCAGGGACCCTCTACTGGTTCACAGATTCTAAGCTTAGCAGAGGATATTATCTCCTTAATTAGGGGCTCTCAACCTCATCCGGACAGGGGCTCTCAACCTCCTCCAGACAAAAGGCCCAGGGTTGAACCCTCTGATCCCCACTCCTCAGATGAGGCCTCTGATGGCTCTACTCTCTCGGACCCCCAGGAGGAGGCTTTTTTGGCCTACGAGGATTCTGATGCAGAGGAATCTATTCCCTCGGCCTCCCCTCCTGAAGAGTTTTCCTTTGGGGAGACACTACACACCATGAGAGAGCATTTCCAATGGCAGGGCCAGGAATCCTCTGATTCCAGGAAAAGATTAAGGACCTTTTTACATTTGCCTCAGCATAGGCCTTTAGCTATTCCTCCTGTTTTGAATCATCATTGATGATGTGTACTCTGACTCTAGCACAACCCCTGATTCTCTCCCTCCGGCTCCTGCCAAACCCGATAGGTACTACAGGGTCCCGGACTCACATTTTTACCTTTACAAGGCCCACTCTGCTGATCCAGAAACTATTTCCCAGGGCCCTAAAGGGGTTGCAGCTGCCACTGCTAAAAATCCTCTCCCCTCTGAAAGGGAGTCCAGAGCTTTAGAGAGATGGGGTAAAAAAATGTATACTTTTGCTACTCTTTCTATGAGGGCATTAAATTGTCAATTTCATATGATACAGTACCAAGAGTATTTGTTAGATGAATTGCATAAAAAACTGTCTTCTCCTGACCCCCTAGACCGCAAGTCACTTCAGGATCTGGTACATAACTCACAACAGGTTAGCAACCATTTCTTGCAATGTGGTTATGATGCATTGGAAGCTTCATGTAGGTCAGCTATGACTGGCGCAGTCATATGTAGGCATGCTTGGCTGAAGGAACAACCTCTGCCAGACCATGTTAAAGCAAAACTGCTGGATGCTCCTCTGGAAAAGCAAAAGTTATTTGGCTCCACGGCTCAGGAGGTCCTGAAGAAATTTGAAGAAAAGGCAAAATCCGTACAAACAGTCAAGGATTTTCTCCAAGTACAACCACCAAGATTCAGCAGGAATTGGCCTTCCAAGAATTGGTCCTTTCCAGACACAGAGAGGTTTCAGAGAGGCAAGAACAGGCGTGCCAGAGGTAGAGGGCAAGCTAGAGGCTCCTACAGAGGACGTCAATGGCAGCCTCCCAACCAGAGAGGTAATGCAGGACCTTCAACTGCTGCACAAGGGCAGGCTCAATGACTTTACTTTGACACCGCCAACCAGGGCTCTATTGGAAGCACCTTTGGGCGGAAAGCTTTCTTTATTCTCAGAAAATTGGCACAGTATTACAAGGGACAAATGGACACTACAAATAATAGACAAAGGATACAGGTTTCATTTCCACACATTACCAAAAAGAAAGGGCATGCCAGACCTGCCACCGAATCAAAGGGCAGAGGCTTTGAAACAAATTTCCAGCTTAATGCAAATGAAAGCTATAGAAAAGGTCCCTCTCTCAGAACAAGGCCAAGGATTTTATTCCAGACTATTCCTTGTGCCAAGAAAAGAAAAACAATGGAGGCCTATTCTCGACTTGTCCGCACTGAATACTTATCTCATTGTGCCAAAGTTCAAAATGTTGACTCTATAGCAGCTCCTTCCCATGCTGGGCAAGGGGTCTTGGCTGGTAACTCTAGACCTCAAGGAGGCATACCTGCATGTCCCTATCAGACAAAGTTGCAGAAGACACCTCAGATTTCTTGCAGGGTCAGAGCATTATCAATTCTCAGCATTGCCCTTTGGCTTATCTACTGCGCCCAGAGTATTCACAAAATGCCTGGCATCAGTAATTGCACACTGCAGACTTCAGGAGATTCAAATATACCCATATCTGGATGACTGCCTTATACAAGCGGACAGCCAACAAACTTTGGTAGAACACTTGAATTATGCCATCCACATACTTCAGGCCTTGGGATATACAGTCAACTTTCACAAATCAAGACTTGTTCCATCCCAAAGAATAACCTTTCTGGGTGCAGATCTAGATACAACCACCCAAATGGCCTTCCTCACAGAAGAAAAACAAAATCAACTACCAGATTACTTCAAAAATCTGACAAGACAAACCCAGCTGACTGCAAGGAAAATCCTGCAGGCCCTGGGTTACATGGCTTCTTGCATCCTTCTGATTCCGCAAGCAAGACTACATGTGAGGAAACTACAATGGTACCTAAGGAGTTTATGGACTCAGCACAGTCACAGCCTAGAAACTTTGATACCACTCATTCCATGCCTTCAAAAGGAATTTCTGTGGTGGCCTCAAGCAAGCCAGTCAAACAGGGGTCTGCCTTTCAGCAAACCAATAGCCAACCAAACAATTACAACAGACGCTTCAGACCACGGATGGGGAGCGCACATGGAGGGCAGATGCACTCAAGGTCTATGGTCACAAAAAGAGCTATGCATGCACATGAACCAAAAGGAAATGCTGGCAGTGATACATGCAGTCGAAGCCTTCAAACCCTTTCTGCATCATGGCCATATGCTAATAAGGACAGACAACACCACGGTTATGTGGTACATAAACAAGCAAGGAGGCACCCATTCCTATCCTCTCTGCAGGCTGGCAATGAATCTATGGGAACGTTCCTTGAAACTCAATATACAGCTACAATCCCAGTTTGTGCCAGGGAAAGACAATATACTGGCGGACAGCTTAAGCAGAAATATCATGGATGCACACGAATGGATGCTGCACCCAGACATCTTTCTACAGATAACACAATCATGGGGGAGGCCGGACTTAGATCTTTTTGCCTCCCCCCACAATCATCAACTGAAGAAATTCTGCTCTAGGACATACCACCCACAAGCATGGAAAGTGGACGCCCTCTCTTTCAGCTGGAGAACTCTAACAGTGTATGCATTTCCACCTCTCCCATTAATGACCAAGATTTTACTGAAGATCAGAACAGAGCAGCCAAAAGTGATTCTGATAGCTCCGGACTGGCCAAGACAGCACTGGTACCCACTGTTAAAGAGCCTGTCACGCACGAAACAATGGCCTCTTCCTCTATGGCCACTTCTACTGACACAGCACAATTACAACACTCTGCATTCCAACCTGAAAACCTTGCAACTAACAGCCTGGAAAATACCATGACTCCTCCTCAGGACAAGCTATCCCAGAGAGTGAAAGATATTATGGAAGCTCGCCGGCCTTCCACAAGAAAGGCATATTCAGCAAAATGGAAAAGATTTCACATTTGGAACAACACAAAGGGCCTAGATGTGACAGTGATGAACATGGCACATATCCTGGAATACTTGACAGAAATGTTCCACAATGGTCTGTCTTACTCTTCCATTAAAATTCATGCTTCAGCAATTTCAGCAGAGTACAATACTGATCCACCTGTTTTCTCTCATCCTCTCCTAAGACATTTTCTAAGAGGAATCAAAAACATCAATCCTCCAAGGAAACCACCTCTACCTACTTGGGACCTTAACTTCGTGTTGGAAAAACTAACACTGCCTCCCTTTGAACCAGCAGCATCTGCAGAACTACAGTTCCTGTCTTGGAAGACTGCTTTTCTTCTGGCCATAACCTCAGCAAGAAGAGTATTTGTTACAGGCCCTTATGGCAGTACAGCCGTTCCTTATTTTTCATCAGGACAGAGTTTCATTGAGAACCAATCCTACATTTATGCCAAAGGTATTATCCAGGGTTTCATTAAATCAAGCTATTCACTTGCCTACCTTCTTTCCAACTCCACAAAACAAAGGGGAGAAACTTCTGCACACCCTGGACATACACAGACAGTTGCGCTACTACTTGGACAGAACTAAAGGTTACAGAAAAACTGACCAACTGTTGGTAGCATATGCTGCTGGTACACAAGGAAAAGCAATTTCCAAACGGACAATTTCAAAATGGATAGGGAATTGCATTAGTTTCTGTTACTCCTTTCATGGAAAATCTGTGCTAGCTAACATTAGACCTCATTCCACAAGAGCCACAGCCACCTCCACAGCCTTCTTAAGAGGGGTGGCTACCAAGGACATTTTAGAAGCTGCTACATGGAGCTCCGTGCATACATTTGCCAAGCATTACAATTTACCTTTATATTCCGGATCCAGAGCAGGCTTTGCTACGGCAGTCCTGCAGGGCATTTTAGCTACACCATCCTTTACATAGTTCCTCCACCCCCAGATTGGCTATGGTAATCTACCCATATGTGATGACTGCAGATGCATCCTTGAAGGACATAGTACAGTTTTGTACCTACCATAAATGTAGATGTCCGATAGGTATGCATCTGCAGTCAGGTTTACCTCCCTCCTTCCCTCTGTGGTATTTCTTGGGTACTTACCCCTCTTATAGCTAGCTGGGGGGATCTATTATGGTGTATTTGTTTTTATATTATTGTGCATGTTTGGATTTTTAAATGCATCTCTCCAAATTTAGCCTTCCTTAGAGGGCACCTGGCATCTGGGGCAAGAAAAACTGAGGAAGATGGCGTCGGCTGATGCTTTTATACCCCAGGCGCTCTGACGTCGGGGAAAGTGCGACACCAGCCGACGCCGGACCCAGACTTTGGAATCCGGCCGACCAAAGGGCTGCCTGAGGCAGGACAACCCATATGTGATGACTGCAGATGCATACCTATCGGACATCTACATTTATGGTAGGTACAAAACTGTACTTTTTATTTGGTGTAAAAGCAGAAGAGGTTTTAAAGAAAATGGAGGATAAGGCAAAATCTATGCAGACGGTCAAGGATTTTTTACAGGTTCAACCCCCTCGTTTCAGCAGAAATTGGCCAACAAAAAAAATGGTCCTTTCCAGCATCTGACAGACCACAGAGGGGCAAATACAGATGCCCAAGGGGCAGTGGTCAGTCACAAGGCCCTTACAAATCTCGCCAATGTGATACCGCTACCCAGAAAGGAGGAGAAGACAAGCCCCAAGCTAACAGAAGACAAACGCAATAACTTTAACCCTCAGACTGCCAAGCAAATCTCTCTTGGCAGCTCCCTTGGGAGGAAAATTAGCACTTTTTGCAGACAACTGGCACATCATCACAAGAGACAAATGGGTCCTAAACATTGTTTCACAAGGATACAGATTCCACTTTCATACCTTACCAAGGATAAAAGGAATGCCAACCCTGCCACCAAATCAATGGGCGGAGGCACAAAAACAAATTACAGCTCTCATGGACATGAGAGCCATTCAGCAGGTACCTACACAGGAGCAAGGACAAGGACTTTACTCGACCCCAGAAAGGACAAAGCCTGGAGACCCATTCTGGACATTTCAATTCTAAACACCTATCTCCAAGTACCCAAATTCAAGATGCTAACACTACAGAAGCTTCTTCCCATGCTGGGCAAGAAGGCTTGGCTAGTAACGTTGGATCTCAAGGAGGCATACCTGCATGTCCCTATCAGACAAAATTGCAGAAGATGCCTCCGTTTCATTGCAGGTCCAACTCATTATAAATTCTCTGCACTGCCCTTTGGCTTATCTACTGTGCCCAGGGCCTTCACAAAATGCCTGACACCAGTAATTGCATACTGCAGACAAAGAGGAATTCAAATATACCCATACCTGGACGACTGCCTTATTCAAGCAGAAAGCAAGGACATTCTTTTAAAGCATCTGACATTTGTCAAACACCTTTTAAGTTGCCTAGGGTACACAGTAAATGAAAAGAAATCAAAACTAGTGCCCTCACAGAACATAACATTCCTGGGTGCCAGCTTGAATACAATGGCCCAGTTGGCTCATGCCAGACAAGCAACAACAGCTGACTCAATATTTCAAAATGATGGCAACAAAGACCCTAACTCCCTGCAAGAAAAATTCTGCAGGCCTTGGGATTCATGGCATCTTGCATTCTCCTAATACCTTTTGTAAAACTGCATATGAGGAAATTACAATGGTACCTGAAGAGCGTATGGACACAGCACGGCCACAGCTTGGAAACAATGATACCACTCATTCCCTGCCTTCAACAGGAGTTTCTATGGTGGGCACAGGCATGTCACCTCAACAAGGGTCAGCCTTTCACCTTGCCCACAGCCAGGCAAACTATAACAACAGATGCATCGGACTGTGCCTGGGGAGCACACATGGCAGGACAGTGCATTCAGGGCAAATGGGATACAGATCAAAGGCATCTGCATATCAATCAAAAAGAAATGCTAGCTGTACAGAATGCCCTAACAGCTTTCAAGGACCTCTTACATCCAGGACAACTCCTAATAAAGATGGACAATACCACAGTAATGTGGTACCATAAACAAGCAAGGGGGCACACACTCCTACCCCCTATGCAGGCAAGCAGTGACCTTGTGGAACACAGCACTGACTTACGAAGTTCAACTACAAGCACAATTCCTGCCAGGAAAGAAAAAGACATTGGCAGATGACCTAAGCAGAAACATCATGGATCCCCCCCCGAGTAGAAACTGGATCCACAAGTATTGCAATGATAACTCAAAAATGGGGACGCCCAGACATAGATCTGTTTGCCAACCCCCAAAGCTACCAACTTCGAAAATTTTGCACAAGGACATTCCACCCACTAGCTTGGAAAGTGGACACCCTCTCATTCAGTTGGAAAACATTAACAGTGTATGCCTTTCCTCCACTGCCTCTTCTAGCAAAGGTGCTGCTGAAAGTCAGATTAGAGAGGCCACAGATGATACTCATTGCTCCAGACTGGCCACGCCAGCACTGGTATCCAATACTAAGGAACATGGCCCACAGCCCACCATGGATTTTGCCCCAAATTCCTCACCTGCTCACTCAGCAAAACAATCAGATTCTACACAGCCAGCTCAAGACTTTAAATCTGGCTGCATGGCAAATTACCTAAATAACCAGCCAACACCTCTATCTAAAGCTGTTATGGATGTCATTCTGGATGCCAGGAGGCCCAGCACCAGGAAAGTCTATTCAGACAAATGGAAAAGATTTTGTGCCTGGAACTAGGCTAAAGGCCAAAATCCCCTTGCTCCAAACATTCCTCAGATTCTACAATATTTAACTGAGATGTTGCACAAAGGAATTTCTTTTTCATCTATTAAGATCCACGCCTCAGCAATTTCAGCTCACTACAGCACGGATCCTCCTTTATTTTCACATCCACTCCTAAGACAGTACCTCAGAGGGGCTAAGAACATAAGACCGCCCAGGAGAGCACCAACACCAACTTGGGATCTCAACTTTGTTCTGGAAAAGCTTACACTGCCGCCCTTTGAACCAGCTATTTCAGCTGATTTAAAGTTTCTATCATGGAAAAACTGCCCTGCTACTAGCAATAACTTCAGCTAGAAGAGACTCAGAGCTACAGGCCCTAATGGCAGTGGAGCCTTTCCTCATTTTTCATCAAGACAGAGTCGCTCTACGGACTAGTCCTTCCTTTATGCCAAAGGTGGTATCCAGTGTGGCCCTAAACCAAACCATTCATTTACCCACCTTTTTTCCAAACCCCCAGAACAAAGGAGTAAGACTCCTGCACTATTTGGATATTCACAGGCAATTACGTTACTACTTGGATAAAACTAAGGCTTTCAGAAAATCTGACCAGCTCTTTGTATCGTATGCTGCAGGATCACAAGGAAAAGCCATCTCAAAACAGACCATTTCAAAATGGATAGGACATTGTATATGTTTCTGTTACACACATCATGGGCAACCGGTACCTGCTAGCATTAGGTCCCACTCCACCAGGACTTACAGCTACATCAACAGCCTTTCTCAGGAGCGTGCCAACCAAGGATATTTTGGAAGCTGAAACTTGGAGATCAGTGCACACCTTCACCAAGCACCATCACTTACCTCTATATTCTAAGACTAGAGCTGGCTTTGCCACTGCAGTTCTGCAGGGCCTACTAGCTTCTCCAAACCCTAACTCCACCACCCATCCTTAGCTTTGGAATTCAACCCAAGTGTGATGACTGCAGCAGTGTAACACGAACATAGTACAGTTTTGTACCTACCATAAATGTAGATGTTCGAGTGTTCACACTGCTGCAGTCCAGGTTACCCTCCCTCCATCCCCTCTGAACTAGCTGAACTTTTCTATACCTTTCCATCTGATGCAACCTTTGTGGTGTATTTGCTTGTAACTGAAGGTGTTCTTTGTATTTTCTGTACATGTTTCACTGGCAATATGTATTGCCTACCTACTAAGGGGCACCTGACATCTGGGGCAAGAAAAATTGAAGAAAATGGCGTTGGATGCCTCTTGTATAACCCTGGCGCACTGACGTCAGGGAAGAAGTGATAGCAACTGACGCCGGACCAAGACTTTGGAACTCTGGCCGACTGTGGGACTGCCTGACTGCAGGATAACTAAAGTGTGATGACTGCAGCAGTGTGAACACTTGAGCATCTACAGTTATGGTAGGTACAAAACTGTACTTTTCCCTCCCTCCAACCCTCTGGTTTTTCTCTCTCTCTCTCTCCTCCCCCCTTTCAGGGGTATTGGTATTTACTTTTTACTGGTGGTGTTTTCCTCCACCATAGCTTAGCTCCCTATTAGGGGTTCCTGACATTTGGGGCAAGAAAAACTGATGTAATGGCATTGGCTGCCTGTTTTTATACCCCTGACGTCAGTCCTGGAGCATCAGCAACCGACGCAGAAATACCAAGTCTCTGGTATTTGGCTGACTGAGGGCTACCTGCAGGCAGATAACCCAAGTGTGATGACTGCAACAGTGAATACACTCTTAACATCTACATTTATGGTAAGTGTACACAACTGTACTCTGGCAAGTGTGCTGGTCAGTTGCTACCAGAGTTTGAATTACAGCTGAAAATGTCTAAAACTAAGTACCCCGTTGGGGATCCTCTTTTCTTGCACTAACCGATGTCCGAAAAATTTAACAATTGTCTCGCCTGTGGAAAGCAAGTACCACACTGAGACTTCCATTCATACTGCTTTACTTGTTTAGGCCCACACAAAGACGTCCCTCGTTGCTGGTTCTGTCCCTTCTTTAACGCGAGAACCATTCGTTGTAGAGCTTTTACTGTAACCTGATATTTTCGTCTTCCGTCTTCACTTTCTGAAATGGCATCCATCACTCAACAATCCATAGACATTCCAAAAAAAAACGTAAGGATAAATATAGAGGCAGACCACACAAGGCTAAGCCTTCCAACGACTCTTCCGCTTAGCAGGTAGTCAGTTCTCCGGAATTCAGTGGTTGCCTTTGCAGCCCCTGATGCCCGATTCGATACCTTTGCAGGCCTCTACTGAGACCCTTTCGGAGTCCACAGAAATCCTCATCTTCTGAGCCTTTGGTTGTCTCTGCATTGGTTGGGTTCAGAGCTGTGACGCAGGCACCGGCTTCCGAGGAAGTTTTTCGCACTACCAAATCTAGACAAAAACTGACTACCATTTCTCTCAGATCAATGGATACTCTTAGGCCTAGAAGCAAGGTCACTCCTAGGAAAACTACCTCTAGCCACCATTTTACTCCTACTCCACCACCCTAAGCTCGAAATGACAGGGGATCTTATCACCTTTATCTGAGGTAGTCAGGCCACAGCTTCTAAAAGGAAAAGAGACCTTCCTGAAATACTGACAGAACAGGATTCTGAGGATTCTGATGATTCACATTTTGAAGATTCTGAGGATTCTGATGATTCACATTTTGAAGAGGAACAACCTCTGACTGCTTTTGAGGATTCAGATGCAGAGGAATCCATTCCTTCTGCCTCGCCACCAGAAGATCTTTCCTGTGGGGAAACCCTTCACACCCTCAAGGAACATTTCCACTGGGAATCCCAGGACTTCCCTCAGCCTAAGAAAGGACTAAGAGAGTTTCTTGGCTTAGTTGGCTTAGAACTCCCATTACACTGTGGATATGATGCCTGCCTCAGCACAGACCCTTGGCCATCCCTCCAGTCTTGGAGGTGGTTGATGATGTCTTCCATGAATACAGCTCAACTCCTGACACCCTCCAACCTGCTCCCAGAAAACCTGACTGGTATTACAGAGTACCAGATTCTCACAAATACCTGTACAGAAATCCTGCTGCAGACCCGGAGGTCATTACACAAGGACCAAAAGGCGATGAGGCTAGTTCTGCAAAGAATCCTGTTCCTTCTGACAAGGACTCCAGAGCTGTGGACAGATGGAGTAAAAAGGTGTACACATCTGCAACCTTAGCTATCAGAGCACTCAACTGTCAGTTCCACATGTTAAAATATCAACAACACACTTTGGAACTATTAAAACAAAAGTTTGCAACCTTTCCTGACTGTGCCAATTCGAAAGAGTTAGATTCACTGCACTCTACTTGTAAAGTGGCTAAACACTCATTACACTGTGGATATGATACCCTAGAAGCTTCAAGCTGGGCAGCAGTGTCAGGACCTGTCATTAGGAGACATGCATGGTAGAAGGAACAACCTCTCCCTGATCATGTCCGATCTAAATTACTTGATGCACCCTTGGATAAGGACCGCCTGCTTGGAGGAAAAGCAGAACAGGTGCTTAAAAAGATGGAAGACAAAGCAAAGTCTATGCAAACAATAAAAGATTTCCTTCAGGTACAACCTCCTAGGTTCAGCAGGAATTTTCCCTCAAAACACTGGTCCTTTCTTGCACCTAGCAGACAGGGGCAAAGTAAGCCCCGCAGGGACAGATCACAGAGACTCTTATCCCAGAGACAGCAGAGAGCCAAACAGTGGACCACTTCCACTCCAAAGGCAGGGAGTTCTAAGCCATCCCTCTATGGCAAAAACTCTCAATAACTCCTTCTTCCCCCCTCTGCCCTCTTTTCACTCACCAAAAACTAGGAGGAAGGCTCTCCCTCTGCAAAGAAAATTGGCTTTCTGTAACAAAGGACCAGTGGGTCTTAAAGATCATTTTTCAGGGATACAAATTCTCCTTTAACAAACTCCCAGTTCTAAGAGGGTACCCAGACTTAACTCCAAATCAGTGAGCAGAGGCATTGAAACAAGTCCTAGTTTTCATATCCCAAGGGGCAGTAGAACCTGTCCCCTCAGATCAAACTGGCAAAGGCTTTTATTGCAGGCTATTCCTTGTTCCCAGAAAAGAAGGCACTTGGCGCCCCATCCTGGATCTATCCATTCTGAACACCTTCCTGGTGGTCCCCCAAATTCAAAATGCTAACTTTGCAGCAGCTGCTGCCTATGTTGACAAAAAATACCTGGTTACTTACCCTAGATCTAGAAGTTTCCTACCTCCATATCCCATAAGGGAATCCTGCAGGAAATTCCTTTGTTTCAGAGCGGGCTCGCAACACTTTCAGTTCTTTGTGCTACCCTTTGGCTTTTCTACTACTCCCAGGGTATTCACCAAATGCATAGCCTTTTGCAGACAGAACAATATACAAATGTACCCTTATCTGGACTACTGCCTCATTCAGGCAGATTGCAAAGAAAAGCTCCTCAAGGACCTTCTCTTTGTCAAAACCCTCCTAACCTCCTTGGGGTACACCATCAATGAGAAGAAATCAAAGCAAACACCCACCAGAAAGCTCAATTTCTTGGGAGCACTGCCGGACACAGCATCCCAAATGGCCTTCCTATCCCCAGAAAAGCAGAGCTTCCTGCCTCTCTACTTCACCCAGCTGGCTTCCAGAAGTCACCTCACTGAGAGGAAGTTCCTGCAAGCCTTTGGGTACATGTCATCTTGCATCCTTCTAATTCCTCTGGCCAGGCTTCACATGAGGAAACTTTAGTGGCACCTAACGAACCTTTGGTGTCAGCACTCTCAACCTCTCGAGACCTCTCTCCCTCTGATCCCTTGTAGAAGGGCTGAGTTTCTCTGGTGGGCAGGGGCCTGTGCCCAGAACAAGGGTCTTTCCTTTGCCCTCCGCCTTACCACCAACGCCTCAGACATAGCTTGGGGTGCTCACCTAAGAAGGCAGATGCACCCAAGGTCGTTGGAATGCCTAGCACCTTTCCTTACACATCAACCAGAAGGAAATGATGGCAGTACAAAAGGCTCTGACATCCTTCAAACCCCATCTCAAGCCAGGAGTTCTCCTTATCAAAACAGATAACACCACAGTAATGTTGGTACATCAAGAAACAGGTTGAGATCCAGTCTTACCCTCTGTGCAGGCTAGCCACGAACCTCTGACTGATGGCCTCTTTCATGGGACTGCACTTGATAGCCCAATACCTACCAGGGATCAACAACACCATGGCATACCACTTAAGCAGAAACTTACTGGACCCCCACGAATGGCAGCTCCACAGAAAAATCTTTTTACAAATCACTCAGGCGTGGGGGACTCCGGAGGTGGATCTCTTTGCTTCGCACCTCAACCATCAGCTGAAAAAATTCTGTACCAGGGAGAGTATCACCACCTAGCGTGGAAGGTGTATGCTTTAACCTTCCCCTGGAACACCCTCTTAGTGTACGAATTCCCTCCTCTGCCTCTTATTCTAAAGGTACTGATCAGAGTAAGGGAGGAGAGACCAAAGGCCATCTTCATTGCTCCAGATTGGCCCAGACAGCATTGGTACCCCTTACTTCACAGCCTGACCTTACAGCCTCCCAGGCAGCTTCTTCTGATCTCAGACCTCTTAACTCAGGTAGGGGGGGGGGGCTGCACCCAGACTTGCAGACTCTCATACTATCAGCATGGCTAATGCACTAAAGGCAAACAAGGGGCCCCTATTAAGCAAACAGGTCTTCAACATTATCATAGAGGCCAGAAGGCCCAGCGCCAAAAGTCTTATGCAGGAAAATGGAAAAGATTCTGCTCCTGGAGCAGGTCCAGAGGGGGCAATACTTCACAACCTTCCGATCCCTCTTATCCTGGACTACCTAGTGGAGTTACTTAATAGTGGCCTCTCCTTTTCCTGTATTAAAATCCACACCTCAGCCATTTCAGCTCATTTTGATACAGAGCAGCCCCTGTTCTCCCATCCTTTGATTAAACAATTCCTCAGAGGGGCTTATAATATCAGACCTCCCTGAAGGCCACCCACTCCAGCCTGGAACCTGAATTATGTTTTGGAACCTGAATTATGTTTTGGAAAAACGAACTTTACCACCCTTCAAACCTGTTGCTTCAGCAGAACTAAGATACCTCTCCTGGAAATCTGTTTTTCTCCTAGCTATCACTTCAGCCAGAAGGGTTTCAGAACTTCAGGCACTGATGGCCATTGAGCCCTTCATCATCTTCCATGCAGACATGGTTTCCCTGAGGACTAAGCCCTCCTTTATGCCCAAGGTGTGGTATCTAATGTAACTCTCAACCAGGTCATACATCTGTCCACCTTCTTTCCTAACCCTCAAAACAAGGGGGAAAGAGTTCTGCACTCACTAGATGTGCACAGATAGCTCAGATACTGTCTGGACTGTACTAAACCCTTCAGGAAAACAGACCAACTACTTGTCAGCTTTGGCCCAGGGTAGAGGGGAAGCCCATTTCCAGACAAACCGTTTCCAAATGGATTTCATAATGTATCCATTTCTGCTACAGATTGCATGGGAACCCCCCAAAGTCTATTCAAACCCATTCCACTAGGGCAGCCACCACTTCCACAGCATTCCTCAGAGGAGTTTCCACCAGGGACATCCTGGAAGCTGCCACCTGGACTTCTGTCCATACCTTTACCAAGCATTAACACCTACCTCTATTTTCTAAGGTTAGGGCAGGGTTTGCCTCTGCAGGGAATGCTCACCCATTCCTATGTCTCTTACTAATCCTACCACCCCTCTCCTCAGCTTTGGGAATCCTCCCACAGGTGATGACTGCAACAGTGAAATGCAAAGAGCATAGTACAATTGTGTACACGTACCATAAATGTAGATGTTAGTGTGTATTCACTGTTGCAGTCCTGGATGTCCTTCAAGGATGCATCTGCAGTCATTACAAATGGGGTTGTCCTGTCGTCAGGCAGCCCTTCGGTCGGCCGGATTCCAAAGTCTGGGTCTGGCCTCGGCTGGTGTCGCACTTCACCCGACGTCATAGCTGCAGTTATTCGGGTATAAAGGCATCAGCCGACGCCATTTTCCCCAGTCTTTCTTGCCGCGTGGCGCCCGAAGCAGAAGCTGTTCGCAAGTGCCGGTCGGTCAGATCCAGAGATTACTACTACCGAATACTACTTCGAAGACTTCTAAAAATTAAGTACCCCGTTGGGGACTCTTTCTTGCCTCAGCCGATGTCAGAGAAAGTGAATAACTGTTTATCTTGTGGGAAACAAATACCTCATAAAGATTTCCACTCCTACTGTATACATTGTTTAGGCCCAGACCACGACGTAGCAGCTTGTCTAGCCTGCGCTTCTTTTAACCGACGGACGCTTAGACGCCGGTCGGAGTTTGCTGAACAAATTTTCGGCTCTGATTTTGCCTACATTATGCCGTCGGATCCTCCGACAAAGCAAATTTCCAAAAAACGAAAAGAAAAGGACCGACACTCGCGGTCCGTGGTCTCGGCTGAAACCGCGATTAAGCAAACCGCGAGTGTCTCGGTTTCGGCCGAAACCGAGCAAGCGGTTCTTTCTCCAGCCGAAACCATGCCTTCTACCGAGGCCTCTTCTAACCTGGTAGAATCAGCTTCTGAAATCCAGCCTTCTGTTGCGGTTTCTCAGGAATTATCAGACACAATTCCCCTGGATATTTCAACCCCTGCACGTGGAGCTGCAAGGCCTCCTGCAGCCATGTCTATTAAGGCCTTTGCCAGGGCTAAAGCAGCCAAAGCTTCAAAAACTGTGCCTGCCAAATCCCCCTCACACAGGCCCAGCACTAGCTCTCATATGCTTTCTTTGGCTGAGGATTTAATTTCTTTAATTGTGGATCCCAGCCTCATCCAGACAGGTCCTCTCTCCCACCTCCAGAAAAGAGACCTAGAGCAGAGCCCCCTGAACCAGTATCCACTGATGGTTCCTCTGATGAATCGGAACATACAGACCTTCCTGAGGCTTCTTATTCTCCTTACGAAGACTCTGATGCGGAAGAGTCCATTCCTTCAGCCTCTCCACCTGAGGAATTTTCCTTTGGGGAAACCTTGCATGCTATGAGGGAACAATTTCAGTGGCAGGGCCAAGACTTCTCAGACTCCAGAAAAAGGCTTAGAACCTTTCTACATTTGCCACAACATAGGCCTTTAGCTATACCTCCAGTTCTTTCTGTTGTAGATGATGCATTTAATGATGCTTGCACTGCTCCTGATTCATTACCTCCGGCTCCTGCTAAGCCTGATAGGTTCTACAGGGTCCCGGACACTCATCACCATTTATACAAGGCTCCTTTTGCAGATCCAGAGACCATCGCCCAGGGCCCTAAAGCTGTAGCTGCTACTTCTGCTAAAACCCTCCCTCTGAAAGGGAATCCAGGTCCTTAGAGAGATGGGGTAAAAAAGTTTACACTTCTGCTACCTTGTCAGCTAGGGCTTTGAACTGCCAATTTCATATGATTCATTATCAAGAGTTTATGCTTGACCAGTTAACTAAAAAGCTTTCCTCTGAAGAATCTTTAGATAAAAAATATGTTCAGGAAATGGTACATAACATACAGCAGGTTAGTAACCATTCTTTAAAATGTGGCTATGATGCACTGGAGGCTTCCTTTAGATCAGCCATGACTGGCACAGTTATCAGGAGACATGCATGGTTGAAAGAACAGGCATTACCAGACCATGTCAAATCAAAGCTTTTGGATGCACCCATGGACAAGGTCAATTTATTTGGTTCCCCTGCTCAGCAGGTACTAAAAAAGATGGAAGAGAAGGCGAAATCTGTACAAACGGTGAAAGATTTCTTACAGGTTCAACCTCCAAGGTTTAGCAGGAACTGGCCCTCCAAGAATTGGTCCTTTCTGGACTCCTCAAAAGCTCAGAGAGGCAGGAATAGGCGTTCAAGAGGCAGAAACCAATCCAGGGGTGCCTACAGGGGACGCCAATGGCAAGGTAACAACCAGCGAGGCACGGACGCAGCCACCACCACTACAACACCTCAATCACAGTGACTTGACAGTGGCACCGCCTACCAGGGAACAACTAGAAGCACCCTTAGGCGGAAAATTAACCTTATTTTCAAAAAACTGGCATTGCTTCACAAGGGAAAAATGGATTTTGCAAACTATAGACCAAGGTTACAGGTTCCATTTCCATACTCTACCAGGGAAGAGAGGAATGCCAAACCTACCACCTACTCAAAGGACAGAAGCTCTAAAACAAATATCTCAGCTATTAAGAATGAGAGCTGTGGAAAAGGTACCATCTATGGAGCAAGGAAAGGATTTTACTCCAGACTCTTCCTGGTACCAAGAAAAGAAAACAAATGGAGACCCATTCTAGACCTGTCCGCTTTAAACACATTCCTTATTGTTCCAAAATTCAAAATGCTGACCCTACAGCAGCTTCTTCCCATGCTGGGCAAGGAGTCTTGGCTGGTAACTCTAGATCTCAAGGAGGCATACCTGCATGTCCCCATAAGACCAATTTGCAGAAGATACCTCAGATTTCTTGCAGGATCAGAGCATTATCAATTTTCAGCATTGCCCTTTGGCTTATCTACTGCGCGCAGAGTGTTCACGAAATGCCTGGCATCAGTAATTGCTCATTGCAGACTTCAGGGAATCCAAATTTATCCCTACCTGGACGACTGCCTGATACAAGCGGACAACAAAAGCAAGCTAGCAGAAGACTTACAAAGAGTCATTTACCTGCTGCAAGCCTTGGGATATACAGTCAATATAAAAAAGTCAAGGCTGATTCCATCACAAAGAATAACCTTTCTGGGTGCAGAGCTGGACACATCAAAACAAATGGCATTTCTAACTGCAGAAAAGAAAGAGCAACTACCTCTCTACTTCTTGGCATTAACAAAGCAGAACCACCTAACTGCAAGAAAAGTACTGCAAGCTCTAGACTTCATGGCATCCTGCATAATTCTGGTCCCTCATGCCAGACTGCATATGAGAAAGCTACAGTGGTACCTAAGGAATTTGTGGTCCCAACACAAGCACAGCCTAGAAACCAAAATCCCAATAATCCCATGCCTGAAACAAGAGTTCCTATGGTGGGCTCAGGCCTGTCAATCAAACGCAGGATTGCCCTTCTGCAAAAGCCAACCAAGCCAAACCATCACGACAGATGCCTCAGACCTCGGTTGGGGGGCACACATGCTGGGCAAGTGCATACAAGGCTTATGGACTCAAGACCAACTGCGCCTACACATAAATCTAAAGGAAATGCTGGCAGTAAAATTGGCAATCCAGTCATTCAGACCATTTCTCCAAGAAGGTCAGTTGATAAGGACAGACAACACCACAGTCATGTGGTACATCAACAAACAGGGAGGCACCCATTCATATCCTCTATGCCGGCTGGCACTGGACCTATGGGATGTGGCCCTGAGCTACAACATTCAGTTACAAGCAATTTTTGTACCGGGAAAAGAAAACATTCTAGCAGACATATTAAGCAGAACAACCACAGATGCCCACGAATGGATGCTTCATCCGGACAACTTCTAAGCCATCACAAGGGAATGGGGATTACTATAAATAGACTTGTTTGCATCCCCATTCAATCACCAGCTAAAGAAATTCTGCACAAGGACGTACCACCCACTTGCTTGGAAGGTGGACTCCCTATCTTTCAGTTGGAAAAACCTGACAGCATACGCATTTCCACCACTTCCTTTGATGCACAAGGTGCTTCTAAAGATCAAAGAGGACCGTCCAAGGATCATCCTGATGGCTCCAGACTGGCCAAGACAACATTGGTACCCATTGCTGAGGAGCATGTCTCGGGAACAAATATGGACACTACCCCTAATCCCATTACTGTTAACACAGAACAACTACAACATCCTGCATCCAAACCTGAAAACTCTGCAGCTAACTGCCTGGAACATTACATAACAGAAAATAACCCAAATTTATCCCAAAGGGTTAAAGACATAATCCTGGAGGCTCGCAGACCTTCAACAAGAAAGAATTATGCAGCAAAATGGAAAAGATATCTCATTTGGAGTACTGCAAAAGGAGAAGATGTGACTCTGGTAAACATGGCCAACATCCTAGAGTACTTGGCAGAGCTCTTCCACACAGGCCTGTCCTATTCTTCCATCAAGATACATGCATCAGCTATTTCAGCACAATACAGCTTGGATCCTCCTGTCTTCTCTCATCCCCTGCTCAGACAGTTTCTGAGAGGAATTAAAATGTAAAACCTCCCAGGAAACCACCATTGCCAGCATGGGACTTGAACTTTGTGCTAGAAAAATTGACACTTCCTCCTTTCGAGCCAGCAGCAACAGCAGAATTACAATACTTATCCTGGAAGACTGCTTTCCTGCTGGCAATAACTTCAGCAAGAAGGGTCTCTGAACTACAGGCATTAATGGCAGTGCAACCCTTCCTGATCTTCCATCAAGATAGAGTGTCCATGAGAACAAATCCTACATTTATGCCTAAGGTGGTATCCAGAGTGTCATTAAATCAGGCTATCCACCTACCTACATTCTTCCCAAACCCACAGAACAGGGGAGAAAGACTTTTGCATACCTTGGATGTACACAGACAGTTGCGCTACTACCTGGACAGGACTAAGTCCAATAGAAAAACTGACCAGCTTCTGGTAGCATATGCCACAGGAAAGGAAGGAAAACCAATTTCAAAACAGACAATCTCCAAATGGATAGGAAATTGCATTAGATTTTGTTACTCCTACCATGGAAAGAAAACCCCAGAGAACATCAGGCCTCACTCCACAAGGGCTACAGCAACTACCACAGCTTTCTTACGAGGAGTGGCTACCAAGGATATTATAGAGGCTGCTACTTGGACCTCCGTGCATACATTTGCCAAGCATTACAATTTGCCTTTATACTCTAGATCCCGAGCAGGTTTTGCCACTGCTGTTTTGCAAGGGATCCTAGCTACACCATAATCTATACTCTTTCCTCCTCCCCTTGTTTAGCTATGGTATTCTACCCATTTGTAATGACTGCAGATGCATCCTTGAAGGACATAGTACAGTTTTGTACCTACCATAAATGTAGATGTCCGATAGGAATGCATCTGCAGTCAGGATTACCCATCCACCTTCCCCTCTGAGGTACTCCTAGGGTTTTTGCCAGCCTTCAGCTAGCTTGGGGGGGATCTATTATGGTGTATTTGTTTGTATATATGTACATACATGCTTATTTTTTTGTGTTTGCTCTCTACTATTTGGAATTATTGGCATTTATCCAAATTTAGCCTTCCAAGAGGGCACCTGGCATCTGGGGCAAGAAACACTGAGGAAAATGGCGTCGGCTGATGCCTTTATACCCGAATAACTGCAGCTATGACGTCGGGTGAAGTGCCACACCAGCCGAGGCCAGACCCAGACTTTGGAATCCGGCCGACCGAAGGGCTGCCTGACGAGAGGACAACCCCATTTGTAATGACTGCAGATGCATTCCTATCGGACATCTACATTTATGGTAGGTACAAAACTGTACTTTTCCCCACTCTCCTTCCCCCTTGTATGTTCGTTGTTTAGGGAGACATACATTTCTAACGATGGCTTTTAGCCACCAGGACCACTTTACCATATTTACTTGGGCCTTTGACTGGTTAGGGCAAGAAAAACTGATGTAATGGTGTCAGCTGCCTTCCTTTGTAGCACTGCCGACATGACGTCAGGCAGCAAGCGACAGTAGCCGACGCAGAAAAACATTGACTCTAGTATTCAGGTCGGCCGAGGGCTACCACAGCAGGGATAACCCACAGGTGATGACTGCAACAGTGAATACAGTCGAACATATACATTTATGGGAAGTGTACACAACTGTATGTTCTAGAGATCACAAGCCCTAATCCATAAAGAACGCTACTGGTGCATCATTCTCTATCAGGGAACCTTTTTTGCATAAATCATAGCTTGCTGCTTAAGAGTCAGAGGATATCCTGCATTTGGAACAGGGATAATGGTTTTAGTCCCACCTTTTTAATTTAGTTAATGATTTTATTTTGTTGTTGTCGAGTTACCTCTACTAGCCATGGCTTGTTTTCAGAGGTAACCCAGGTGGTACTGAGTAGGACTGATTTGACCAGGGCACAGCCTTCCAGAATGCCATGGAAGGGTTACATTTTTATCTAGAGCAGGGTTGTGCCATCATTGGGTTGTACCAGGAAGTACAGAAGGTTTGGAAACTACATTAGAACAGTGAGTTGAAATAAATGTTGGAGGGAAAAACTGCTAACAGACCAGTTTCTTATGTTGCAGCTTTAATAGATCAAGAAACTAGTAGAATGCACTTTGACATTTCAGTGCGACTTTAAGGTACTGTGTTTTGGGGGGAGGACTCCACACAAGTACTATATTTTGAGACAAATTACTGTAGCCAGATGGAGTAACTGTACAGGAGCTGAAGTCAGTGCTTCACTTGAGGAGACCACCTTTTTTCTAATATTTATTTTGAAGGTAGTGCTGCTTTTAGGTAAGTTTGTGAGCATTTTGAACTGAGCAATGAGTTTGCCCAGGAAAGACTTTGTTAACAGTAAGAAAAACATAACAGAGTGAGGGTTCTGGACTGAAAACTTTCAAGATGGTGACATGAAAAAAATCATGCTACTCGATTGTAATTTTCTGTAGAATTCAAAAAGTGCTTTTGATGCTATGATTATTTGGCCTTTGTGATGGGATGGATGGGAATGTTTGTTTATCTTAAATTGGAATGAACAATCAAAAAAGAAAGTGCATTTTATTTTTCCTTTTTCATGAACAACTTATTGCTAGGTGGTACAGTAGTGCAGCATGTGGAGTTTGCCAGCTCATAGCAAGATGCTGTATGGTTTGAGTCCCACCAAGGGTGCTTTCTCTGCCAAGTCAATAAGTCTTCACTGCACCTACATGGGTTGACTCAGTCATACAGTAGGTGAAGTGGTGTTTTAAATTGTTTGTAAATATGCTTTTAGTGTTTTAATTCACGAGATCACACATTGTGCAACAGACCAGCACCCTATCTCAAACTGGTTCTTTACATTACAGCAGAAATGTCTCCATGGTCCTAGAAAAACTGAAGTTGGTTAAGTTGGTTATCAGAAATTGAAAGGGTATACTTTCCCTTTATATGTGTGTGTGTGTGTGTGTGTGTGTGTGTGTGTGTGTGTGTGTATAAATATATATATATACATATGTAAAATATGTATATAGATGTTTGTGTATATGTAAAACGTGTGTGTGTGTGTGTATGTATGTATATGTGTGTATATATATATATATATATATATATATATATATATATATATATACATATATATATGTATGTATGTATATGTTCATCGTGTTTCACTGTTGCAGTCATTACACTTGGGTTATCCTGCTGGCAGGCTACCCGCAGTCGGCCCAAGTTCCAAAGTCTAGGTCCATCATCAGTTGCTGTCGCTTCTTCCCTGATGTCAGTGCGTCAGGGGTATAAAAGATGCAACAGACGCCATTTTCTTCAGTCTTTCTTGCTGCGTGGTGCCCGAAGCAGAAGCAGTTCGCAAGTGCCGGTCGGCCGACTCCTCAGATTTTCGAAATAGAGTTTCAGAACCAAAGTCTTCAATAAAGCTAAGTACCCCGTTGGGGAAACTTTTTCTTGCTCCAGACCGATGTCAGTAAAAGTTAACAATTGTATTTCTTGTGGGAAGCAAATACCTCATAAGGACTTTCACTCTTACTGTATTCCTTGCCTAGGCCCTGACCACGACGTTACTAGTTGTCGGTTTTGTGCTAGATTCAACAAACTCACTATTAAACGTCGGTTTGATTTTGCATTACATTACTTTGGCCGAAGGTTTAACTGTATAATGCCGTCAGAGCAATCGACGACCGGAATTCATAAAACAACGCAAAGACAAGGAAAAGGACAGGCATCAGAGGTCCAAAACCGACAACAAAGCCTCTACTAGGCCAGTCGCTGGTTCACCGGTTCTCAGTGAGGAGCTTTCGCAGCCCCTGGCACCCGCTACCTCAGAGCCACAGGCCGTATCTGACTCCCACGTGGAGACAACTAGGCCTCTGGATACTCAAGGTATTGGGCCTATGGAAAATATTCCCTCAGATGGGTCCGGAGCCACTGAGCAGGCATCGGCTTCTGAGGGTGTTTTCAGACCTTCACAGCTTACTATTAAATCCTCTGCAGCAGCCAAAGTACAGTCAAAGACACCATTAAAGACAAAGAAACAAGTACAGCATTCTCCTGGACAGTCAACCATGCCAAAGAAACAGATGCTTAAAATGGCCGAAGACTTAATTACTTTCATCAGGGGTTCCCATCTCCCTCCTGATAAAAGGCCTAGGGAAGACACTGACTGATTCCTCTGACCAGGTTTCTATTTCCTCTTATTCCTCTTCAGATCAGGACTATTCTCTTCCTCCCTATGAGGACTCTGATGCTGAAGAATCTATACCTTCAGCCCCTCCACCTGAGGATTACTCTTTTGGGGAAAAACTGCACACCACGAGGGAACATTTCCACTGGGAGAGCCAGGATTATTCAGAGTCCAAGAAAAGGCTCACAGATTTTCTTTTACTGCCTCAACACAGGCCCCTGGCTAACCCCACTGTGCTTGATATAGTTGATGTTTTCTCTGAATCCAGTCTGTCTCCTGAGTCTTTACCCCCTGCACCAGTCAAGCCAGACCGATATTACAGGGTCCCTGACTCTCATAAATTTCTTTATAAAAACCCTGCTGCTGACCCTGAAACAATTTCTCAGGGTCCCAAAGGGGTTAAGGCTTTCACTGCTAAAAACCCTGTTCCCTCTGATAGGGATTGTAGAGCTCTGGATAGATGGGGGAAAAAATTTACACCTCTGCTACTTTTGCTGTAAGGGCTTTCAACTGCCAGTTTCACATGCTTAAATATCAACAGTATCTCGTGTCTCTGTTAAAACAGAAAATGCTTACAAATTCAGAGAATCCTGAAAATAAGGAAATGCAGGAATTATTGCATGCATCTGAACAAGTGGGAAAGCATACTCTGCAATGTGGTTTTGATTCATTAGAGGCTTCTTGCAGAGCTGTAGTTACAGGCTCTGTCATTCAAAGGCATGCTTGGTTGAAAGAACAAAGTTTACCTGAACATGTTAAAGTAAAATTATTGGATGCTCCATTACAGCATGATATTTTGTTTTGTGTTAAGGCAGAAGAGGTGTTAAAGAAAATGGAGGATAAAGCAAAATCTATGCAGACAGTAAAGGATTTCTTACAGGTTCAACCACCTAGGTTTAGTAGAAACTGGCCTTCAAAAAATTGGTCCTTTCAGGTGTCAGACGGGGCACAAAGAGACAGATACAGACGCCCAAGAGGCAGATCTCAGCCCCAAGGCTCCTACAGACCTAAACAATGGAGTGCTTCTGCCCCCAAAGGAGGAGAAGACAAATCACAACCTTATAGAAAACGGTCCCAATGACTTTCCTCTAAAAAGGCCAAGCAATTACCTTTTGACAGCACCCCTAGGGGGCAAGCTAGCACTTTCCGCACAAAATTGGCACATAATCACCCAGGACAAATGGGTACTGAATATAGTTTCTCAGGGTTACAGGTTCTACTTTCACACCCTTCCAAAATCAAAAGGTATGCCGGACCTGCCACAAAAACCAATGGGCAGAGGCACAAAAGGAAATTGCTGCTCTCGTGGACATGGGAGCTATTCAAAGAGTACCACAACAAGAACAGGGACAAGGATTTTACTCAAGACTCTTCCTGGTTCCCAGAAAGGACAAAGCCTGGAGACCAATACTGGACTTGTCAATCCTAAATACTTTCCTGGATGTTCCAAAATTCAAAATGTTAACACTGCAGCAACTTCTACCCATGCTGGGCAAGAAGGCTTGGCTAGTTACTCTGGACCTCTAGGAGGCATACCTGCATGTCCCAGTCAGACAATCTTGCAGAAGATACCTCAGATTCATACCTGGCTTAATGCATTACCGATTCTCTGCACTGCCCTTTGGCTTATCTACTGCGCCCAGGGTCTTCACAAAATGCCTGGCACCAGTAATTGCATTTTGCAGACAAAGAGGAATTCAGATATATACCTACTTGGACAACTGCCTTATTCAAGCAGAGAGCAAGGACATTCTACTAAAGCATCTGGCGTTTGTAAAAAGATTATTAATTTGTCTAGGGTACACAGTAAACGAAAAGAAATCAAAACTAGTGCCCTCTCGAGATAATATTTCTGGGTGCAAGCTTAAATACAACTGCCCAGATGGCTTATCTCACACCAGACAAAGGCAACTGACTCATTACTTTCAAATGATGGCAACAAAGACCCAGCTCCCTGCAAGATAAATTCTGCAGGCCCTGGGCTTCATGGCTTCCTGCATTCTACTAATTCCATATGCAAGACTGCATATGAGAAAACTACAATGGTATCTAAAAAGTGTTTGGACTCAACATTGCCACAGCCTGGAAACAATAGTAACTATAATTCCCTGTCTACAACAGGAGTTTTGATGGTGGTCCAGGGCCTGTCACTTACAAGGGACAGCCCTTCACCTTACCCACAGCCAGGCAGACAATAACAACGGATGCATCGGGTTATGCCTGGGGGGCACACATGGCAGGAAAATGTATTCAGGGCACGTGGCCCAAGGAACAAATGCATCTTCACATCAATCAAAAAGAGATGCTAGCTGTACAGAATGCTCTGACAGCCTTCAAGGATCTACTACATCCAGGACAACTATTGCTAAAGATGGACAACACCACAGTTATGTGGTACATAAACAAGCAAGGGGGCACACATTCCTACCCCCTCTACAGGCATGCCATGACGCTGTGGAGCACAGCACTGACTTATCAAGTACATCTGCAGGCACAATTCCTGCCAGGAAAGAAAAATACACTGGCAGATGAACTAAGCAGAAATCTCATGGATCCGCACGAATGGAAACTAAATCCACAGGTCTTCAACATGATAACAAGGAAATGGGGACGCCCGGACATCTTTTTGCCTCCCCTCACAACTGCCAACTACAGAAATTCTGCATAAGAACTTAACACTCACAAGCACGGAAAGTGGATGCTCTTTCATTCAGCTGGGAAACCCTGACAGTTTATGCCTTCTCTCCACTGCCTCCTCTTCCCAAGGTACTCCTAAAAGTCAGACAAGTGAAGCCAAAAATGATCCTGATTGCCCCAGACTGGCCACGCATTGGTACCCAATCCTAAAGAGCTTGTCTCGAGGCCCAGCCTGGCCTTTACCTCAAATTCCCAATCTTCTGACTCAACAAAACAATCTCTTCTGACTCAACAAAACAATCAGATTCTACACAGTCAACTCAGAACCTTAAATCTGGCTGCATGGCAGATAATATAGCCACTCAGACCACACCTCTCTCTAAAGCTGTTATGGATGTCATTTTAGAAGCCAGGAGGCCCAGCACTAGGAAATATTATGCAGAAAAATGGAAGAGATTCTGTGCTTGGAACCAGGCACAAGGACTCGAACCACTTGTTCCAAATATACCTCGGATTTTACAATACCTCAGATTTTACAATACCTAACTGAGATGCTGGACAAAGGCCTATCCTTTTCATCTATTAAAATCCATGCCTCTGCCATTTCAGCTCATTACAGTACGGAACCTCCTATTTTTTTCACATCCACTACTAAGGCAGTACCTCAGAGGGGCAAGAAACATAAGACCCCCAAGGAGAGCACCAATACCTACTTGGGACCTCAATTTTTTATTAGAAAAGCTCACACTGCCTCCTTTTTGAGCCAGCCAACACAGCTGATATAAAATTCTTATCATGGAAAACTGCTCTGCTCCTAGCAATAACTTCAGCAAGAAGAGTCTCTGAGTTACAGGCATTAATGGCAGTGGAACCTTTCATCATTTTTCATCAGGACAGGGTTTCTCTCTAAGGACAAACCCAACATTTATGCCAAAGGTGGTTTCCAGTGTAGCTCTTAACCAAACCATTCATTTGCCAACTTTCTATCCAGATCCCCAGAATAAAGGGGAGAGACTTCTGCACACTTTGGATATAGACAGACAGGTGCGATTCCACTTAGACAAAACAAAAGCCTTCAGAAAAACTGAGCAACTGTTTGTAGCTTATGCTGCAGGATAACAAGGAAAGCCAATCTCAAAGCAGACCATTTCAAAATGGATAGGACAATGCATTCGCTTCTGCTATGCACAACATGGCAAATCAGTGCCTAAGGGCATAAGGCCACATTATACCAGAGCAGCAGCCACTTCAGCAGCCTTTCTCAGAGGAGTACCAACCAAAGACATTTTAGTAGTTGCAACCTGGAGTTCAGTGCACACTTTCACTAAGCACTACCACTTACCTCTGTACTCTAAATCCAGAGCAGGCTTTGCCACTGCAGTTCTGCAGGGCCTGGTAGCCTCTCCTAATCCTATTTAGGCACAGCCACCCGACCTCAGATTTGGGATTCAACCCAAGTGTAATGACTGCAACAGTGAAACACAATGAACATAGTACAGTTGTGTACCTACCATAAATGTAGATGTTCGAGTGTATACACTGTTGCAGTCCAGGTTACCTACCCACCATCCCCCTTTTTCATTGCTGGCTCCTTTCTGTACTAATCAACTCTCTACAACCTATGTGGTGTATTTGCTTGTAGATGAAGGAAATGTTATTCTGGTACATGCATGTTTTTTGACATAATTTTTTCTAGTTTTTCCTTTTTAGAGGCACCTGACATCTGGGGCAAGAAAAACTGAAGAAAATGGCGTCGGTTACATCTTTTATACCCCTGACACACTGACGTCCGGGAAGAAGCGACAGCAACCGACGCCGGACCTAGACTTTGGAACTCGGGCTGACTGCGGGTAGCCTGTCAGCAGGATAACCCAAGTGTAATGACTGCAACAGTGAATACACTCGAACATCTACATTTATGGTAGGTACACAACTGTACTTATATATGTGTATAGATGTGTGTGTGTGTATTATTTGTTTTTATTTATTTTCATTTGTTAGTAGTGTCCGACTGGGCCAGTAGCCCGTTTTCAGTGGAGACCCAGGGGGAAAAGCTCGAAGGAAGATTACATAGTTTTTACATTTGACATATGACTATTACAGTGATTAGAGTGCATAAGGTAATACAAACAGAAATTCAGTTGCAAGGATGTTCTTCATGTTTCACTGTTGCAGTCTTTACATTTGGGTAATCTGCTGGCAGGTTGCCCTCAGTCGGCCTGATTAACAAAGTCTTGGGTCCTGCGTCAGTTGCTGTCCCTTCTTCCATGACCTCAGGTCATCAGGGATATAAAACATGTTGCCGACGTCACTACATCAGTCTTTCTTGCCATGTGGTGCCCGAAGCAGTTCACAAGTGTCGGTCGGCCGACTCCTGAAATTTTCGTTTTCGAGTTTCAGAACCGAAGTCTTCAACTTAAAGCTAAGTACCCCATTGGGGAAGCTTTTTCTTGCTCCTAACCGATGTCAGTAAAAGTTAATAATTGCATTACTTGTGGAAAGCTAATACCTCATAAAGATTTTCATTCGTACTGTATTCCTTGCCTAGGCCCTAACCATGACGTACCTTGCTGTCGCTTTTGTGCTTTATTTAATCAACGCACTGTCCGTCGTCCGTACATTTTTGCCTCTAAATATTTCAGTTCTCAGTTTAATTATCCAGAAATGTCGTCTGTTAGCCATGCGACTACCGGGATTCTGAAAAAATGCAAAGATAAAGACAACAGTCTGCTGAGGTCCAAACCTGCCGACGACACTTCTCCTAAGCCAGTCGCCAGTTCGCCGGTACTCAGTGAGGCGCTTTCGCAGCCCCTGATATCCGCTACTTCTGATTCGCAGGCCTCTACTGAGACCCATTCAGAGTCTGATATGCCATGAGATGCTTTACCTATGGAACCCGTGGATATCTCTACCTTGGATGGGTCCTAAGCTGCTGTGCAGGCACCGGCTTATAAGGGTGTATTCAGGCCTACAGACTTGCATATTAAATCGACACCACCTTCATTACTAAAGCCGAAATCTCGATCCATGTCTACAAAACCGATGCCCAGGCCACATGTTTAGGCCCCTATGCCTAAAAAACAAATGCTAAAAATGGCTGGTAATCTAATTACTCTAATCAGGGGTAGTCAACCCCCCCCCCCCCCCCCTCTAAGAGGCCTAGGGCTGAGCTTGATTATGAATCTTCTGATCAGGATTCTATTTCTTCTGACTTTTCTAATTACCTGGATTTGTCCATACCTACTTATGAGGATTCTGATGCAGAGGATTCCATTCCCTCTGCTTCCCCCCTCCTGAGGATTTTTCTTTTGGGGAAACTTTGCATACTTTAAGGGAGCATTTCTACTGGGAAAGCCAGGAATTTTCTGATTCAAAAAAGAGGCTTAGGGATTTCCTCCTTCTACCTCAGCATAAGCCTTTGGCTATGCCTCCTGTACTAGACATTGTTGATGATGTGTTCTCAGAATCCAGTTTAGCCCCTGATTCCCTGCCTCCGGCTCCTAGTAAACCCTACAGATACTACAGGATTCCCGATTCCCACAAGTTCCTTTTCAAAAATCCTGTTGCAGATCCAGAAACCATTTCTTAGGGGCACAAGGGCATAAAGGCTTCTACTGCCAAAAATCCTACCCCTTCAGATAGAGACTCCAGGGTGCTGGATAAATGGGGTAAAAATATTTATACTTCTGCAGCCTTGGCAATCAGGGCTTTAAACTGTCAATTTCATATGCTAAAATATCAGCAGCATATCATGGGACTGCTTAAACAGAAAATTATGTTGCTTTCTGACTGTGTGGAAAATAAAGATTTACAGGATTTATTGCATTCAGCTGAACAAGTTGGAAAACATACTTTGCAATGTGGTTTTGATTCTTTGGAGGCCCCTTGCAGGGCTGCTGTAACTGGGACTGTGCTAAGAAGGCATGCTTGGCTCAAAGAGCAAACTCTGCCTGATCATGTTAAAGCAAAATTTTTGGATGCACCTTTACAACAGGACCATCACTTTGGCAATAAGGCTGAAGAACTTCTAAAAAAGATGGAAGATGAAGCTAAGTCTATGCAAACCTGTGTAAGATTTCTTACAAGTACAACCTCCAAGATTTAGTAGGCACTGGCCTACTAAGAACTGGTCCTTTCCAGTTCCTTCAAGAGCCATTCAAGTTAAACCCAGACATTCCAAAGGCACCAGGTTTCAGACCCAAGGGACTTTCAGAACAAAACAATGGGGTGGCTCCTGTTCCAAATCTGGAAACAACAAGACACCTCCCTATGGTAAGCAGTCTCATTGACTTCCCTTTACACTTACCAAGCTCTTACCTTTTAGCCACCCCTTTGGGTGGAAAACTGGCTCTTCATGCAAAAAACTGGCAACTTATAACCCAGGACAAATGGGTTTTAAATATAGTGTATCCCAGGGATACAGATTTCATTTCCACATGCTGCCAAATCCAAACGGATGACCAAACCTTCCCCCAGATCAGTGGGCAGAGGCCTGGAAACAAGTACTTGCCCTCATGAGCACGGGGGCTATTCAACTATTACCAGAAGAGGAAAAGGAACAAGGTTTCTATTCCAGACTTTTCCTGGTACCCAGAAAAGACATATCATGGCGTCCAGTTCTGGACTTATCCACTCTAAACACCTTTCTGGACATTCCAAAATTCAAAATGCTGACTCTTCACCAGTTACTTCCTATGCTAGGCAATAATGCCTGATTGGCAACTCTAGATTTAAAAGAGGCTTACCTGCATATCCCAATCTGGGAATCTTGCAGAAGATACCTCTGCTTCAAAGCATGCTACTTGCATTACCAGTTTGCTGCAATGCCCTTTGGCTTATCTACTGCACCCAGGGTCTTTACAAAGTGCCTGGCTGCAGTAATTGCAATTTGCAGGCAAAGAAGTATTCAGATATATCCATACCTGGACAACTGGCCAAATTCAGGCAGAAAACAAGGACATTCTTCTAAAACATCTGGCATTTGTAAAAAGGGTTCTAACTTGTCTAGGGTACACTGTAAATGAAAAGAAATCACAACTGGTACCCTCTCAAAAAATTACATTCCTGGGGGCAAGCTTGAATAGAACTGCCCAGATGGCTGTCCTTACACCAGAGAAGTAAATTCATTTGGTGACTTACTTCAAACAGGTGGCCACAAAAACCCTGCTTTCTGCAAGTCAAATACTGCAAGCCTTGGGGTTCATGGCCTCCTGCATTCTTCTAATTCCATATGCAAGACCTGCATATGAGGAAACTTCAGTGGTATTTAAAAAGTCTATGGAGTCAACATTGTAGCAGCCTGGAAACAATGATTCCTATCATACCTTGCCTGCGCCTAGAGTTCCTTTGGTGGTAGAGGCCTGCCACCAGAACAAGGGACTGCCATTCACACCACCCCCTGCCACCCAAACCCTAACTGCAGACGCATCAGACTATGCCTGGGGTGCTCATCTGGAAGGGAACTGCATTCAGGAAAAATGGAGCCCAAATGCAATGCACCTTCACATAAATCAAAAAGAAATGCTAGCTGTACAGAATGCTCTGACAGCCTTCAAGGACTACCTTCATCCGGGACAACTACTGATAAAGATGGACAACACCATGGTTATGTGGTACATAAACAAGCAGGGGGGTACACACTCCTACCCCCTCTGCAGACTGGCCATGGCATTGTGGAGCACTGCCTTGATCTATCAAGTACAACTACAAGCTCAATTCCTGCCAGGAAAGCTGAATACTCTGGCAGACAAACTAAGTAGAAATCTCATGGACCCACAGGAATGGAAACTGGAACCAAGGATTTTCAACATGTTGGGAGCCCAGACATAGATCTTTTTGCCTCACCCCAGAACTGTCAGTTGGACAAATTTTGCACAAGAACTCATCACAAAAAAGCCTGGAAAGTGGATGCTCTGTCCTTCAGCTGGAAAAACCTGTCAGTCTATGCCTTTCCCCCTCTGCCTCTGCACCCCAAAGTTCTACTAAAAGTCAAACAGGACAAACCAAAAACTATTTTGATTGCTCCAGACTGGCCTCGCCAACACTGGTACCCAATCCTGCACAGTGTGTCACACCTTCCAACGTGGCACCTGCCTCAGACACCTTACTTACTGTTTCAGCAGAACAACCAAATTCTGCACACTCAGCTCCAAACTTTGAATCTTGCAGCGTGGCTAATCACCTAAATTCACCCTTCCCTCAGCAAACCTGTGATGGATGTCATTTTGGAGGTGAGAAGACCTAGTACTAGGAAATCTTATACTGACAAATGGAAAAGATTCTGTGCCTGGAATCAATCTCAAGGGGATAAGCACAGCAGTGCCCAACATTCCTCAGATTTTGCAGTACTTAACTGAGATGCTTCACAAGGGCCTGTCCTTCTCTTCCATAAAAATCCATGCCTCAGCCATTTGAGCTCATTACAACACAGAACCCTCCCCTCTTCTCTCATCCTCTACTAAAGGTATCTCAGAGGGGCCAAAAACTTAAGGCCACCCAGGAGAGCTCCAACCCCTGCCTGGGACCTTAATTTTGTATTGGAGAAACTCACTCTCCCTCCTTTCAAGCCAGGTGCTACTGCAGACTTAAAATTTCTCTCCTGGAAAACAGCTTACCTTTCAGCAGTCACTTCAGCTAGAAGGATTTTCGAGTTACAGGCTCTTATGGCAGTGGAGCCTCTCATCATTTTTCATGCGGACAGGGTATCGCTCAGGACCAACCCATCCTTCATGCCTAAGGTGGTATCCTGCGTGGCTCTTAATCAGACCATTCATTTGCCAACTTTCTTTCCCAATCCACAGAATAAGGGGGAGCGGATTCTGCATTCATTGGATGTACACAGACAACTTAGATTTTATTTAAACAGGACTAAATCTCAAAGAAAATCTGAACAACTGCTGGTAGCATTTGCTGCAGGGGCAGAGGGAAAGGCTATTTCAAAGCAAACCATTTCCAGATGGATAAGCCATTGTATTCATTTCTGCTATAAGCACCATGGAAAAACTATCCCCCAGGGGATCAGTTCCCATTCCACCAGGGCTGCATCTACTTGTACAGCCTTTCTCAGAGGTGTTCCTACCAAGGACATTCTAGAAGCTGCTACCTGGAGTTCAGTTCATACGTTCACCAAACATTACCATTTACCTCTTTTCTCTAAATCCAGAGCTGGCTTTGCCACTGCTGTCCTGCAGGGCCTTATAGCTGGTCCTGATGATGTATAATTCCCTCCACCCAACCATAGCTTTGGGAAGCTACCCAAATGTAATGACTGCAACAGTGAAACGCGAAGAACATAGTACAGTTGTGTACACTTAACCATAAATGTAGATGTTCGAGTGTATTCACTGTTGCAGTCCTAGTTACACTCTCTCAGCCCCCTATTTTTCTCTGGCTATACCTCTACTTTCTTAAACTATGCTTAAAAGCCCTTTTGCTGTATTTGCGTTTGGTTGGAGATATATTTTTTGTGCTTTTTTAATTTTATTTGCTCCTCATTTGGGGGGCACCTGACATCTGGGGCAAGAAAAACTGATGTAATTTCGTCGGCTGCATGTTTTTATACCCGATGACATGACGTCATGGAAGAAGGGACAGCAACCGACACAGGACCTAAGACTTTGTTAATCAGGCTGACTGAGGGCAACCTGCCAGCAGATTACCCAAATGTAATGATTGCAACAGTGAATACACTCGAACATCTACATTTATGGTAAGTGTACACAACTGTACTTTTTGAGCACCAGCTCCTTCAGAGCTTTCTTGCTTCCAGAGAGCACTCCTCTTGAGTGCTTTTGAGGCTTGACAGTTGGCTAACCATTTCCATTGCTGGCCAAATAAGTTCTCATTAGGGGAACCTTCCACACTTTACTTTTATAACAAAAAATGAATTTTTTCTGTGAAATTATCATTGTTAAGGTAGGAAAAAGTGTTTTTATTGACTGCCATATGACTTTTAGTAGCTTTTAAACAGGAGTATTGTTTCTCTATTGTGGAAAAAAATTGATGTTCTTTGTGTTTCACTGTTGCAGTCAACACCTGTGGGGTTATCCTTGCTGTGGTAGCCCTCGGCCAGCCTGAATACCAGAGTCCATGTTTTTCTACTTCAACTGCTGTCGCCTGTAGACTGACGTCAGGTCGTCAGTACTATAAACCAAGGTAACTCAGCCAATGCCATTACATCAGTCTCTCTTCCCATGGAAGTTCATAGGAGAAGCAGTTTGCAAGCGTGCAGGTCGGTCGCTACCAGAGTTTGAATTACAGCTGAAAACGTCTAAAGCTAAGTACCCTGTTGGGGATCCTTTTTTCTTGCACTGTCCGATGTCCGGAAAAGTTAATAATTATCTCGCCTGTGAAAAGCAAATCCCACACCGAGGCTTCCATTCATACTGCGTCACTTGTTTAGGCCCAGACCATGACGTCTCCCGTTGC
Organism: Protopterus annectens; assembly: GCF_019279795.1. Taxonomy (NCBI): domain Eukaryota; kingdom Metazoa; phylum Chordata; order Ceratodontiformes; family Protopteridae; genus Protopterus; species Protopterus annectens. The sequence goes on from NC_056733.1 coordinate 1,586,915,098, forward strand.
CATTTCTGTGCCCTCTTTAACACGAGACCCATTCGGCGTAGAGCTCTTATTGTAGACAGGTATTTTCATCTTCTGTCGCATTCCAAAATGGTGTCCGTCAGCCAATGATCCGTAGACATTCCGAAAAAACGTAGAGAGAAAGATAGAGACAGACCACACAAGGCTAAGCCTTCTGACGACTCTACCGCTAAGCAGGTCATCATTTCTCCGGAATTCAGTGAGGAACTTTCACCCTGATGCACAATACAATATCTACGCAGGCCTCTACCACCCTTTTGGAGTCCAGTATGCAGCAGAAATCTTCATCTTCCGAGCCTTTGGCTCTTTCTGCCTTGGTTGGGTCCGGAGCCATGACGCAGGCACTGGCTTCCGAGGAGGCCTCTCACACTACCAAATCTAGACAAAAAACTGTTTTTTTTTCATCTGACTACCATTTCTCTCGGACCGATGGATACTCCTAGGCCTAGAAGCCAGGCCACTTCTAGAAAATCTGCCTCTAGCCACCATCTTGCTCTTGCTCCACCACCCCAAGCACAATACTTAAAATGGTGGAGGATCTTATCTCCCTTATCAGGGGTAGTCAGGCCACAACTTCTAAAAGAAAGACACCCTTCTCCTGAAATTATCTCAGAACAGGATTCTGAGGAATCTGATTATTTAGATTTTGAAGAGGAACAACAACCTCTGACTGCTTTTGAGGATTCAGATGCAGAGGAATCCATTCCTTCTGTCTCTCCACCAGAAGACTTTTCCTTTGGGGAAACCCTTCACACCCTTAAGGAACATTTCCAATGGGAATCTCAGGACTTCCCCCAATCTAAGAAAAAGACAGAGTTTCTGGACCTGCCCCAGCACAGACCCCCTGGCCCATTCCCCCCATCTTAGAAGTGGTGGATGATTTCCATGAATCCATCTTAGTCCCCTGACACCATCCCACCTGCTCCCAGTAAAACCTGACCGGTATTACAGAATACCAGATTCTCACAAATACCTGTACAGAAATCCTGCTGCAGACCCAGAGGTCATTACACAGGGACCTAAAGGAGCGAAGACTAGTTCTGCCAAGAATCCTATTCCTTCTGAAAAGGATTCCAGAGCTCTGGACAGATAAGCTAAAAAAGTATACACCTTTGCAACCTTAGCTATCAGAGCACTCAATTGTCAGTTCCATATGTTAAAATATCAGCAACACACTTTGGAACTATTAAAGCAAAATATTTATACCTTTCCTGACTGTGCCAGTTCAAAAGAGTTAGCAGATTTACTGCACTCTATTGTCAAGTGGCCAAAAACTCATTACACTGCGGATATGACACCCTAGAAGCCTTAAGCAAGGCAGCAGTGTCAGGATCTGTCATTAGGAGACATGCATGGTTGAAGGAACAACCTCTCCCTGATCATGTCAAGTCTAAATGAATTGATGCACCCCTGAATAAGGACCGCTTGTTTGAAGTCAAAGCAGAAGAGGTGCTTAAAAATAAGAAACACAAAGCAAAATCTATACAAGCAGTAAAATATTTCTCTCAGGTTCAACCTCCCAAGTTCAGCAGGAACTTTCCCTCTAAGCACTGGTCCTTCCCTGCACCTAGTAGACAGGGGCAAGGTAATTACCAGAGGGACACACCACCCAGGCCTCTATCCCAGGGGAAGCAGAGAACCAAACAGTGGACCACTTCCGCCCCAAAGGCAGGGAGTTCTAAGCCATCCTTCTATGGCAAAAACTCTCAGTGACTCCCTTTCCTCCCTCTGCCCTCCTTTCACTCAACAAATACTAGGAGGAAGGCTTTCTCTCTGCAAAGAAAATTGGCTTTCTGTAGCAAAGGACTAATGGGTCTTGAATATCATTTTTCAGGGATACAAATTCTCTTTCAACAAACTCCCAATTCCAAGAGAGTACTCAGACTTACCACCAAATCAGTAGGCAGAGGCATTTAAACAGGTCCAGATGTTCATCTTGCATACAGCTGCAGTCATAACAGATGGGTTCTCCTGCCGTCAGGCGGGTCCTCGGTCGGCCGAATTCCAAAGTCTAGGTCCGGCGTCGGTTGTCGTCGCTTCTTCCCTGACGTCAGTGCGACAGGGGTATAAAGGAACCAGGCGACGCCATTTTCTTCAGTCTATCTTGCCGCGCGGTGCCCGAAGCAGAAGCAGTTCGCAAGTGCCGGTCGGCCAGCTCCTGAGATTACGAATATTTTTCAACCGAAGACTTCTAGAAAGCTAAGTACCCCGTTGGGGAAACTTTTCTTGCCTCAGACCGATGTCAGACAAAGTTAATAATTGCATTTCATGTGGGAAGCAAATACCGCATAAGGATTTCCATTCCCTCTGTATACCTTGCTTAGGCCCAGACCATGACTTCTCGGCCTGTCGTTTTTGTGCTACATTCAACAGACGCACTATTAAGCGTCGGGCGGAGTTCGCCCAACACTATTTTGGCAAAAAGTTTAATTACAACATGTCGTCGGATACTCCGACTCCAATTTTGAGTAAACGACGTAAAGATAAGGACCGACATACGAGGTCCGCGACTTCTACCGACACCACGCTAAAGCCGACTACATGTGCTCTGGTTCTCAGCGAGGCGCCTACGCAGCCCCTGACTACCGATGACACTTCATTAGCAGTGTCTCCTGTGCCCGAGGTCGCAGGCTCTTCGGCCCACACCCCGACTACAGATACCGAAGTCACTCTTGGCGGGGAAACTCAGAGTTCAGACAGGCCTGCCACCACTCAAGGTGTCTTCAGGCCGCCTTCTTCTTTTTCCATTAAGGCTTATACTAAATCTAAAGCAGCCATGCATTCTAAAAGGCAAGTTCCACAGGGCCCATCTCAAGGCCCCATGCCTAAGAAGCAGATGCTCAAATTGGCTGAGGACTTGATTACTCTTATCAGGGGTTCTCAACCTCCCCCCCCCCCCGGACAAAAGGCCCAGAGTGGAGGAAGAATATCTTTCCTCTGACCAGGCCTCCATTACTTCAGAGCATTCTGAGGACCAGGAACATTCTTACTCCCCTTTCGAAGATTCTGATGCAGAGGAGTCCATTCCCTCTGTCCCCCCCCCCCCCGAGGATTACTCTTTTGGGGAAACCTTGCATACCTTGAGGGAACACTTCCACTGGGAAGGCCAAGAGTACTCAGACTCCAAGAAAAGGGTCAGGGATTCCCTCTTGCTCCCTCAGCACAGGCCTCTGGCTGTTCCTCCTGTCTTAGATATATTAGATGATGTGTATTCAGAAGCCAGCCTTAACTCAGATTCTTTACCTCCAGCTCCAGTCAAGCCTGACAGGTATTACAGGGTGCCTGATTCACACCAATTCCAATACAAAAGCCATACGGCTGACCCAGAAACTATTTCACAGGGTCCCAAGGGAAATGAGGCCTCCACTGCCAAAAATCCATTACCTTCGGAGAGAGATTCCAGAGCTTTAGAAAGGTGGGGTAAAAAGGTATACACCTCGGCCACTTTAACCATGAGGGCATTAAACTGTCAGTTCCATATGTTAAAGTATCAACAGTTTTTGTTATCTCAGTTGAAAAGCAAAATGTCACAACCTGAACAATCAGACTTGAAGGAGTTGCAGGATTTGTTGCACAGTGCAGAGCAAGTGGGTAAACATACCTTGCAATGTGGTTTTGATGCTTTAGAAGCCTCTTGTAGAGCTGCTGTTACAGGATCAGTCATACGTAGACATGCTTGGCTCAAAGAGCAAACCTTACCAGATCATGTCAAAGCTAAATTACTAGATGCACCTCTTCAAAAAGATGTATTGTTTGGTGTTAAAGCTGAGGAGGTATTAAAGAAAATGGAGGAAAAGGCAAAATCAATGCAAACAGTGAAAGATTTCCTACAAGTACAACCGCCACGTTTCAGTAGAAATTGTCCTTCAAAAAATTGGTCCTTTCCAGCCACAGACAGACCTCAAAGAGGTAGATACAGGCGCCCGAGAGGTAGAGGGCAATCTCAGGGATCATTTAGAGGCAGAGAGGGGGTGAGGATAGTTCACAGCCATTCAGAAAGCAGACTCAATGACTTTCTCCTTTGCATGCCAAGCAAGGCTCAAATGGCAGGACCTTTAGGCGGAAAACTGGCATTATTCTCGAAAAATTGGCATATTGTCACAAAAGACAAATGGATCCTGGACATTATAGACAGAGGCTACAGATTCCACTTTCACGCCCTTCCAAAAATGAGAGGCATGCCAAACCTGCCACACAATCAAAGGGCAGAGGCACAAAAACAAATTTCAGATCTCATGGACATGAAAGCTATTCAAGAGGTACCTGCACAAGAACAGGGTCAAGGTTTTTATTCCAGACTATTACTGGTACCAAGGAAGGGCAAAGATTGGAGACCTATTTTGGACCTATCCATCCTAAACACATATTTACTCGTACCAAAGTTCAAGATGCTCACATTACAGCAACTTCTTCCCATGCTGGGCAAGGAGTCTTGGCTGGTGACATTGGACCTCAAGGAGGCATACCTGCATGTCCCAATCAGACAAGATTGCAGAAGATACCTCAGATTTCTTGCAGGTTCATCCCATTATCAATTCTCTGCATTGCCCTTTGGCTTATCTACTGCGCCCAGAGTGTTCACGAAATTCCTGGCATCAGTAATTGCCTTCTGCAGACTTCAAGGGATACAAATATACCCATATCTGGACGACTGCCTGATCCAAGCGGACAGCAAACGCACTCTTCTGAAACACCTGGCATTTGTAATAATGTTGTTGAAATCTCTTTGATACACAGTCAACAAAAAGATGTCAAGACTAATACCCTCTCAAACAGTAATCTTCCTGGGTGCCAGCTTGGATACAAACACCCAGATGGCCTACCTCACGCCAGAGAAACAAGGGCAATTAACTCAATACTTCAGAAAACTGGCAACCTTCACCAGGCTGACTGCAAGGAAAATCCTGCAGGCTCTGGGTTTCATGGCATCTTGCATCCTACTAATCCCATGTGCAAAGCTGCATATGAGGAAACTTCAATGGTACCTAAAAAACTTATGGTCTCAACACAGCCACAATTTGGAAACAATCATACCACTGATTCTATGTCTTCAAAAGGAATTTCTGTGGTGGGCTCAAGCATGCCAAAGAAACATAGGTCTCCCATTCTGCAAGCCTCAAGCAAATCAAGTCATCACAACAAACGCCTCGGACTACGCCTGGGGGGCGCACATGACAGATCGATGCATTCAGGGCAAATGGTCACAAAAAGAAAAGCACCTACACATCAATCAAAAGGAAATGCTAGCAGTAATAAATGCTATTATGGTTTTCAAAGACCTACTGCATCCAGGGCAGCTATTGATAAGAACAGACAACACCACAGTGATGTGGTACATAAACAGGGAGGAACTCATTCATATCCCCTGTGCAGACTAGCCATGTCCCTTTGGAACACGGCTCTGGAATTGCAAATCCAACTTCAAGCACAATTCCTGCCAGGAAAGGAAAACACACTGGCAGACAACCTGAGCAGAAATATGACAGATCCACACGAATGGAAGTTGCATCCTCAAGTTTTTACAATGATAATTCAAGCATGGTGAAGGCCAGACATAGATCTCTTTGCCACCCACAGAAATTACCAATTGACAAAATTCTGCTCAAGGACCTTTCATCCACAGGCCTGGAAAGTGGACGCACTCTCTTTCAGTTGGACAACAATGATGGTTTATGCCTTTCCACCTCTTCCACTGCTGGCCAAAGTTCTATTAAAAGCCAGAGCAGACGGACCAAAGATGATCCTCATTGCTCCAGACTGGCCAAGACAACACTGGTACCCACTCCTGAGGAGCCTGACACATTCCCCACCATGGATCCTGCCACTAATGCCTCTTCTACTGACTCAACACAACTTCAAAACTCTTCACAGTCAGCTGAAAACACTCAATCTAGCTGCATGGAGAATTCCTTAAATTCACAGCAGACCCTACTCTCCAAGGAGGTGCAGGGTGTCATTTTGGAGGCCAGAAGGCCTTCTACTAGAAAAGCCTACTCCGCAAAATGGAAACTGTTTTGTGTCTGGAATCAGAAAAAGGGTCAGAATCCTGGAATACTGAATTTACCTCAAATGCTACAGTACCTAGCCGAGCTGCTAAGCAGTGGACTTTCATTCTCTTACATCAAAATCCATGCCTCAGCCATTTCTGCAGAGTACAACACTGATCCTCCTTTATTCTCTCACCCTCTCTTAAGACAGTTCCTCAGAGGGGCTAAAAATATAAAACCCCCAAGGAAGCAACCAGTACCGGCTTGGGACCTCAATTTAATTCTAGAAAAACTAACCCTGCCTCTTTTTGAGCCAGCTGCTTCAACAGATCTGCAATATTTGTCATGAAAAACAGCCTTCCTTCTAGCTATCACCTCAGCATGCAGGGTTTCGGAACTACAAGCCCTCATGGCTGTGCAGCCTTTCATCATTTTCCATCAGGACAGTTTCCTTATGAACCAATCCTTGATTTATGCCAAAGGTAGTATCCAGGGTAGCCTTGAATCAGGCTATCCATTTACCTACATTTTACCCTAATCCACAAAACAAAGGGGAGAGGCTACTACATTCCTTGGACATTCACAGACGGCTCCGTTATTATTTGGACAGAACAAAGCCTTTCAGAAAATCAGAGCAACTCTTTGTGTCCTATGCTACAGGTGCTCAAGGGAAGCCTATTTCCAAACTGACAATCTCAAAATGGATAGCCCACTGCATACGTTTCTGTTACTCTTTACATGGTAAAACTGTACCTACAGGCATCAGACCTCACTCCACAAGGGCCACAGCTACCTCTGCTGCCTTCCTTAGGGGGGTTCCTACCAAAGATATTTTGGAAGCAGCCACTTGGAGTTCTGTACATACTTTCTCCAAGCACTGTCACCTACCATTATACTCCAAAACCAGAGCGGGCTTTGCCACTGCAGTTTTGCAGGGCATCCTGGCTCCACCTAGTTCAACTTAGTGCCTACCACCCCTTTATTAGCTTTGGGATTCTACCCATCTGTTATTACTGCAGCTGTATGCACGATGAACATAGTACAGTTTTGTACCTTCCATAAATGTAGATGTTAGAGTGCTAATACAGCTGCAATCCAGGTTTCCCTCCCTCCTTCCCCTCTGGGAACAGGCCTTATGGCTAGCACCTCCTCATACAACCTCATGGGGGTATTCTTTTATGGTGTATTTGCTTGCAACTACTGTTTTTTTGATTATATTGCATTTGCTTTACTATGTTTTGCCTTCCTTCTGGGGGCACCTGACATCTGGGGCAAGAAAAACTGAAGAAAATGGCGTCGCCTGGTTCTTTTATACCCCTGTCGCACTGACGTCAGGGAAGAAGCGACGACAACCGATGCCGGACCTAGACTTTGGAATTCGGCCAACCGAGGACCCGCCTGACGGCAGGAGAACCCATCTGTTATGACTGCAGCTGTATTAGCACTCTAACATCTACATTTATGGTAGGTACAAAACTGTACTTTTCTCATATCCCAGGGAGCAGTAGAACCTGTCCCTGCAGATCAAACCAGCAAAGGCTTTTATTCCAGACTATTATTCCTTGTTCCCAGAAAAGAGGGAGCCTGGTCCCTCATCCTATCTATCCATTCTGAACACCTCTGTGGTGGTCTCGAAATTCAAAATGCTAACTTTGCAGTAGCTGCTGCCTATGCTGACAAAAAGTGCCTGGCAAGTGACCCTAGACCTTAAAGATGCCTACCTCCACATCCCCATAAGGGAATCTTGCAGGAAATTCCTGCGCTTCAGAGCAGGATCACAACACTTTCAGTTCTCTGCACTACCCTTTAGCTTATCTACTGCTCCCAGAGTATTCACCAAATGCTTAGCCCTGGCCATCGCATTTTGCAGACAGAGAAATATACAGATTTACCCTTATCTGAATGACTGCCTCATTCAGGCGGAGTGCAAAGAAAAGCTGCTCCAGGACCTTCTCTTTGTCAAAACCCTCTTAACTTCCCTAGGGTTCACCATCAGCAAGAAGGAATCAAAGCAAACACCCTCCGGGAAGATAATTTTCTTGGGAGCACTGCTGGACACAGCATCCCAAATGGCCTTCCTATCCCCAGAAAAGCAGAGCTTCCTGCCTCTCTGTTTTACCCAGCTGGCCTCCAGAAGTCACCTCACTGTGAGAAAGATGTTCTTAGTGTTTCACTGTTGCAGTCATCACATTTGGGTTATCCCTGCCAATGTAGTCCTTAGCCGGCCTGAATACCAGAAACTTAGTATTTCTGCATCGGTTGCTATCCCTTGAAGACTGACGTCAGATCTTCAGTGGTATAAAGTAAGGAAGCCGACACCATTACATCAGTCTTTCTTACTGTGGAGCCTGAAGCAGTTCGCACGAGTGACGGTTGTCCGCTACCTGAGTTTTCGTTTCCAAATTGAAGTTGAAGTCTTCTAAAGCTAAGTACCCTATCGGGGATCCTTTTTTCTTGCAATAACCGGTGTTAGAAATAGTTAATTGTCTTGCCTGTGGAAAGCAAATACCACGCTGAGACTTCCACTCTTACTGCGTCACCTGCATAGGCCCAGACCGTGACTTCCCCCGTTGTCACTTCTGTACTTTATTTAACACCAGAACTGTCTGTTGTTGGGGTCTTACTATAGCCAGATATCGTTTACAGTCCTCTAATTCCAGTATGGCTTTGGTAAGCCATCCGACAGCAGATCTTCCAAAAAAAACATAAAGATAAAGACAGAGACCGCACAGGTCCAAACCTTCCGATAGTGCTTTTGTTAAGCTAGTAGTCAATCCTCTGGTACTCAGTGAGGCGCTAGGTCTGTCCCCAGTAGTTTTGTCTGAACAAGAGTCAGATGAATCTGATGCATCTGACTATGAAGACATGCAGCCCCTCTCCACTTGTGAGTATTCTGATGCAGAGGAATCCTTTCCTTCAGCCTCTCCCCTAGAGGATTTTTCCTTTGGGGAAATTCTACATACTTTATGGGAGCATTTCCAGTGGAGATTCAGGACTAGCCTCAGTCTAAAAAGAGACTCAGGGAATTCCTAGATCTTCCGCAACACAGACCCTTGGCCATCCCCCCAGTCCTGGATGTGGTGGATGATGTTTTCCTCGAATCCAGCTCGACTCCTGACGCCCTCCCACCTGCTAACAGAAAAACAGACAGGTACTACAGAGTCCCTGACTCTCACAAATATCTTTCTAAAAATCCAACAGCTGACCCTGAGGTCATTTCTCAAGGGCCAAAAGGGATTAAAGCAACCTCTGTTAATAATCCCACCCCCTCAGACAGGGATTCCTGAGCATTGGACAGATGGGGTAAAAAAGTATACACCTCAGCTACTCTTGCTGTCAGGGCACTGAATTGTCCGTTCCATATGCTTAAATATCAGCAACATACCTTGGAACTCCTTAAAAAAATGTGCTCCTTTCCTGTTTGGGCAGAATCCAAAGATTTACAAGACTTAATGCATTCTGGAAGTCAAGTAACTCAACACACCTTGCACTGTGGTGTTGATGCCCTAGAAGCTTCTTGCAGGGCAGCAGTCACTGGATCTGTCATTAGAAGACTTGCATGGCTTAAGGAACAACCCCCTGCCAGACCATGTCAGATCTAAATTGTTAGCTGCACCCTTGCACAAAGATAATTTATTTGGCACTAAGGCAGAAGAGGTCTTAAAGATGGAAGAAAAAGCAAAATCTATGCAAACAGTTAAAGGTTTCTTACAGGTCCAGCCCCCTAGGTTCAGCAGGCATTTTTTTCTCCGAGCACTGGTCCTTTCCTGCTCCGAGTACACAGGCCCAGCCTAGGACCCATGGGAACAGACCCCCCCCCCCCCCCCAGACAGCAGCCCCAGGGAATGCAGAGATTTAAGCAGTGGACTACCTCTACTTCAAAACCAGGGAGATGTTCATCTTGTTTCACTGTTGCAGTCATTACACTTGGGTTATCCTACTGGCAGGCGACCCGCAGTCAGCCCAAGTTCCAAAGTCTTGGTCCGGCGTCGGTTGCTGTCGCCTCTTCCCTGACGTCAGTGCGCCAGGGGTATAAAAGATGCAACAGACGCAGTTTTCTTCAGTCTTTCTTGCCGCACGGTGCCCGAAGCAGAAGCAGTTCGCAAGTGCCGGTCAGCCAACTCCTGATATTTTCGAAATAGAGTTTCAGAACCGAAGTCTTCAATAAAGCTAAGTACCCCGTTGGGTAAACTTTTTCTAGCTCCAGACCGATGTCAGTAAAAGCTGAAAATTGTATTTCTTGTGGGAAGCAAATACCTCATAAGGACTTTCATTCTTACTGTATTCCTTGCCTAGGCCCTGACCACGACGATGTCCTTCAAGGATGCATCTGCAGTCATCACATATGGGTTGTCCTGCCTCAGGCAGCCCTTCGGTCGGCCGGATTCCAAAGTCTGGGTCCGGCGTCGGCTGATGTCGCCCTCTCCCCGACGTCAGAGCGCCTGGGGTATAAAAGCATCAGCCGACGCCATCTTCCTCAGTCTTTCTTGCCACGTGGTGCCCGAAGCAGAAGCAGTTTGCAAGTGCCGGTCGGCCAGCTCCTGTAATTCAGCTACCGAAGACTTCAAAAGCTAAGTACCCTGTTGGGGACTCTTTCTTGCCTCAGCCGATGTCAGATAAAGTTAATAATTGCTTAACTTGTGGGAAACAAATACCTCATAAGGATTTCCACTCTTACTGCCTCCCCTGCCTAGGCCCAGACCACAATGTCTCTGCCTGTTCAACCTGTGCTTCCTTCAACCGACGCACTCTTAGACGTCGGGCGGAGTTTGCAGAGGAATTTTTTGGGGCTAGTTTTTCATACAATATGCTGTCGGAGACTCCGACTTCACATTTAACAAAGAAATGGAAGGACAAGGACCGACACACGCGGGCCGCGGTTTCGGCTGAAATCACGGCCAGGCCTACTACGAGTGTCTCGGTCTCGGCTGAAACAGAGTCCTTGGTACTTACGACCCCCGAAACCGCTCAACCGACAACCTCAGCCCCGGAGGCCCCTGCTGAGTCGGTTATTGAATTTCCCTCAGAAACTGGTGTCTTGGAAACTTCCGACACCATTCCTCTAGACAAAACTACACCAGCACATGGTGCAGCTAGGCCTCCTGCATCCATGTCCATAAAGGCTTTCACCAGGGCTAAAGCTGCTAAACATACAAAAGCTATGCCTCCCAGGGTTATTCCTCAGGGACACTCTACCAGTTCACAGATTCTAACTTTAGCAGAGGACCTTATCTCCTTAATTAGAGGCTCTCAACCCCATCCGGACAGAGGCTCTCAACCCCCTCTAGACAAAAGGCCCAGGGTTGAGCCCTCTGATCCCCACTCCTCAGAGGAGGCCTCTGATGGCTCTGCTCTCTCGGACTACCAGGAGGAGGCTTTTTCGGCCTACGAGAATTCTGATGCAGAGGAATCAATCCCCTCGGCTTCCCCTCCTGAAGAACTATCCTTCGGGGAGACCCTTCACACTATGAGAGAGCATTTCAAATGGCAGGGCCAGGAATTCTCTGATTCCAGGAAAAGATTAAGAACTTTTCTGCATTTACCTCAGCATAGACCTTTGGCTATTCCTCCTGTTTTGACTGTCATTGATGATGTGTACTCTGAGTCTAGCATAACCCCTGACACTCTTCCTCCGGCCCTTGCCAAACCCGATAGGTACTACAGGGTCCCGGACTCGCATCTTTTTCTTTACAAGGCCCACTCTGCTGATCCAGAAACTATTTCCCATGGCCCTAAAGGGGTTGCAGCTTCCACTACTAAAAATCCACTCCCCTCTGAAAGGGAGTCCAGGGCTTTAGAGAGATGGGGTAAAAAAGTGTATACTTCTGCTACTCTTTCTGTGAGGGCATTAAATTGTCAATTTCATATGATACAGTACCAAGAGTATTTGTTAGATGAATTGCATAAGAAACTGTCTTCTCCTGAACCCCTAGATCGCAAATCACTTCAGGATCTGGTACATAACTCCCAGCAGGTTAGCAACCATTTCTTACAGTGTGGTTATGATGCATTGGAAGCTTCATGTAGGTCACCTATGACAGGTGCAGTCATACGTAGGCATGCTTGGCTGAAGGAACAATCTCTGCCAGACCATGTTAAAGCTAAGCTTCTGGATGCTCCACTGGAAAAGCAAAAGTTATTTGGCTCCACTGCTCAGGAGGTCTTAAAGAAATTTGAGGAAAAGGCAAAATCTGTACAAACAGTCAAAGATTTTCTACAAGTCCAACCACCAAGATTCAGCAGAAATTGGCCTACCAAGAATTGGTCCTTTCCGGACACAGAAAGATTCCAGAGAGGCAAGAACAGGCGTGCCAGAGGTAGAGAGCAAGCTAGAGGCTCCTACAGAGGACATCAATGGCAGCCTCCCAACCAGAGAGGTAGTGCAGGACCTTCAACTGCTGCACAAGGACAGACTCAATGACTTTGCTTTGACTCTGCCAACCAGGGCTCAATTAGAAGCACCTTTGGTGAAAGCTTTCCTTATTCTCAGAAAATTGGCACAGTATTACAAGAGACAAATGGACACTGCAAATAATAGACAAAGGATACAGGTTCCATTTTCACACATTGCCAAAAAGAAAAGGCATGCCAGACCTGCCACCAAATCAAAGGGCAGAGGCTTTGAAACAAATCTCCAACTTAATGCAAATGAAAGCTATAGAAAAGGTTCCTCTTTCAGAACAAGGCCAAGGATTTTACTCCAGACTATTCCTTGTTCCAAGAAAAGAAAATCAATGGAGGCCTATTCTCAACTTGTCCGCACTGAATACTTATCTTGTGCCAAAATTCAAAATGCTGACTCTACAGCAACTCCTTCCCATGCTGGGCAAGGGGTCTTGGCTGGTGACTCTAGACCTCAAGGAGGCATACCTGCATGTCCCTATCAGACAAAGTTGCAGAAGACACCTCAGATTTCTTGCAGGGTCAGAGCATTATCAATTTTCAGTATTGCCCTTTTGCTCATCTACTGCGCCCAGAGTATTCACGAAATGCCTGGCATCAGTAATTGCACACTGCAGACTTCAGGGGATTCAAATATACCCATATCTGGACGACTGCCTTATACAAGCGGACAGCCAACAAACTTTGGTAAAGGACTTGAATTATGCCATCCGCCTACTGCAGGCCTTGGGATATACAGTCAACATTCACAAATCAAGACTTGTTCCATCCCAAAGAATAACTTTTCTGGGTGCGGATCTGGACACAACCACCCAAATGGCTTTTCTCACAGAAGAAAAACAAAGACAACTACCGGATTACTTCAAGAATCTGACATGGCATCTTGCATTCTTCTGATTCCACAAGCAAGGCTGCATATGAGGAAACTACAATGGTACCTAAGGAGTTTATGGACTCAGCACAGTCACAGCTTAGAAACTTTGATCCCACTCATTCCATGCCTCCAAAAGGAATTTCTGTGGTGGGCTCAAGCAAGCCAGTCGAACAGGGGTCTGCCCTTCAGCAAACCAATAGCCAGCCAAACCATTACAACGGACGCTTCAGACCACGGTTGGGGAGCACACATGGAGGGTAGACGTACTCAAGGACTATGGTCACAAAAGGAGCTACGCATGCACATAAAGCAAAAGGAAATGTTGGCAGTGATACATGCAATCGAGGCCTTCAAACCCTTTCTGCATCAAGGCCACCTGCTAATAAGGACAGACAACACCACAGTTATGTGGTACATAAACAAGCAAGGAGGCACCCATTCCTACCCTCTTTGCAGACTGGCAATGAATCTATGGGAGCTTTCCTTGAAACTCAATATAGAGCTGCAATCCCAGTTTGTGCCAGGAAAAGACAATATACTGGCGGACAGCTTAAGCAGAAATATCATGGATGCACACGAATGGATGCTGCACCCAGACATCTTCCTACAGATAACACAATCATGGGGAAGGCCAGACATAGATCTTTTTGCCTCCCCCCACAATCATCAGCTGAAGAAATTCTGCTCAAGGACATACCACCCACAAGCATGGAAAGTGGACGCCCTATCTTTCAGCTGGAGAACTCTAACAGTGTATGCATTTCCACCTCTTCCATTAATGACCAAGGTCTTACTGAAGATCAGGACAGAGCAGCCAAAAGTGATTCTGATAGCTCCGGTCTGGCCAAGACAGCACTGGTACCCACTGTTAGAGCATGTCACGCACAAAACCATGGCCTCTTCCTCAATGGCCACTTCTCCTGACACAGCACAATTACAAAACTCTGCATTCCAACCTGAAAACCTTGCAACAAACAGCCTGGAAAATACCTTGACTCCTCCTCAGGATAAGCTATCCAAGAGAGTGAAGGATGTCATCATGGAAGCTCGCAGGCCTTCCACAAGAAAGGCATATTCAGCAAAATGGAAAAGATTTCACACTTGGAGCACCACAAAGGGCCTAGATGTGACAGTGATGAACATGGCACATATCCTGGAATACTTGGCAGGAATGCTCCATAATGCCCTGTCTTACTCTTCCATTAAAATTCATGCTTCAGCAATTTCAGCAGAGTACAATACTGACCCATCTGTCTTTTCTCATCCTCTCCTAAGACAGTTTCTAAGAGGAATTAAAAACATCAATCCTCCAAGGAAACCTCCAGTGCCTACTTGGGACCTTAACTTCGTGTTGGAAAAACGAACTCTGCCTCCCTTTGAACCAGCAGCATCTGCAGAACTACAGTTCCTGTCTTGGAAGACCGCCTTCCTTCTGGCCATAACCTCAGCAAGAAGAGTATCTGAGTTACAGGCCCTCATGGCAGTACAGCCATTTCTTATTTTTCATCAGAACAGAGTCTCATTGAGAACCAATCCTTCATTTATGCCAAAGGTGGTATCCAGGGTCTCATTAAACCAAGCTATTCACCTACCTACCTTCTTTCCAAATCCACAAAACAAAGGGGAGAAACTAATGCACACCCTGGACATACACCGACAGTTGCGCTACTACTTGGACAGAACTAAAAGCTACAGAAAAACTGATCAGCTGTTGGTGGCATATGCTGCTAGTGCACAAGGAAAAGCAATTTCCAAACAGACAATTTCAAAATGGATAGGGAATTGCATACGTTTTTGTTATTCCTTCCATGGAAAAACTGTGCCAGCTAACATTAGACCTCACTCCACCAGAGCCACAGCCACCTCCACAGCCTTCTTAAGAGGGGTGGCTACCAAGGACATTTTAGAAGCTGCTACATGGAGCTCCGTGCATACATGTTCCAAGCATTACAATTTACCTTTATATTCCAGATCCAGAGCAGGCTTTGCTACGGCAGTCCTGCAGGGCATTTTAGCTACACCATCCTTTACATAGATCCTCCACCCCCAGTATGGCTATGGTATTCTACCCATATGTGATGACTGCAGATGCATCCTTGAAGGACATAGTACAGTTTTGTACCTACCATAAATGTAGATGTCCGATAGGTATGCATCTGCAGTCAGGTTTACCCTCCCTCCTTCCCCTCTTGGGTATTTATTGGGTACTTTCCCCTCTCATAGCTAGCTGGGGTTATCTGTTATGGTGTATTTGTTTTATATATATATATATATATATATATATATATGCATATATATATATATATATATATATATATATATATATATATATATATATATGCATATATATTTCTGTGCATGTTTGGAATTTATTGCATTTCTCCAAATTTAGCCTTCCTTTGAGGGCACCTGGCATCTGGGGCAAGAAACACTGAGGAAGATGGCATCGGCTGACGCTTTTATACCCCAGGCGCTCTGACGTCGGGGAGAGGGCGACATCAGCCGATGCTGGACCCAGACTTTGGAATCCGGCCGACCGAAGGGCTGCCTGAGGCAGGACAAACCCATATGTGATGACTGCAGATGCTTACCTATCGGACATCTACATTTATGGTAGGTACAAAACTGTACTTTACTAGTTGTCGGTTTTGTGCTAGATTCAACAAACGCACTATTAAACATCTGTTTGATTTTGCATTACATTACTTTGGCCGAAGGTTTAACTGTATAATGCCATCGGAACAACCGACGACGGAATGCATAAAAAATGCAGAGACAAGGAAAAGGACAGGCATTCGAGGTCCAAAACCGACGACTAAGCCTCTTCTAGGCCAGTCGCCGGTTCTCAGTGAGGCGCTTTCGCAGCCCCTGTGACACCCGCTACCTCAGAGCCACAGGCCGTATCCGACTCCCACATGGAGACAACTAGGCCTCTGGATACTCAAGGTATTGGGCCTACGGAAAATATTCCCTCAGATGGGTCCGGAGCCGCTGAGCAGGCATCAGCTTCTGAAGGTGTTTTCAGACCTTCACAGCTTACTATTAAATCCTCTACAGCAGCTAAAGTACAGTCAAAGACACCATTAAAGACAAAGAAACAAGTACAGCATTCTCCTGGACAGTCAACCATGCCAAAGAAACAGATGCTTAAAATGGCCGAAGACTTAATTACTTTGATCAGGGGTTCCCATCCCTCTCCTGATAAAAGACCTAGGCAAGACACTGACCGATTCCTCTGACCATGTTTCTATTTCCTCAGATTCCTCTTCAGATCAAGGCTATTCTCTTCCTCCCTATGAGGACTCTGATGCTGAAGAATCTATACCTTCAACCTCCCCACCTGAGGATTACTCTTTTGGGGAAACTGCACACCATGAGGGAACATTTCCACTGGGAGAGCCAGGATTATTCAGATTCCAAGAAAAGGCTCAGAGATTTTATTTTACTGCCTCAACACAGGCCCTTAGCTATCCCCCCTGTGATTGATATAGTTGATAATGTTTTTTCTGAATCCTGATTCTTTACCCCCTGCACCAGTCAAGCCAGACAGGTATTACAGGGTCCCTGACTCTCATAAATTTCTTTATAAGAACCCTGCTGCTAACCCTGAAACAATTTCTTAGGGTCCCAAAGGGGTTAAGGCTTCCACTGCTAAAAACCCTATTCCCTCTGATAGGGATTCTAAAGCTCTGGATAGATGGGGGGAAAAAAGTTTACACCTCTGCTACTTTAGCCGTTAAGGGCTTTAAACTGCCTGCTTAAATATCAACAGTACCTCATGTCTTTGTTAAAACAGAAAATGCTTACAAAGTCAGAGAATCCTGACAATAAGGAAATGCAGGAATTATTGCATGCAGCTGAACAAGTGGGAAAACATACTCTACAATGTGGTTTTGATTTGTTAGAGGCTTCTTGCAGAGCCGCAGTTACAGGCTCTGTTATTCGAAGGCATGCTTGGTTAAAGGAACAAAGTCTACCTGAACATGTTAAAGTAAAATGATTGGATGCCCCATTACAGCATGATACTTTGTTTGCTGTTAAGGCAGAAGAAGTGTTAAAGAAAATGGAGGATAAAGAAAAATATATGCAGACAGTAAAGGATTTCTTACAGGTTCAACCACCTAGGTTTAGTAGAAACTGGCCTTCAAAAATTGGTCCTTTCAGGTATCAGACAGGCCACAAAGAGGCAGATACAGATGCCCAAGAGGCAGATCTCAGCCCCAAAGCTCCTACAGACCTAAACAATGGGGTGCTTCTGCCCCCAAAGGAGGAGAAGACAGATCACAACCTTATAGGAAACGGTCTCAATGACTTTCCTCTAAAAAGACCAAGCACTTAACTTTTGGCAGCACCCCTAGGGGGAAATCTAGCACTTGTCGCACAAAATTGGCACAACATTACCCAGGACAAATGGGTACTGAATATAGTTTCTCAGGGCTACAGGTTCAACTTTCACACCCTTCCAAGATCAAAAGGTATGCCGGACCTGCCATAAAACCAATGGGAAGAGGCACAAAAGGAAATTGCTGCTCTCATGGACATGGGAGCTATTCAAAGAGTACCACAACAAGAACAGGGACAAGGATTTTACTCAAGACTCTTCCTGGTTCCCAGAAAGGACAAAGCCTGGAGACCCATACTGGACTTGTCAATCCTAAATACTTTCCTGGATGTTCCAAAATTCAAGATGTTAACACTGCATCCAGCTTCTACCCATGCTGGGCAAGAAGGCTTGGCTAGTTACTTTGGAGTTCAAGGAGGCATATCTACATGTCCCTATTAGACAATCTTGCAGAAGATACCTCAGATTCATAGCTGGCTCAATGCATTACCAATTCTCTGCACTGCCCTTTGGCTTATCTACTGCACCCAGGGTCTTCACAAAATGCCTGGCACCAGTAATCGCATTTTGCAGACAGAGGAATTCAGATATATCCCTACTTGGACGACTGCCTTATTCAAGCATAGAGCAGGGGCATTCTACTAAAGCATCTGGCGTTTGTAAAAAGATTATTAATTTGCCTAGGGTACACAGTAAACGAAAAGAAATCAAAACTAGTGCCCTTTCAAGAGATAATATTCCTGGGTGCAAGCTTAAATACAACTACACAGATGGCTTATCCCACGCCAGACAAACAAAGGAAACTGACTCATTACTTTAAAATGATGGCAACAAAGAACCAGCTCCCTGCAAGAAAAATTCTGCAGGCCCTGGGCTTCATGGCTTCCTGCATTCTACTAATTCCGTATGCAAGACTGCATATGAGGAAAATACAATGGTATCTCAAAAGTGTTTGGACTCAACATTGCCACAGCCTGGAAACAATAGTGACTATAATTCCCTGTCTACAACAGGAGTTTCGATGGTGGTCCAGAGCCAGTCGCCACAACAAGGGACAGCCCTTCACCTTACCCACAGCCAGGCAGACAATAACAACGGATGCATTGGATTATGCCTGGGGGGCACACATGGCAGGAAAATGTATTCAGGGCACGTGGCCCAAGGAACAAATGCTGCTGCACATCAATTAAAAGGAGATGCTAGCTGTACAGAATGCCCCGACAGCCTTCAGAGATCTACTACATCCAGGACAACTATTGCTAAAGACGGACAACACCACAGTTATGTGGTACATAAACAAGCAGGGAGGCACACGTTCCTACCCCCTCTGCAGGCAAGCCATGACTCTGTGGAGCACAGCACTGACCTATCAAGTACATCTGCAGGCACAATTCCTGCCAGGAAAGAAAAATACACTGGCAGACGAGCTAAGCAAAAATCTCATGGATCCACACAAATGGAAATTAAATCCACAGGTCTTCAGCATGATAACAAGGAAATGGGGATGCCTGGACATAGATCTTTTTGCCTCCCCTCACAACTGCCAACTACAGAAATTCTGCACAAGAACTTATCACCCACAAGCATGGAAAGTGGATGCTCTCTCATTCAGCTGGGAAACCCTGACAGTTTATGCCTTCCCTCCACAGCCTCTTCTTCCCAAGGTACTCCAAAAAGTCAGACAAGAGAAGCCAAAAATGATCCTGATTGCCCCAGACTGGCCACGCCAGCACTGGTACCCAATCCTAAAGAGCTTGTCTCGAGGCCCAGCCTGGCCTTTACCTTAGATTCCTCATCTCCTGACTCAACAAAACAAACCGATTCTACACGGTCAACTCAGAACCTTAAATCTGGCTGCATGGCAGACAAAATAGCCACTCAGACCACACCTCTCTCTAAAGCTGTTATGGATGTCATCTTAGAAGCCAGGAGGCTCAGCACTAGGAAATCTTATGCAGAAAAATGGAAGAGATTCTGTGTTTGGAACCAGGCACAGGGATTCGAACCACTTGTTCCAAATATACCTCAGATTTTACAATACCTAACAGAGATGCTGGACAAAGGCCTATCCTTTTCATCTATTAAAATCCATGCCTCTGCCATTTCAGCTCATTACAATACGGAACTTCCTATTTTTTCACATCCACTGCTAAGACAGTACCTCAGAGGGGCAAGAAACAGACCCCCAAGGAGAGCACCAATACCTACTTGGGACCTCAATTTTGTATTAGAAAAGCTCACACTACCTCCTTTTGAGCCAGCCAACACAGCTGATATAAAATTCTTATGGAAAACTGCTCTGCTCCTAGTAATAACTTCAGCAAGAAGAGTCTCAGAGTTACAGGCATTAATGGCAGTGGAACCTTTTATCATTTTCCATCAGGACAGAGTTTCTCTAAGGACAAACCCAACATTTATGCCAAAGGTGGTTTCCAGTGTGGCTCTTAACCAAACCATTCATTTGCCAACTTTCTATCCAAACCCCCAGAATAAATGGGAGAGACTTCTGCACACTTTGGATATACACAGACAAATACGCTTCTACTTGGACAAAGCAAAAGCATTCAGAAAAACTGAGCAACTGTTTGTAGCTTATGCTGCAGGATAACAAGGAAAGCCTGGTAGCCTCTCCTAATCCTATTTAGGCCCAGCCACCCAATCTCAGCTTTGGGATTCATCCCAAGTGTAATGACTGTGACAGTGAAACACAATGAGCATAGTAAAGTTGTGTACCTATCATAAATGTAGATGTTCAAGTGTATTCACTGTTGCAGTCCAGGTTGCCCTCCCTCCATCCCCCTTTTTCATTGCTGGGTTCTTTATGTACTTCTCAACTCTCTACAACCTATGTGATGTATTTGCTTGTAGATGAAGGAAATGTTATTTTGGTACATGCATGTTTTTTGACATAGTTATTTCCAGCCTTTCCTATTTGGGGGCACCTGACATCTGGGGCAAGAAAAACTGAAGAAAATGGCGTTGTTTGCATCTTTTATACCCCTGGCACATTGACGTTAGGGAAGAGGCGACAGCAACCGACGCCGAACCAAGACTTTGGAACTCGGGCCGACTGCGGGTAGCCTCCCAGCAGGATAACCCAAGTGTAATGACTGCAACAGTGAATACACTCGAACATCTACGTTTATGGTAGGTACACAACTGTACTTTCTAAGCCACCCCCTTATGGTAAGAACTCACAATGACTCACCTCCTCCTGACCTCCCTTCTGCCTACCTTCACTTACCCCTAGGAGGAAAACTGTTCTTTCACTCAAGCACCTGAGCCACCATTACCAAGGGCCAGTGGACTCTGAACATTGTGTCTCAGGGATACAAATTCTCCTTCAACACCCTTCCAACCCCAAAAGGGTTCCCAGATCTACCGCCAAATCAGTGGGCAGAGGCTCAAAAGCAAATCACTCCCCTGCTCTCTTTGAGGGCAGTAGAGCACGTTCCTGCAGAACAGATAGGCCAAGGCTTCTACTCCAGACTTTTTCTGTTGCCCAGAAATGAGGGCACCTGGTGCCCCATCCTCAATCTATTCATTCTAAACACCTTCCTGGTGATCCCAAAGTTCAAAATGCTCACCCTCCACTAGCTACTACCCATGCTCTCCAAGAATGCTTGGCTAGCCACCCTGGATTTAAAAGAGGCCTACCTCCACATTCCTATCAGGGGGGATCATGCAGAAAATATCTCTGCTTCAGGGCAGGATCTCAACACTTTCAGTTCTCTGCATTTCCCTTTGGCTTATCTACTGCTCCCAGAGTTTTCACAAAATGCCTGGCTCCGGCCATTGCCTTTTGCAGACAAATAAATATTCAAATTTACCCCTACTTAGACTGATGTCTTATTCAGGCATACGGCCAGGAAATGCTGCTCAAACACCTGGCCTTTGGAAAGAGTCTACTAACCTCCCTAGGGTACACAATCATCGAAAACAAATTAAAACAGGTGCCCACCCAAAGGATAATCTTCCTGGGAACAAGTCTGGACACAGCATCCCAGATGGCATACCTTACACCAGAGAAACAAATTTTCCTGTCAGCCTACTTCTCTCAACTGGCTACCAGGCCCCAGCTTTCTGCAAGGAAAATCCTGTAAGCTCTAGCGTTTATGACATCTTGCATAGCCGTCATTCCATATGCCAGACTGCATATGAAGAAACTTCAATGGTACCTAAAGAGCCTTTGGCGTCGACACTCTCAAGACCTGGAAACTCTTCTACCTATAATTCCTTGCCTCAGAAAGGAATTTCTTTTCTGGGCAACAGCATGCTCCCACAACAAGGGACTGCCCTTCTCCCCACACCCCACCACCCAGACCCTCACTACAGACGCATCAGACTATGCTTGGGGTGCACACCTGGACGGCAGGTGCATACAGGGGCAATGGAGCCCACAACAAATCCCCCTGCACATCAGTCAAAAAGAGATGATGGCTGTGCAACACGCTTTGATAGCTTTCAAAACCCCCTCCTCTCTCCAGGGGATGTTCATCGTGTTTCACTGCTGCAGTCATTACACTTGGGATATCCTGCCATCAGGCGGTCCCGCAGTCGGCCAGAGTTTCAAAGTCTTGGTCCGGCGTCGGTTGCTGTCGCTTCTTCCCTGACATCAGTGCATCAGGGGTATATAAGATGCAGCCGACGCCATTTTCTTCAGTCTTTCTTGCTGCGCGGTGCCCGAAGCAAAAGCAGTTCGCAAGTGCCGGTCGGCCGACTTCTGTGATTTTCAATTCGAAATTCAGAACTGAAGTATTTAAAAAAGCTAAGTACCCCATTGGGGAAACTTTTTCTTGCCTCAGACCGATGTCAGTAAAAGTTAGTATATGTATTTCATGTGGGAAGCAAATACCTCATAAGGATTTTCATTCTTACTGTATTTCATGCCTAGGCCCAGACCACGACATCACTAGTTGTCGGCTTTGTGCTAGATTTAACAAACACTCTATTAAACGTCTGTTTGATTTTGCTCGCCATTATTTTAGCAGGAGGTTTAATTATACCATGCCGTCGGAACAACCGATGACCGGAATACACAAAAAACGCAAAGGCAAAGATAAGGACAGGCATCCGAGGCCCAAAACTGACTATGAAGCCTCTTCTAGGCCAGTCACCGGTTCTCAGTGAGGCGCTTTCGCAGCCCCTGACACCCGCTACCTCAGAGCCACAGACCGCCTTCGACTCCCATGTGGAGATGTCTAGGCCTCTGGATATTCAAGGTGTTGGGCCTACGGAAACTAACCCTTCAGATGGGTCCAGAACCGCTGAGCAGGCATCTGCTTCTGAGGGTGTTTTTCAGACCTTCACAGCTTACCATAAAAACTACAGCCAAGTCTAAGACTCCATTAAAGACAAAGAAGCAAGTACAGCATTCACCTGGACAGGCCTCCATGCCTAAAAAACAGATGCTCAAAATGGCCAAAGACTTAATTACTCTGATCAGGAGTACCCATCCCCCTCCTGATAAAAGGCCTAGGCAGGATACAGACTATGACTCCTCTGACCAGGTTTCCATCTCTTCTGATTCCTCTTCAGACCAGGGATACTCTTTACCCCCCTATGAGGACTCTGATGCTGAAGAATCAATTCCTTCAGCCTCTTCTCCTCAGGATTATTCTTTTGGGGAAACTTTACATACATGAGGGAGCATTTCCATTGGGAGGGCCAGGATTACTCAGAATCCAAGAAAAGTCTCAGAGACTTCCTTTTATTGCCTCAGCACAGGCCCCTTGCTATTCTGCCAGTGTTAGATATTGTGGATGATGTGTTTTCTGAATCCAGTTTAAACCCTGAATGTTCATCGTGTTACACTGCTGCAGTCATTACACTTGGGTTATCCTGCCGTCAGGCGGTCCCACAGTCGGCCTGAGTTCCAAAGTCTTGGTCCGGCATCGGTTGCTGTCACTTCTTCCCTGATGTCAGTGTGACAGGGGTAAACAAGATGCAGCCGACGCCATTTTCTTCAGTCTTTCTTGCCACATGGTGCCCGAAGCAACAGCAGTTCGCAAGTGCCGGTCGGTCGACTCCTGAGGTTTTTCATTCCAAATCCAGAACCGAAGTCTTCTACAAAGCTAAGTACCCCGTTGGGGGAAACTTTTTCTTGCCTCAGACCTATGTCAGTAAAAGTTAATAACTGTATTTCTTGTGGGAAGCAAATACCTCATAAGGATTTCCATTCCTATTGTATCCCATGCCTAGGCCCAGACCACAACGTCACAGCTTGTCGGTTTTGTGCTAGGTTTAACAAGCGCACTATTAAACGTCGGTTTGATTTTTTCCGGCATTATTTTAGCAGAAAATTCAATTATACCATGCCGTCAGAACTACCGATGACCAGAATACACAAAAAGCACAAAGACAAGGACAGGCATCCGAGGCCCAAAACTGACGACGAAGTCTCTTCTAGGCCAGTTACCAGTTCTCCGGTTTTCAGCGAGGCGCCTTCTCAGCCCCTAAAGACTGCATCTTTAGAACCTCAAGCTGCCTCTGACTCCCACGGGGAGATGGCTGGGCCTTCGGACGCACCAGATTTACATCCTACCGAGACTAACCCTTCAGAGGGATCCAGAGTAGCTGAACAACCCGTAGCTTCAAAGGGTGTTTTCAGACCTACTCCGTTAACCATTAAATCTTCTGATAAGTCTAAAACTCCTTTAAAAACAAAGAAACAAATTCAACATTCACCAGGACAGGCCTCCATGCCTAAGAAACAAATGCTCAAAATGGCCGAAGACTTAATCGCTCTGATCAGGGGGTCCCATCCCCCTCCTGATTAAAGGCCTAGACAGGATGCAGACTATGACTCATCCGACCAGGTATCCATCTCTTCAGATTCATTCTCAGACCTAGGATACTCTTTACCCCCTTATGAGGATTCTGATGCTGAGAAATCAATTCCTTCAGCCTCTCCGCCAGAGGACTACTCCTTTGGGGAAACCTTGCATACCATGAGGGAGCATTTCCATTGGGAAGGCCAGGATTATTCAGAATCCAAGAAAAGGCTCAGAGATTTCCTTTTATTACCTCAACACAGACCCCTTGCTATTCCGCCAGTGTTGGACATTGTGGATGATGTGTATACTGAATCCAGTTTAAATCCTGATTCTTCACCTCCTGCTCCAGTTAAGCCTGACAGATACTACAGAGTCCCAGACTCTCACAAATTTCTTTATAAAAGCCCTGCTGCTGACCCTGAAACTATTTCTCAGGGCCCCAAAGAGGTAAAGGCCTCCTCAGCAAAGAATCCAGTCCCCTCTGACAGAGATTCCAGAGCATTAGACAGATGGGGGAAGAAAGTTATATACATCTGCAACTTCAGCAATGAAGGCCTTAAATTGCCAGTTTCACATGCTAAAATATCAACAATGTTTGATGTCTCAGTTGAAACAAAAAATGCTTCTAAACACAGATCCTCCCAATTATAAAGAAATGCAGGATTTATTGCATGCAGCAGAACAAGTGGGAAAACATACTTTGCAATGTGGTTTTGATTCATTAGAGGCCTCCTGTAGAGCAGCAGTTACAGGATCTGTCATTAGAAGAAATGCTTGGTTAAAAGAACAGACGTTACCAGATCATGTTAAAGCAAAATTTTTGGATGCACCTTTGCAGCAGGATGTTTTATTTGGAATTAAGGCAGAAGAGGTATTAAAGAAAATGGATGGATAAGGCAAAGTCTATGCAAAGGATGTGAAGGATTTCTTACAGGTTCAGCCTCCTCAATTTAGCAGAAATTGGCCAACAAAAAAATTGGTCCTTTCCAGTTACAGACAGACCTCAAAGGGGCAGATACAGACGTCCAAGAGGTAGAGGTCAACCACAAAGTCCTTACAAGCCTCGACAATGGGGTACATCAACCCAGAAAGAAGGGGAAGACAGGCCTCAACCTTACAAAAAACAGCCCCAATGACTTCCCACTACAGCTGCCAAACAGTTCTCTCTTGGCAGCCCCCCTGGGAGGAAAACTGGCACTTTTCTGTCACAATTGGCATATGATCGTCAAAGACAAATGGGTTCTCAACATTATATCTCAAGGTTACATGTTCCACTTTCACACACTGCCAAGGTTAAAAGGAATGCCATCTCTGCCACTAAATCAATGGGCAGAGGCTCAAAGACAAATTACAGCACTCATGGACATGAGAGCTATTCAAAAGGTACCAACACAGGAGCAAGGACAAGGATTTTACTCAAGACTCTTTCTGGTTCCCAGAAAGGACAAAGCCTGGAGGCCCATTCTGGATCTTTCTTCTCTAAACACTTACCTGGATGTTCCAAAATTCAAAATGTTGACACTACAGCAGCTTCTTCCCATGCTGTGCAAGAAAGCTTGGCTCGTAACTTTGGAACTCAAGGAGGCATACCTGCATGTCCCTATCAGACAAAACTGCAGAAGATACCTCAGATTCGTAGCTGGTTTTATGCACTACCAATTCTCTGCACTGCCCTTTGGCTTATCTACTGCGCCCAGGGTCTTCACAAAGTGCCTGGCACCAGTAATTGCATTTTGCAGGCAGAAAGGAATTCAAATGTATCCATACCTGGACGACTGCCTGATTCAAGCAGAGAGCAAGGACATTCTTCTAAAGCGTCTGGCATTTGTAAAAAAGTTATTAAGTTGCCTAGGGTACACAGTAAACGAAAAGAAGTCAAAACTGGTGCCCTCACAAGAGATAATATTCCTGGGTGCCAGATTGAATACAACGGCTCAGATGGCTTATCTCACGCCAGACAAGCGAGGACAACTGACTCTATTTTCAATTGATGGCAACAAAAACCCAACTCCTGCAAGAAAGATTCTGCAGGCCTTGGGTTAACATGGCATCTTGCATACTACTAATTCCATATGCCAGACTGCATATGAGGAAACTACAATGGTACCTAAAGAGTGTCTGGTCTCAACACTGTCAAAGTTTGGAAACAGTAATACCACTAATTCCTTGCCTTCAACGGGAGTTTCGATGTTTGCCAAAAGCATGTCACCTCAACAAGGGACAGCCTTTCACTCAACCCACAGCCAGGCAAACACTGACAACCGATGTATCGGATTACGCCCGGGGAGCACACATGGCATGAAAATGTTTTCAGGGCAAGTGGCCCGCAGAACAAAGGCATCTTCACATCAATCAAAAAGAGATGCTAGCTGTACAAAATGCCCTTATAGCTTTCAAGGACCTTCTGCATCCAGGACTACTACTAAAGACAGACAACACCACAGTTATGTGGTACATAAACAAGCAAGGGGGCACTCATTCTTATCCCCTCTGCAGACAAGCCATGACCTTGTGGAACACAGCTCTAACCTAGCAAGTTCATCTGCAAGCACAATTCCTGCCAGGAGAGAAAAACACACTGCCAGACAACTTGAGCAGAAACATCATGGATCCGCACGAGTGAAAATTACATCCACAAATATTCAGAATGATAACACAAAAATGGTGGAGCCTGGACATAGATCTGTTTGCATCCCCAATGAACTGCAGCTACAGAAATTCTTCACAAGAACTTGCCACCCCCAAGCATGGAAAGTGGATGCCCTCTCATTCAGCTGGAAAATCCTACAAGTATATGCTTTCCCACCGCTACCTGTCCTTCCAAAGGTACTCCTAAAAGCCAGGCAAGAAAAGCCAAGGATGATCCTGATTGCCCCAGACTGGCCACGCCAGCACTGGTACCCAATCTTAAAGAACTTAGCACAAGGTCCAGCCTGGATTTTACCACAAATTCCACATCATCTGACTCAGCACAACAATCGGATACTTCACAGCCAGTTAGACACTTTAAACCTGGCTGCATGGCAGATTCCTTAGTCAAGCAAGCAATGCTTCTCTCCAAAGCTGTTATGGATGTCATTCTGGGGGCCAGAAGGCCTAGCACCAGGAAAGCCTATTCGGATAAATGGAAGAGATTCTTTGCCTGGAACCAGGCTCACAGCCTTGACCCTCTTGTCCCAAATATTCCTCAGATACTGCAATATTTAACTGAGATGCTGGACAAAGGCCTCTCCTTTTCATCCATTAAGATCCACGCCTCTGCCATCTCTGTTCATTACAACACGGACCCACCTATTTTTTCTAATCCTTTGCTAAAACAGTACCTCAGTGGGGCTAAAAACATAAGACCGCCCCGTAGAGCACCAACTCCAACTTGGGACCTTAACTTCGTGTTGGAAAAATTAACTTTACCTCCTTTTGAGCCAGCAAACTCAGCAGACTTAAAATATGTCTCTTGGAAAACTGCTCTGCTCCTGGCAATTACCTCAGCACGAAGAGTTTCAGAATTACAGGCACTAATGGCAGTGGAACCTTTCATCATTTTCCACCAAGACAGGGTGTCTTTAAGAACAAACCCTACTTTTATGCCAAAGGTGGTGTCAAGTGTGGCTCTAAACCAAACTATTCACTAACCAACCTTGTATCCAAACCCACAGAATAAAGGGGAGAGACTTCTGCATTCTTTGGACATACACAGGCAGTTACGCTTCTACTTGGACAAATTCAAAGCTTTCAGAAAAACTGAACAATTGTTTGTAGCATATGCTGCAGGAGCTTGGGGAAAAGCCATTTCAAAATAGACCATTTCAAAATGGATAGGACACTGTATACATTTCTGCTATACACACCATGGGAAAACTGTACCTGACAGCATTAGGTCTCATTCCACCAGGGAAACAGCCACTTCAACTGCCTACCTCAGAGGAGTACCTACCAAAGAGATTTTGAAAGCAGCAAATTGGAGTTCTGTACATACCTTTACCAAGCATTACTATCTGCATCTTTACTCTAAATCCAGAGCTGGCTTTGCCACTGCAGTGCTGCAGGGCTTTATAGCTACCCCCTAATGCCTTATAGAACCAGCCACTCTACTTCAGCTTTGGGATTCTACCTAAGTGTAATGACTGCAGCAGTGTAACACAATGAACATAGTACAGTTTTGTACCTACCATAAATGTAGATGTTCGAGTGTATACACTAATTCACTGACTGCAACAAGAGTTTCAATGGTGGGCACAGGCATGTCACCTCAACAAGGGACAGCCTTTCATTCTTCCAACAGCCAGGCAGACATTAATAACAGATGCTTCAGATTACACCTGGGGGGCACACATGGCAGGAAAATGTATTCAGGGCAAGTGGATCGCAGACCAAATGCGTCTTCACATCAATCAAAAAGAGATGTTGGCTGTACAGAATGCCCTAACAGCTTAAAAGGACCTTCTGCATCCAGGACAACTATTAAAGAAGACAGACAACACCACAGTTATGTGGTACATAAACAAGCAAGGGGGCACTCATTCTTATCCCCTATGCAGACAAGCCATGACCTTATGGAACATAGCTCTAACCTATCAAGTTCATCTACAAGCACAATTCCTGCCAGGAAAGAAAAATACTCTGGCAGACGACTTAAGCAGAAACATCATGGATCCTCACGAGTGGAAATTAAATCCACAAGTATTCAGCATGATAACGCAAAAATGGGGGTGCCCAGACATAGATCTTTTTGCCTCCCCAATGAATTGCCAACTACAAAAATTCTGCACAAGGACTTATCACACACAGGCAAGGAAAGTGGATGCTCTCTCGTTCAGCTGGAAAAGCCTAAAAGTTTATGCCTTCCCACCACTGCCTCTCTTTTCAAAGGTACTCCTAAAAGCCAGGCAAGAAAAACCACAGATGATCCTGATTGCCCCAGACTGACCACGCCAACACTGGTACCCAATCTTAAAGAACTTAGCTCAAGGCCCACCATGTATTTTACCTCAAACTCCACACCTTCTGACTCAACAAAACAATCAGATCCTGCACAGTCAGCTCAAAACCTTAAACCTGGCTGCATGGCAGATCCATTAGTCAAGCAGACAACATCTCTCTCTAAAGCTGTTATGGATGTCATTTTGGAGGCCAGGAGGCCTAGCACCAGGAAATCTTATTCAGAAAAGTGGAAGAGATTCTGTGCCTGGAACCAGGCTCAAAGCTTTGACCCTCTTGTCCCAAATATTCCTCGTATTTTACAATACTTAACTGAGATGCTGGACAAAGGACTATCTTTTTCATCCATTAAGATCCACGCCTCTGCCATCTAGGCTCATTACAACACAGATCCTCCTATTTTCTCTCATCCATTGCTAAAACAGTACCTCAGAGGGGCTAAAAACATAAAACCACCCCGGAGAGCACCAACACCAACTTGGGACCTCAATTTTGTCTTGGAAAAACTAACTTTACCTCCTTTTGAGCCAGCCAGTTCAGGAGAATTAAACTATATATCATGAAAAACTG
The DNA here is from genome assembly GCF_019279795.1 of Protopterus annectens. NCBI lineage: Eukaryota > Metazoa > Chordata > Ceratodontiformes > Protopteridae > Protopterus > Protopterus annectens. Next base: position 1,586,945,005 of record NC_056733.1, read on the forward strand.
CTCTGCTTCTGGCAATAACCTCAGCACGAAGAGTGTCAGAGTTACAGGCACTAATAGCAGTGGAGCCTTTCATCATTTTTCACCAAGACAGGGTTTCTTTAAGAACAAACCCTTCATTTATGCCTAAGGTGGTATCCAGTGTGGCTCTTAACCAAACTATTCACTTGCCAACTTTTTATCCAAATCCCCAGAATAAAGGGGAGAGACTTCTGCATTCCTTGGTCATACACAGACAATTACATTTCTGCTTGGACAAGACAAAAGCTTTCAGAAAAACTGAGCAATGGTTTGTAGCATATGCTGCAGGATCGCAGGGAAAGGCTATTTCAAAGCAGACCATTTCAAAGTGGATAGGACACTATATCCGGTTCTGCTACACACAGCATGGCAAACCTGTACCTTGTAACATTAGGCCACATTCCACCAGGGCAACAGCCACTTCAACTGCCTACCTTAGAGGAGTACCTACCACAGATATCTTGGAAGCTGCAACTTGGAGTTCAGTGCACACCTTTACCAAGCATTATCACTTGCCTCTTTATTCTAGATCCAGAGCTGGCTTTGCCACTGCAGTGCTGCAGGACCTCATAGCCACCCCAAATCCTCTATAGAACCAGCCACCCTAACTCAGCTTTGGGATTCAACCCAAGTGTAATGACTGCAGCAGTGAAACATGATGAACATAGTACAGTTTTGTACCTACCATAAATGTAGATGTTTGAGTGTCTTCACTGCTGCAGTCCAGGTTACCCACCCGCCATCCCCTCTTTCTTAGCTGGGACTTTTCTATACCTTTCTACCCTATGCTACCTATGTGGTGTATTTGCTGGTAACTGAAGGTTTTGTTTTTTAGCAATATATATTGCCTACCTATTTGGGGCACCTGACATCTGGGGCAAGAAAAACTGAAGAAAATGGCGTTGGCTGCATCTTGTATACCCCTGGCACACTGACGTCCGGGAAGAAGCGACAGCAACCGACGCCGCACCAAGACTTTGGAACTCTAGCCGACTGCGGGACCGCCTGACGGCAGGATAACACAAGTGTAATGACTGCAGCAGTGAAGACACTCTAACATCTACATTTATGGTAGGTACAAAACTGTAGATGTTCATCGTGTTACCCTGCTGCAGTCATCACACTTGGGTTATCCTGCCATTAGGCGATTCCACAGTCGGCCTGAGTTCCAAAGTCTTGGTCCGGCGTTGGTTGCTGTCGCTTCTTCCCTGACGTCAGTGCGCCAGGGGTATACAAGAGGCATCCAACGCCATTTTCCCCAGTCTTTCTTGACGCGCGGTGCCCGAAGCAGAAGCAGTTCGCAAGTGCCGGTCGGCCGACACCTGAGATTTTCGATTCGAATTTCAGTCCAAAGTCTTCAATAAAGCTAAGTACCCCATTGGGGAACCTTTTCTTGCCTCAGTCCGATGTCAGAAAAAGTTAACAATTGCATTTCTTGTGGGAAGCAAATACCTCATAAGGACTTCCATTCTTATTGTATTGCTTGCCTAGGCCCAGACCACGACGTCACAGGTTGTTGGTTTTGTGTTAGGTTTAATAAACGAACTATCAAACGCCGTTTTGACTTTGCACGACATTACTTTGGTAGGAAATTTAATTATATCATGCCGTCGGAGCAGCCGACCACCGGCATGCATAAAAAACGCAACGATAAGGACAGGCAGCCTAGGAACAAGCCAGACTCAGAGGCCTCTGCTGGGCCTGTCGCTGGTTCTCTGGTTTTCAGTGAGGTGCCTACGCAGCCCCTGATGACCACAGAATTGGAACCCCAGACAGCTGCGGATTCTCAAGCGGAGTGTACTAGGCCGACGCAGCCATCTTCATTAGGCCCTTCTGACACCGGAGCAGGAGGAGACCCCGGTGCAGTGGAAACGCCTTCGGTTGCAGAAAGTGTCTTCAGACCGACTACACTCACCATTAAATCTTATGCTAAGCTTAAAACTCCTTTAAAACCAAAAAAGACTGTACATCAGTCTACAGTTCAAGGCCCCGTGCCTAAGAAATAGATGCTTAAGAAGGCTGAAGATTTGATTACCCTAATCAGGGTTTTCCATCCCCCTCCAGATAAAAGACCAAGAGAAGAGGAGGATTATGCTTCCTTTGACCAGGTTCCAATTTCCTCAGATTCTTCTGAGGAACAGGATTACACTTTTCCCCCTTATGAAGACCCTGATGCTGAAGACTCTATTCCCTCAGCATCTACCCCTGAAGACTACTCCTTTGGGGAAACTTTACATACCATGAGGGAACATTTCTGCTGGGAAGGCCAGGACTACTCTGATTCTAAGAAAAGGCTCCGAGAGTTCCTTTTACTACCCCAGCACAGACCACTTGCTATCCCTCCAGTTTTAGATATTGTGGATGTTTACTTGGAGTCTAGTCTAAATCCAGACTCTCTACCTCCTGCTCCAGCCAAACCAGACAGATACTACAGAGTACCTGACTCACACAAATTCCTTTATAAAAGCCCTGTGGCTGACCGAGAAACAATTTCCCAGGATCCCAAGGGGGCTAAAGCTTCTATGGCTAAAACTCCTGTGCCCTCTGAAAGGGATTCCAGAGCTCTAGATAGATGGGGAAATAAAATATACACGTCAGCAACTCTGGCTGAGAGCATTACATTGTCAGTTTCACATGCTGAAATATCAGCAATTCCTAATGTCTCAATTAAAACAAAAATGAGCGCACATACTGAACAGTCAGAATTCAAGGAAATGCAGGATCTGTTGCATGCAGCTGAACAGGTGGGCAAACATACTTTACAATGTGGATTTGATACATTGGAAGCTTCCTGTAGAGCAGCTGTTACTGGCTCTGTCATACGTAGACATGCTTGGTTAAAAGAACAAACCCTACCTGATCATGTTAAAGCAAAATTATTGGATGCACCTTTACAGCAGGATGTATTATTTGGTGTCAAAGCAGAAGAGGTTTTAAAGAAAATGGAGGATAAGGCCAAGTCTATGCAGACGGTCAGGATCTTTTACAGGCACAACCCCCTTGTTTCAGCAGAAATTGGGCAACAAAAAATTGGTCCTTTCCAGCTTCTGACAGATCACAGAGGGGCAAATACAGACGCCCAAGGGGCAGAGGTCAGTCACAAGGCCCTTACAAACCTCGCCAATGGGGTACTGCTACCTAGAAAGGAGGAGAATGCAGGCCCCAAGCTAGCAGAAGACAAACACAATGACGCAATCCTCAAACTACCAAGCAAATCTCTCCTGGCAGCTCCCTTGGGAGGAAAATTAGCATTTTTTGCAGACAACTGGCACATCATCACAAAAGACAAATGGGTCCTAAACATTGTCTCACAAGGATACAGATTCCACTTTCGTACCTTGCCAAGGATAAAAGGAATGCCAAACCTGCCACCAAATCAATGGACAACTAATAATAAAGACAAAAACAAATTACAGCTCTCATGGACATGAGAGCCATTCAGCAGGTACCTACACAGGAGCAAGGACAAAAATTTTACTCAAGACTCTTTCTAGTCCCAAGAAAAGACAAAGCATGGAGACCCATTCTGGATCTTTCAATTCTGAACACCTATCTGCAAGTACCAAAATTCAAGATGCTAACACTACAGCAGCTTCTTCTCATGCTGGGCAAGAAAGCTTGGCTAGTAATGTTGGACCTCAAGGAAGCATACCTGTATGTCCCTATCAGTCAAAATTGCAGAAGATACCTCCACTTCATTGCAGGTTCAACGCATTATCAATTCTCTGCACTGCCCTTTGGCTTATCTACTGCGCCCAGGGTCTTCACAAAATGCCTGGCACCAGTAATTGCATACTGCAGACAAAGAGGAATTCAAATATACCCATACCTGGATGACTGCCTTATTCAAGCAGAAAGCAAGGACATTCTTTTAAAACATCTGGCATTTGTCAAACACCTAAGTTGCCTAGGGTACACAGTAAACGAAAAGAAATCAAAACTAGTGCCCTCACAAAACATAATATTCCTGGGTGCCAGCTTGAATACAACAGCCCAGATGGCTTATCTCACGCCAGACAAGCAACAACAGCTGACTCAATATTTCAAAATAATGGCAACAAAGATCCAACTCCCTGCAAGAAAAATTCTGCAGGCATTGGGATTCATGGCATCTTGCATACTACTAATACCATTTGCAAAACTGCATATGAGGAAATTACAATGGTACCTGAAAAGCGTATGGACTCAGCACAGCCACAGCTTGGAAACAATGATACCACTCATTCCCTATCTTCAACAGGAGTTTCTATGGTGGGCACAGGCATGTCACCTCAACAAGGGTCAGCCTTTCACCTTTACCCACAGCCAGGCAAACTATGACAACAGATGCATCTGACTATGCCTGGGGAGCACACATGGCAGGACAAGTGCATTCAGGGCAAATGGATTACAGATCAAAGGCATCTGAATAACAATCAAAAAGAAATGCTAGCAGTACAGAATGCCCTAACAGCTTCCAAGGACCTCTTACACCCAGGCCAACTAATAATAAAGACGGACAATACCACAGTAATGTGGTACATAAACAAGCAAGGGGGCACACATTCCTACCCTCTATGCAGGCAAGCAATGACCTTGTGGAACACAGCACTGTCTTACCAGGTTCAATTACAAGCACAATTCCTGCCAGGAAAGAAAAACACATTGGCAGATGACCTAAGCAGAAACATCATGGATCCACATGAGTGGAAACTAGATCCACAAGTATTTGCAATGATAGCTCAAAAATGGGGACGCCCAGACATAGATTTGTTTGCCAGCCCCCAAAACTACCAACTTCAAAAATTTTGCACAAGGACATTCCATCCACAAGCTTGGAAAGTGGACGCCCTCTCATTCAGTTGGAAAACATTAACAGTGTATGCCTTTCCTCCACTGCCTCTTCTAGCAAAGGTACTGCTGAAAGTCGGATTAGAGAGGCCACAAATGATACTCATTGCACCAGACTGGCCATGCCAGAATTGGTATCCAATTCTAAGGAACATGGCCCACCATGGATTTTACCAAAAATTCCTCACCTGCTCACCCAGCGAGCCAATCGGATTCTACACAGCCAGCTCAAGACTTTAAACCTGGCTGCATGGCAAATTACCTAAACAACCAGCCAACACCTCTATCCAAAGCCGTTATGGATGTCATTCTGGAAGCCAGGAGGCCCAGCACCAGGAAAACCTATTCAGACAAATGGAAAAGATTTTGCACCTGGAACCAGGCTAAAGGCCAAAATCCCCTTGATCCAAACATTCCTCAGATTCTACAATATTTAACTGAGATGTTGCGCAAAGGACTTTCCTTTTCATCTAGTACGATCCACGCCTCAGCAATTTCAGCTCAATACAACACGGATCCTCCTTTATTCTCACATCCACTCCTAAGACAGTACCTCAGAGGGGCTAAGAACATAAGACTGCCCAGGTGAGCACCAACACCTACTTGGGATCTCAACTTTGTTCTGGAAAAGCTTACACTGCCGTCCTTTGAACCAGATTTTTCAGCTGATTTAAAAATTTTTTCATGGAAAACTGCCCTGCTACTACTAATAACCTCAGCTATTAGAGTCTCAGAGCTACAGGCACTAATGGCAGTGGAGCCTTTCCTCATTTGTCATCAAGACAGAGTCTCTCTATGAACTAACCCTTCCTTTATGCCAAAGGTGGTGTCCAGTGTGGCCCTAAACCAAACCATTCATTTGCCCACCTTTTTCCCAAATCCCCAGAAGAAAGGAGAAAGACTCCTGCACTCTTTGGACATTCACAGGCAATTACTTTACTACTTGGATAAAACTAAGGCTTTCAGAAAATCTGACCAGCTCTTTATAGCCTATGCTGCAGGATCACAAGGAAAAGCTATCTCATAACAGACCATTTCTAAATGGATAGGGCATTGCATACATTTCTGCTACATGCATCATGGGAAACCGGTACCTGCTAACATTCGGTCCCACTCCACCAGGGCTACAGCTACATCAGCAGCCTTTCTCAGGGGAGTGCCGACCAAGGATATTCTGGAAGCTGCAACTTGGAGTTCAGTGCACACCTTCACCAAACACTATCACGTACGTCTATATTCTAAGACTAGAGCTGGTTTTGCCACTGCAGATGTTCTTCATTCCACATTGCTGCAGTCCTAACCATTGGGTAGTCCGCTGTCCAGTCGGCCCGAATACCAAAGTATATGGCTGACGTCGGTCAAGGCGCATTAGACTGACGTCAGGACGTCAGGGTACTAATGCGCATGACCGACGTCATATCCTCAGTCTTTTTTGCCGCATGGTCCGATGCAGAAGCAGTTTTGCGAGTGCAGGTTGGCGTTCTGAAATATTTCCGAAGTCGGAGTTTCAGACCGAATCAAAGTTGGCTAAGTACCCCGTTGGGGAACATTTTGGTTTTTTCTTGCCTCAGTATTTAACCGGATGTCAGAAAAGTGAATAACTGTATTTCTTGTGGGAAACAGATACCTCATAGGGATTACCATACTTTGTGTATACCTTGTTTAGGGCCTGAGCACGACGTTGTTGGTTGCCGCTCTTGTGCTAGATTTAACAAACGCACTATTAAGAGGAGGTTAGACTGTGCCAGGTTAGTGTTTGGGAAGCGGTGTAATTACAAAATGCCGCCGGATGCTCCGGCCCGCTTCGTCAAAAGCGCAAGGACAAAACAGCAAAGCCTAGGGTTGATGAACCGGCAGTCCCGGACGTCGGTTCTTTAGAGGGCTCAGTGGAGCCAGAGGTTTTGCCAGGAGTTTCTTTGGAGTCTCAGGCAGAGACTTTACTGTTACAGGATGTGCCCTCTCAGGAGGTAGGCCAGGCTGAGGGGGCTTCTCAGGTAACTGTTCTTCCCTCTCTTCCCAAGGTAGTTAGAGCTTCTCCTACTGTTTCCAAAACTTCTTTGAGAGGTAGGCCAAGTTCAGCTTCAGTGGGGCTTCTCCTAGCACTTCAGGTTCTGTGCCTAAGAAACATATGCTTAAAATGGCAGAAGATTTAATTACTATGATTAGAGGCTCTATGCCCCCTCCTGATAAGAGGCCTCGGGTGGAACCGGAGTTTGAGAGTTTTGAACGGTGTTCAGAGGCTTCTGAGTCTTCTGTGGAAGACTTGCAGGAGTATCCTCCTTATTCTGATTCTGATGTGGATGATTCCACTCCTACAGCTTCTCCTCCTGAGGATTTCTCATTTTCAGAGACTCTGCATTCCATGAGGGAGCACTTTAAATGGGAAGGCCAAGATTACTCTGATTCCAGGAAAAGGCTTAGGGAATTCTTATTTTTACCCCAGCATAGGCCCTTAGCTATACCTCCTGTGTTGAATGTGGTGGAAGATGTTTTTGCAGAGGCTTCCCTGAACCCTGATTCTTTGCCTCCTGCCCCTGTTAAGCCTGATAGGTACTATAGGGTGCCTGAAGCTCATAAGTATCTGTTTAAGAGTCCTAGGGCAGACCCGGAAACTGTTTCTCAGGGGCCTAAGGGTGTTAAGGCCTCTGTTGTTAAAAATCCTGTTCCCACTGATAAAGAGGCAAGGGCTTTGGATAGGTGGGGAAAGAAAGTGTATACTTCTTCCACTTTAGCCATGAGAGCGTTGAATTGTCAGTTTCACATGCTAAAATATCAAAATTATCTCCTTTCACAATTGAAATCTAAGGTGGATGCTTTGGCGGAAGGTATAGAGTGTAAAGAGTTGCTGGATTTAGTTCTTGTGTCTGAACAAGTGGGTAAGCATTCTTTGCAATGTGGTTTTGATGCTGTGCAGGCCTCCTTGAGGGTGGCTGCCACTAGTTCTGTTCTTCGCAGGCATGCCTGGTTGAGGGATCAGAATTTAGCAGAACATGTTAAGTCTAGGATTTTGGATGCTCCTTTACAGTCTGATGTGTTATTTGGTTCGCCTGTGGAAGCAGTTTTAAAGAAAATGGAGGACAAAGCTAAGTCTATGCAAACTGTTAAAGATTTTTGCAGGTGCAGCCAAGTTTAGTAGAAATTGGCCTACTAAGGGATGGACATATCCTGCTTATGATTCCCAGTCTAGGGGTAGGTCTAGATGTGGTAGGGGCAGGGCTCAAGGTTCTTTTAGGCCTAGAACAGGGGGTTCACCTGCTCAGCCTTCTGGTGAGGGCAGGGGTCAGTCCTTTCGTAAACAGACCCAATGACCTGCCTTTTCAGCTGCCAGTAGATTCTCGTCTGGCAGCTCCTTTGGGAGGAAGACTGTCTCTTTTCAAAGAAAATTGGGATTTAATCACTCAAGACAGATGGGTGTTGGATATCATTCACCACGGTTACAGGTTTTATTTCCATACCTTGCCCCCTTTCAAAGGCATGCCAGACGTTCCCCCTCCACAAAGGAAAGAGGCTCACAAGCAAATTTCTTTGTTACTCCAAATAGGGGCTATCCAGCCAGTCCCTGTACCAGAAAGGGGCCTAGGATTTTATTCTCGCCTGTTCCTAGTTCCAAAGAAGGGGAACACGTGGAGACCAATTTTGGATTTATCTATCCTCAACACTTATCTGGACATTCCCAAGTTCAAGATGTTGACGTTACAACAGCTTTTACCTCTGCTGGGCAAAGATCATTGGATGGTAACTTTAGATCTCAAGGAAGCTTACCTTCATGTGCCTATAAGACTAAGTTGCAGGAAGTATCTGCGTTTCGAGCTGGAAATTCTCATTATCAGTTCTCTGCATTGCCCTTTGGCTTATCTACTGCCCAGAGTATTCACAAAGGTTCTGGCTCCAGTGATAGCTTACTTCAGGCTGAAAGGAATTCAAATCTATCCTTACTTGGACGACTGCCTGATTCTGGCTCAAGAAAAGGAAGACCTTCTACAGCATCTGGAATATGTCATAGCAGTGCTAAGATGCCTAGGGTATTCTGTGAACGAAATAAAGTCCAGTATAGTACCCTCTCAAGACATGTGCTTTCTGGGTGTGAGACTGAATACAGCAGCCCAGATGGCCTTTTTAACCCCGGACAAACAAAAGAATCTTTCCAGTTACTTCCATCAACTATCTCTTCAGTCCGGGCTGACTGCAAGGACAGTCCTTCAAGCCTTAGGGTTCAAGGCATCTTGTATTCTGGTGCTTCCCAATGCCAAACTGCATATGAGGAAGCTGCAATGGTATCTCAAAAATGTGTGGACACAGCACTGCCAGGATTTGGACACTGTCATTCAAATAATACCTTGCATTCAAAAAGAATTTTGTGGTGGGCTCAGGAATGTCACCTAAACAAGGGACTCTCTGTGACCCGAGGCGAGTCAGATTTTAACGACAGATGCCTCGGACATTGCTTGGGGAGCTCATCTAAATGGAAAGTGGATACAAGACAAGTGGCCTGCCAGACTACAGCATCTACATATCAATATGAAGGAGATGTTAGCAGTTCAGTTTGCATTAATGGCTTTCAAGGAGTTACTTCTTCCTGGGCAGGTGTTGATTCTAACAGACAACACAACTGTCATGTGGTACATCAACAAACAAGGGGGAACACATTCTTATCCTCTATGCAGGCAAGCAATGATTTTATGGGAGACTGCGCTCAGCTTGCAACTAACTCTTCAAGCAAGGTTTCTGCCGGGAGCACAGAACTCCTTAGCAGATGTGTTAAGCAGGCAAATCATGGATCCCCACGAGTGGAAACTGGATCTTCATGTATTTCAGAAATTGACAGTGTCATGGGGAACTCCAGACATAGATCTGTTCGCTTCTCCACTAAACCACCAGCTGCCAAAGTTTTGCACAAAGGGGTTTCATCACACAGCTTGGAAAGTGGACGCTCGCTCTTTCAGTTGGAAAAATCTTCATGTGTATGCCTTTCCACCTCTCCCTCTTCTCCCAAAGGTGCTCCTAAAGATCAGACAAGACAAGCCAAGGATGATTTTAATAGCTCCAGATTGGCCTCGGCAACACTGGTACCCACTTCTAAGGAGTCTGGTAAGGAAGCCTCCATGGCCTTTACCATTGATTCCACACCTGTTATCTCAGAGGGACGGTCACCTGCTCAATGTCAAGCTTCAATCTCTTCATCTAACAGCCTGGCATATTCTGTTTTGAAACACAGCAGGTCTCAACTTCCTCAACAAGTTTTAAATGTGATTATGGAAGCCAGAAGACCTAGTACAAGGAAAGTGTATGAAAAATGGAAGAGATTTTTATTTTGGAGTGCAGCAAAGAATTTGGAGATTTCTGAGCCTAATTTGAGTGTGGCTCTTCAATATCTTACTGAGTTATTGGACAAAGGTTTGTCCTTCTCTTCCATTAAAATTCATGCTGCAGCAATTTCAGCTCACTATGATTGTGACCCACCATTGTTTTCACATCCTTTGTTCAAGCAGTTTCTTAGAGGGGCAAAGAATATAAGACCCCACGTAGACCTCCTACTCCTGCTTGGGATCTCAATTTTGTGTTGGAAAAACTTACTCTACAACCTTTTGAGCCTGCGGCTACTGCTGAGTTAAAATACTTGTCATGGAAGACTGCTTTTTGTTGGCCATTACTTCTGCAAGAAGGGTTTCTGAGTTGCAGGCCCTTATGGCAGTAGAGCCCTTTTGATTTTCCATAAGGATAGAGTATCATTACGTACTAATCCTTCCTTTATGCCTAAGGTGGTTTCTAGTGTGGCTTTAAACCAAACTATTCATTTGCCTACTTTCTATGCAGATCCCCAAAACAAGGGAGAAAAGATTTTGCACACTTTAGATGTACATAGGCAGTTACGTTATTATTTAAGCAGGACTAAGGATTTCAGGCAGTCTCAGCAGTTGTTTGTTTCTTTTGCCTTGACTTCTCAGGGCAAGCCTGTGTCTAAGCAAACTATTTCTAAGTGGATTGGGTTTTGCATTTCATTTTGTTATTCCCATCATGGCAAGGAGATTCCGGCTGGGATTAGGCCTCATTCCACAAGGGCTACTGCCACTTCAACAGCATTTCTCAGGGGGGTGGCAACTAAGGATATTTTGGAGGCAGCTACTTGGAGTTCAGTACATACTTTCTCTAAGCATTACCACCTTCCTCTCTACTCTAAATCTAGGGCTGGTTTTGCCACAGCTATTTTGCAAGGCATGTTGACAGCTCCTGCTTCCTTATGATTTGCCAGCCTCCCTTACCTCTGCTTTGGGATTCTACCCAATGGTTAGGACTGCAGCAATGTGGAATGAAGAACATAGTACAGTTTTGTACCTACCATAAATGTAGATGTTCGAGGATCCACATTGCTGCAGTCCAATTTACCTCCCTCCTTCCCTCTGTGTTTAGGGGTTGTGGTGTGGGTTAGGCTATATTCTTGTGCATTTGTATATATTGTATATATGTTTGGTGCAGGGTTTTTGTTGGTGTTTTGGTTTGGGCCTTGTCTTTTTAGGGCCTTCTGACATCTGGGGCAAGAAAAGACTGAGGATATGGCGTCGGTCATGCGCATTAGTACCCTGACGTCCTGACGTCAGTCTAATGCGCCTTGACCGACGTCAGCCATATACTTTGGTATTCGGGCCGACTGGACAGCGGACTACCCAATGGTTAGGACTGCAGCAATGTGGATCCTCGAACATCTACATTTATGGTAGGTACAAAACTGTACTTTTTGCAGGGCCTACTAGCTTCTTCTAACCCTGTTTAACTCCACCACCCACCCTAAGCTTTGGGGTTCAACCCAAGTGTGATGACTGCAGCAGGGTAACACGATGAACATAGTACAGTTTTGTACCTACCATAAATGTAGATGTTCGAGTGTTCACCCTGCTGCAGTCCAGGTTACCCTCCCTCCATCCCCTCTGAACTAGCTGAACTTATCTACACCACTCTATCCTATACAACCTCTGTGGTGTATTTGCTTGTGCCTGAAGGTATTGTCTTATATATATATATATATATATATATATATATATATATATACATATACATCTATATATATATATATATATATATATATATATATATATATATATATATATATATATATATATATATATAGATAGATATAGATAGATATAGATATAGATAGATGTCCTTCAAGGATGCATCTGCAGTCATAACAAATGGGTTGTCCTGTCGTCAGGCAGCCCTTCGGTCGGCCGGATTCCAAAGTCTGGGTCTGGCCTCGGCTGGTGTCGCACTTCACCCGACGTCATCTCTCCTGGTCTTCGGGTATAAAGGCATCAGCCGGCGCCATTTTCCTCAGTCTTTCTTGCTGCGGCGCCAAGCAGAAGCTGTTCGCAAGTGCCGGTCGGTCAGATCCAGAGATTACTACTACCGAATACTACTTCGAAGACTTCTAAAAAGCTAAGTACCCCGTTGGGGACTCTTTCTTGCCTCAGCCGATGTCAGAAAAAGTAAATAATTGTTTAACTTGTGGGAAACAAATACCTCATAAGGATTTCCACTCTTGCTGCTTACCTTGTTTAGGCCCGGACCACGACGTAGCAGCCTGTTTAGCCTGTGCTTCCTTCAACCGACGAACGCTTAAGCGTCGGTCGGAGTTTGCTGAACAGTTTTTCGGCTCAGATTTTGCGTACATTATGCCGTCGGATCCTCCGACTACTCAAATTGTTAAAACGCAAAGAAAAAGACCGACACTCGCGGTCCGCGGTTTCGGCCGAAACCACGGTTAAGCAAACCGCAAGTGTCTCGGTTTCTGCCGAAACCGAGCAAACGGGTCAATCTTCAGCCGAATCCATGACTACTACCGAGGTTCCTGTTACCCTAGTTGAATCGGCCTCTGAAGTTTTGCCTACTAATGTGGTTCCTATTGAATTATCAGACACCATCCCTTTGGATGTCTCTACCCCAGCACGTGGTGCTGCTAGGCCTCCTGCAGCCATGTCTATTAAGGCCTTTGCCAGGGCTAAAGCAGCCAAAACTGCTAAATCTGTGCCTGTTAAGCCCCCCTCACTCAGGCCCAGTTCCAGTTCACAAATGCTTACTTTGGCAGAGGATCTCATCTCTTTAATTAGGGGATCCCAATCTCACCCAGACAGGGCCTGTCAGCCTCCAGAAAAGAGACCTAGAGCAGAGCCCCCAGAGCCAGTGTCCTCTGATGATTCTTCGGATGACTCAGACATTACAGACCATCCAGAGGCTCCTTTTTCTACTTATGAAGATTCCAATGCTGAAGAATCTATTCCATCTGCCTCTCCACCAGAGGAATTTTCCTTTGGGGAAACCTTACATGCCATGAGAGAACAATTCCAATGGCAGGGACAAGATTTCTCAGATTCAAGAAAAAGGCTTAGGACCTTTCTACACTTACCACAACATAGGCCCTTAGCTATACCTCCAGTTCTGCCTGTTGTGGATGATGCATTTAATGATGTTTGCACTGCTCCTGATACTTTACCTCCTGCCCCTGCCAAACCAAGATAGGTTTTACAGGGTACCAGACACTCATCACCACCTATTCAAGGCCCCACTTGCAGATCCTGAGACTATCTCCCAGGGGCCTAAGGCAGTAGCTTCGAACTCAGCAAAAAACCCTCTTCCTTCTGAAAAGGAATCCAGGTCCTTAGAGAGATGGGGGAAAAAGTTTACACCTCTGCTACTCTCTCAGCTAGAGCTTTGAACTGTCAGTTTCATATGATCCAATACCAAGAGTTTATGCTTGATCAGTTAACTAAGAAACTGTCCTCTGATGACTCCTTAGATAAGAAATATGTTTTAGAAATGGTGAATAACATTCAGCAGGTTAGTAACCATTCTTTAAAATGTGGCTATGATGCACTGGAAGCTTCATTTAGATCAGCCATGACTGGCACAGTTATAAGAAGGCATGCATGGTTGAAAGAACAGGTCTTGCCGGATCATGTTAAAGCAAAGCTGTTAGATGCTCCTATGGATAAGGCCAGTCTATTTGGTACTCCTGCTCAGCAAGTAATGAAGAAAATGGAAGAGAAGGCAAAATCTGTACAAACAGTTAAGGATTTCTTACAGGTTCAGCCCCCAAGGTTTAGCAGGAACTGGCCTTCCAAAATTGGTCCTTTCCAGACTCCTCAAAATCTCAGAGAGGCAGGAATAGACGTGCCAGAGGCAGAAATCAATCCAGAGGAGGTGCCTACAGAGGATGCCAGTGGCAAGGCAACAACCAGCGAGGCACCGACACAACCACTGCCACTGCAACAGGACAATCACAGTGACTTGGCTCTGACACCGCCTACCAGGGAACAAATAGCAGCACCTTTAGGCGGAAAGTTAGCCTTATTTTCAAAAAATTGGCACTATATCACAAAAGACAAGTGGATTTTGCAGACCATAGACCAAGGCTACAGGTTTCACTTCCACACCTTACCAGTAAAAAGAGGAATGCCAAACCTACCTCCAAATCAAAAAACAGAAGCTCTAAAACAGATAGCTCAATTAACAAAGATGAGAGCTGTGGAAAGAGTACCACTAACAGAACAGGGCAAAGGATTCTACTCCAGACTCTTCCTAGTACCAAGAAAAGAGAAAAGTTGGAGACCTATTCTCGACCTGTCCGTCTTAAACACATTCATCATTGTCCCAAAATTCAAAATGCTGACCCTACAGCAACTTCTTCCCATGCTGGGCAAGGAGTGTTGGCTGGTAACTCTAGATCTCAAGGAGGCATACCTGCACGTCCCCATACGACCAAATTGCAGAAGATACCTCAGATTTCTTGCAGGATCAGAGCATTATCAATTCTCAGCATTGCCCTTTGGCTTATCTACTGCGCCCAGAGTATTCACAAAATGCCTGGCATCAGTAATCGCTCATTGCAGGCTACAGGGAATCCAAATTTATCCATACCTGGACGACTGCCTGATACAAGTGGACAACAAAAGCAAGCTGACAAAAGACTTACAAAGAGTCATTTGCTTACTACAAGCCCTCGGATACACAGTCATTTTAAAAAAGTCAAGATTGATACCATCCCAAACAAGAACATTCTTGGGTGCGGAATTGGACACAGTAAAACAGATGGCATTCCTAACTGCAGAAAAACAAGAACAACTCCCTCTTTACTTCTTGGCATTAACAAAGCAAAACAAACTAACAGCAAGAAAAGTACTGCAGGCCTTGGGCTTCATGGCATCATGCATAATCCTGGTCCCCCATGCCAGACTGCATATGAGAAAGCTACAGTGGTACCTAAAGAATTTATGGTCTCAACACAGGCACAGCTTAGAAACCGAAATCCTACTAATCCCATGCCTGAAACAAGAGTTCCTTTGGTGGGCTCAAGCATGCCAGTCAAACCCAGGCTTGCCCTTCCACAACTTTCAAGCAAGCCAAACCATCACAACGGACGCCTCAGACCTAGGCTGGGGGGCAGACATGCTGGACAAATGCATACAAGGATTATGGACTCCAGACCAGCTGCACCTGCACATAAATCAAAAAGAAATGCTGGCAGTAAAACTAGCAATCCAGAATTTCAGACCATTCCTCAAAGAAGGCCATTTAATGATAAGGACAGACAACACCACAGTCATGTGGTACATCAACAAACAGGGAGGCACTCATTCATACCCCCTATGCAGAATGACTCTGGACCTTTGGAATATGGCTCTGAGCTACAACATCCAGATACAGGCAATATTTGTACCGGGAAAAGAAAACATCCTAGCAGACATGTTAAGCAGAACTACCTCGGATGCTCACGAATGGATGCTACACCCGGACATCTTCAAGGCCATCACAAAGAAATGGGGAATGCCACAAATAGACCTATTCGCATCCCCACTCAATCACCAGCTCAAGAAATTCTGCACAAGGACATACCACCCACTAGCATGGAAGGTGGACTCTCTATCCTTCAGTTGGAAAGGCCTGACAGCATATGCATTTCCACCTCTTCCTTTGATGCACAAGGTACTACTGAAAATCAAAGAGGAACGTCCAAGGATAATTCTGATAGCCCCAAATTAGCCAAGACAACACTGGTATCCATTGCTGAGGAGCATGTCTCGGCGGAGAACGTGGACAACTACCCCTGATGCCTTTGATGTTAACTCAGAACAACTACAACATCATGCATCCAAACTTAAAAACTCTGCAACTGACTGCCTGGAACATCACATAACAGCAACTAACCCAGATTTATCCCAAAGGGTGAAAGACATTATCCTTGAAGCCCGCAGACCTTCAACAAGAAGGAACTATGCAGGAAAATGGAAAAGGTTTGTCATTTGGAGTACTGAAAGAGGAAAAGATGTCAAAGATAGACATTGCTAACATCCTGGAGTACTTGGCAGAGCTTCTACATACAGGCCTGTCCTATTCCTCCATCAAGATACATGCATCAGCTATTTCTGCAGAATACAGCTTCGATCCCCCTGTCTTCTCACATCCTCTACTCAGGCAGTTCCTCAGAGAAATCAAGAATGTAAAACCTCCTAGGAAACCACCATTACCAGCATGGGACTTGAACTTTGTGCTAGAAAAATTGACACTCCCTCCATTTGAACCAGCAGCAACAGCAGATCTTCAACACCTATCATGGAAAACTGCTTTCCTACTGGCAATTACTTCAGCAAGAAGGGTTTGAACTACAGGCCTTAATGGCAGTACAACCCTTCCTAATCTTCCATCAAGATAGAGTGTCCATGAGAACTAACCCTACATTTATGCCTAAGGTGGTATCCAGAGTGTCTCTAAACCAGGCAATTCACCTACCTACCTTCTTTCCCAAACCACAGAACAGGGGGGAAAGACTGCTGCATACCTTGGATGTACATAGACAGTTACGCTACTACCTGGACAGAACCAAAGGTAACAGAAAAACTGACCAGCTTTTAGTAGCCTATGCAACAGGAAGGGAAGGAAAAGCAATTTCCAAACAGACAATCTCTAAATGGATAGGAAATTGCATAATATTCTGTTACTCCTACCATGGAAAGCAAATTCCACAGAACATAAGACCTCACTCTACAAGGGCTACAGCCACTACCACAGCTTTCTTACGAGGAGTGGCTACCAAGGACATTATTGAGGCGGCTACTTGGACCTCCGTGCATACATTTGCCAAGCATTACAACTTACCTCTATATTCTAGATCCCGAGCAGGGTTTGCCACTGCTGTCTTGCAAGGGATCCTAACTACACCATAATTCTTCTACCTCCTCCCCTAGTTTGGCTATGGTATTCTACCCATTTGTTATGACTGCAGATGCATCCTTGAAGGACATAGTACAGTTTTGTACCTACCATAAATGTAGATGTCCGAACAGGATAGCATCTGCAGTCAGGATTACCCACCCTCCTTCCCCTCTGTGGTACTCCTATATAGCTAGCTAGGGGGGGATCTCTTACGGTGTATTTGTTTGTATATATGTACATACATGCTTATTTTTTGTGTTTGCCTACTATTTTTTTGGAAACATTGGCATTTATCAAAAATTTAGTTTTCCAAGAGGGCAACTGGCATCTGGGGCAAGAAACACTGAGGAAAATGGCGTCGGCTGATGCCTTTATACCCGAAGACCAGGAGAGATGACGTCGGGTGAAGTGCGACACCAGCCGAGGCCAGACCCAGACTTTGGAATCCGGCCGACCGAAGGGCTGCCTGACGACAGGACAACCCATTTGTTATGACTGCTGATGCTATCCTGTTCGGACATCTACATTTATGGTAGGTACAAAACTGTACTATATATATAGATATATATAGATAGATATAGATATAGATATATATCGAGATATATATATATATATATATATATATATAGATATAGATATAGATATATATCGATATATATATATATATATATATAGATATATAGATATATATATCTATATCTATATGGATCACCTTTAAAATCTTGAAAGCTCAAAATCCTGAATCTCAAAATCCTGAACACAAAATCCTGAAAGCTCAAAATCCTGAAAACTCATAATCCTGAATCTCATAATACTGAAAAACATACAGGACACCAACACAGACTATATTGCAGCTACACTACACTGCACATACACTACTATCTATCCACTTACCCTAACCCAGACCCTAACCCTAAGGTCCGTCACTATCGCACACTCACCTCACCTGTGCCCTAACCCTAACTCCCTTAACCCGCCCCTAACCCCAAATTCTGTCACTATCGCACAATCACCTCACCGCACCCAAACCCTAACTCACTTAACCCACCCCTAACCCTAACATCCATCGCACACTCACCTCACCTGTGCCCTAACCCTAACTCACTTAACCCGCCCCTAACCCCAAATTCTGTCACTATCGCACAATCACCTCACCCGCACCCTAACCCTAACTCACTTAACCCGCCTCTAACCCTAACATCCATCACAATGACACTTACCTGACCTGCTCCCTACCCCGAATGTCCGCACAATCACACATCAGTGTTGGTGTCCTGTATGTTTTTCAGTATTATGAGATTCAGGATTATGAGTTTTCAGGATTTTGAGCTTTCAGGATTTTGTGTTCAGGATTTTGAGATTCAGGATTTTGAGCTTTCAGGATTTTAAAGGTGACCCATATCTATATATATATATATATATATATATATATATATATATATATATATATTGCCTACCTATTGGGGGCACCTGACATCTGGGGCAAGAAAAACTGAAGAAAATTGCGTCGGATGCCTCTTATATACCCCTGGCGCACTGACGTCAGGGAAGAAGCGACAGCAACCGACGCCGGACCAAGACTTTGGAACTCAGGCCGGCTGTGGGACCGCCTGACAGCAGGATAACCCAAGTGTGATGACTGCAGCGGGGTGAACACTGAAACATCTACATTTATGGTAGGTACAAAACTGTACTTTTCTCCTGATCAAAACAGACAACACCACTATGATGTGGTACATCAACAAGCAGGGAGGGACTGCAGGCTGGCTATGACCCTTTGGCTCACAGCCTCTTCCGTGCAAATGCACCTGTTAGCACAATACCTAAAAGGCTCTCTCAACTCCCTGGCAGACCAATTAAGCAGAAACCTTTTGGACCCATAGGAGTGGCAGCTCAACAGAAGTACCTTCTTCCTAATAACTCAGAAATGAGGAACCCTAAAGTTCGATCTCTTTGCTTCCCACACCAACCATCAGCTCTGCAAATTCTGCACCAGGGAGCATCACTGCATGGCTTGGAAAGTGGATCCCCTGTCCTTCCCCTGGGTCAACCTCTCGGTCTATGCCTTTCCTCCCCTACCTCTCATCCCCAGGGTACTGCTCAAAATAAGGATGGAAAAATCGAGGACCATTCTTATAGCTCCAGACTGGCCCCAACACTACTGGCACCCCTTGCTGCACAGCCTGTCCCTGCTACCTCCATGACATCTTCCTCAGGTTCCAAACCTCCTAACCCAGTGGGAAGGGGAATTCATGCCTTCCCAATTGCAGACACTCAATTTGGCAGCTTGGCTCATTCTCTAAACCCGAACCAATCTGCCATCCTCAGTAAACAGGTTCTGGATGTTATCCGTGAGGCCAGACGCCCTAGCGCCAGAGAGTCTTATGCAGATAAATGGAAAATGCTCTGCACCAGGATCCAGGCTAAGGGGACCAATACGGCACAGCCCTCCATCCCTCTCATCCTGGGTTACTTAGCTGACCTACTACACAGTGGTGTCTCTTTATTCTCTGTAAAAATTCATGCCTCTGCTGTTTCTGCTCATTTTTCAACTGAGTGGCCCCTTTTCTCACACCCTTTGATCAAACAGTTCCTCAGAGGGGTTAGCAACTTGAGCCCTCCCAGAAGGGCACCAGCCTGGGACCTTAACTTTGTCTTGGAAAAGCTCACCATGCCTCCTTTCGAACCAGCTTCTTCTGCAGAGCTAAAATTTCTCTCCTGGAAGAAGAGCCTCCTTTTGGCCATCACTTCAGCCAAAAGAGTCTCTGAGTTGCAAGCAGTCATGGCTGGGGAACCCTTCATCATCTTCCATGCAGACCGGGTCTTTACAAGGGCCATATTGGTATTTATTTTCCACTGGTGAGGATGTTCTTCACATTTCACTGTTGCAGTCATTACATTTGGGTAATCTACTGGCAAGTTGCCCTCAGTCAACCTGATTAACAAAGTCTTGGGTCCTGCGTTGGTTGCTGTCCCTTCTTCCGTGACGTCAGATCATCAGGGGTATAAAACATGCATCTGATGCCATTACATCAGTCTTTCTTGCCGTGCGGTGCCCAAAGCAGAAGCAGTTTGCAAGTGCCGGTCAGCCGACTCCTGAAATTTTTGTTTTCGAGTTTCAGAACCGAAGTCTTCAACTTAAAACTAAGTACTCCGTTGGGGAAACTTTTTCTTGCTCCTTACTGATGTCAGTAAAAGTTAATTACATTACTTTTGGAAAGCAAATACCTCATAAAGATTTTCATTCGTACTGTATTCCTTGCTTAGGCCCTGACCACAATGTACCTTGCTGTCGGTTTTGTGCTTTAATCAGTGCACTGTCCGTCGTCGATACATTTTTGCCTCTAAGTATTTCGGTTCTCAGTTTAATTATCCAGAAATGTCATTTGTTAGCCATCAGACTACCGGAATTCCGAAAAAACAGAAAGATATAAAGACAGAGACAGGCCACCAAGGTCCAAAACTGCCGACGACACTTCTCCTAAGCCAGTCGCCAGTTCGCCGGTACTCAGTGAGGCGCTTTGGCAGCCCCTGATTACTAGCTACTTCTGATTCGCAGGCCTCTACTGAGACCCATTCGGAGTCCGGTATGCCGCGAGATGTTTTACCTTTGGAACCCGCGGATGTCTCTACCTTGGATGGATCTGGAGCCACTGTGCAGGCACCAGCTTCTGAGTGTGTATTCAGGCCTACAGACTTGCATATTATACCGACTCTGCCTTCATTACTAAGGCCTAAATCTCGATCTATGTCTAAAAAACCGATGCCCAGGCCACATGTTCAGACCCCTATGCCTAAAAAACAAGTGATCAAAAATGGCTGAAGATCTAATGACTCTAATCAGGGGTAGTCGACTACCCCCCCCCAAGAGGCCTAGGGCTGAGCTTGATTATGAATCTTCTGATCAGGTTTCTGTTTCTTCTGACTCTTCTAATGACCTGGATTTGTCCATACCTACTTATGAGGATTCTGATGCAGAGGATTCCATTCCCTCTGCTTCCCCTCTTGAGGATTTTTCTTTTGGGGAAACTTTACATGCCTTAAGGGAGCATTTCCACTGGGAAAGTCAGGAATTTTCTGATTCAGAAAAGAGGCTTAGGGATTTCCTTCTACCTCAGCATAGGCCTTTGGCTATACTTCCTGTACTGGACATTGTTGATGTGTTTTCGGAATCCAGTATGTCCCCTGATTTCCTGCCTCCAGCGCCTAGTAAACCTGACATATACTACAGGGTTCCTGAGTCCCACAGGTTCCTTTTCAAAAATCCTGTTTCACACCCAGAAACCATTTCTCAGGGGCCCAAGGGCATTAAGGCTTCTACTGCTAAAAATCCTACCCCTTCTGGTAGAGACTCTAGGGCGCTGGATAGATGGGGTAAGACGGTTTATACTTCTGCAACCTTGGCAATCAGGGCTTTAAACTGACAATTTCATATGTTAAAATATCAACAGCATATTATTGGACTGCTTAAACAGAAAATGATGTTGATTCCTGACTGTGGAAAATAAAGATTTACATGATTTTTTGCATTCTGCTGAACAAGTTGGAAAACATACTTTGCAATGTGGTTTTGATTCTTTAGAGGCCTCCTGCAGGGCTGCTGTTACTGGGTCTGTGCTTTGAAGGCATGCTTGGCTTAAGAAGCAATCTTTGCCTGATCATGTTAAAGCAAAATTGTTGGATGCTCCTTTAAATCAGGACCACCTGTTTGGAAATAAGGCTGAAGAAGTTCTAAAAAAAAGATGGAAGACAAAGCTAAATCTATGCACACTGTTAAAGATTTCTTACAAGTGCAACCTCCAAGATTTAGCAGGCACTGGCCTACTAAGAATTGGTCTTTTGCAGCTCCTTCCAGATCCTCGCAAGCCAAACCCAGACACAGCAAAAACCCCAGGTTTCAGTCCCAGGGGACTCTCAGAACCAAGCAATGGGGGGGCCTTCACTTCCAAATATGGAAATAACAAGACACCCCCCTATGGTAAACAGTCTCAATGACTTCCTTTTAAAATTACCAAACACTTACCTTTTAGCCAACCTTTTGGGGGGAAAGATTGCTCTTCATGCAAAGAACTGGGAACTCGTAACCCAGGACAAATGGGTTTTAAATATAGTGTCCCAGGGATACAAATTTTATTTCCACACGTTGCCGACACCAAACGGGTGGCCAGACCTGCCCGCAAGTCAGTGGGCAGTGGCTCAAAAACAAGTACTTTCCCTCTTAAACATGGGGGGCTATTCAACCAGTACCAGAGGAGGAAAAGGGACAAGGTTTCTATTCCAGGATTTTTCTGGTACCCAGAAAAGTCAAATCACGGCGTCCAATTCTGGACCTGTCTACTCTAAAACCTTTCTGGACATTCCAAAATTCAAGATGCTGACTCTTCACCAGTTACTTCCTATACTAGGCAAAGATGCCTGGTTGGCAACTCTAGATTTAAAAGAAGCATATCTGCACATCCCAGTCAGGGAATCTTGCAAAAGATACGTATGCTTCAAAGCAGGCTACTTGCATTATCAGTTCTCTGCACTGCCCTTTGGCTTGTCTACTGCGCCTAGGGTATTCACAAAGTGGCCTGGCTCCAGTTATTGCATTTTGCAGGCAAAGAAATATTCAAATATATCCATATCTGGACGATTGTATAATTCAGGCAGAAAACCAGGGCATACTTCTAAATCATCTAGCGTTTCTAAAAAGGGTTGTAACATGTCTGGGGTACACCATAAACAAAAAGAAATCACAACTGGTATCCTCTCAATAGATTACATTCCTGGGTGCAAGCTTGAATACAACTGCCCAGATGGCTTTCCTCGCGCCAGAGAAGCAAATTAATTTGGTAACTTAGTTCAAACAAGTGGCCACAAAAACCTTGCTGTCTGCAAGACAAATACTGCAAGCCTTGGGGTTCATGGCCTCCTGCATTCTTCTAATTCCATATGCAAGACTGAATATGAGGAAACTTCAGTGGGATTTAAAAAGTCTATGGAGTCAACATTGTCACAGCCTGGAAACAATGATTCCTATCGTACCTTGCCTGCACCTGGAATTCCTATGGTGGGCAGAGGCCTGCCACCAAAACAATGGACTGCCATTCACACTACCCCCTGCCGCCCAAACCCTAACTACAGATGCATCAGACTGTGCATGGGGGGGGGCTCATCTGGCAGGAAAGTGCATTCAGGGCAAATGGAACCCAAATCAAATGCACCTACATATCAATCAAAAAGAAATATTAGCTGTACAGAATGTTCTGACAGCCTTCAAGGACTACATTCTTCCAGGACAACTAATGGTAAAGACGGACAACACCACGGTTATGTGGTACATAAACAAGCAGGGGTGTACACATTCTTACCCCCTCTGCAGACTAGCCATGGCATTGTGGAACACAGCCTTGAGCTACCAAGTGTACCTACAAGCTCAATTCCTGCCAGGAAAATTGAATACACTGGCAGACGGACTAAGCAGAAATCTCATGGACCCATATGAGTGGAAACTGGAACCATGGATTTTCAGCATGTTGACAAGCAAATGGGGGAGCCCAGACATAGATCTGTGCCTCCCACAGAAACTACCAGTTGGACAAGTTTTGCACAAGGACTCTCCGCAAAGAAGCCTGGAAAGTGGATGCTCTGTCCTTCAGCTAGAAAAAATCAGTCTACGCCTTTCCCCCTCTGCCTCTGCTCTCCAAAGTTCTGCTAAAAGTCAAACAGGACAAACCAAGAATGATTTTAATTGCTCCAGACTGGCCATGCCAACACTGGTACCCACTGCTGCAGTGCGTCACAAATATCTCCATGGCACATGCCTCAGACCACTTCCTTACTGTCTCAGCAAGAGAACCAAATTCTGCACCCTCAGCTTCCAACATTGAACCTTGCAGCCTGGCTAATCACTTAAATTCACCCTTATCATCCCTCGGCAAACCTGTGATGGATGTCATCTTGGAGGCGAGAAGACCTAGTACTAGAAAATCTTATGCTGACAAATGGAAAAGTTTCTGTGCCTGGAACCAATCTTTATGGATGAGCACAACAGCGTCCAATTTACCTCAGATTTTGCAATACTTAACTGAGATGCTTCACAAGGGCCTGTCTTTTTCCTCTGTTAAAATCCACGCTTCAGCTATTTCAGCTCACTGTAACACAGAACCACCCCTCTTCTCTCATCCCCTGCTCAAGCAGTATCTCAGAGGGGCAAAGAACTTGAGACCACCCAGGAGAGCTCCTACCCCTGACTGGGACCTTAACTTTGTTTTGGAAAAGCTCACTGTATCTCCTATCGAGCCAGCTGCTACTGCAGACTTAAAATTTCTTTCTTGGAAAACAGCCTTCCTTTTAGCAATCACTTCAGCTAGAAGGATATCTGAATTACAGGCCCTTATGGCAGTGGAGTCTTTCATGCAGACAGGGTATCTCTGAGGACCAATCCATCCTTCATGCCCAAAGTGGTTTCCAGTGTGGCTCTTAATCAGTCCATTAATTTGCCAACCTTCTTTCCCAATCCACAGAGTAAAGGGGAACGGATTCTGCATTCCTTGGATGTGCACAGACAACATAGATTCTACTTGGACAGGACTAAATCTCGAAGAAAATCTGAGCAATTGCTGGTAGCATTTGCTGCAGGGGCAGAGGGGAAGGCTATTTCAAAACAAATCATTTCTAAATGGATAAGCCATTGCATTCATTTCTGCTATAAGCACCATGGAAAACCGATCTCCCGGAGGATCAGATCTCACTCCACCACTGCCGCATCTACTTCTGCAGCCTTTCTCAGAGATGTTCCTACCAGGGATATTCTAGAAGCTGCTACCTGGTGTTCTGTTCATACTTTCACCAAGCGTTATTTACCATTTTCTCTAAATCCAGAGCTGGCTTTGCCACCGCTGTCTTGCAGGGCCTTGTAGCTAGCCCTAATGCTGTATAAACTCCCCCTCCCAACCATAGCTTTGGGAATCTACCCAAATGTAATGACTGCAACAGTGAAACATGAAGAACATAGTACAGTTGTGTACATTTACCACAAATGTAGATTTTCGAGTGTATTCACTGTTGCAGTCCTGGTTACCCTCCCTCCAGCCCCCGACTTTTCTCTGGCTATACCTCTACTTTCTTTTACTATGCTTAAAAGCCTTTTTGGTGTATTTGCCTTTGGTTGGAAGTATATTTTTGTGTTTTTAATTTTATTTGCTCCCCATTAGGGGGGCACCTGATATCTGGGGCAAGAAAAACTGATGTAATGGCGTTGGATGCATGTTTTATCCCACTGGTTACCTGACATCATGGAAGAAGGGACAGCAACTGATGCAGGACCCAAGACTTTGTTAATCAGGCCGACTGAGGGCAGCCTGCTAGCAGATTACCCAAATCCAATGACTGCAACAGTGAATACACTCGAACATCTACATTTATGGTAAGTGTACACAACTGTACTTTCTTCCACCAGAACCTGGTCTCCTACTTTGGGGGCCCCTAACAGGTTAGGGCAAGAAAAACTGATGTAATGACATCGGCTGCCTTACTTTATACTACTGACGATTACCTCACGCGACAGCAACTGATGCAGAAATACTAAGTCTCTGCTATTTGGGCCAGCCGAGGGCTACCCTGGCAGGGATAACCCAAATGTGATGACTGCAACAGTGAATACACTCAAACATCTACATTTATAGTAAGTGTACACAACTGTACTTTCCTGCAAGCCTTTGGGTACATGGCATCTTGCATCCTTCTAATTCCTCTGGCCAGGCTTCACATGAGGAAACTTCAGTGGTATCTAAAGAACCTTTGGTGTCAGCACTCTCAGCCTCTAGGGACCTCTCTCCCTCTGATCCCCTGTATAAGGGCCGAGTTTCACTGGTAGGCAGGGGCCTCTGCCAAAAACAAGGGTATTCCCTTCAATCCTCCACTGTACCGGGCAGACCATCACCACTGACGCCTCAAACATTGCTTGGGGTGCTCACCTAGCAGGCAGGTGCACCCAATGTCTTTGGGATGCCCAGCACCTTCCCTTACACATCAGTCCGAAATAAATGATGGCAGTACAAAAGGCTCTGATATCCTTCAAACCCCATTTCAGGCAAGGGGTTCTCCTTATCAAAACAGACACCACAGTAATGTGGTACATCAGCAAACAGGGAGGGGCCCAATCTTACCCTCTGTGCAGGCCATGAACCTCTGACTGACAACCTCCTCCATGGGATTACTACAACAACACCCTGGCAGACCACCCAAGCAGAAACTTACTGGACACCCATAAATGGCAGCTCCACAGAAAAACCTTTTTGCAAGTCATTCAGGAGTAGTGAACTCTGGAGGTGGATCTCTTCGCTTCGCACCTCAACCATCAGCTGAAAAGATTCTGTACCAGGGAGTATCGCCACCTAGCGTGGAAGGTGGATGCCTTGACCTTCCCCTCTAACTTCCTCTTTGTGTACTTATTCCCTCCGCTGCCTCTTATTCCCAAGGTACTGATCAGGATAAGGGAGGAGAGACCAAAGGCCATCCTCATTGCTCCGGATTGACCCAGACAACATTGGTACCCCTTACTGCGCAGCCTGACATTTGCAGCCTCCCAGGCAGCTTCCCCTGATCTCCGACCTTTTCACCCAGACTTGCAGACTGACTGTCATCATGGCTAATACTTTAAAAGCATTTAAACAAGGGGCCCCTGTTAAGCAAATGGATCCTAGACATGATCACAGAGGCCAGAAGACCCAACACCTGAAAATCTTACGCAGGGAAATGGAAAAGATTCTGCTCTTAGACCCAGTCCAGAGGGGGCAGTACCTCACAACCTTCCATCCCTCTTGTACTGGACTACCTAGCCGAGTTACTCAATAGTGGCCTCTCCTTCTCTTCTATTAAAATCCATGCCTCAGCCATTTCAGCTCATTTTGATACAGACCAGCCCCTCTTCTCACATCCTTTGATTAAACAGTTCCTCAGAGGGGCTTCTAATATCAGACCTCCCAGAAGGCCACCCATGCCAGCCTGAGACCTGAATTATGTTTTAGAAAAACTAACCTTACCACCCATTGAACCTGCTGTTTCAGCAGAATTGAGATGCCTCTCCTGAAAGACTGCTTTCCTACTAGCTATCACCTCAGCCAGAAGGGTTTCAGAACTACAGGCACTCATGGACATTGAGCCCCTTCATCATTTTCCATGCAGACAAGGTCTCCCTGAGGACTAACCCCACCTTTATGCCCAAGGTGGTATTTGATGTGACCCTCAACCAGGCAATACATCTACCCCACCTTCTTTCCTAACCCCCAAAACAAGGGGAAAAGAATTCAGCACACACTAGACGTGCACAGGCAACACAGATACTACCTGGACCATAGTAAACCCTTAAGAAAAACAGACCAGCTTCTTGTCAGCTTTGCGTCAGGGGTCGAGGGCAAGCCCATTTCCAAACAAACCATTTCCAAATGGATATCACACTGTATCCATTTCTGCTACAGACTACATGGGAAACCACCCCCTAAGTCTGTTCATACCCATTTCACTAGGGCAGCCTCCACTTCCACAGCATTCCTCAGAGGAGTTCCCACCAGGAACATCTTGGAAGCTGCCACCTGGACCTCTCTCCATACCTTTACAAAGCATTACCACCTACCTCTTTTCTCTAAGGCTGGGGCAGGGTTTGCCTCTGCAATTCTGTAGGGCATGCTGGCCCATGCCTAGGTCTCTAATCCTTCCAACCCTCACCCCAGCTTTGGGAATCCTCCCACAGGCGATGACTGCAACCGTGAAACACGAAGAACATAGTGCAGTTGTGTACACTTACTATAAATGTAGATATTCGAGTGTGTTTACTGTTGCAGTCCTGGTTTTCCTCCCGCCTTCCCCCTTATATCCTCTTGCCTTAGAGAGACATAAGCTTCTCACAGTGGCTTTTAGCCACCAGGATCACTTTACCATATTTCCTTGTGCTATTGATGGGTTAGAGCAAGAAAAATTGATGTAATGGCATTAGCTGCCTTGCTTTATAGCACTGACGACCTGACATCAGTCTACAGGCGACGACAGCCAATGCAGAAAAACTTTGACTCTGGTATTCGGACCGGCCGAGGGCTACCACAGCAGGGATAACCCCACAGGTGATGACTGCAACAGTGAGTACACTCTAACATCTACATTTATGGTAAGTGTACACAACTGTACTTTATAATTCTTTTTGTGTGTTTCTCTGTAATAAACATTGTGTTATTTTACTTTTCGTTTCTAGAGTAAGGTTTGTTTTTTTTTGTTTGTTTTTTGTTTTGTGGAAAAGGTGATTTTTACTACTCACATATTTTACTGATTACTGCTGCCAGGTTTCCTTAGAAATCGGGAATCTTTTTGTGCCTTTATCACAGCACAACCTACCAGTTCCTTGGATGTCCTTCTAATCTCATGTTGCAGTATTCTAAACATGAGGGATACCTCCACCTGAGGCAACCTGAACGTCCAGCCCAAATACAGAAGCTTAGCTTGTCTGCTGTATGGTGCGTGGGGATGTCACACACAGGTACCATAAACCGTGGGTCATAAATGTGACGTCCACATGCACAGATCTCAGAACTTCTCTGCCACCATTCGAACATCAGCTCGCTCATTCAGCTTTGCGCCCAAGACATCTAAAAAGATAAGTATCCCATTGGGGAACCTTTCATTTTTTTTCCTAGATGTCCTTCATGGATGCATCTGCAGTCATAACAAGTGGGTTGTCCTGTCGTCAGGCAGCCCTGCAGTCGGCCGGATTCCAAAGTCCGGGTCCGGCTTCGGCTGATGTCGCACTCCACCCGACGTCATCTCTGCTGGTCTTCGGGTATAAAAGCATCAGCCGACGCCATTTTCCTCAGTCTTTCTTGCCGCGTGGCGCCCGAAGCAGAAGCTGTTCGCAAGTGCCGGTCGGTCGGATCCAGAGATTACTTCTACCGAGTACTACTTCGAAGACTTCTAAAGCTAAGTACCCCGTTGGGGACCCTTTCTTGCCTCAGCCGATGTCAGAAAAGGTTTGTCATTTGGAGTACCGAAAGAGGAAAAGATGTGTCAAACATAGATATGCCTAACATTCTGGAGTATCTGGCCGAACTTCTTCATTCAGGCCTGTCCTACTCCTCCATCAAGATACATGCATCAGCTATTTCAGCAGAATACAGCTTTGATCCTCCTGTTTTTTCGCACCCTTTGCTCAGGCAGTTCCTCAGAGGAATCAAGAATGTAAAACCTCCAAGGAAACCACCATTACCAGCTTGGGACTTAAACTTTGTGCTAGAAAAGTTGACACTAGCACCTTTTGAACCAGCAGCAACAGCAGACCTACAACACCTGTCATGGAAAACTGCTTTCCTACTGGCAATTACTTCAGCAAGGAGGGTTTCAGAACTACAGGCCTTAATGGCAGTGCAACCCTTCCTAATCTTCCACCAAGATAGAGTGTCCTTGAGGACTAATCCTACATTTATGCCTAAGGTGGTATCCAGAGTATCTTTAAACCAGGCAATCCACCTACCTTCCTTCTTTCCCAACCCACAAAACAGAGGGGAAAGAATACTGCATACCTTGGATGTACATAGACAGCTACGCTACTACTTGGACAGAACAAAAATAGCAGAAAGACTGACCAACTTTTGTAGCCTATGCAACAGGAAGGGAAGGAAAAGCTATTTCCAAACAGACAATCTCCAAATGGATAGGAAATTGCATACGATACTGTTACTCCTTCCATGGAAAACCAATTCCACAGAACATAAGACCTCATTCTACAAGGGCAACAGCCACTACCACAGCCTTCTTACGAGGAGTGGCAACCAAAGACATTATTGAGGCGGCTACTTGGACCTCCGTGCATACATTTGCCAAGCATTATAATTTGCCTCCTTATTCCAGATCCCGAGCAGGGTTTGCCACTGCTGTACTGCAAGGGATCTTAAACACACCATAATCTACCTTTTTCCTCCCTAGTTGGCTATGGTATTCTACCCACTTGTTATGACTGCAGATGCATCCATGAAGGACATAGTACAGTTTTGTACCTACCATAAATGTAGATGTCCGAACTGGATAGCATCTGCAGTCAGGATTACCCTCCCTCCTTCCCCTCTGTGGTACTCCTAGGGTGTTTACCCTCCTAATAGCTAGCTGTTGGGGGGGAGTCTTTTATGGTGTATTTGTTTGTATATATGTACATATATGCTTATTGTTGTGTTTACCTCTATCTATTTGGAAACATTGGCATCTATCCAAATTTTACCCTGCAAGAGGGCTACTGGCATCTGGGGCAAGAAACACTGAGGAAAATGGCGTCAGCTGATGCTTTTATACCCGAAGACCAGCAGAGATGACGTCGGGTGGAGTGCGACATCAGCCGAAGCCGGACCCGGACTTTGGAATCCGGCCGACTGCAGGGCTGCCTGACGACAGGACAACCCACTTGTTATGACTGCAGATGCTATCCAGTTCGGACATCTACATTTATGGTAGGTACAAAACTGTACTTTCTGGTTGCTGTCATTTGCTTAATTGTTAGCTGATTCCATCCATGTCAAATAAGAAGGGAAAATGTAAGTGTGGACATCAAATCCCACACAGACAGCCACGACCTCTGCCTCTTTTGCTTAGGGTCTTCCCACTGCTCTATTTGCCAGTCATTTGTTCCAAAGACCCTACACAGCCGTCTAGCGGCCCTTAATCTTTTTGTTGAGAACCAACATCTTAAAAGACTAGCCTTGGGTATGGAAGTGATGCCCAGTGTGTCGGCCGAACCACCTAAGAAAAAGGCCAGAGTTTCAAGGCCTGAAAACATTCCTGTGCCTCCAGATTCAGATGTCCCACCACCCACTGATCTAGGGGCCAAGGCACATCTGATGGCTTAGGCGACTACAGCGGGTTCCGTTTCAGACACCGCTCTAGTTTCTCCGAATGACACGTCCTCGGAGGTTATTATGACGTCTCTTTCCGATGGGGGGGGGGGGGCGGGACCAGGTTCACCTGGATGAACTTTGCCAGCTTCTGTTTCCGAGCAGTCTTCTTCTGTTCCTTCCATTTCCTTGGATCCTAGGCCTACTCCTCCTCAGACCAGACATAGGACAACCTCACTCAAAAAGAAGCAAAAAAACTAAACACTTATCTGCTTTCTCTGAGGGTGTCCCAGATTGGCAAGCATTTTCCCAGTCCCTTTTCCAGGCCTTCATGACCCTTAGGCCTGCTACTTCACAGGCCCCATCTGCTCTGCCAGCCCTGAGTCCCAGGCCTGCATCCTTAGTCCCCTTGCCTCAAACTCCAGAAGAGGGAATCTTTCTCTTCATCTTCTGATGAGTCCCTCTCTTATACTTCTCAACCAGCCTCCCCCTTGGGATGCTGCTCACCGGAAGAGGACTCCCTAGAAGGTGATTCCCCACCAGAAGACATTACATTTGGGAAAACAATTACCAAAATGAGGGAACATTTCAAGTGGGATTCCACCCAAAATGACAGAGGTTCAAAAAAGATATGAGCTTCTCCAGATGGAATCCCCTTCTCCCTCAGCCATCCCTCCAGTCATCCCTGCATACTTGGATGCCTTTGCCTCATCTTCCAAAGCTCCTGATTCTCTGCCACCTGCACCAAAGAGACCAGACAGGTTCTATAAAGTACTTGATAACTGTAAATTTCTCATTAAGCCCCCCCTTGACAGACCCTGCTGTAATTGCTGTCGCACCAGATAAGCCATATAGACAGATCCCCTCTTCTTCTTTGCTTCCATCAGATAAAAACTGCAAAATGATGGGCAGGTTAGGAAAGAAAATTTACACATCTTTTACCCTGGCCTTCAGAGCCATCAACTACCAAACTCATATGGTGAAATATGCCCTGGTTCTTATTTCCCAGGCCTTAGACCAACTTCATGCTGCTCCTGATTCCTCTCACAAAGCACAGGTTGCTTCTACCCTTTCTTTAGCTGCAGAGGTCTCAAGGCACTCCATAGAATGCAGCTATGATGCTGCAGAAGCATCATCTAGATCAGCTGCCTCTGCTTCTGTTCTTCAGAGGTACTCATGGCTTAGGTTACAACCTCTGCCTGATGATTTTTAAGAGCAAAATCATGGATGCTCCACTTGATGCTTTCTTTTTTTTGTAAGCAGTCAGCAGACCCTTTTAAGACTCTGCAAGAGAAAAGCAAAGAGTTGCAAGACCTCAAGCTTTTTGTGTGTGTCACCAATGCCAAAGTTTCATAGAAACTATGTGAAAGAAAACACGAAAATGGTCTAACCATTGGTCTTTTCATTTTTTTCATAGAAACTACCCTGCCAAACCCAATTTTGTCAGGAAAGCCTCCGCACCACCCTCTTCAAAGCAAAGAAGAGGTGCCAGGAAGTCCTCTGCCAGCCATTCCTTCCCCCAGTCTACTCCTAGACAGCCCTTTCCTGACAGGCCCAACAGTGAGCGACTGTCAGACACCTACCAGCAGTCTTCCCCTTTCAACCCACCTCTGACCGTCTTCCCCTGTGGCAACACATCACATCAGACAGCTGGGTCTTGTCAGTAGTGAAAAAAGGGTATTTCATGACTTTGAAAGAAAAACCCATCCCAAAAGGAATCCCACATCCCCCAAAGGATCAAATTCACCTCATCCCACATGTCATTCAAGATGTGGGATGTCAGGGCACAACTCAGAAGGTCCCACCAGGACAGGAAGGCCTAAGATTTTATTCCAGACTCCTCTTAATCACAGGAAAGGATGGGCCATGGAGACCCATCCTGCACCTGTCCGTACTAACCCCCTTTCTCCATGTTCCCACCTTTCACATGCACTCGCCTTAAACTCTTCTTCCACTTTTGACCCACAGTTCATATCTGGCCACTTTAGACCTGAAGGATGCATATCTTCATATCCCTACTGACCCGTCTTACCGCAAACACTTATGATGTTCTTCGTGTTTCACTGTTGCAATCATCACACTTGGGTTATCCTGCCAGGGGTAGCCCTCAATCGGCCCAAATGCCAGAGGCTTAGTATTTCTGCGTCAGTTGCTGTCGCTCATGGACTGACGTCAGGTCGTCTGTGGTATAAAGTCAGGCAGCTGACGCCATTACATCAGTGTGTCTTGCCGAGGAGCCCGAAGCAGAAGCAGTTTGCACGAGTGCTGGTCGGCCTCTACCTGAGTTTTCGTTTTCAAATTGAAGTCTTCTAAAGCTAAGTACCCCGTTGGGGATCCTTTTTTCTTGCTCTAAACGATGTCAGAAAAAGTTAACAATTGTCTCGCCTGTGGAAAGCAAATACCACACCGAGACTTCCATTCTTACTGCATCACCTGTTTAGGCCCAGACCACGACGTCCCTTAGTGTTGCTTTTGTGCTTTGTTCAACGCCAGAACTGTACGTCGTCGGGCCCTTATTGAAGCTAAATATTTTCGTTCTGTCCTCTTATTCTGATATGGCTTCGATAAGCAATCCGACAACCGATCTTCTGAAAAAACTTAAGGATAAAGACAGAGACAGACCGCACTGGTACAAAACTGCCGACGGCACTTCCATTAAGCTAGTAGTCAGTTCGGTCCTCAGTGAGGTGCTTTCGCAGCCCCTGATGTCCACTTCTTTGGATTCACAGGCCGCTAGCGAGATCCGTTCGGAGTCCAGTATGCCGTGAGACTCTTCTTCGACTAAGGATCCTGCGGATGTCTCTACCTTGGATGGGTCCGGAGCCACTGAGCAGGCACCAGCTTCTGAGGAAGTTCTTCACACTACCGATACTCGACACAAACCAACGACTTCTTTTGCATCTTCAGTTCTTTCTAAAACTACAGAGTTTCTTTGCTGTGCAATCTTTGAATTATCAGTTTACTGCCTTGCTTCTTGTGGTAGCCTTTTGCAGAACAACAGGCATTCAGATCTACTTGTTACTTAGACAATCTCCTTATCCAAACAGGTCATTCAGATACATTCCAAAGGCATTTACTGTTCATCTCTTTCCTCCTAGAAGCTTTAGGCTTCACCATTAACCAGCTCAAGTCCTCCTTGACCCCCTCACAAGATCAGGTGTTCTTGGGATGCAGAATAAGGACAGATCTGATGAAGGCCTTCCTCCCTCCAGAAAAGGTCACATTTTTAACCTTGTACTTAAAGGACCTACTCCTAGCCAGCAGTAGTTCAGCCACGGAATTTCTACACCTATTGGGTTTCATGGCAGCCACACTTCCAATGCTGCCCGTAGCCAGACTACACATGAGAATGTTTCAGTGGTACCTGAAGAATGTTTGATCCCAACACACCCATCCATTTGAATTTCAGATTCCCTTCCTCCCATGTCTCAAGAAAGAGATTTGTTGGTGGATCCACCAAGTTCACCTGAACCCAGGATTGCCTCTACAACCTCTCCCTGCGGATCAACAGATGTGCACAGATGCATCAGACCTGGGGTGGGGAACAGCTGTGAATGGTCTGAAGGTTCAGAGACATTGGGACTACCATCAAAGGAAAAAAAACACAAACATAAGGGAAATGACTGCCCTTATCCTAGCCCTAAAGACATTCCTTCCCTTCTTTCACCCAAGACCTCTAAAAATTTTCACAGACAACACCACAGTCCTGTGGTACATCAGCAAACTAGGGGGAACAAAATCCTACCTACT
The DNA here is from genome assembly GCF_019279795.1 of Protopterus annectens. Lineage (NCBI taxonomy): Eukaryota > Metazoa > Chordata > Ceratodontiformes > Protopteridae > Protopterus > Protopterus annectens. The sequence continues at coordinate 1,586,979,651 of NC_056733.1, forward strand.
TTGCAGACTGGCTATCCAAGCATGGAAAGTGGCCACCCTCTCCAAGGTAATGCTGCAGACAGTTTACATTCCATCACAAAACAATGTTCGGACAGATGCTCTTAACAGGTCAGTGTCTGTAAACCACAAATGGATGTTGCACAGGGATGTTTTTCTAAATATAGCCCACCGGTGGGGTATACCTCATATAGACCTGATTTCCTCCCCTCAGAATAGGCAACTACAGCTTTTCTGCACAAAGACTCCCTCTCCTCGGGCATGGAGGGTGGATGTGTTATCAATTTCCTGGAAGGGGATGTTTCTTTATGCATTCCTCCCCTTCCCTTTCATGCAGAAAGTCCTGCTGTAGATTCAACAGGACAGTCTCAGTCTTGCTGGTGGCTCCCTTTTGGCCAAGGCAGCATTGGTTCCCTCCCTTCTTTCTTTCACTAGCCAAGGGCAATCACAGGCTACCTCACAAGGTGGACCTCATCACACAACAGAAGGGATCTCTTAACTACACACCCCTACAAACCCTCAAACTGACCCTGTGGGTGATAAACTTCTGATCCCTTTTAGACATCTTTACTCAGAGGGCGTGCTTTCCATCCTGCAGGAGGCCAGAAAACCCACTACCAGGAGATCCTACCTTTCTAAATTGAAAAGGTTCTCCAATTGGTGCTGCAACAAAAACTAGATCCTTTTCAGGCAGATGTAACTTGTGTGTATTTCTGAAGAAAGAACTTTCATATTCCTCAGTGAAAGTCAATTTATCGGCTAACTCAGCATGGCCTACCTTTCAATCTGCCCTTGCTATCCAGATTAAAGTTGAAGCTTTTTCGTAAGGGTGTGAGCCATATCAGGCCACCAAGAAAACCCATTCCCCCCTCCTCGGGACCCAAATTACATTCTAGAAAAACTCACCACTGCACCTTTTGAGCCAGCAGTGTCAGCCTCCGTGAAGATGTGCACTTGGAAAACAGTGCTTCTAGTAACCCCGACTTCCACTAGGAGGGTTTCAGAGTTACAGGCACTCGTGGCTATTCCACCCACCATACCTGATAATTCCATAAGGATAGGGTCTCCCTTCGCACATCCTCATCCTAAAGTGGTCAAGGAACTTTTGTTTAACCAATCCATCCACTTGCCCACCTTTTTTCCTTCTCCACAGAATGACAGTGAGAGAGTGCTGCATTCCCTTGATGTTCACAGGCACTTTAGATTTTACCTGGACAAGATTGAGTATAAAAAATTCTAACCAGTCTCCAAAAATTTTTTCATGGATTTCCAAAACTATTACCTTCTACTACTCTTTACATGGCAAACACCTTCTCTGCACTGTGAGGGCCCACTCTACACTGGCTTTTTTCAGAGGGTTAGATACTGCCACTATCTTAGAGGCAGCCACGTGGTCTTCAGTCCACCCTTTCACTGAACACTACAAGTTGGACTGTTTCAAGGCTAGGGCAGGCTTTGCAAAAGCCATCTTGCATGATTTCTTAGAAGGTTCTTCTGCCACCACCCATAACAGGCTGAGCTTTGGTACTCTCCGTCATGTTTAGAATACTGCAACATGAGAATAGAAGGACATAGAATAGTTGTGTAAACTCTTACCATAGCCATAGATATCCTCTTCCATGTTGCAGTATTCCTATCCCTCCTCCTACACCCACTAAGGCATCTCCCTTATATTCAGTTAACGTTCCCTCTCTGGATGAAATCTTGACCAGCTTCCCTTACACTACTGTCCGACTGGGGCATTCAGCTCTGAGGTCTGTGCGTGCGAATGTCACATTTATGACCCACGGTTTATGGTACCTACGTGTGACATCCTACGCACCATACAGCAGCCAGGCTAAGCTTTTGTGTATGAGCTGGACATTTGGGTCTCCTCAAGCGGAGGATCCCTCATGTTTAAAGTACCGCAACATGGAAGAGAAGAACATCTATGGTTACATAAGATTTTACACAACTATTCTTTCTTCCTTCTACCAGCCCCAAAAGATGGAAATTAATAAATGGCCTTTGCCACAACAGCAAGCTGCTAAAGTGCCTCAGCAGCAGATAGGTGACTCTGCTGTGACCATTTCTGGTTCCTTAGACCATTCATCTTCAGCTTTGGCTTCCTCTGGTGTACTTCCTACAGCCACCATGGACCAGAGGTTAGACGGATCCTCTGTCGCTGTTTGAGTTCCCCTGACTTCAAGGGAGACTTACTCTTGTAGATCCTGGGAGAAGGAGCAAGGGAGGGTCCTGTCTGCTTAGCCAGAATGGATTACCTGTCCCTAGTGAATTTTTTTCATGGCAAAAGTGAGCCTGATTATTTAGAAATTCCTGTCAAAAAAAAGCAAAAACTTAGACATATGTCTTTGGACAAGAGTGATTTATTGGGCTTACCTCAGAGTTTAGATTAGGCTCTTGACCCTTCTTATTCAGCTGCTTCTGGCAAGAGAAAAAGGGATTCTTCATTTTCTGAATAGATTCAAGATTTTTAGTCACACTAAGAGAAGGGAACAATTTTTTACCTCGTGTTTCTGATTCTGAGGCGAGTGTAGCTTCTGAGAGTCCCTTTAAAGGACTTTATCTTTGGAAATTATTTCCAGAGTGAATCACTTGCGTTGTTGGAAACATAATGGCATCCCACTGTGTCTGAAGTAGTAGTATGATTTGTTGCAACTCGATTTTCCTGACTCTATGCTAGTTCATCGTGTTTTTTTTTTCAGCATTGGAGGATGTTTTTGTGATGGCCTGTAACTTGACTCACAGCCAGCCTGCTTCCCCAAGAAAGCAGATAAGATTTAGGAACTGTCCGTTTTTATACACTAACTCCTATCAGACCTAGTAGATGTGCTGACTGAAATCACTTTTGTAATATTCTTAACGTATGGGTGGTCAGTCTGCTGACATCTGGCCGGGCTACCAAAAGTTTACCTTCCCAAGGGAGTATGTCCATGTGACCTCCACTCATATACATCAGGATATATAGGTAGGCATATGCACAAAGTACCCCAGACTATCTCACTGCCAGCCCAAATGCTGGTTGTTCTTCCATCAGACTGATCTCCATTGGGATGTTGGCACCACTGCTTTGCTTTTTCACATTTCAGATAAGTTCCTCATTGGGGAACCTTTCTTTTTTGAGTTGTTTTGGTTTGTGTAGATCATTTGTGGTTAGCTGCAAGGAGTAGGTTTGAGTGCAGTAGATACATCCTGAACAAGGACTTTTCATACCAAGTGCCTTTTTTGTTTAGGCCTGGAACGCAACTGCAAAGCCTGCTCCATCTGCCAGTCATTTGTTCTGAAAACCCTTAGGTTGAGGCTTTCCTCCCTTAACATGCATTTCTTGAAACCTGGCATCTGAAATGCCTGGCCCAAGCCAAAATGGTGGAATCTCCATCATGCGATGCCATTCCACCAAAGAATAAACTCAATAGACCCTGAGATGACTCAGTGTTACATCTCTGTCAGACACATCTGCTGAGGTTGCAGAACCCGTGGTCCATCAGATACCTTTTCAGTTGCCTGCTACCAAGACCCTGTCGGAGGCTAGTATGGCTCCTGAGGCCTTACAGGCTGTGGACACCTCGGATGAACCACATCTCATTATTTCAGAAGGTCCACATGGAGTCCCTCAAATCCTAGTCAGGGAAGAGCTTCCAGGCACTCCTGTTGAAGTTCGCCAAGGTTCTGAACCACCAAGACTCGTTCAGACAGACGTCCCATATAAAAAGAAAAAGCATAAAACTAGGCATGTGACCTCCCCTACAGCTTCCAAACAAAAGTAATGGATGGATTTCTCCCAGGGCTTATTTAAAGCAGTCATGTCCCTGAAGCCTCCTTTTCTGACCCAGCTGCCACAGGCCACACCACAAAGACACACTCAAGATTCTTCCTCAGAGGAGGAACCGGATGTGGATTTTGATCATTTCCTGGACTATTCCTTACAAGTGCATTCTCCAGAACAATTTTCCTTGGATAAATGGGACCCCCCCCCCATCTCTCTCTCTCTCTCTCCCAACTCTCCTATTGAGGAAATCTCTTTTGGTAAACTATTCACAACACGATGAGGCATTTTGAATGACAGTCAAAGCAAGTCTTGGAAATGGGCACACCAGCCCCCTCTCCAATTGCATACTAGGACACCTTTCAGTCTACATCTTCAGCTCCTCCTCATTCTCGGCCACCGCCATCTAGAAGACCAAACAGATTCTGCAATGTGCTTGATTAACCTAAGTAATATAATACCTATATTCAGCACATTAAGCCTACTTCTTCAAATAGCACAAGGAGACTCCAAGTCACAGATGCTGAGCCCATAAGGCAGGCATCGACCACACCAAACAAACTTCTTACAGGTGACTCCATTGTAAGACATACAGATGTGCCACTTAACCAGGCTGAGCAAGGAAAGAGTGACTGGTAGTCGCTTTACTGGTGCCAAGATCCATCAGATCATTTATGCACTCAAGTCGTTGAACAAGTATGAGTATGACTCTGTCCTAGTTCGAGCTGGTGTCAGTGACTTAAGATTTACCTTCCTGGGTTATATGAAGAGACATGATGGAGCTCTCAGACTGTGTCCAGCGCAGATATGAGCTTATCATTGAGCATCATTCTGTCTTCAAGTGTGATACCATGATATGAATTAAAAAAATTGACTTTAATAACTGGCTTGGTTTCTGGTGCCATTCAAAAGGGGTCCAGTATTTTTCAGCCTAGGAAGATATGATCGACAGACCACACTGCTTCACCAGTGATGGCCTGAATCTGTCCCCTTTAGGGTTTTGAGTATTGGTAAAGACATTTTCTGCCAAAGAGTGACTTTTTTAGGTAATGCAAACCTGATAGATTTACCAACATAATGAAATAAGCAAAGGAAAATATGAAGATGTTACTGATCAGTGCTTGGAGCCTGAACAAACTCCACTCCCTACAAGCCCTTCTCGCCCTGGAAGACATAGACATCTGAGACCACTCCGGGTGTGTAGGGCTATAATGCCTTCCATACATTTAGACCAGCTACTACACAGAGGGGGGATGTCGAGGTGTATCAGTCTACCTCCAGAGAAGACTTGCATCAAGGCTGGTAAAACAGCATGATGTACTAGAGCTTCATGCCTAAATAACTATTAGAAGGATCCCATTACCATATATTAGCTAGCTATAGAAGTCTTTCTATGACAAAAGAAAACCATAATGCATATCTGTAGGAACTAGAATCACTCAGAATTAAACCCAGTAGCATTTTCCTAGGTGATCTAAGCTATCCAACTGTAGTCTGGGAAGCCTACAACACCACTAGTGCACAAGCGCCGAGTTTCCTGGACTTTCAGTATGAATGCTCTGGAACAGTCCAGCAGGGGGAATAACATCTTGGATTTTATCCTTACTAATATGGGAGCATCTTGCACCATCCCTTGCATATCTTCGTCACTTGTTATGACTGACCATAAAGCAGTCCCTTTTGAAACAAAGCAAACTAGAGATCCTTTCTACACAAGGTACCATTAGAAATTTCTTTAAGACAAACTAGCTTCACTTAAGTGATACATTGGATTTGATGGGGATTTGAAGCTTGCCAGAACTCCGTCTGCCTCTCTCTTACCTACTGACAAAGACAGTAAAACTGTGGATAGAATTGGGAAGAAGGTTCCAAGCTGGTCTTTGGAGCCATCAACTGTCAAACCCATATGACCAAATATGCGCTGGACCTGGTCTCCCAAGCCTCTACGCTGCTGGCTGCTTCTCCAGACTGCCCCAATAAATCTGACATAGCATCAAAACTGTCTCTGGCAGCCCAAGTAGCCAGACATTCTATTAAATGCAGTTATGATGCTGCAGAGGCCTCTACACATCTGCAGCATCAGAAATATTCATGGCTTATGCCTACAGCACTTACCAGAGGACTTCAAGTATAAATTCTTAGATGCTCCTCTAGACCCTAACTTATTGTTTGGTAAACAGTCAGCAGACCTTTTTAAAAACCTACAAGAAAAGAGTAAGGAATTGCAAGACATCAAGCACCGTCTTGTGTCTCCTATTCCTAAATATTACAGAAATTACCCTGCAAAACCTACCTTTGTTAGAAGAAACATCTCTTCTGCTGGACCTTCTACTTCCAGGGACAGAAGGGGGACCAGAAGACAAACCTCTTCCAGGCCAGCTGTTTCACAGCCCCCCACTAGACAGGCCTTTCAAGACAGAGGAAGATCCAACAATGCGTGACTGCCTTGCCCACCTTCCCCTGTCTGCCCGCCTCTACTGTTTGAAGACAACTACAGACAAATGAGTTATGGCTATAGTTCAAAAAGGATACTTCCTTTCTTGGTGAGAGAGAGAGGCCCCCTTTAAGGGGTATATCCTTCCCCAAAAAAACAGACACACCTCTTCCCTCAGATTTTACAAGATCTTCTGAACCTGGGAACTATAGAGCCTGTCCCCACAGAACAGGAAGGAAAAGGCTTCTACTCAAGACTGTTTCTGGTCCCCAAAAAAGGTGAACCATGGAGGCCCATTCTAGACCTTTCCTTAAAGGTTCCCACCTTCAGAATGTTGTCTGCACAAATTTTATTCCCTCTTATACCAGCCCAGGCCTTCATGGTCACACTCAACCAAGAAGAAGCCTATCTGTACATCCCCATACAACCTTCTCACAGAAAATTCTTACGTTTTTCTGGACCCTCCTGTCACTTTCAGTTTGCAGCATTGCCGTTTGGTTTATCCACTGCTCCCAGAGTGTTCACAAAATGCCTGACACTTGCCTTAGCCTTTTGCACAAGACAAGGGATTCAGGTTTACCCTTACTTGGACTACATCCTTATTCTAGCAGAATCCAGGAGAACCCTGCAAAACCATTTACAGTTCACCATTTGCCTGCTTCAAAGACCTGGGTTCACCCTCAACTTCCCAAAATCCTCCTTGACCCCAGAACAAGACAAAACATTTCTGGGTTGCAGGATCAGGACAGACAAAATGAAAGCATCTGATGTTTATCTTCATTCATGCATCACTGATGGGAACTCGGTTCTGTCCCTAGAACCGAGCTGACCTTATACCAAACTCGCACCAGCCAAAAAAACTCTCGAGTTAAGTTTTTAATGATAGTACTCTTCTCCCTGTTATCTCAGATGTCGTTTTCCGCGTAGCTGTAAAGCTGCGTTCAAGCCAGCTCTCAGCTAAGTTTATAATTTTTGATACTTTATAGAGTGTGATAGGACTTTTTCTTGTGATTTTCCAAAAATTTGATCTATCCTTGTCTATCGCTAACTTTTACCCTTTTTTTTTTCTTAACTACATTTCGGTAATCTTAGTACCATTGGTGGTACAGCCTTTCTCCCTACCCTTATGATAGTTCTCAAATACCATTGTTGGTATTCCTTTCCCTTATTTAAAAAAAAAAAAAAAAAAAACTTAGAAGAACTTTATTTTTATTATCTCTCTAACCCACTTTTCTTTGAGTTGTTTAGTGTGCGTGCATGTGTGTGTGCATGTTGGATATGGCTGACAAGAAAAGTACATCAGGCTTCAAGCAGTGTCTAAAATGCAGTAGAAAAATGCCTGTGACTCGCATGACAACTGCGTATATTGTTTGTGGGTGCCCCATCTTTCGGTGCAACCGCCTTGTTCTATTTGTAAAGGTTTTTAGTGCTCGTACACTGAATGAATGCAAAAACAAATTGATCCTGAAGGGGCTTCTTAAGATGCCCTTTTCAGAGGCTTTTTCTGTATCGGAGGGTTCTCCCCCTCCTAAGAAGGAAAACAAAAAAACACATTCTCTACCCTCTTCACCTTCTGATGATTTAGACAAGCCTACAAAGTCTAAAATGCCTAAAGTATCTTTGGAGCCGAGGCCAGTCTGTTTGACACCAACCTCCGTTCCCTTAACTACATTGATGTCGTTGACACCTGTTTATGCACCAACGGTGTCTACGGTACCATCTCTTCCCAAATTGCATTTTTTTCATCCTCTTTGGTGCAGAGTGTCGCCATGGCACTGAGCATGTCTTCAGTTTCCATGATTACGACCCCAGTAACTACCTCCACACCAATTTTGCTACAGAGTACGTTTACTGCACCGAGTCCATATGCGGTACCCTTGTCTGTAATAGACGTTTCACTGCTCCCTGTCTACAGACTCCAGACTGTGGTGCCCGTTAGACACCATAACAAGGACCCGATGTTCATCGTGCATACAGCTGCAGTCATAACAGATGGGTTCTCCTGCCATCAGGCGGGTCCTCGGTCGGCCGAATTCCAAAGTCTAGGTCCGGCGTCGGTTGTCGTCGCTTCTTCCCTGACGTCAGTGCGACAGGGGTATAAAGGAACCAGGCGACACCATTTTCTTAAGTCTTTCTTGCCGCGCAGTGTCCAAAGCAGAAGCAGTTCGCAAGTGCCGGTCAGCCAGCTCCTGAAATTACGAAAATTTTGCAACCGAAGTCTTCTTGAAAGCTAAGTACCCCGTTGGGGAAACTTTTCTTGCCTCAGACCGATGTCAAACAAAGTTAATAATTGTATTTCATGTGGGAAGTAAATACCGCATAAGGATTTCCATTCCCTCTGTATTCCTTATTTAGGCCCAGACCACGACGTCTCGGTCTGTCGCTTTTGTGCTACATTCAACAAACGCACCATTAAGCGTCGGGCGGAGTTCGCCCAGCACTTTTTTGGCAAAAAATTTAACTATTTTATGTGGTCGGATACTCCGACTCCAGTTTTGTCTAAAAAAACGCAAAGACAAGGACCGACACACGAGGTCCGCGGCCTCTACCGACACCACGCCAAAGCCGACTACATGTGGTCCAGTTCTCAGCGAGGCTCCTACGCAGCCCCTGACTACTGACGACACTACATTGGCGGTGTCTCCTGTGCCTGAGGTCGCAGGCTCCTCGGCCCACACCCCGACTACAGATACCGAAGCCACTCTTGGCGGTGAATCTCAAAATGTGGACAGGTCTACCTCCTCTCAAGGTGTCTTCAGACCTTCCTCTTCTTTTTCCATCAAGGCTTACACTAAGTCTAAAGCAGCCATGCATTCCAAAAGACAAGCTACACAGGGCCCATCTCCAGGCCCCATGCCTAAAAAACAGATGCTTAAAATGGCTGAGGATTTGATCACTCTTATCAGGGGTTCTCAACCCCCCCCCCCCCCCGGACAGAAGGCCCAGAGTGGAGGAAGAATCCCCCTCCTCTGATCAGGGCTCCATTATTTCAGAGCACTCTGATGAACAGGAACATTCTTACCCCCCTTTTGAAGATTCTGATGCTGAGGAGTCCATCTCCTCTGTCTCCCCCCCAGAGGATTACTCATTTGGGGAAACTTTGCATACCTTAAGGGAACACTTCCACTGGGAAGGCCAAGATTATTCAGATTCCAAGAAAAGGCTTAGGGAATTTCTCTTGCTACCTCAGCACAGGCCTCTAGCTATACCTCCTGTCTTGGACATACTAGATGATGTGTATTCGGAGGCCTGCCTTAACCCGGATTCTCTACCTCCAGCTCCAGTTAAGCCTGACAGGTACTACAGGGTTCCTGACTCACACCAATTTCTATACAAAAGCCATGCTGCTGACCCAGAAACTATCTCACAGGGCCCCAAGGGAATTAAGGCCTCCACTGCTACAAATCCATTACTTTCAGAGAGAGATTCCAGATCCTTAGAAAGGTGGGGAAAAAAGGTATATACCTCGGCCACCTTAACCATGAGGGCATTAAACTGTCAGTTCCATATGCTAAAGTACCAACAGTTTTTGTTATCACAATTGAGAAGTAAAATGTCACAACCTGAACAACCAGACTTGAAGGAGTTGCAGGATTTGATGCATAGTGCAGAACAAGTGGGTAAACATACCTTACAATGTGGTTTTGATGCTCTAGAGGCCTCATGTAGAGCTGCTGTTACAGGATCAGTCATACGTAGGCATGCCTGGCTCAAGGAACAAACCTTACCAGATCATGTCAAAGCTAAATTATTAGATGCCCCTCTACAAAAGGATGTATTATTTGGTGCTAATGCTGAGGAGCTATTAAGGAAAATGGAGGAAAAGGCTAAATCAGTGCAAACAGTGAAAGATTTTCTACAGGTACAACCCCCACGTTTCAGTAGAAATTGGCCTTCCAAAAATTGGTCCTTTCCAGCCACAGACAGACCCCAAAGAGGTAGATACAGGCGCCCGTGGGGCAGATGGCAATCCCAAGGATCGTTTAGAGGCAGACAATGGCAAGCTCCTACACAAAGAGGCAGTGAGGATAACTCGCAACCATTCAGAAAGCAAGCCCAATGACTTTCCCCTTTGCATGCCAAGCAAGACTCAAATGGCAGCACCATTAGGCGGAAAACTGGCATTAGTTTCAAAAAATTGGCACATTATTTTCAAAAAATTGGCATATTGTCACAAAAGACAAATGGATCCTGGACATTATAAACAGAGGCTACAGATTCCATTTTCACACCCTTCCAAAAATGAGAGGCATGCCAAACCTGCCACACAATCAAAGGGCAGAGGCACAAAGACTAATTTCAGATCTCATAGACATGAAAGCTATTCAAGAGGTACCTACGCACGAACAAGGTCAAGGTTTTTATTCCAGACTATTCCTGGTACTAAGGAAGGGAAAAGATTGGAGACCTATTTTGGACCTATCCATCCTAAACACATTTCTACTCGTACCAAAATTCAAGATGCTCACTCTACAGCAGCTTCTTCCCATGCTGGGCAAGGAGTCTTGGCTGGTAACATTGGACCTCAAGGAGGCATACCTGCATGTCCCAATCAGACAAAATTGCAGAAGATACCTCAGATTTCTTGCAGGTTCAACCAATTATCAATTCTCTGCGTTGCTCTTTGGCTTATCTACTGCGCCCAGAGTATTCACGAAATGCCTGGCATCAGTAATTGCCTACTGCAGACTTCAAGGGATACAAATATACCCCTATTTGGATGACTGCCTGATCCAAGCGGACAGCAAGCACATTCTTCTGAAACATCTGGCTTATGTAATAATGTTGTTGAATTCTCTGGGATACACAGTCAACAAAAAGAAATCATGGCTAATACCCTCTCGGAAAATAATTTTCCTGGGTGCCAACTTGGACACAAACACCCAGATGGCCTACCTCACGCCAGAGAAGCAGGGGCAACTAACTCAGTACTTCAGAACACTAGCAAATTGCACCAGGCTGACTGCAAGGAAAATCCTGCAGGCTCTGGGATTCATGGCATCTTGCATCTTACTAATCCCATGTGCAAAGCTGCATATGAGGGGAAACTTCAATGGTACTTGAAAAAGCTATGGTCTCAACACAGCCACAGCCTGGAAACAATAATACCACTAATTCCATGTCTTCAAAAGGAATTTCTGTGGTGGGCTCAAGCATGCCAAGCAAATACAGGTCTCCCATTCAGCAAGCCTCAAGCAAATCAAGTCATCACAACAGGCGGCTCGGACTACGCCTGGGGGGCGCACATGACAGATCGGTGCATTCAGGGCAAATGGTCCCAAAAAGAAAAGCACCTACACATCAATCAAAAGGAAATGCTAGCAGTAATAAATGCTATTATAGCTTTCAAAGACCTCCTGCAACCAGGTCAACTATTGATAAGGACGGACAACACCACAGTAATGTGGTACATAAACAAACAGGGAGGAACCCATTCATACCCCCTATGCAGACTGGCCATGTCACTTTGGAACATGGTCCTGGACTTACAAATCGAACTACAAGCACAGGCAAGGAAAACACGCTGGCAGACAACCTAAGCAGAAATATGACAGATCCACACAAATGGAAGTTGCATCCTCAGGTTTTTACAGAGATAATTCAAGCATGGGGAAGGCCAGACATAGATCTCTTTGCCTCCCACGAAAATCACCAATTGACAAAATTCTGCTCAAGGATTTTTCATCCAAGGCCTGGAGAGTGGACGCTCTCTTTCAGTTGGACATCAATGACAGTCTATGCCTTCCCACCTCTTCCTCTGCTGCCCAAAGTTCTATTAAAAACCAGAGCAGACAGACCAAAGACGATTCTCATTGCTCCAGACTGGCCAAGACAACACTGGTACCCACTCCTGAGGAGCCTGACGCATTCCCCACCATGGACCCTTCCTCTAATGCCTCCTCTTCTGACTCAGCACAGCTTCAAAACTCTTTACAGTCAGCTAAAAACACTCAATCTAGCCGCATGGAAGATTCCTTAGCATTACAACAGACCCTACTCTCCAAGGAGGTGCAGGATGTCATTTTGGAGGCCAGAAGGCCGTCTACCAGAAAAGCTTACTCCACAAAATGGAAACGGTTTTGTGTCTGGAATGAGAAAAAGGGCCAGGATCCTGGAAAACTGAATTTACCTCAAATATTACAGTATCTAGCTGAGCTGCTAAGCAGTGGACTTTCTTTCTCCTCCATCAAAATCCATGCCTCAGCCATTTCTGCAGAATACAACACTGATCCACCCTTATTCTCTCATCCCCTCTTAAGACAGTTCCTCAGAGGGGCTAAGAATCTAAAACCCCCAAGGAAACGACCAATACCTGCTTGGGATCTCAATTCATTCTAGAAAAGCTGACCTTGCCTCCTTTTGAGCCAGCTGCCTCATCAGATTTGCAATATTTGTCCTGGAAAACAGCTTTCCTTCTGGCTATTACCTCAGCTCGTAGAGTATCAGAACTACAAGCTCTCATGGCTGTGCAGCCTTTCATCATCTTCCATCAGGACAGAGTTTCCTTACGAACCAACCCGTCCTTTATGCCAAAAGTGGTATCCAGGGTGGCTTTGAATCAGGCTATACACTTACCTACCTTTTATCCTAATCCTCAAAACAAAGGGGAGAGATTACTACATTCCTTGGACATCCACAGACAACTGCGTTATTATTTGGACAGAACAAAGCCTTTCAGGAAACCAGATCAGCTCTTTGTGTCCTATGCTATAGGAGCTCAAGGAAAGCCAATTTCCAAACAAAATGGATAGCCCACTGCATACGATTTTTGTTATTCTTTTCATGACAAAACTGTACCTACAGGCATCAGATCTCACTCCACAAGGGCCACGGCTACCTCTGCAGCTTTTCTCAGAGGAGTTCCTACCAAAGATATTTTGGAAGCAGCCACTTGGAGTTCTGTGCATACCTTCTCCAAGCACTACCACCTTCCATTATACTCCAAATCTAGAGTGGGCTTTGCCACTGCAGTCTTGCAGGGCATTCTGGCTCCTCCTAGTTCCACCTAGTGCCTACCACCCCTTTCTTAGCTTTGGGATTCTACCCATCTGGTTATGACTGCAGCTGTATGCACGATGAGCATAGTACAGTTTTGTACCTACCATAAATGTAGATGTTCGAGTGCTAATACAGCTGCAGTCCAGGTTTCCCTCCCTCCTTCCCCTGTTGGGACAGGCCTATTGGCTAACACCTCCTCATGCTACCTGATTGGGGTATTCATTCTTGATGTATTTGCTTGCACTACTGTATTTTGATTATATTGCATTGCTTTATCACACAAATTTATGTATTGCCTTCCTTCTGGGGGCACCTGACATCTGGGGCAAGAAAAACTGAAGAAAATGGCGTCTGCTGGTTATTTTATACCCCTGGCGCACTGACATCAGGGAAGAAGCGACGACAACCGACGCCGGACCTAGACTTTGGAATTCGGCCGACCGAGGACCCGCCTGACGGCAGGAGAACCCATCTGTTATGGCTGCAGCTGTATTAGCACTCGAACATCTACATTTATGGTAGGTACAAAACTGTACTATACTCCCCGTTGGTGAACCCCTTCCTAGGGCAGATATATAGCCATTTCCTTGAGCAACCAGAGTCCCCATCGGGGATGTCCACTAGATCCACCAGCAGCCTTTCTGAACTTGATGTGGTGCGCCTTGTGGGACCAGCTGCTGACAGCCAAGGGGATTCCTACACCCTCTAAGACCCATCCTCCTGTTGGACATGGAAATATTTCTTTATGGACTCCATCCTACTCTCCTCCTTTGTCCTCCTTGCAGGTTTCAAAGTCTTCACTTCTGATGTCACTTTCAGTCCCCACCACTTCAGTGCTGCTAGTTGACCTCACTTTGGCACCGAACAGTCTCTCTGGCCTTCAATTCCTTCTGAATCAGGCCTTCCTCAGGTTCAGAGTTGGGCTGCGGGTTCTTTGGTGCAGAGTACGGTCCCAAACATACCTACAGCTCCATCCACAGCGCCAGGAGTTCTGTTTGCACCGACTCTTCTTGAGGCTCCTCTCTCCCAGGAGCAGGTTCGGCGAAGCGGGGTTTGACCCTGGTTCTGAGGCTGTCCTTCTCTGTTCCGGGCTGTCATCCCTCTTTGAGCAGACCTGCTTTCTGGGCAATAGAAGAAGGCACTTGCTTCTGGTTGCAAACCACCGGTGTCAGAACCCCACACGTCCCTTCCCCCTGAGCTGCAGCTGTCAAAGGCCACTGATTTGGGACAGCGGGCACGAGAGCCTCAAGGAAGTCCTATTACAGGGTGCCTCTTCTTACAAGTCCTCCTCAGAAGTTCCCACTGAAGAGTTGCCACGGAAGGAGTCATGCAAAAGAGGAAGCACGTAAACTCCCCGGAGGAGTCTCTCACAGAGGGTATGGATTATGATGAAGGGGAAGGGTCGGGTCCCCTCGGTCACCCCCTGAGGATGTCTTCTTTGGAGACATCCTTGAAATGTTTGAAACAGAGGGGAGAATGGAAGCCAACAACTCTTCCTCGGAGGAGTCCGTGTTCCTGCAGGCCTTCCGTGCCTGTCCTTCTACCTCTGGGGTGACCCCACCTGCAGACAAGCTAGTCCAACTTGTGGTGTAGCATGCCTGGAAGAATCCTGACTCCGTTGAGGTGATCCCTCCGAGACCAGATAAAATTCTATCCCTAGCCCCCCCCCAAGGAAAGCCCACATTGGTCTAAATGTTTACCAGTAGATGCTATGGTGGTGGCGGCAGCGGCCACAGAGAAGGAGCTCGCGAAGAGAGCCAAACTGTCCATCCACCTAACAGGGAGTCCCAGGCAATGGACAGATTGGGGAAGCGAGTTTTTGCTTCATCGACCTTTACCATGTGGTCCTTGAATTATTTGGCATATTTTACGAGGCTCCAAATCTTTGAACTCTCTGGAACTCTATCAGGGCATGTGTCTGACAAGGTCAGTGACAAAGTTGCCCTGCAGCTCACACCCCTGGATTCCATCTCAAACTCGTCCATGAGTTTAATATCCCATGCAACTGAAGGGGTGGCAAGAGCTTTGGGTTCAGGAGTAGTTATGAGACACCATGCTTGGATGTTCCTTTGTGATTTCACAAACCCCTTTGTCTTCCTTACTGAATGCTTCCAGTTGAAGCATCTTCCCTGTTCAGCCCAAAAGTGAAAGACACTCTAGCCAAATGTTAGAAGGACGGTAAGACCCTGTCTGCCGTAGGTGTACGCTTTTCCACCCCCCCAGCATTCCTTCTCCAGGAATCAGAGGAGTGGTAAGTTGTGGCACAAGAAGTCTTATGGTCCTTTTCATGACACATGTGGCGAGTTCATCCCCAGAGGCAGAGGGGGTAACTCTTCTGAAAGATGCCCCTACCAAAGCAGAGGGGATCCACGTAACCAGGGACCCAGAGATTCTTTCTCTGGACAGTCCCACCAGTGCCCCTGAAGAGCGGCCCATTTGCTTTCCTCTGGAAGCAGTTGGGATATGTTTCTCTCTGCACCACGCTGCCTGACAATCTATAACTACTGATGATTGGGTGCAGAAGATAATAACCAGAGGCTATCATATCCTCTTCGACTCTTACCCAAAGTCACCAAGACGAATTCTTGACGGTCCACCCAGTCAAAGGGAAGAAGCAGTTATAGAAATAAAAAAGCTGCGTCAAAAGAGCCATCCAAACAGTCCCACCAGACCAATGTAGATCCGGATTCTACTTTAGTTTCTTTTTGGTGCCAAAAAAAGACAAGGGACTGGAGACGGATTTTGGATCTCAGCCCAGTTTGTTACCCAAATGAAATTCCAGGAGGTGGCTTCACTTCTGGCTGGGCGCTACCAATTTCATGCCCTGCCTTTCGGACTCTACAGCCCCCAGAGTGTTCACCAAATGCATGGCGGTAGTAACAGCTCACTTGAGACTGCAAGGATTCTGGGTGTTTCCATATTTAGACGATTGGTTCCTTACCACCCCCACCAAGCATCTGCTGGTAACAGCCCTGAAGTGCATTTTCCCTGGCAAAGCTTTTGGGAATTACAGTAAATTTGGAGAAATCCAACCTGACACCGACCCAGTCCATAGAGTTCATAGGAGCAATATTCAACACTCGCTCCTGTGTAGTCTCTCTGCCGGACCACAGATTACAAAGGCTGAGGCCTCCACTCCAGGTGATACTCTGTCAAAACAAGGTTTCAGAATGGGACGTCCTCCAGCTCCTAGGTTTGATGGCAGCTTCTATTCCAATGGTGCCTCTTGCAAAACTTCATGAGACTACTTCAATGGGTTCTACTATCTCAGTAGTACCCAAATCATCATCCTTTGTCCTTTCAGATTCGGATAACTATTCGTTGCAAACAGGACTTTGATGGATGAGGTCAGAATCAGAGCTTTTAAGCTGCCCCTTCCAACCTCCTCAGCCCACAGCCACTGTGACTACGGATGCTTCCCTGATAGGGTGTGGGGGGGGGGGGCATTTTTAAGGGAATGTCAGTCCAAGGCATGTGGTCCACAATAGAGGCCAATCTGCATGTCAGTGTTCTAGGACTGAGGGCAGTGCTTTTAGTGTTGTAAGCATTCCAGTCTGATGTTCTTCGTGTTTCACTGTTGCAGTCATTACATTTGTGTAATCTGCTGGCAGGTTGCCCTCAGTTGGCCTGATTAACAAAGTCTTGGGTCCTGTGTCGGTTGCTGTCTCTTCTTCCATGACGTCCGGTCATCAGGGGTATAAAATATGCAGCTGATGCCATTACATCAGCCTTTCTTACCGCTCTGTGCCCGAAGCAGAAGCAGTTCGCAAGTGCCGGTCGGCCACTTCCTGAAATTTTCAATTTCAAGTTTCGGAACCAAAGTCTTCAACTAAAAGCTAAGTACCTCGTTGGGGAAACTTTTTCTTGCTCCTTACCGATATCAGTAAAAGTTAATAATTTCATTACTTGTGGGAAGCAAATACCTCATAAGGATTTTCATTTGTACTGTATTCCTTGCCTAGGCCCTGACCACAACGTTCCTTGTTGTCGGTTTTGTGCTAAATTTAATCAACGCACGATTAAACTTCAGTATATTTTTGCTTCTAAATATTTTGGCTCAAGATTTAATTATCCAGAAATGTCGTAGCTTAGCAATCCGACTACCGGAATACCTAAAAAAATGCAAAGAAAAAGAGACAGACCATCGAGGTCCAAAACTGACTACGCTTCTCCTAAGCTAGTCGCCAGTTTGCCGGTACTCATGAGGTGCTTCCGCAGCCCCTGATACCCGCTACTTCTGATTTGCAGGCCTGTACTTAGACCCATTCGGAGTCCGGTATGCTGCGAGATGCTTCAATTATGGAACCCGCGGATGTCTCTACCTTAGATGGGTCCGGAGCTGCTGTGCAGGCACCGGCTTCTGAGGGTGTTTTCAGGCCTACAGATTTGTATATTAGACCAACACCATCTTCAAAACTAAGGCCAAAATCTAAATCTATGTCTAAAAAACTGATGCCTGGGCCACATGTGCAGGCCCCTATGCCTAAAAAACAAATGATAAAAATGGCTGAAAATTAAATTACTCTGATCAGGGGTAGCCAACCCCCTCCTCCTAAGAGGCCTAGGCAAGAGACTGATTATGAATCTTCTGAACAGGATTCTATTTCTTCTGACTCTTCTAATGAACAGGATTTGTCTGTTCCTACTTATGAGGACACTGACAAAGAAGATTCCATTCCTTCTGCTTCTCCCCCTGAGGATTTTTCTTTTGGGAAACTTTACATACCTTAAGGGAACATTTCCACTGGGAAAATCAGGGTTTCTCTTAATCTAAAAAGGGACTTGGGGATTTTCTTCTTCTTCCTCAGCATAGGCCTTTGGCTATACCTCCTGTTCTAGACATTGTTGATGATGTTTTTTCAGAATCTAGTATGGCTCCTGATTCTTTGCCTCTGGCTCCTTGTAAGCCAGACAGATACTACAGGGTCCTGACTCCCACAAATTCCTTTTCAAAAATCCTATTGCTGATCCTGAAACCATTTCTCAGGGTCCCAAGGGCATTAAGGCCTCTACTCCTAAAAATCCTACTCCTCCTGATAGAGATTCCAGGGCGCTGGATAGATGGGGTAAGAAGGTTTACACTTCTGCAACCTTGGCAATCGGGGCTTTAAACTATCAATTTCATATGCTTAAATATCAACAGCATATCATGGGACTACTTAAACAGAAAAACTGTGTGGAAAATAAAGATCTACAGGATTTATTACATTCAGCTGAACAAGTTGGAAAACTTACTTTGCAATGTGGTTTTGATTCCTTGGAGGCCTCTTGCAGGGCTGCTGTAACTGGATCTGTGCTAAGAAGGCATGCTTGGCTCAAAGAGCAAGCTCTGCCTGACTATGTTAAAGCAAAATTGTTGGATACTCCTTTACAGCAGAACCGTCTCTTTGGTAATAAGGCTGAAGAAGTGTTAAAGATGGAAGATAAAGCTAAATCTATGCAAACTGTGAAAGATTTCTTACAAGTGCGACCTCCAAGATTTAGTAGGCACTGGCCTACCAAGAACTGGTCCTTTCCAGTCCCTTCGAGAGCCACTCAAGTCAAATCCAGACATTCCAAAGGCTCCAGGTTTCAGTCGCAAGGAATTTTAAGAACAAAACAATGGGATGCCTCCACCTCCAAATCTGGAAACAACAAGGCACCTCCCTATGGTAAACAGTCTCAGTGACTTCCCTGTACAATCACCAAGCACTTACCTTTTAGCCGCCCCTTTGGGGGGGGGGGGACTGGCACTTCATGCACGAGACTGGCAACTTATTACCCAGGGCAAATGGGTTTTAAATATAGTATCCCAGGGATACAGATTTCATTTCCACACATTGCCAATCCGAAACTAGAGTTCCTATGGTGGGCAGAGGCCTGCCACCAAAACAAGGGACTGCCATTCACTCCACCCCCTGCCGCCCAAACCCTAACTACAGACACATCACACTATGCTTGGGGGGGCTCATCTGGCAGGAAAGTGCATTCAAGGCAAATGGAGCCCAAATCAAATGCACCTTCATATCAATCAGAAAGATATGCTAGCTGTACAGAATGCACTGACACCTTCAAGGACTACCTTCATCCAGGACAATTAAGACAACACCACAGTTATGTGGTACATAAACAAGCAGGGGGGTACGCATTCTTACCCCCCTTTGCAAACTAGCCATGGCATTGTGGAACATGGCCTTGACCTACCAAATACAACTACAAGCTCAATTCCTGCCAGGAAAGCTAAATACTCTGCCAGACGAACTAAGCAGAAATCTTATGGACCCACACGAATGGAAACTGGAACCACAAATTTTCAACATGTTGACCTGCAAATGGGGGAGTCCAGACATAGATCTTTTTGCCTCACCCCAGAACTATCAGTTGGAAAAATTCTGAACAAGAATTCATCACAAAAAAGCTTGGAAAGTGGATGCTCTTATCATTCAGCTGGAAAAACCTATCAGTCTATGCTTTTCCCCCTCTGCCTCTGCTCTCCAAAGTTCTACTAAAAGTCAGACAGGACAAACCAAAAATGATTCTGATTGCTCCAGAATGGCATTGCCAACACTGGTACAGACTGGCCTCGCCAACACTGGTACCCACTCCTGCGCAATGTGTCACACCTTCCTCCGTGGCACCTGCCTCAGACACTTTACCTACTGTCTCAGCAGAACTACCAAATTCTGCTCACACAGCTCCAAACTTGAATCTTGCAGCCTGGCTAATCATCTAAATTCACCCTTGGCATCCATCAGCAAACCTGTGATGGATGTCATTTTGGAGGCTAGCAGGCCTAGTACTAGAAAATCTTATGGTGACAAATGGAAAAGATTCTGTGCCTGGAACCAATCACAAGGAATAAGCACAGCAATGCCCAATATTCCTCAGATTCCTCAATACTTAACTGAGATGCTTCACAAGGGCCTATCTTTTTCTTCCATAAAAATCCATGCCTCTGCCATTTCAGCTCATTACAACACAGAACCTCCCCTCTTCTCACATCCTCTGCTAAAGCAGTATCTCAGAGGGGCCAAAAACTTAAGACCTCCTAGGAGAGCACCAACCCCTGCATGGGACCTCAATTTTGTGTTGGAAAAACTCACTCTCCCTCCTTCTGAGCCAGCTGCTACTGCAGACCTAAGATTTCTCTCCTGGAAAACGGCTTTCCTTTTAGCAGTCACTTAAGCTAGAAGGATTTCTGAATTACAGGCTCTTATGGCAGTGGAGCCTTTCATTATTTTTCATGCGTACAGGGTGTCTCTCAGGACCAATCCATCTTTCCAGGTGATACCCAGTGCGGCTCTTAATCAGACCATTCTTCTGCCAACTTTCTTTCGCAATCCACAGAGCAAGGGTGAGCGGATTCTCCATTCCTTGGATGTACACAGACAAACTTAGATTTTACTTAAAACAAGACAAAATCTCTAAGAAAATCTGAACAAATATTGGTGACATTTGCTGCTGGGACTGAGGGAAAGCCTATTTCAAAGCAGACTATTTCCAAATGGATAAGCCATTGTATTCGTTTCTGCTATATGCACCATGGTAAACCTATCCCCAAGGGGATCAGATCTCATTCCACCAGGACTGCATCTACTTCTGCAGCCTTTTGCAGAGGGGTTCCTACCAGCAACATTCTAGAAGCTGCTACCTGCAGCTCAGTTAATACATTCACCAAACATTACCATTTACCTCTTTTCTCTAAATCCAGATCTGACTTTGCCACTGCTGTCCTGCAGGGCCTTATAGCTGCTCCTAATGCTGTATAAATCCATCCTCCCCAACCATAGCTTTGGGAATCTACCCAAGTGTAATGACTGCAACAGTGAAACACGAAGAACATAGTACAGTTGTGTACACTTACCATAAATGTAGATGTTCGAGTGTATTCACTGTTGCAGTCCTGGTTACCCACCCTCCAGCCCCCTGTTTTTCTCTTACTATACCTCTCCTTTCTTTTACCATGCTTAAAAGCCTTTTTGGTGTATTTGCTTTTGTTTGGAGTATATTTTTTTGTGTTTTAAATTGTATATATACGTATACACATGTATGTATGTGTATATTTATATCTATATCTATATATATATATATATATATCTATATATATCTATATATATATCTATATATATATCTATATATATATATCTATATCTATATATATATATATCTATATATATATATATATATATATATATATATATATATATATATATATATATCTATATCTATATATATATATATATATATATATATATATATATGTATTTTGCTCCCCATTTGGGGGACACCTGACATCTGGGGCAAGAAAAACTGATGTAATGGTGTCGGCTGCATGTTTTCTACCCCTGACGACCTGACGTCATGGAAGAAGGAACAGCAACCGACACAGGACCCAAGACTTTGTTAATCAGGCCGACTGAGGGCAGCCTGCCAGCAGATTACCCAAATGTAATGACTGCAACCATGAATACACTCTTAACATCTACATTTATGGTAAGTGTACACAAATGTACTTTCTTCCTTCTGGGACACTTGCCATCCACTCGTACAACATATCAGTAGCCTGGTACATCAACAAGTAATGAGGGAGTCAAATCCTACCCCCTATGTCGAGAGGCCATGAGAATTTGGCAATGAGCAATCGCTTCCAACTGCTTTCTAATAGCAACGCATATTCCCTGGGATTCCAACATGATTGCAGACAAACTGAGCAGATATATTCTCCTGCTTCACAAGTGATCCCTCAATTCGTCCATACCGACAGAAATTTTCAACCATTGGGGCCAGCCTTGCTGCGACCTATTCGCTTCCCCATCAAACCACAAATGCAGCAACTACTTTGCCCTAATCCCCCCCCTTCACCGAGGGATGCTCTTACCCATGATTGGCCCACGGGACTTCTGTATGCTTACCCCTCCATCCCTCTGATTCCCCAATTCTTAAAGAAAACCCTCTGGTTAAAATGCAAAGTGATCCTCATAGCCCCTTATTGACCTCGACAAGTATGGTTCCCCTTTCTCCGGCTTCACCTTCTATGCCAACCGTGGATTCTGGATCCAACTCCAGACCTGATATCTCACCCCCACGGGTTGAGTTACCCGAACTTATACAGTCTCAAGCTGACAGCTTGGTTTCTCCACTTCTGCTGATCACCAGGCAGAATAACCTTCCCTCCCCAGTGCATGATATTATTCTGGCCTCCCACAAGCCATCCACTAGAAAGCTTTACCTTGACAAATGGAAGAGATTTTTGATCTGGTCTAGGCACAGAAAACTAGATCCGTACTCTGTCCCAGTTACTATAGTACTACATTATTTATCAAACTTCTTTGAAAAAGGTGCTGCACCTTCTACTATTCGAGTCCCTCTAGCTGCTATTTCGAACTTTCATAATGGTTTTGAGAATTCTTCTTTAATTTCACATTGTCTTTGCAAAACCTTCTTAAATGGAGTCTGACATGTTAGACCTCCTATTAAACCACCGATCGAACCTTACATTAGTCCTACAGTCTTTGACACAACCCCCCCTTTGAATCTGCTGCGACTTGTGACATCAAGTTTTTATCCTGGAAGTCTCTCTTTCTGGTGGCCATCACGTCAGCTAGGCGAATTTCTGACCTCCAAGCTGTATGCATAAAACGTCCCTATTTGGTTTTCCAGAACAGAGTATCACTCCAGACAACCCCTTCCTTTCTTCCTAAAGTGATTTTGGGTTTCTCCATTAATCAGTCTATTGACCTTCCTGTTTTTTCCTGAATTTTTCTAATAAAGGAGAGTACTGTCTGTATTCATTGGATGTGCACACAGTTGAGATTCTGTCTGGATAGGATGAAAACAGTGCGCAAATCAGATCAACTGTTTTTCCTTTTCTGGCCCTAAAATGGGTATGTCTGTGCCTAAGTAACCCTTTCTGAATGGCTCGGAGATTGTATACTTTTTATTTATCATCGAGAAAAAAAACAATACCACAAAAAAATCAAGGCTCACTCCACTAGATCTATGGCTACTTCTGTGACATTCCATTTGAGAGTTTCTTTGGATGATATTTGCGCAGCAGCAATGTGGGCTAATCCTCATACTTGTATAACCCATTACAAATTGGATTTGGTCTCTAGTGGGAGCGCTTCCTTTGGCTCAGTGGTGCTCAGGAATATTCTTCCATAAGGGCCACCCAAGTGACTCAAGGTAGCTGGGGCCTCTGTCCCATCAGTAATGAATGAATGAAGATTAACAGCATCAGATAAAGAAGTTATGTCTTACCATAACATTCCATCTCTGCTGTTGATCTTCATTCATTCATTGTGTCCCTCTCTCCTTCCCTCTCCAAAGGCACCTGGAGGATACTTTGGGTCCAAGTGCCGAGTTAGGGCACTTGCGCAGAAACTGCCTCTGCTTTATTGATAATGGGCAAACTCGATCTGAGGTAACAGGGAGAAGGGTACTATGGGTAAAAACTTAGCTTGAGAGTTTTTTTGGCTGGTGCGAGCTTGGTATAATGCTGGCTCGGTTCCGAGGATGGAACCGACTTCCCATCAGTGATGAATGAATGAAGATCAACAACCCAGATGGAATGTTATGGTAAGACTTAACTTTTCTTCCCCAGGACAAAGTCAGATGTTCATTGTGTTTCACTGCTGCAATCATTACACTTGGTTATCCTGCCGTCAGGCGGTCCCGCAGTAGGCCAGAGTTCCAAAGTCTTGGCCCGGCATCAGTTGCTGTCGCTTCTTCCCTGACGTCAGTGCACCAGGGGTATACAAGATGCAGCTGACACCATTTTCTTCAGTCTTTCTTGCCACACGGTGCCCGAAGCAAAGCAGTTCGCAAGTGCCGGTCGCCGACTCCTGAGATTTCAAATTCTATTTCAGATCCGAAGTCTTCAATAAAGCTAAGTACCCCGTTGGGGAAACTTTTTCTTGTCTCAGACCGATGTCAGTAAAAGTTAATAATTGTATTTCTTGTGGGAAGCAAATACCTCATGAGGATTTTCATTCTTACTGTATTCCATGCCTAGGCCCAGATCACGACATCACTAGTTGTCGGTTTTGTGCTAGATTTAACAAACGCACTATTAAACGTTGGTTTGATTTTGCACGCCATTATTTTGGCTGAAGATTTAATTATACCATGCCGTTGGAGCAACCGACGACTGGAATTCACAAAAAAGCGCAAAGATAAGGATAAGGACAGGCATCCGAGGCCCAAAACTGACGACGAAGCCTCTTCTAGGCCAGTCGCTGGTTCGCCGGTTCTCAGTGAGGCGCTTTCGCAGCACCTGACACCCGCTACCTCAGAGCTGCAGGCCGCGACCGACTCCCACATGGAGTTGCCTAGGCCTCTGGATATGCAAGGTGTTGGGCCTATGGAAACTAACCCTTCAGATGGGTCCGGAGCCGCTGAGCAGGCTTCGGCTTCCGAGGGTGTTTTCAGACCTACATAACTTACCATTGCATCTACAGCCAAGTCTAAAGCAACTTTAAAGACAAAGAAGCAAGTACAGCATTCACCTGGACAGGCCTCCATGCCTAAAAAACAGATGTTCAAAATGGCCGAAGACTTAATTACTCTGATCAGGGGTACCCATCCCCCTCCTGATAAAAGGCCTAGGCAGGATACAGACTATGATTCCTCTGACCAGATTTCTATATATTCTGACTCCTCTTCAGACCGGGGATATTTCTTACCCCCCTATGAGGACTCTGATGCTGAAGAATCTATTCCTTCAGCCTCTCCTGCGGATTACTCTTTTGGGGAAACTTTACACACCATGAGGGAGCATTTCCACTAGGAGGGCCAGGATTACTCAGAGTCCAAGAAAAGGCTCAGAGATTTTCTTTTATTGCCTCAGCACAGGCCCCTTGCTATTCCGCCAGTGTTCGATATTGTGGACGATGTGTTCTCTGAATCCAGTTTAAATCCAGATTCTTTACCCCTTGCTCCAGTCAAGCCAGACAGGTACTACAGAGTCCCCGACTCACACAAATTTCTTTATAAAAACCCTGCTGCTGACCCAGAAACAATTTCCCAGGGCCCTAAAGGGGTAAAGGCCTCCACAGCTAAAAATCCAGTTCCCTCCGACAGGGATTCCAGAGCATTAGACAGATGGGGGAAGAAAGATTTCATCTCTGCAACTTTAGCAGTGAGCGCTTTAAACTGCCAGTTTCACATGCTTAAATATCAACAGTATTTACTGTCTCAGTTAAAACAGAAAATGAGTCCAAGTGCAGAACAGCCTGATTTTAAGGAAATGCAGGATTTATTGCATGCAGCTGAACAAGTGGGAAAACATACTTTGCAATGTGGTTTTGATTCATCAGAAGCTTCTTGTAGAGCAGCAGTTACAGTATCTCTGATTCGAAGGCATGCTTGGTTAAAGGAACAAACCTTACCAGATCATGTTAAGGCGAAATTACTAGATGCTCCTTTACAGCAAGATATTTTATTTGGTGTTAAAGCAGAGGAGGTATTAAAGAAAATGGAGGATAAGGCAAAATCTATGCAAACAGTAAAGGATTTCTTACAGGTACAGCCACCAAGATTTAGCAGAAATTGACCTACTAAAAATTGGTTCTTTCCAGTGTCAGACAGGCTACAAAGAGGCAGATACAGATGCCCAAGAGGCAGATCTCAGCCCCAAGGATCTTACAGACCACAACAATGGGGTGCTTCAACACCAAAAGGAGGTGAGGACAAGTCACAACCTTACAGGAAACAATCTCAATGACTTTCCCCTTTCAGTGCCAAACTCTACCCTGTTGGCAACTCCCTTAGGGGGGAAACTAGCACTTTTTTCACAAAACTGGCAAACAATCACCCAGGACAAATGGGTGCTGAATATTGTGTCTCAAGGTTACAGGTTCCACTTTCACACTTTACCAAGGCTAAAAGGAATGACAGATCTGCCACAAAAATCAATGGGCAGAGGCACAAAAACAAATTAAAGCCCTCATGGACATGAGAGCTATTCAAAATGTACCACAGCAGGAACAAGGACAAGGTTTTTACTCAAAAAACCTCCTGGTCCCCAGAAAGGACAAAGCCTGGAGACCCATTCTAGACCTTTCCACTGTAAATACTTACCTGGATGTTCCGAAATTCAAAATGTTGACACCGCAGCAGCTCCTTCCCATGTTGGGCAAGAAAGCTTGGCTTGTTACTTTGGACCTCAAAGAGGCATACCCGCATGTCCCTATCAGACAAAATTGCAGAAGATATCTCCGATTCATAGCTGGTTCAATGCACTACCAATTCTCTGCACTGCCCTTTGGCTTATCTACTGCGCCGAGGGTCTTCACAAAGTGCCTGGCACCAGTAATTGCATTTTGCAGGCAAAAAGGAATTCAAATATATCCATACCTAAACGACTGCCTGATTCAAGCAGAGAGCAAGGACATTCTTCTAAAACATCTGGCGTTTGTAAAAAAGTTAAGTTGCCTAGGGTACACAGTAAACGAAAAGAAATCAAAACTGGTGCCCTCACAAGAGATAATATTCCTGGATGCCAGCTTAAATACAATGGCCCAGATGGCTTATCTCACGCCAGACAAACAAGGACAACTGACTCAGTATTTTCAATTGATGGCAACAAAGTCCCAACTCCCTGCAAGAAAAATTCTGCAGGCCTTGGGATTCATGGCATCCTTCTAATTCCATATGCCAGACTGCATAAGAGGAAATTACAATGGTACCTAAAAAGTGTTTGGACTCAACACTCTCACAGCTTGGAAACGGTAATACCACTAATTCCCTGAGTTTTCGATGTTGGGCACAGGCATGTCACCTCAACAAGCGTCAGCCTTTCACTCTACCCACAGCCAGGCAGACTTTAACAACATATGCTTCGGATTACGCCTGGGGAGCACACATGGCAGGAAAATGTATTCAGGGCAAATGGACCACAAACCAAATGCATCTACACATCAATCAGAAAGAGATGTTGGGTGTACAAAATGCCCTAACAGCTTTCAAGGACCTTCTGCATCCAGGACTATTATTATTAAAGACAGACAACACCACAGTAATGTGGTACATAAACAAGCAAGGGGGCACTCATTCTTGCAGACAAGCCATGACCTTGTGGACCACAGCTCTAACTTATCAAGTTTATTTGCAAGCACAATTCCTGCCAGGAAAGAAAAATACTAGAAAAATACTCTGGCAGACGACCTAAGCAGAAACATCATGGATCCTCATGAGTGGAAATTAAATCCAGAAGTTTTCAGCATGATAATGCAAAAATGGGGGTGCCCGGACATAGATCTCTTTGCCTCTCCACTGAACTGCCAACTACAAAAATTCTGCACAAGGACTTGTCGTACAAAAGCATGGAAAGTGGATGCTCTTTCTTTCAGCTGGAAAGGCCTACACAGTTATGCCTTCCCTCCTCTGCCTCTCCTTTTGAAGGTTCTCCTAAAAGCCAGACAAGAAAAACCACAGATGATTCTGATTGCTGCAGACTGGCCACAGCAACATTGGTACCCAGTCTTAAAGAACTTAGCTCAAGGCCCACCTTGGATTTTGCCTCAAATTCCACACCTTCTGACTCACCATAACAATCAGATCCTGCAAAGTCAGCTCAAAACCTTATCCCTGGCTGCATGGCAGATTCATTAGCCAAACAGGCAACACCTGTCTCTAAAGCTGTTATGGGTGTAATTTTGGAGGCCAGAGGCCTAGCACCAGGAAATCTTATTCAGAAAAGTGGAAGAGATTCTGTGCCTGGAACCAGGCTCAAAGCCTTGACCCTCTTGTCCCTAACATACCTCAGATACTACAATACTTAACTGAGATGCTGGACAAAGGACTATCCTTCTCATCCATTAAGATCCACGCTTCTGCCATCTCGGCTCATTACAACACAGATCCTCCTATTTTCTCTTATCCATTGCTAAAGCAGTACCTCAGAGGGGATAAAAACATCAGACCGTCCAGCAGAGCACCAACACCTACTTGGGACCTCGACTTTGTCTTGGAAAAACTCACTTTACCTCCTTTTGAGCCAGCCAATACAGCAGAAATAAAATATACGTCATGGAAAACTGCCCTGCTACTGGCAGTAACCTCAGCACGAAGAGTCTCAGAACTACAGGCACTAATGGCAGTGGAGCCCTTCATCATTTTTCACCAAGACAGGGTTTTCTTAAGAACAAACCCTTCATTTATGCCTAAGATGATGTCCAGTGTGGCTTTTAACCAAACTATCACTTGCCAACATTTTATCCAAACTCCCAGAATAAAGGGGAGAGAATTCTACATTCTTTGGACATGCAGAGACAGTTACGCTTCTACTTGGATAAAACAAAAGCTTTCAGGAAAACTATGCAATTGTTTGCATCCTATACTGCAAGATCACAGGGAAAGGCTATTTCAAAGCAGACCATTTCAAAGTGGATAGGACACTGTAACCGGTTCTACTACACACAGCATGGGAAGCCTGTACCATCTAACATTAGACCACATTCCACCAGGGCAACTGCAACTTGTACTGCCTATCTTAGAGGAGTACCTACCAAGGACATTTTGGAAGCTGCAGCTTGGAGTTCAGTGCACACCTTTACCAAGCATTACCACTTGCCTCTTTACTCCAGATCCAGAGCTGGCTTTGCCACTCCAGTGCTGCAGGGCCTCATAGCCACACCAAATCCTCTCTAGAACCAGCCACCCTGACTCAGCTTTGGGATTCTTCCCAAGTGTAATGACTGCAGCAGTGAAACACGAACATAGTACAGTTTTGTACCTACCATAAATGTAGATGTTAGAGTGTCTTCACTGCTGCAGTCCTGGTTACCCACCCCCTTCCTTAGCTGGGTCTTATCTATATCTACACTATACTTTCTATGTGGTGTATTTGCTGGCTACTAAAGGTTGTTTTTACCTTGTGTATGTTTTGTAAGCAATATGTATTGCCCATCCTTTTGGGGGCACCTGACATCTGGGGCAAGAAAAACTGAAGAAAATGGCGTCTGCTGCATCTTGTATACACCTGGCGCACTGACGTCGGGGAGGAAGCGACAGCAACCGACGCCGGACCAAGACTTTGGAACTCTGGCCGACTGCAGGACCGCCTGACGGCAGGATAACCAAGTGTAATGACTGCAGCAGTGAAGACACTCTACATTTATGGTAGGTACAAAACTGTACTTTCCTTGTCCACCCACTTCAAGACCCTTATGCAGACCCAACAGATAACTGCAAGGCAGGTCCTACGAATCTTGGGTCTAATGGCAGCCACCATTCCCATGCTACCACTAGCCAGAATGCACATGCGAAAGTTGCAGTGGTACCTAAAAAATGTTTGGTCACAACACCAACATCCTTTAGAGCCAGAAAGTACCCTCTTGCCCTGTATAAAATCAGAACCTCAATGGTGGATACAGCAAATTCAACTGAACCCGTGCCTTCCACTGCAGTTAGCCCCCCCAAAGCAGTTAGTTCATGTATATAGATGCATCAGACCTGGGATGAAGGAGCTACAATGTCAAACTACAGGTTACAACCAAAGTAGCACCCTTCCACAAAGAACAGACATATTGACATGAGGGAAATGACAGTGGTTCTACTGGCATTGAAAGCCTTCCTCCCCCTTTTACAGCCAGGTGTTCTCCTGATCCTAACAGACAACACCACAGTTATGTGGTTCCTCAACAGGGAGGGACAAAAGCCTACCTCCTCTGCATACTAACCTTACTAATCTGGGACCTAGCCTCACAGCACAACTTGTCCCTGCAGGCATCCTACATCCCCTCGCAGGACAACTAACAAGCAGACCTTCTCAGCAGGATATCCTCTCCGAATCACGAATGGATGCTGGACAGGAGTGTCTTTCTAGACATTGTCCACTGGTGGGGCACACCTCAAGTAGATCTGTTTGTCTCCCCCCAGAAGAGACAACTGCAGACCTTCTGCTCCAAAACCCACTCTCCACTAGCATGGAGGATAGACGTATTCAGCATTTCATGGAAGGAGCAGTTTCTGTATGCCTTTCCACCTTTCCCCACTAATTCAAAAAGTCCTTCTGAAAATCAAGAGACAAACCAAAAATCTTGCTGGTGACTCCCTATTGGCCAAGGCAGCACTGGTTCCCCCTACTTCTCAATCTAGCCAAGGGCAGTCGCCACAGTTTACCCCACAAGGTGGACCTTCTGACACAACAAAAGGGAACCCTCATTCACCCACACTTGCAGATGTTAGACCTGACACTGTGGGTGATAAACTTTTAATTCCCTTCAGGCACCACTACTCAGAGGACCTGCTTTCAGTCATGAGGGAGGCCAGGAAACCTACTACAAGGAAATCCTACGTGGCTAAATGTGAGATATTTTCCATATGGTGTCTGGGCAAGGCTAGGGATCCATGCATCGCAGATCCACCCCTAGTTCTTGCCTGTGTGTGTCAACTAGTTAAGAGGGGACTTTCATACTCTTTTAAGTGACAGTCCACCTTTCAGCTATTTCAGCCTGCCTGCCACAATACCCTCCCCTATTAGCCAGGCTTGATTTCAAACTATTCTTGAAAGGGGTCTTGCACATCAGACCAAGAAAACCCATCCCTTCTCCCTTGGACCTGAACTTCATCCTGGAAAAACTCGCACAGTTCCCATTTGAACCAGCTAGTACTGCTACTTTGCAAATGTGCATATGGAAGACAGTACTGCTAGTGGCTGTAACTTCAGCCAGGAGGGTGTCAGAGTTGCAGGACCTAATGGCCTGCCCTCCATACACTACCTTCCGCAAGGATAGGGTAACCTTGTGGACCAACTCTTCCTTTATGCTAAAGTGATCAATGATCTGTCCTTCAACCATTTTCTTCATTTACCTACCTTCTTCCCCTCTACCACCAATGAAAGCGAGCTAATACTCCACTCCCTGGAAAACACAGACAACTGTTTTACCTAGACAAAACCAATTCCATAAGAAAATCCAATCAGCTTTTTGTTTCCTTCCACCCCAGGGACCTTGGCAAGGCAGTCTCCAAACAAACCATCTCATGTTGGATAAGGAAGACTGTTTGCCTATGTTACTCACAACATGGCAAAAAACTTCCACATGGAGTAAAGGTTCACTTTACCAGGGCAGTGGCAGCCTCCAAAGCCTTCCTAAAGGGCCTGGACACTGCATCCATCCTGGAAGCAGCTACATAGTCCACCATTCACACTTTCACCAAACATTACAAGCTAGACAGTGTCTCCAAAGTATGTGCAGTTTTGCCAGAGTAGTTCTGCAGAGCTTCATGGAATCAGCTAATTATACCTCCTACCTTCCTTCCATCTAAGCTGTGATACTATCCAACACTAAGAATACTGCAGCATAGGAATAGAAGGACATAGAATAGTTGTGTAAAATGTTAGCATGACCATAGATGTCCTTATCTTCCATGTTGCAGTATTCCTTCCCACCCACCCTAAACCCCTGTTCAAACCTTCTCAGACAGGTCTATTGTGGCAGAGAGGTCTCCTGGTGGTTTTACTCTGACCAATTTAGCCACCAAATGGCACTTTGATCCTATGGTTGACATCACTTGCTACTCTATTTAGAACTGTCCTGCTCGCCTTTCAAGTTCTGAGGTCTGTGTGTGTCAAAGTCACATTTAAGGCCCCTGGTATATGGCATTGCATGTGACATCCCATGCAACTACAGCAGCCAAGCTGAAGCTTTTGTGTAGGAGCTAACATATGGGTCACCTGAGGTGGGAATTCCCACACTAAGAATACTGCAACATGGAAGCGGAAGACATCTATGGTTATGATAAGATTTTACACAACTATTCTTTACAGCTTTACCATAGAATAAGGGGGTCAGGAACAGTACTCAGTACACTTTGTCAACATTATACTGTTTACATACTCTTTCAAATATATGAAAAAAACTATCAAAAGCTATCGCCCTCTTTTACCTCCATGACCCTTAACAAGAGTCATCATCTCCCTCTTATGTTGGCACTGTTTCTTATTCTGTTTGGCCTCCAAACACTGCAGTTTCTCTGCTTATTCTAATTCGATATGTTTGTCCTGTCACCATCTCTCTGCTGATTTTAATGCCAAATGTTTCTCCTCCATTTCAAGGCTCTGTAACTCCAGATGGGATAAGTCCTCTGAGGAAAAGGTGAACTGTCCTGTTTGAGGGCTGAAAATTTCCATCACCAGACTAGTTATACTTCTGGTTGACGCTGTGCACCTCTTTAGTCAGATTGACATGCACCATCCCTTTGGCTTCGTACACCTTGGCCAGCTAGTACTTTGTCAGCTTGCTGTGATCCTCTGCTGACATCTTTGCCTGCTTTCCCTGACTAAACTAAACTAACAGGAGCCTGAATCATAGCAACTAATATCCCACTGCTGCCACCAGTATGTGACGTTCCCTCTTCTGGGCCAGTAATCAAGGAACCTGAATTCTCACCACTGGCACTGGTGAGGGGCATTTGCTTGGAACAAAAAAAAGATGTACACAGTATTTCCAGATACAGCTCTCTGCATCAAGAACAATTTCCCTTAAGAGTACACAGGGAACACACACAGTCCGGTCCGGTCCAGGCCCCCCAGTAAGACTTCCCACTGGCACAGCTGTAGAGTTGAGTCTCCAAGCCAAGTCCTCCATCACTCTCTCTGTGAAACCAGTCCTGTGTGTCTCTGCACCAAGTAGTTGACACACACTCTGAGATCTGATTTTCAAATGCACATACACACCACACCTGGAGAAGCCTGGCACAGATTTACTAGCTATGCCCCTCTGCCCAGACTATAAGGTAGTTACTGCCACCAGACACTCCAAAGCCAGCTACTCTAAAGCTCTTACAAGGGTACCCAATTATACTGAGTGACATTAATGTTAATACAGATGTTAATGTTGACAAAACCGCAAGGCTTTCAGGAGTGGCCCCAGTGTCACCAAATAAATAAGTACTCTCAAAGGTTAAAATATTCACTTAACAGGACCAGCCACAATGAGAAGTTTAAATATATTTAATAAAAAAATAATATGAGAGCATGAAAATACAAAATATCTGTTTACAATAGAGTTTCAATCTCCAGAAATATTAAAAGTAATAGAGATGGATAGATTCACAGAGTTACAGAAAAGTAGTACTTAACTAATCTCACTATATTTTCCTGACTGGTCTAAAAGAAGTACTATTTCCTGGT
Source organism: Protopterus annectens (assembly GCF_019279795.1). Taxonomy (NCBI): domain Eukaryota; kingdom Metazoa; phylum Chordata; order Ceratodontiformes; family Protopteridae; genus Protopterus; species Protopterus annectens. The sequence goes on from NC_056733.1 coordinate 1,587,012,963, forward strand.
TACTTGCTAAAGCAAGGCAAGATGAAGTGGGTGAGAGATCCTTCTCTTGTCAAGTTCCAAAAATGGACAGCCTTGTGACTTCTTACTCATCTAGTATTAAAACATCATTTTAGTTCTAGATTACAAAATGGCATCTCACACCTGGTCATTTGACTTCTGATTCCCATACCACCCTCTTTACTAGCAACTGAACCAGAATCTAGCTCATGTGTCAATAATACACACACACAGAGCTTTGCTTCTGGAAGTCATAAAACCATTTCAACACTTCCACCCTTCCAAGGTAGTTAGTTCACTGCTACAGACAATACAACAAGGATTCTTAGTCCTTGTTTTCAAAGACATTTAGTCTACAGTTTCAGTCAGAACTGTAAGATACAGTCTTTATGGACTACCAGGCAATTTAATTTCAAACTATTTTTTAAAGTTATTGCAACAACCAGATCCAAACCAATTTTTTATTTTATATAGGCGAAATGAAACTTACGTTTCATACTAGGTTTATGGAACACTTGAGAGATGTTAGAGAGAGAAGATAAAACAATTCCCTTACATTTTAAAACCCATCATAAAGGAAATGTTAATTTTTTGAAAGATACTATTTTAGAACAAGTTGATTGTATGTGGGAGAAGAGGATGAATTGAAACAAAAATTATTATATAAAGAATGTATTTATATTTTAAAGTATAATACAGTAGTCCCTAAGGGACTAAATAATGAGTTAAATTGGAAGTGTTTACTTTAAATATTAAATGTATTTAATTATTTAATTGTTTAATTGATTGATGCTAAAGATTTTTATGGATATATGTGTGATTTAGAAATGAACTGATATTCCATGAAGGTGGTAACACCAAGGCGCTAGAATCTGTTATTACAGAAAGAATAAATATTCTAATTTTACTATTTGTGCGTTTTCATCTGTTCATTCCAGAATTTGGTTTGGATCTGGTTGTTGCAGTTTTTTTGGTATCATTGTTGCAGTATTTTTCACAGTTAGCTGGACTGAGATTAACCTCTTCTATTCTAGTATCCTGTCTTGTAATGTATTAATTTCCACAGTAACAATACAGTCTGACATACAGGTGCATTTCTTTTTCTGTCCAGCTGGACTCACTGTTGGTACATTTTTTTTTAACACGAGCTGCTTTACAAATACATTTTTCAGCAGAAGTATCTGTACAAATCAGTTTGGTGTACAAATGTTATGTAATTCTTTACAAAACTCCAGCTAGCTATGCTGGCATATGTTGCACATTCACTGCCCTACTTCTCCTGGCATAGCTAGCAATACCTCATATTATCAGACAAGGCGTCCTCCTACCTGATACCGTTGCATTTACTGCATATCAGTAAGTCAAATTGCATCAGAAATACTAGTTCTAGGGATCTAAACAACTTCTGCAGCATCGACAGAACAGTTTGGAAGGATAGGTACATTTCACAGAGGATATCACTGCTTTGTAACAGACTCCACATCCACATAAAACAAATTTCATCCCTGTCCATTTTCAAGCACAAGTTAGATCTAAGGATGGGAAATATAAAATTTACTCCAGAACTGCCCCTGTAGTACTAATGGGCAGTGGCAGCTCCTAAGTGCTTTATCCCATGCATCAGTCCCCTTAAATTATCTGTTGTATGATCCCATTTATTCTTGAGTAATATGCAATTATTGACCATGTGATAGGCAAGGCCAATCTATAACAAAATGGTGTAGGTTATTTTGAGCACAAAAAGGAAATTTGGTAGGCTTAAAATGGCCCTCGAGGGCAGCCAGCCTAGTATGTCCCTATCAGCTTTATGAACCTATATAAGAACCTGTGGCTGACCCTGCTGCTGTCTCTGTTTCCTCTGATAAGCTTCTAAACTTTTCCCCAGTTCTAGTGCTTCCCACAGACAAAGATAGTAGGGCTATGAATAGGTAGGGAAAGAAGGTGTACACCTTCTCCACTCTTTCAGTCAGAGCTGTCGGCTACCAGAAGCAAATGACAAAATATTTGCAGACTAGACACAATACAGAATGCTTGTCTTTCTTCAGTCTGGCCACCTTTTTCAGTAACCTAGTACTCAGTGTCTCACTACACTGCAAGTGAGATACTCAGGGTTTCATGGCAGCTGCCATCCCAGTGCTTCCTCTGGCCAGACTGCATAAGTGGAAAATTCAGTGGTACCTGAAATCTGTGTGGTCTAAACATTTCCGTCCCCTGGATACCTTGGTCCCCCTTTTGCTTTGCCTCAAAAAGGAGCTACTCTGTTAGAAAATGCAGGTCATGCTCAACCGAGGTCTTCTTTCACCCCAGCCATGCCCAAGTTCTTCACACAGATGCCTTATACAGAACGTGGGGGGCTTGGACAGGATCCCACCGAGTAAGGGGAAATGCTCCCCCCCTCCTGAAAGAACCCATTAACCTGAAAGAAATGAGAGTCCTTCTGCAAGCACTGCAGATATTCTCCTCTCTGTGGAAACCAGACTCACTACTGGTGTACACTAACAACACCATGGTTACGTGGTATCTGAATAAATGGGGAGGGGGGTGCAGAAAATCTTGACAGCTGCTTACATTCCTTCGTAGGAGAATGCTGGTGGACTCCTTATGCAGGTCCTTGGAGGGCCCTCACAAATGGACCCTGAATAAACAAGTCTTCAAAACAATCATCATCAGTGGGAACACCCCAAATAGACCTTTTTTCTTAACAAGAAAACCACCAGCCTCCTCCTGTTTTGCACCAGGAGTCCTTCCCCTGAACTTGGAGGACAGATATCTTATCTTTCCACCAGTCGAGGAGGTTCCTGTAGGTCTCTCCCCCCACGCTACTACTTTCGAAAGCCCTTCTAAACGTTCAAATGGAAGCTCTAAAACTCCTACTACTGTCCCCTTTCTGGCCAAAGATAGCTTTGATTTTCCCTCCTATTCCTCCTGTCCAAGGGAAGCCATTGGAAAATACCATTGCAACCAGATTTACTTACTCAACAGCAAGGTCTTCTCCATCCAAATCTAGCCTGTCTGCCTCACTTTCTGGATGATAGGGTTCTGATCCCTAAAAAGGCACCTCTTTTCTTATGCGGTGGTTCATGTTCTACAGGAAGCCAGAAGACCTACAACCAGAAGATCATATATTAGCTCATTCACTCCAATGGAGCTCAAGAGGTTTACGCTGTAACTTCCAATGGGCGGAGCCTAAGCCTTCTGGCAGAATTAAATTATGTCCTCAAGTTTCAAGCAAATGTTCATATCTCTGAAACTATAGAGGTTATGAGGTGGGTATAAATGGCAAACCCTTCAGCACATACTGTTTTTATAGCAGCAGTAGTATTCTATAGGTTCTAGGTCCTAAACTGAATTTTATAAGTCGCAGTAAACACAGTAACCGTTATGCTTGTAATGTTTTATAAACAACTTACAATATCTCAGCAACCACTCAAGTTACACACACTGTCAGCAGCATTTTATTCATCTAATTGAAAGCTTTAATATGAGGTTGAGGAATTCTGTCTGTGTTCCTTGGTTGTTAAGATATTTAGAAAAATGTGAAAATTATATGTATGTAAATTATCATAAAAAGCAACACTTAATATTGCTTTACCTAAACTAGACAGAGGTTAAATATTAATGCAGTTGTTTGCCATTGTGTATTCTCTAAGATGAAAATTTTTAAAAACTTGTTCATAGCATGATTTTGGAATTATTGAAGCAAGTATGTACAAGCAATATTTGACGCCTAGGGACTTCAGTAGGAGTTCACTGCAGATGCACCTGGATGATTCACTCGGATGTAATGACTTAGAAGAAAAGATTTTCTATTTGGTGTTTCAGGTACAGCCAGGACCCATTCTTATTAAATGTCCCTTCTGTCCTTGAGTGTCTCTGTGAATTTTTGCATTCTGGTCTAGCCTACTCTTCCATTAAAGCCCATATGTCTGTCTGTTTGCCTCTTGATCTTCCTCGAGTCCAGGACAACACTTTCCTTGAGGGAGTCTTGCATCCTAAACTGCCAAGAAAACCTGTTTCTTCTCCCTGAGATCTTAACATTGTGCTGGAAAAACGTACTTTGCCCCCTGTCAAGCCAGCAGCTTCTGTCACTTCAAAATTCTGCGCCTGGAAAACTGTCTTCCTGCTGGCTCATACCTCTGCCCACAGAGTGCTTGAACTTCAGTCTGTTAATGGCTATTCCACCATTTCTCATTTTCCACACACTTGGGGGCCAATTAATTATTCATGCCTAATGTAGTGAATGAGATGTCCCTCAGTCAGCCTAACCACCAAGCCTACCTTTTTTCCCTAATTCCCAGAGTAAGAAGGAAATAATTCTCCACTCACCAGATGTTCACAGGCAGCTGAGGTTCTACGTGGACAAAACAAAAACTGTTAAAAAAAAAACTGACCACCTTTTCATTTCATTCATGGATTTTAAACTGGGTCTGTCCATCTCTGAGCAAACCATTGCATCTTGGATATTGAAGGCCATCTCTTTCTGTTACACACTATATGGGAATGCATTGCCTTCCTGCCCAAAAGCACATTCCACTCGGGCAGTGACATCTTCTGGGGCCTTCCACAAGAGTATAGATGCCAGGTCCATTTTTGTCTTCTGTGCACACCTTCAACAAGCATTACAAGATTCATGACTTTTCAAGATCCAGGGCTGTCTTTTCTGGGTCTGTCCTGTCTGGTCTACTGGACAGCTCAACTTCCCTTTAGCCAACCTCCCTCTTCTCTACTTCTTTTAGCTGTAGGAATCACCCATATGTTAAGAATACTGCAACAGTGATTTCAGTCAGGACATAGTACCTTTGTTTAAGAACTTAGCATAACAGTAGATGTCTTATTGATCACTGTTGCAGCATTCCTTCCCTCTTATCTTCCTCTGCTGCAGTGTTTCTCTTTCTCTCTGTTGTAAGCTATCACCTGTAGACTGTTTTTGGGTAATTTATGTACCTCTTTGAGCTACACCCTTCCTAACTGGCCAGTTTCCTCTCTGTCTTCAGGCTGTTGAGTTGAAGATGATAAGATATACTTATTTATGTTCTCCTGTATACCCTGACTCATGCAAGCTGAAGTCGCACGTCTGACATGTGCCCTCTGGAAGGTAAAGCTTTGGTACCCCCAACTAGATGTCAGCAGAACAAAAACCCATATGTTAAGAATACTGCAACAGTGTTCAGTAGGGAATCTCCTGCTATAGGAAGTTCTTAAACAACTCTACTTTCTTTGGTAAAACCAGCTCCTGCTGCTAAACATATGATCTGATGTTCTCTTTATCATCCACTGCATTACTAAGTCTTCTTGGATCGAGTTTGCCCTCCCCATACCTGACCTGTATTTAATATGTCCCCTAACACAATACTGAGGTCAAAACCAGGAAGGTCCCAGCAATAGACTTGCAGACTGGCTTGTAAGGTCCACAAAGAACCACAAAATATCTGTAACAGCTTGAAAGGGGGGCAGAGGGGAGGGATGGTAGAGAGAGAGAGAGACTGAAGATGGCAACATGGATCTAGTGTAGGTACATAACTTTCATATCCAATGCTGCCCTTTCCGTCGACCTCAATCTGGTGGACAGAATTGTCAGACTAATTGGTTGGTATCTGGAGAGAATATTCTGTTAAGTGGTGGAGTCAAAAGAATCTCTAGATCTGGACTGAATGTCAAGTTTATACTGGGACACAAAAGTATGAGTGTTTGACCAGGTAGCTGCTGAGCAAATGTCATCTAAGGCATGACCAGAGCGGCTGCAGAGGTTAACACCACCTGTAGTATAAACAAAGGGAATGCAGTCAGAAAGCCATCTGAACAATGTGACCTTAGAATTGTGCAAGCTTAATTCTAGAGACACAAAAAGATGGTCTTATTTTCTGAAACATTTGACCCTGTCTAAATAAAATCTCAACTGACTATAAAGGTCCTAGCAGTGAAGCATGTATTCACCCTTATCACTGAAATTTGGAAGAACACTGACAACTGAATAGATTGGTTTAGATTTTATTTGGAGGCCACCTTAAGCAAAAAGGGTTGATTAGTCTGCATTGAAGCCCTGTCTTTGTAAAAAATAAAGTAAGGAGTATTCCAGGAGAAACCTTGAAAATTCAGAGTCGTCTGGCAGAAATTACTGCAGTTAAGAAAAAGTCTTCCATAACAAAAACTTTAGGTCCACAGTAGCATCAGGCTTTTAGGGGGCCCTGGTTAAGCCTTGAAGGAGGGGCAAGTCCCATGGTAGAATCAGATCCATCAAGGGAGGTCTTAGAAGGAAGGTATCTATCAAAAAGGCTATGAACAATCTTAAGGAAGTAGTAGGCAGATGGTCATGGCCTACATGGAGATTGGAAATTGCTTGACATATGAACCTTAATATCAGAGTATCTAACCCCAGATTGTAAAAGACTAGCTAAAAATCCAAAATAGCATCTGAAGGAGCAGAAGGGTCCAAACCCTTTGAAGTAGCCAAAATGGTAAATCTTTTTCAATTACTGCCATAAACCTTTCTGGTGGAAGGCACTTGAGAAGAGAGGATATGTATAACTCTGTCAGATAGCTTGGGCTCTCTAGTCATCATTAGAAGTGGAGGAACCAAGCTGTCAACCTGAGGGATTTCAGATTTAGGTGAGGCTGCCTCAGAGGATGGGAAATCAGATCTGGAATGGGACTCAGAACCCATGCAAGGGTACACTAGATGAGGTTGTAGGTAGAGAAACAAGGCTTGCCTGGACCAGAAGAGGGCTTAAAAAAATCCAGTGCAAACTGTAGCAGAAGCAGTTTACATGTCTGTTATGAGGTAACAGCTGTCAGTTTCAGCTCGTGGTTTACATTGATAGCTTTGACACTTCAGGAAGAGTAGTAGAAGGGTCTGTTGTTACTTGAAGGAAACAGATTGAAAGCCTTTGAGAAAGCTTCAGTTCAGCTTCTTCATTTTGTTTAGGTTTGGCAACTACTGTGAGTAAGTTAGAGCAGCCCTAATAATGCAAATCAGAGTAATTTGGGCAAAATGTGAAAAGTGGTCAAGTCCCTGATGCTGTGTAGTATATCTGTAACACACACTACTTGCTATCCCTGCTAAATGAGAGGGGAAAAAACACAATTTCCATATGTCTAGCATGACCTGTTTATTATTCTTTAACTGTATATCACGCAAGTGTACCTTATGTGATCCAGTCTGTATACTATAGCAACTAGAGTGGTAGCCACATGGAGCAGTTGATTGGTGTTTTTGAGATTCTCTTAGGCTCAAAATGTCTCCTGTTGCTCCCATGGTGCATCACAAATACCCATATTTCCAGGTATCATTAGCTGTGAATACTAGCACCTAGTGATCTTCTGGGACTCTTCACCGGTATGTTGAATTTTGAGCAACTTTTTGGGGGGTGTTGCTGTTCTTACCTAATTTCAGGTCTAACCAATGCTTATTTGGATTTATTGTCTGCTTAAAGATTAATTTACTGCTTCCATTGCTCCCTGTCTGGGCACCATTTTGTTGCGGCAGATTTTCCTGCATGTTAATTACATTTGATTTAGTTGCTTCGGTTGTGTGCCCTTACTTTTTTTTCATTTAGTTGTTTGTCTTTAGGCCAAGTTTCCAGCCTTTAGCAATTTCTATGGGCCTTTTGTTTCAGCAGTTTTATTTTCATCAGTTAGTGCAGTACTTTCTTTTTGGGCCATTTAGCATGAATAGGTATAAAGCCCCCCCCCCCCTTTTTTTTAAGTGCCAGAAGTATGGGGACAAAATCTACAACCAGGGCAAGCTTACTTTTGTGTTTTATGCCCAATAGAGAGATGTTCTTCTATTCTCATGTTGCACTATTCATAACAGTAGGGAGGTTGCTGCCTGCAGCACGGGACATCCGTCCATTATACCAAAGTCTTAGGGGCAGGGGGTACGTGCGACATTTGATGTCAGAGCGATAAACCAACATCTGTGTCCAGGTGACATGAGAAGGTTCTGTCCTCTGTTGCTCCTTCCCCATGCCTGATCTTTGAGCAGGGAGTTTCAGAGCCCATAATTAATCTGCTTCTCTTGTCTTTTCTGTTGATTGTGTCCCTTCTTTGACATAGGCATTCTGTGTGGCACTGGTGACCTCATGGCCGAGTTTTAGTACTGAGAGTCACTAGTCCTCAGGCCATATACTTAGGATGGTCTGTGCCAGTTACAGTTCCTATGCCTCTGAGATTGTTCTCAACTTTAGCAACATTGTCTTTTGATTCTTCAGGCCAAAACCATCCTCTTTACTGGTCTGTCTGTGCCAAGATTGAAACAGAATGGCTCAACACAAAGTTGAAGCAAATGCCTGCCATTTCCCATGGTTTTTGGCATTGGAACTCTCAGCATCAGTCTGAGAGATCAGAGATGTAGAAGTGATACCAAGTGTTTGTTGACCCCCCTCCCAGGAGATTTCAGAGGTTTTGGCTTCACCCCTGTGATACCCAACCCTCTGAGAATTTATTTCTGTCATCTTTATCTCTCAAGACTGACAGAGGATCAAAAATCCAGTGGAGTGATAGGTTAGTGGTATCCAGCACAGATTTCCTTTTATTTCTACTTGAATGAGATCTCCTGGAATGTTCTGAGCAAAAGAAAGTGTTTATACTCACTACAGAGTTATCCACCTTAGATACCGATCCAGAGGAAGGAAAGAATTTCCCAGTATCCCTCTGATCCCATTTTCTCCTGAAAGAACAGCTCCTGCAATATGCTTTATTCTCTGCCTCAGCTCATTCGTGGGTGGTTCCTTCTGGCAACAAGATGTTTAACATGCAGAGGGCTTAATGAGAATGTAGTGGTAATGCTTGTCCCTAAAAAGACTGGATGAGATCCTCCAGCCTCACAAAGGACTATGACAGTTGGAATAAAGTTCCACTAGTTGACTGTATCGTGGTGGTGGCTACCCTAAAAAGGAACCCCTTAAAATGAGTGCAGCAGTCCAACCCCCCCCCCCCCAAACATGGATTCATGGGTGATAACCAGTTTGAGAAGTTCATTTAAATAGCCGGTACTTGTCTGCCTACAAGCTCTTAGTTCAGTCACGTGATCCATTTCCAACATGATCTGAAAGAAAGAATCTTTTGTGCACTGAAAAAAAAAATCATATAGAAAGTTGAATTCCAAGGTGGTAGTCGTAACTAGTGTTTTCCATTGTCTCCATGTGACATTTTCATAATGGAGTCATTGGTACAGCACATGCAGCTGACTCCAGCACTGCACTTTGCTGTCATGCCTGTCTCGGGTACTGTAATTTTGTTGACATCCTAAAGAAGGAATATGTTAACAACCCCTTTGATTGGACCTCATTCTCTGGTGTACAGTTAAAGGAGAAAAGTTCAGAAGAGGGAGCAAGAAAAAGCAGTATAATTACAGTGGTTACATAAAATTCTTCATCTTTCAAGAAACCTTTTTCATAGTTAGAGGCGTGCCTAGAATTAGTAGTTTAAAAAGGCCACTGTATTTCTGTCAAGTAGTGTTTTGATAAAAACAACATGGCCGCAGAGAATTTCAAAGCATCCATCAGCTTTGAAGCAGACAAGGTCCAAGGTGTGTTATGGATTCCACAGCTGTCCATCCAGGGGCTGACTGCAGATTTTATGATGACTTGTTTGGCTGTCCCAGTCTGGAACCAATAGAGATCACATATCCCAATACCTCGATCATGTAGGACAGGTAGATCAGTTACATTCATATCCCATCTTATCTTCTTGATATCCCACCCCATCAGAAAGCAATGGCTAGAATAGAGCTGGCAAACCTTTGGGGAAAAAAAAGCTGTTCAGGAGGTCACACGACCAAAGAGAAGGGTCTTTTTGGCTCCCATAAGTTCAGGAGGTCACACTAGACCAAAGAGAAGGGTCTTTTTGGCTCCCATAAAAATGAAGATCTCATGCCCATGCTTGACCTCAGTGACCTAAACCAGTTCTTGTCAGAAAAGTAAAATTATGAGTGGTGTCAATGCAGTCAATCTTCCTTTGATTAGCTATGGGAGACCTCTAGGATTGCTGTTTGTACATTATTAGCCAGGGCATTCAGGAAGTTCATGTGCTTCAGGGTAAGAGCCAACCTGCACAGTCATTCTTCTACAGGAAAGGATCATGTCTCTTTAGTCCTAGATTCAAACTCAAATTCTGTTGTCTTATGTTAGTTGCATCATCATTATGTCTCAAACTTTGGGGGTTCATGGCAATTGGTGGCTGCACCTGGAAAATCTCATTCAGAGTAATCCCTTCAGCATACCCTCCTTGGTCACTTCAAATGCATCTGCCGTGGGGTGGGTGAACATTGCTGAGCTGTCTAAACATAACATAGATTGTTAGCATTTCTGCTGTCTAGACAGAACTAAAGGCCACAGGAAGTATGATCAGCTTTTAAAACAAAATGTTCAAGCTCACTTTGCCCAGGTGGCTGTTAACTGTGTTTTCCTGTGGGAAATATCGGAATACTCTACTTCATAAACTAAAAGAATAGTTTTCAAGGGCTGTTTCTCCTCTTTTAGTCTTAAGAACTTGTCTATTAATGACATTTGTGCTACTGCAGATTAGGTTGCTGTGCATACTTTTGTAAGACACCAAGATGGAAGTGATCTCAAGGTCCTGGTCGATCTTTGGGGCTACTGTTGTGGTATTCTGTCATGATGCCACCCAAGAAGAGAAGTTGGTTGACTGTGTCCTGTTATTGAAGTGGATGGAATGGATCATGTGAAATCTGAAAGTTGTTCACTTGCCGTAATGTTATATTTTCATAAGCCACATGCATCCAGTTCAGTGCGCTCCCCCCACTCACAGGCACACACACAATCACCATCCTGTATCTCCTCCTATGTTGTCATAATTAAGGAGATTTGAAGAAATGTTTTTTTTTTTTTTAGGTCTGTACACAATGACTTTTTACGAAAAAGTTTTTTGGTCCAAACTCAAATCTGGAGAGATGAGACATATGAGACATTTTGAGAACTGTAGGAGTTTTGAGCCAGGAAGAGTCTCAAGTGTAGAGTGACTGCTGCCTGTTGCTACAGGTTCTGTTTTTGGAAGTAGACAGATGTGAATCATGAAGATCTGATGCTATAATTATGTAACTTTTGTTTTCTTTTTCATAATCCTCATCATAATTAGTATATTTTCAATACAGTATTATTCTGCAGAAACTTTTATTAGATCTTTTATGCCTTCTATGGAAAGTACATTAATTGTATTTTATTTTATTTTGGTAGTGGTTTTAATGGGTTGTTGTTGCATATTTTTTTACAATCTCCTTAATGAAACAGGGTACTGCTTGAGAATCTACACAAAAGTTATGATCTGTTGTTGCAGTCATTCTTGAAAAAGATAACGTTTGGTTGTACACATACTTATGACAATACATATAGAAGTCTCTAAAAAATTACTCTCCTGTATTTTACATTTTTATAAATATTCAACTGCTTCATCAAGAAGTAGGAAAGTGAAAGCCTATTTCATTAAAATGACATTATCTGCTTTGAGGCAGTAAAACCTAGAGTAGATTATGTTACATATCTGGTACAAAGGATGAAACCCTGCTGCAGGTGTGGTGAGAGTGGTCTTGCTCTCCACTTCACCCATGACATTATATTTGCTTTTGTTAAAGGCAATTTTTGCTGAAGAGTGCTGTTAACTGTCAAGATCTCAGTGAAACATGTCATTTCCTTTTGTCTTGGAAATATGTTAAGCTTCCTGTGGTTATTAAACTTTCAAGGAAGACATTTTGTCAGTGTTTTTGGCATAAACGGCCACAGAAGAGTAAGAAAGTGAAGTACAGTCGTTTGTATCTAGATTGTAAAATTCCATGTATATCTGTAAACTGTTAATTCCATCCAAAAATAGAGTTTTGCTAAAACAAGACAGAAATCTTTGAAGATGGTATTTGTGTTTCTTCCTACTCACTTTATTCATCTGCTTTTACTGTATTTGTGTTTCTTCCTACTTTATTCCTAGGGGTATTGACTACATCTCTGATCTGCGATATATAACAATAAGTATCCTTTTCTGTGCATTTAAAGTATTTTTTGAGTGCATCTGCTTAAAAAAGAAAACCAAAAAATATATATATATACTTGTTTCCCGCCTTTCTAAGCTAGTGTAATCCAGTTTTCAGGATGTTCATCGTGTTTCACTGTTGCAGTCATTACTCTTGGGTTATCCTGCTGGCAGGCTACCCGCAGTCAGCCAGAATTCCAAAGTCTAGGTCTGGCGTCGGTTGCTGTCACCCCTTCCCTGACGTCAGTGCGCCAGGGGTATAAAAGATGCAGCTGACGCCATTTTCTTCAGTCTTTCTTGCCGCGCGGTGCCCGAAGCAAAGGCAGTTCGCAAGTGCCAGTCGGCCGACTCCTGAGATTTTCAATATGAATTTCAGAACCGAAGTCTTCATTAAAGCTAAGTTACCCCATTGGGGAAACTTTTTTTCTTCCTCCAGACTGATGTCAGAAAAAGTTAACAATTGTATTTCTTGTGGGAAGCAAATGCCTCATAAGGATTTTCACTCTTACTGTATTCCTTGCCTAGGCCCTTATCATAACGTTGCTAGCTGTCGGTTTTGTGCTAGATTTAACCAACGCACTATTAAGCGTCTGTTCGATTTTGCATTTCATTACTTTTGCAGAAGATTTAATTATATAATGCCGTCGGAACAGCCGACAACTGGAGTTTACAAAAAAACACAAGGACAAGGAAAAGGATAGGCATCCGAGGTCCAAAGCCGATGATGAGGCCTCCGTTAGGCCAGTCGCCGGTTCTCAGTGAGGTGCTTTCACAGCTCCTGGCGCCCGTTACCTCAGAGCCACAGGCCGCGTCCGACTCTCACGTGGAGCTGATTGGGCCTCTGGATACTCAAGGTATTGGACACTCGGAAATCATTCCCTCAGATGGGTCCGGAGCCGCTGAGCAGGCATCGGATTCTGAGGGTGTCTTCAGACCTACACAATTATATGTTAAACCATCTTCAGCTTCAAAGACTAAAGCAGCACTAAAGACAAAGAAACAAGTACAGCATTCTCCTACTCAGACTTCCATGCCTAAAAAACAGATGCTTAAAATTGCCGAAGACCTAATTACTTTGATCAGGGGTTCCCATCCCCCTCCTGATAAGAGGCCTAGGCAAGAGACAGAAAGTACAGTTTTGTACCTACCATAAATGTAGATGTCCGAATTGGATAGCATCTGCAGTCATAACAACTGGGTTGTCCTGTCGTCAGGCAGCCCTTCAGTCGGCCGGATTCCAAAGTCGGGTCCGCTTCGCTGATGTCGCACTTCACCCGACGTCATCTCTGTTGGTCTTCGGGTATAAAAGCATCAGCCGACGCCATTTTCTTCAGTGTTTCTTGCCCCAGATGCCAGAAGCCCTATAGAAGGCTAAAAATTTTGGATAGATGCCAATGTTTCCAAAAGATAGAGGTAAACACAAAAATAAGCATGTATGTACATAAATACAAACAAATACACCATGAAAGAAATCCCCACTAGCTAGCTATTAGAAGGGTAAACACCCTAGGAGTACCACAGAGGGAAGGAGGGAGGTAATCCTGACTGCAGATGCTATCCAATTCGGACATCTACATTTATGGTAGGTACAAAACTGTACTATGTCCTTCATGGATGCATCTGCAGTCATAACAACTGGGTAGAATACCAAAGCCAACTAGGGGAGGAGGAGGATAAAAGTAGATTATGGTGTGTTTAGGATCCCTTGCAGAACAGCAGTGGCAAACCCTGCTCGGGATCTGGAATATAGAGGTAAATTATAATGCTTGGCAAATGTATGCACGGAGGTCCAAGTAGCCGCCTCAATAATGTCTTTGGTAGCCACTCCTCGTAAGAAGGCTGTGGTAGTGGCTGTTGCCCTTGTAGAATGAGGTCTTATGTTCTGTGGAATTGGTTTTCCATGGAAGGAGTAACAGAATCGTATGCAATTTCCTATCCATTTGGAGATTGTCTGTTTGGAAATAGCTTTTCCTTCCCTTCCTGTTGCATAGGCTACGAAAAGTTGGTCAGTCTTTCTGCTATTTTTGTTCTGTCCAAGTAGTAGCGTAGCTGTCTATGTACATCCAAGGTATGCAGTATTCTTTCCCTCTGTTTTGTGGGTTGGGAAAGAAGGTAGGTAGGTGGATTGCCTGGTTTAAAGACACTCTGGATACCACCTTAGGCATAAATGTAGGATTAGTCCTCATGGACACTCTATCTTGGTGGAAGATTAGAAAGGGTTGCACTGCCATTAAGGCCTGTAGTTCTGAAACCCTCCTTGCTGAAGTAATTGCCAGTAGGAAAGCAGTTTTCCATGACAGGTGTTGTAGGTCTGCTGTTGCTGCTGGTTCAAAAGGTGATAGTGTCAATTTTTCTAGCACAAAGTTCAAGTCCCAAGCTGGCAATGGTGGTTTCCTTGGAGGTTTTACATTCTTGATTCCTCTGAGGAACTGCCTGAGCAAAGGGTGTGAAAAACAGGTGGATCAAAGCTGTATTCTGCTGAAATAGCTGATGCATGAATCTTGATGGAGGAGTAGGACAGGCCTGAATGAAGTAGTTCGCCAGATACTCCAGAATGTTAGGCATATCTATGTTTGATACATCTTTTCCTCTTTCAGAACTCCAAATGACAAACCTTTTCCATTTCCCAGCATAATTCCTTCTAGTTGAAGGCCTGCGTGCTTCAAGAATAATGTCTTTAACTCTTTGTGAAAGTTCTGTATTAGCAGCTGCTATGTGATGTTCCATGCAGTCAGTTGCAGCGTTTTAGGTTTGGATGCATGGTGCTGAAGTTGTTCTGAGTTAGCATCAAAGGCATCAGGAGTATTGGCCACATATTGTTCCGAGACATGCTCCTCAGCAGTGGGTACCAATGCTGTCTTGGCCAGTTTGGAGCTATCAGGATTATCCTTGGACGTTCCTCCTTGATTTTTAGTAGTACTTTGTGTATCAAGGGAAGAGGTGGGAATGCATATGCTGTTAGGCCTTTCCAGCTGAAGGAGAGCGAGTCCACTTTCCATGCTAGTGGGTGGAATGTCCTTGTGCAGAATTTTTTGAGCTGGTGATTGAGAGGTGATGCGAATAGATCTATCTGAGGCATTCCCCATTTCTTCGAGATGGTCTTGAAGATATCCTGCAGCTGCCATTCGTGGGCATCCGATGTGGTCCTGCTTAACATGTCTGCTAGAGAGTTTTCTTTTCCTGGCACAAATATTGCCTGTAACTGGATGTTGTAGCTGAGTGCCAGGGTCCACAGCTCCAAAGTCATTCTGCATAGGGGGTAAGAATGAGTGCCTCCCTGTTTGTTGATGTACCACATGACTGTGGTGTTGTCTGTCCTTATCAAGTGGTCCTCCTTGAGAAATGGTCTGAACTTTTGGATTGCCAGTTTTACTGCCAGCATTTCTTTTAGGTTGATGTGCAGGTGAAGTTGGTCCTGTGTCCACAATCCTTGTACGCATTTGTCCAGCATATGCGCTCCATCCTAGGTCTGAAGCATCTGTTGTGATGGTCTGGCTTGCTTGACCCTTGCGAAAGGGCAGGCCTGGGTTTGACTGGCATGCCTGAGCCCACCATAGGAACTCCTGTTTTAAGCATGGTATTAGTGGGATTTCCGCTTCTAGGCTGTGTCTGTGTTGGGACCATAAATTCTTTAGGTACCACTGTAGTTTTCTCATATGTAGTCTGGCAAATGGAACCAAGATTATGCATGATGCCATGAAACCCAAGGCCTGCAGTACCTTTCTTGCTGTTAACTTGTTCAGTTTTGTTAGTGCCAAGAAGTAAAGAGGGAGTTCTTTTGTTTTTCTGTAGTTAGGAATGCCATTTGTCTTACTGTGTCCAATTCCGCTCCCAGGAAAGTCCTTGTCTGGGATGGTATCAGTCTTGACTTTTGTAAATTGACTGTGTATCCCAGTGCATCAAGCAACTAAATGACCCTTTGTAAATCTGTTGTCAGCTTGCTTTTGTTGTCTCCTTGTATCAGGCAGTCATCCAGGTATGGATAAATTTGAATTCCTGTAGTCTGCAATGGGCGATTACTGATGCCAGGCATTTTGTGAATACTCTGGGCAGTAGATAAGCCAAAGGGCAATGCTGAGAATTGATAGTGCTCTGATCCTGCAAGAAATCTGAGGTATCTTCTGCAGATTGGTCGAATGGGGACGTGCAGGTATGCCTCCTTGAGATCTAGAGTTACCAGCCAACACTCCTTGCCCAGCATGGGAAGAAGTTGCTGTAGGGTCAGCATTTTGAATTTTGGGACAATGATGTAAGTATTCAGGGTGGACAGGTCTAGAATTGGTCTCCAACTTTTTCCTTTCTTGGAACTAGGAATAGTCTGGAGTAGAACCCTTTCCTTGCTCTGCTGTTGGCACTTTCTCCACAGCTCTCATGTTTGCTAACTCCATTATCTGTTGTAGAGCCTCTGTCTTTTGATTTGGAGGTAGATTTGGCATTCCTCTTTTGTCTGGTAAAGTGTGGAAGTGGAACCGTAACCTTGATCTATGGTTCAAAATCCACTTGTCCTTTGTTATGTGGTGCCAGTTTTTGAAAATAAGGTTAGCTTTCCGCCTAGAGGAGCTGCTATCTGTTCCCTGGTAGGCGGGTTTAGGATTAAGTCACTGTGGCTGTGTTGATGTAGTGGCAGGTGTTGAGTCTGTGCCTCTGTTGTTACCTTGCCACTGTCGCCCTCTGTAGGCACCTCCTCTGGATTGGTTTCTGCCTCTGGAACGCCTATTCCTGCCCCTTTGAGGTCTTGTGGAGTCAGGAAAGGACCAATTTTGGCAGGCCAGTTCCTGCTAAACCTTGGGGTTGAACCTGCAAGAAATCTTTAACTGTCTGGACTGATTTTGCCTTTTCTTCCATTTTCTTCATAACCTGCTGGGCAGGTGTACCAAACAAACTTGTTTTATCCATAGGAGCATCTAGCAATTTAGATTTAACATGATCTGGTAAAGCTTGCTCCTTTAGCCATGCATGCCTTCTAATTACAGTGCCAGTCATGGCTGATCTAAATGAAGCCTCCAGTGCATCATAGCCACATTTTAAAGAGTGGTTACTAACTTGCTGTATGTTATTTACCATTTCTAATACATATTTCTTATCAAGAGATTCATCAGTGGTTAGCTTTTTAGTTAACTGATCAAGCATAAACTCTTGGTATTGTATCATGTGAAACTGACAGTTTAAAGCTCTAGCTGAGAGAGTGGCTGAAGTGTAAACCTTTTTACCCCATCTGTCTAATGACCTTGCTTCCCTTTCAGAAGGAACAGGGTTTTTAGCTATGGTCGCGGCTACTGCCTTGGGACCCTGGGAAATAGTTTCGCGGTCTGCAAGAGGGGCCTTGTAAAGGTGGTGATGAGTATCTGGCACCCTGTAAAATCTGTCTGGTTTGGCAGGGGCTGGGGGTAAAGAATCTGGAGTGGAGCAGACATCATTGAAAGCATCATCCACCACAGAGAGAACAGGAGGTATAGCTAAGGGCCTGTGCTGTGGAAGGTGCAAAAAGGTCCTAAGTCTTTTCCTGGAGTCTGAAAAATCCTGTTGCTGCCATTGGAACTGTTCTCACATGGCATGCAAGGTTTCCCCAAAGGAGAATTCTTCTGGTGGGGAAGCAGCTGGAATGGATTCTTCAGCATCAGAATCTTCAAAATTGGAGAAAGGAGCCTCTGGCTGGTCAGTAATGTCTGATTCATCAGCAGAATCATCAGAGGACACTGGCTCATGGGGCTCTGCCCTAGGTCTCTTCTCTGGGGGCTGAGAGGCCCTGTCTGGGTGAGATTGAGATCCTCTAATTAATGAAATTAAATCTTATGCCAAAGTAAGCATTTGAGAACTGGAAGAGGGCCTGGTTGAGGGGGGTTTAACAGGCACTGTTTTAGTAGTAGAAAAACACACCAAAATATGTATTTAAAAAATATGTCTTTTTAAAAAATGTTTTTTTCCCTCCATTTTTTGAATTTAATTGTATAATTAATTGAATAATTGATGTAATTGATTTGTGTATAAAGACTGTTACTGTTTTGTAACGTACTGTGACCCATTGAAGGCGAGATGCCGAGGTACCAGGTCTTGTGGAGATAAAGGAGACTTTGCTGCTACATACTGGCTGTTTGGTGTGTTTTTCTATTTCTATTTTCTACGTTGTTTGGTTACTGTTTTAGTAGTCTTGGCTGCTTTAGCCCTGGCGAAGGCCTTAATGGACATGGCTGCTGGAGGCCTAGCAGCACCACGTGCTGGGGTAGAGACATCCAAGGGAATGGTGTCTGATAAGTCAGTGGTAAGCACCGTAGTGGGTAAAATTTCTGAGGCCGATTCAAGAGTGTTAGCAGGGACCTCAGTTGTAGAGATAGATTCAGCTGTATTTTGATCAGTTTTTTCGGTTTCGGCCGAAACCGAGACACTCGCGGTTTGCTTAACCATGGTTTCGGCCGAAACCGCGGACCGCGAGTGTCGGTCTTTTCTTTTTGGCAGAATGCGTAGTCGGAGGATCCGACGGCATAATATACGCAAAATCAGAACCGAAAAACTGTTCTGCAAACTCCGACCGACGACTAAGCGTCGTCGGTTGAAAGAAGCACAGGACGAACAGGCTGCTACGTCGTGAGCTGGGCCTAAGCAAGGCAGGCAGTAAGAGTGGAAATCTTTATGAGGTATTTGTTTCCCACAGGTTAAACAATTATTAACTTTTTCTGACATCGGCTGAGGCAAGAAAGAGTCCCCAACGGGGTACTTAGCTTTAGAAGTCTTCGAAGTAGTATTCGGTAGAAGTAATCTCTGGATCCGATCGACCGGCACTTGCGAACAGCTTCTGCTTCGGGCGCCACGCGGCAAGAAAGACTGAAGAAAATGGCGTCGGCTGATGCTTTTATACCCGAAGACCAACAGAGATGACGTCGGGTGAAGTGCGACATCAGCCGAAGCCGGACCCGGACTTTGGAATCCGGCCGACTGAAGGGCTGCCTGACGACAGGACAACCCAGTTGTTATGACTGCAGATGCATCCATGAAGGACATCATGATTCTTCTCATCAGGTTTCTATTTCCTCTGATTCCTCTTCTGAACAGGATTATTCCATGCTTCCCTATGAGGACTCTGAAGCTGAAGAATCCATTCCTTCAGCCTCTCCTCCTGAGGATTATTCTTTTGGGGAAACTCTGCATACCATGAGGGAGCATTTCCACTGGGAGAGCCAAGATGATTCTGACTCTAACAAAAGGCTCAGAGACTTTCTGCTACTTCCTCAGCACAGACCCCTTGCTATTCCACCTGTTCTAGACATTGTAGATGATGTATTTTCAGAGTCTGGCCTGTCCCCTGACTCTTTTCCCCCTGCACCTGCTAAGCCAGACAGATATTACAGGGTCCCAGATTCTCATAAATTCCTATATAAAAACCCCGCTTCTGACCCAGAAACTATATCTCAGGGTCTCAAAGGGGTCAAAGCTCCCACTGCAAAAAACCCTGTCCCCTCTGATAGGGATTCTAGGGCACTGGACAGATGGGGGGAAAAAAGTTTACACTTCTGCTACCTTGGCTGTAAAGGCTTTAAATTGTCAGTTTCATATGCTTAAATATCAGCAGTATTTAATGTCACTGCTTAAACAGAAAATGTTGACAAATTCTGAATGTGCAGAGAACAAGGAAATGCAGTATGTTCATTGTGTTTCACTGCTGCAGTCATTACACTTGGGTTATCCTGCCGTCAGGCGTCCCACAGTCGGCCAGAGTTCCAAAGTCTTGGTCCGGCATCGGTTGCTGTCGCTTCTTCCCTGACATCAGTGCACCAGGGGTATACAAGATGCAGCCGATGCCATTTTCTTCTGTCTTTCTTGCCGCACGGTGCCCGAAGCAAAAGCAGTTCGCAAGTGCCGGTCGGCCGACTCCTGAGATTTCAAATACGATTTCAGATCAGACGTCTTCAATAAAGCTAAGTACCCTGTTGGGGAAACTTTTTCTTGCCTCAGACCGATGTCAGTAAAAGTTAATAATTGTATTTCTTGTGAGAAGCAAATACCTCATAAGGATTTTCATTCTTACTGTATTCCATGCCTAGGCCCAGATCACGATGTCACTAGCTGTCGGTTTTGTACTAGATTTAACAAACGCACTATTAAACGTCTGTTTGATTTTGCACGCCATTATTTTGGCCAAAGGTTTAATTATACCATGCCGTCGGAGCAACCGACGACCAGAATTCACAAAAAAACGCAAAGATAAGGATAAGGACAGGCATCCGAGGCCCAAAACTGACGAAGCCTCTTCTAGGCCAGTCGCTGGTTCGCCGGTTCTCAGTGAGGCGCTTTCACAGCCCCTGACACCCGCTACCTCAGAGCCACAGGCCCCAACAGACTCCCACATGGAGTTGCCTAGGCCTCTGGATACTCAAGGTGTTGGGCCTACGGAGACTAACCCTTCAGATGGGTCCGGAGCCGCTGAGCAGGCTTCGGCTTCTGAGGGTGTTTTCAGACCTTCACAGCTTACAATTGCATCTACATTCAAGTCTAAAGCAACATTAAAGACAAAGAAGCAAGTACAGCATTCACCTGGACAGGCCTCCATGCCTAAAAAGCAGATGCTCAAAATGGCCGAGGACTTAATTACTTTGATCAGGGGTACCCATCCTCCTCCTGATAAAAGGCCTAGGCAGGATACAGACTATGATTCCTCTGACCAGATTTCTACATATTCTGACTTCTCTTCAGACCAGGGATATTCCTTACCCCCTATGAGGACTCTGATGCTGAAGAATCTATCCCTTCAGCCTCTCCTCCTGAGGATTATTCTTTTGGGGAAACTTTACACACCATGAGGGAGCATTTCCACTGGGAGGGCCAGGATTACTCTGAGTCCAAGAAAAGGCTCAGATTTTCTTTTATTGCCTCAGCACAGGCCCCTTGCTATTCCGCCAGTGTTGGATATTGTGGACGATGTGTTCTCTGAATCTAGTTTAAATCCAGATTCATTACCCCCTGCTCCAGTCAAGCCAGACAGGTACTACAGAGTCCCTGACTCGCACAAATTTCTTTATAGAAACCCTGCTGCTGACCCAGAAACTGTTTCCCAGGGTCCCAAAGGGGTAAAGGCCTCCACAGCTAAAAATCCAGTCCCCTCTGGCAGGGATTCCAGAGCATTAGACAGATGGGGGAAGAAAGTTTACACCTCAGCAGCATTAGCAGTGAGCACTTTAAACTGCCAGTTTCACATGCTTAAATATCAACAATATTTACTGTCTCAGTTAAAACAGAAAATGAGTACAAGTGCAGAACAACCTGATTTTAAGGAAATGCAGGATTTACTGCATGCAGCTGAACAAGTAGGTAAACATACTTTGCAATAAGGTTTTGATTCATTAGAAGCTTCTTGTAGAGAAGCAGTTACAGTATCTGTGATTCAAAGGCATGCTTGGTTAAAGGAACAAACCTTACTAGATCACGTTAAGGTGAAATTATCAGATGCTCCTTTACAGCAAGATATTTTATTTGGTGTTAAAGCAGAGGAAGTATTAAAGAAAATGGAGGATAAAGCAAAATCTATGCAAACAGTAAAGGATTTCTTACAGGTACAGCGACCAAGATTTAGCAGAAATTGGCCTACTAAAAATTGGTTCTTTCCAGTGTCAGACAGGCCACAAAGAGGCAGATACAGACGCCCAAGAGGCAGGTCTCAGCCCCAAGGAACTTGAGGTGAGGACAAGTCACAACCTTACAGGAAACAATCTCAATGACTTTCCACTTCCAATGCCAAACTCTACCCTACTGGCAGCTCCCTTAGGGGGAAAACTAGCACTTTTTTCACAAAACTGGCAAACAATCACCCAGGACAAATGGGTGCTGAATATTGTGTCTCAAGGTTACAGGTTCCACTTTCACACTTTACCAAGACTAAACGGAATGCCAGACCTGCCACAAAATCAATGGGCAGAGGCACAAAAACAAATTACAGCCCTCATGGACATGAGAGCTGTTTAAAAAGTACCACAGCAGGAACAAGGGCAAGGTTTTTACTCAAGACTCTTCCTGGTCCCGAGAAAGAACAAAGCCTGGAGACCCATTCTAGACCTTTCCACTGTAAATACTTACCTGGATGTTCCGAAATTCAAAATGTTGACACTACAGCAGCTCCTTCCCATGTTGGGCAAGAAAGCTTGGCTTGTTACGTTGGACCTCAAAGAGACATACCTGCATGTCCATCAGATTTGTCAATCAGACAAAATTGCAGAAGATACCTCAGATTCAAAGCTGGTTCAATGTACTACCAATTCTCTGCACTGCCCTTTGGCTTATCTACTGCGCCCAGGATCTTCACAAAGTGCCTGGCACCAGTAATTGCGTTTTGCAGGCAAAAAGGAATTCAGATTTATCCATACCTGGACGACTGCCTGATTCAAGCAGAGAGCAAGGACATTCTTTTAAAGCGTTTGGCGTTTGTAAAAAAGTTATTAAGTTGCCTAGGGTACACAGTAAACGAAAAGAAGTCAAAACTAGTGCCCTCACGAGGTAATATTCCTGGGTGCCAGCTTAAATACAACAGCCCAGATGGCTTATCTCATGCCAGACAAACAAGGACACCTGACTCAGTATTTTTAATTGATGGCAACAAAGTCCCAACTCCCTGCAAGAAAAATTCTGCAGGCCTTGGGATTCATGGCATCCTGCATACTTCTAATTCCATATGCCAGACTGCATATGAGGAAATTACAATGGTACCTAAAAAGGGTTTGGAATCAACACACTCACAGCTTGGAAACGGTAATACCACTAATTCCCTGCCTGCAACAGGAGTTTCAGTGGTGGGCACAGGCATGTCAACTCAACAAGGGTCAGCCTTTCACACTACCCACAGCCAGGCAGACTTTAACAACAGATGCTTCGGATTACGCCTGGGGAGCACACATGGCAGGAAAATGTATTCAGGGCAAATGGACCACAGACCAAATGCATCTACACATCAATCAAAAAGAGATGTTGGCTGTACAAAATGCCCTAACAGCTTTCAAGGACCTTCTGCATCCAGGACAATTACTATTAAAGACGGACAACACCACAGTAATGTAGTACATAAACAAGCAAGGGGGCACTCATTCTTACCCCCTATGCAGACAAGCCATGACTTTGTGGAACACAGCTCTAACTTATCAAGTTCAGCTGCAAGCACAATTCCTGCCAGGAAAGAAAAATACTCTGGCAGACGACCTAAGCAGAAACATCATGGATCCTCATGAGTGGAAATTAAATCCACAAGTTTTTAGCATGATAATGCAAAAATGGGGGTGCCTGGACATAGATCTCTTTGCCTCCCCACTGAACTGCCAACTACAAAAATTCTGCACAAGGACTTGTCACACGCAAGCATGGAAAGTGGATGCTCTTTCGTTCAGCTGGAAAAGCCTACACGTTTATGCCTTCTCTCCTTTCGAAGGTTCTCCATAAAGCCAGACAAGAAAAAACACAGATGATTCTGATTGCTCCAGACTGGCCACGCCAACATTGGTACCCAATATTAAAGAACTTAACTCGAGGCCCACCTTGGATTTTGCCTCAAATTCCACACCTGCTGACTCAACAAAACAATCAGATCCTACACAGTCAGCTCAAAACCTTATCCCTGGCTATATGGCAGATTCATTAGCCAGACAGACAACACCTCTCTCAAAAGCTGTTATGGATGTCATTTTGGAGGCCAGAAGGCCTAGCACCAGGAAATCTAATTCAGAAAAGTAGAAGAGATTCTGTGCCTGGAACGAGGCTCAAGGCCTTGACCCTCTTGTCCCTAACGTACCTCAGATACTACAATACTTAACTGAGATGCTGGACAAAGGACTAGCCTTCTCATCCATTAAGATCCACGATTCTGCCATCTCGGTTCATTACAACACAGATCCTCCTGTTTTCTCTCATCCATTGCTAAAGCAGTACCTCAGAGGGGCAAAAAACACAAGACCACCCCGGAGAGCACCAACACCTACTTGGGACCTCAATTTTGTCTTGGAAAAGCTCACTTTACCTCCTTTTGAGCCAGCCAATGCAGCAGAAATAAAATATATGTCATGGAAAACTGCCCTGCTACTGGCAATAACCTCAGCACGAAGAGTCTCAGAACTACAGGCACTAATGGCAGTGGAGCCCTTCATCATTTTTCACCAAGACAGGGATTCCTTAAGAACAAACCATTTATGCCTAAGGTGGTATCCAGTGTGGCTCTCAACCAAACTATTCACTTGCCAACTTTTTATCCAAACCCCCAGAATAAAGGGGAGAGAATTCTACATTTCTTGGACATACACAGACAATTACACTTCTACTTGGACAAAGCAAAAGCTTTCAGGAAAACTGAGCAATTGTTTGTATCCTATGGTGCAAAATCACAGGGAAAGGCTATTTCTAAGCAGACCATTTCAAAGTGGATAGGACACTGTATCCGGTTCTGCTACACACAGCATGGGAAGCCTGTACCATCTAACATTAGACCACATTCCACGAGGGCAACTTGAACTTCTACTGCCTACCTTAGAGGAGTACCTACCAAGGACATTTTGGAAGCTGCAACTTGGAGTTCAGTGCACACCTTTACCAAGCATTACCACTTGCCTCTTTACTCCAGATCCAGTGCTGGCTTTGCCACTGCAGTTCTGCAGGACCTCATAGCCACACCAAATCCTCTCTAGAACCAGCCACCCTGACTCAGCTTTGGGATTCTTCCCAAGTGTAACGACTGCAGCAGTGAAACACGATGAACATAGTACAATTTTGTACCTACCATAAATGTAGATGTTTGAGTGTCTTCACTGCTGCAGTCCTGGTTACCCACCCGCCTTCCCCTCTTTCTTAGCTGGGTCTTATCTATATCTTTCTACACTATACTTTTTATGTGGTTTATTTTCTGGCTACTAAAGGTTATGTTTTTACCTTCTGTGTGTTTTGTAAGCAATATGTATTGCCTATCCTTTTTGGGGCACCTGACATCTGGGGCAAGAAAAAAATGAAGAAAATGGCGTTGGCTGCATCTTGTATACCCCTGGCGCACTGACGTCAGGGAAGAAGTGACAGCAACCGACGCTGCACCAAGACTTTGGAACTCTGGCCGACTGCAGGACTGCCTGACAGCAGGATAACCCAATTGTAATGACTGCAGCAGTAAAGACACTCGAACATCTACATTTATGGTAGGTACAAAACTGTACTATTTATTGCATGCAGCTGAACAAGTGGGAAAGCATACTTTGCAGTGTGGTTATGATTCACTGGAGGCCTCTTGCAGGGCCGCTGTTACAGGTTCTGTTATTAGAAGGCATGCTTGGTTAAAGGAACAGAATCTGCCTGATCATGTTAAAGCAAAATTATTAGGTGCCCAGTTACAGCATGATACTTTGTTTGGTGCTAAAGCAGAAGAGGTGTTGAAAAAAATGGAGGATAAAGCGAAATCCATGCAGACAGTTAAGGATTTCTTACAGGTACAGCCACCCAGATTTAGCAGGAACTGGCCTTCTAAAAATTGGTCCTTTCCAGTGTCAGACAGACCACAAAGAGGCAGATGCAGGCGTCCCCGAGGCAGATCTCAACCCCAAGGCTCATACAAGCCTAAACAATGGGGTTCTCCTACCTCCAAAAGCGGAGAAGACAAATCACAGCCTTACAGGAAACAGTCCCAATGACTTTCCTCTGCCAGATCCAAGCACTTTTCTTTTGGCAGCCCCCTTAGGGGGAAAACTAACACTTTTTTCATCAAACTGGCAAATGGTTACCAAAGACAAATGGGTCTTGAACATAGTGTCCCAAGGCTACAGATTCCATTTTCACACCCTACCAAGGTCAAAAGGTATGCCAGACCTGCCACACAATCAATGGGCAGAGGCACAAAAGCAAATTACAGCTCTCATGGACATGAGGGCCATTCAAAAAGTACCACAACAAGAGCAGGGGCAAGGATTTTACTCCAGACTTTTCTTAGTGCCCAAAAGGACAAAACCTGGAGACCAATACTGGACCTATCTATACTAAATACATTTCTGGAGGTACCAAAATTCAAGATATTGACTCTACAGCAGCTACTGCCCATGCTGGGCAAGAAGGCTTGGCTCATAACTTTGGACCTAAAAGAGGCATACCTGCATGTCCCAATCGTTCAGTCTTGCAGAAGATACATCAGATTCATAGCTGGCTCAATGCACTACCAATTCTCTGCACTGCCCTTTGGCTTATCTACTGCACCCAGGGTCTTCACAAAATGCCTGGCACCAGTAATTGCATTTTGCAGACAAAGAGGAATTCAAATATATCCCTACTTGGACGACTGCCTTATTCAAGCAGCGAACAAAGACATTCTACTAAAGCATCTGGCATTTGTAAAAAGATCACTAATTTGCCTAGGGTACACAGTGAAACGAAAAGAAATCAAAACTAGTGCCCTCTCAAGAGATAATATTCCTGGGTGCAAGCTTAAATACAACTGCCCAGCTGGCTTATCTCACGCCAGACAAACAAAAACAACTGACTTCCTACTTCAAAAAATTGGCAACAAACACCCAGTTATCTGCAAGGAAAATCCTGCAGGCCTTTGGTTTCATGGCATCCTACATTCTACTAATTGCATATGCCAGACTGCATATGAGGAAACTGCAATGGTATCTAAAAAGTGTTTGGACTCAGCATTGCCACAGCCTGGAGACAGTAATTACACTCATTCCCTGCCTGCAACAGGAGTTTTGATGGTGGGCAGAGGCCTGTCACCACAACAAGGGTCTGCCATTCAGTTTACCCACAGCCAGAGACTGACAACGGATGCATCGGATTATGCCTGGGGGGGGCCCATATGGCAGGAAAATGTATTCAGGGCACATGGCCTGCAAGCCAGATGCATCTTCACATCAATCAAAAAGAGATGCTAGCTGTTCAGAATGCCCTGACAGCTTTCAAGGATCTACTTCATCCAGGACAGCTACTGATAAAGACAGACAATACTACGGTCATGTGGTACATAAACAAGCAGGGAGGTACACATTCCTACCCCCTCTGCAGACAAGCAATGACCTTATGGGACACAGCATTGACTTATCAAATTCACCTGCAAGCACAATTCCTGCCAGGAAAATCAAATACTCTGGCAGACGAACTAAGCAGAAACCTCATGGATCCCCACAAGTGGAAACTGGATCCACAAATCTTCGGCATGATAATAAGGAAATGGAGATGCCCAGACATAGATCTATTTGCCTCCCCTCACAACTGCCAATTACAGAGATTTTGCACAAGGATTTATCACAAACAAGCATGGAGAGTGGACGCCCTATCCTTCAGCTGGAAAAATCTAACAGTATATGCCTTTCCTCCACTGCCTCTCCTTCCCAGGGTACTCCTAAAGGTCAGACAAGAGAAGCCAAAAATTATTCTGATTGTACCAGACTGGCCACGCCACCACTGGTACCCAATCCTAAAGAGCTTGTCTCAAGGTCCAGCATGGATATTGCCTCAAACTTCTCACTTGCTGACCCAACAAAACAATCAGATCCTGCACAGCTAGCTCAGGACCTTTAATCTGGCAGCATGGCGGATAATGTATCCATTCAGAACACTCCTCTTTCAAAAGTGGTTATGGATGTTATCTTGGAGGCCAGGAGGCCCAGTACCAGAAAATGTTATGCAGAAAAATGGAAGAGATTCTGTGCTTAGAACCAGGAACAAGGCATTGACACGTATGTTCCAAATATCCCTCAGATTTTACAATACCTAACTGAGATGCCGGACAAAGGCCTTTCTTTTGTATCAGTTTTAAGATTCATGCCTCTGCCATTTCAGCCCATTACAATATGGAACCACCTATCTTTTCCCATTCTTTAATAAGGCAGTACCTCAGAGGGGCCAAAAACATCAGGCCTCCAAGGAGAGCACCAATTCCGCCATGGGACCTCAATTATGTCTTGGAAAAACTCACACTGCCTCCCTTTGAGCCAGCCTCAACAGCGGATATAAAATTCTTATCCTGGAAAACAGCTCTGCTCCTAGCAATAATCTCAGCAAGACGAGTCTCAGAGTTACAAGCACTCATGGCTGTGGAACCTTTTATCATTTTTCATCCAGACAGGGTTTCTCTGAGGACAAACCCAACATTTATGCCTAAGGTGGTGTCCATTGTGGCCCTCAACCAAACCATTCACTTGCCTACCTTTTATCCAAACCCACAGAACAAGGGTGAGAAAATTCTGCATTCTTTGGACATACACAGGCAGTTACGCTTCTACTTGGACAGAACTAAAGCTTTCAGAAAGACTGAGTAACTTTTAGTGTCATATGCTGCAGGTTCACAAGGAAAGGCCATCTCAAAACAGACCATTTCTAAATGGATAGGCCATTGCCTCGGTTTCTGCTATTCTCAACATGGCAAATCCAGTGCCTAAGGGCATTAGGCCTCATTCCACCAGAGCAGCAGCCACTTCAGCAGCCTTCCTCATAGGAGTACCAACCAAAGACATCTTAGAGGCTGCAACTTGGAGTTCAGTGCACACTTTTACAAAGAGCTACCACTTACCTCTTTACTCTAAATCCAGAGCAGGCTTTGCCACTGCAGTTCTGCAGGGCCTCATAGCCTCTCCTATTTAGCCCAGCCACCCATCCTCAGCTTTGGGATTCAACCCAAGAGTAATGACTGCAACAGTGAAACACGATGAACATAGTACAGTTGTGTACCTACCATAAATGTAGATGATCGTGTGTATTCACTGTTGCAGTCCAGGTTACCCACCCACCATCCCCCTTTTCTTTTCTGGGACTTATCTGTACTTCTCTATCCTATACAACCTATGTGGTGTATTTGCTTGTAGATGAAGGAAATGTTTATTTTTGTGCATGCATACTTATTGGCATATTTTTCAGCCTTCCAATTTGGGGGCACCTGACATCTGGGGCAAGAAAAACTGAAGAAAATGGAGTCTGCTGCATCTTTTATACCCCTGGTGCACTGACGTCAGGGAAGGGGCAACAACAACCGATGCCAGACCTAGTCTTTGGCCGACTGTGGTTAGCCTGTCAGCAGGATAACCCAAGAGTAATGACTGCAACAGTGAATATACTTGAACATGTACATTTATGGTAGGTACACAACTGTACTTTAGTGCTGAATTCAGGGCTGTGTTGCAAATCTCTGTGTTTGCCCATACTGTACTTGGATAGAAGGAAGTTTGTTCATCTGTGAGAGAGGGGAGCTTTGAGCAGCCTATCTGTCCCTGGAGGAGTGGTTTCAGCCCAGAAATTAGTAGTTTATTGGTCATTTTGGGCTAATTTCTATCTCTTTCATTTCCCTGCTATAAATACCATATTTGCCCAGTTTTGCGCGCCGGGTTGCTAGGGTAAAACTATTCCCGGCTCCACAAAGTCTTCTCTTCAATTTTTCCCTTGGAAATAGACAAACTTTCAACTTAAGCAGTCAAGCCATTCATTTCTCAGCCCGGCAATTGCTCAAAACTTATAGCAAGCACTTAGCACTAGACCCTCCTGTACCGTACAGAAGGACAAGGCTCTCTATTCGACTTTACCAGCCATCCAGTAAAACAGTTCACTGTACCTATCCAGGCATGTCCAAAGGGCAGTTTCAGGTGTGCTCTCCAGTTCATCTGGTTAATCTGGGCATTTTGAGGCAATGTTACAACTGCCTCATGTACACAGACAACCCTCTCCTCCTACCACCAAACACTAGTACATGCAAGAGATGCAATTGTACAGCCAAACTGGAGGCTAAACTCTCTCGCCCCAAGACTGGGTCAGACAGTCAAGAGGAGAAGGGAAGTACTTGCATCACACCACCAGTCTCACATAGACCCATTGAACCAGCACTGGCAAAAAACACACATAAATACATGAAAACATACTCGGAGGCTCTAAATAAAAATCTGTAAAACCAACAGAGACCTCCAACGCAAACATCCAAGCAACCTCCACCACCCAACACAAACCATGAAACACATACTTCACAAAACCAGTGTGCCCTGCAGTCACAGCCCTTAAGGCAAAATAACATACCCAACATACTAGTAATTGGTGACTCTATAGTCAGACACACTGACATCCCACTCACTAGGCTGAATAAGGAGAAGGTTACTGTTAGCTGCCTGTCGGGTGCCAGGATCTGCCACATAACACAAGCACTCAAGTCACTCCAGAACAAGTACAAATATGACTCTGTCATTGTCCATGTTTGTGTGAATGACCTGAGCCATACCTCCCTGGACTACATGAAAAGAGACATGGAAAAGCTGTCTGATCACGTAGCCCAGGCCGGTATGACCCTGACCCTGAGTAGCATCCTGCCCTCACCAAGAATGATACCACGGTATAAAGAAAAAATTCTCGATTTCAGCAATTAGCTAAATTTCTGGTGTCATTCAAAGGGGATCCAGTGTCTGCCCACCTGGGATGACATGCTCGACAAGCCACGCTGCTTCGCTAGACGCAGCTTGCACCTGTCACCCTTAGGCTTTTGAATACTGACCAAGGCTCTTGCCACCCCCATAGTGCATTTTTTAGGCAAGGCTCAAAAGACAAACCCGCCGTCGTAAATAGCACAAGTAACAAAAAACTGAGGGTAATGCTACTCAGTGTCAGAAGTCTAAACCTCAAAATGCATGCACTCGAGGCACTCCCGAATATGGAGAAAATCAATATATGTGCAGTAACAGAAACCTGGTTTAAGGCTCCAGAGAGCACCCCAGCACTGCCAGGCTACAATGCCATACATTTCAGCCACAGAACCCAAACCAGAATACAAAAGGCGGGGGCATATCCATATTCATCAAGGATACCCACACCTCCAGGTTAGTGGCGCAGCACGATGCTTCAGAGATCATCCACGTGCAACTAACATGGGCAAAACTGCAATTCAAATTGTAGCTTGCTACAGATCACCCCCCATGTCCCAGGACCCCCATTACGCATTTCTGGAAACACTGGGAAACATAAAGGTCCTACCAAACACCCTAATATTGGGTGATTTCAATTACGCAAACATTAACTGGGAAAACTACTCAAGTACTAGCTCCCTTGCCCAACATTTCGTAGAATTTATAAACTCAAACGCCCTGGTTCAACTGGTCAACAATCTCACCAGAGGTGACAACATATTGGACCTGGTCATTACCAACATGGGCGACCGGTGTTCCACACCGGAGGTCAACCCCTTGCTGGTTAGATCTGACCATAAACAAATCACTTTGGATATCTACATTCCGCCCCCACCCCTGGACAAGAAAACCACCGTGAAAAACTTTTCAAAATCAAGCTTCACATTAAGACCAAGGTGGAAAGTTTCAAAGCCCCCATGCTGAAGGATAACGCTGCCCAAGCTGCAAAATCCTTTCCTAATGCATTCTACGGGCACCTACAAGAATGCATGGATTGTGCCATCCCAAGCAAAACCAAGACTCACTCCTCCAAGAAAAGGAAACCAGTCTGGTGGACTCCTGCCATAAACAAGCTATACAATAGAAGGAGAAGACTAATACATAAGAGTAAAATCCCAAGAAGGGAAGACTTCCCTGATCAGTATCAGCAAGAAACTATGATCCCTCATAAAATCATCCAAGGCGAGCTTTGAAAGCAAAATTGCCAAGGACTCTGAAGATAACCACAAGGCATTCTTTAGCTATGTCAAGAATCTAAGTGGCAATGCTCAGATCTGCTCAGAGTTAGTGCAGAATGGCACAAAATACACTGAACCGACCGATATCGCCAACATCCGGGCAGATAGGTTCAGTGCAAGCTTCACCCCCAAAAGGGCCCATAACCATACCAGAAGAATGTAGAGTCCCTGAAATCACAGACACTCAGGTTAAAACAGCCCTCTCCAAAGCCAAAAACACAGCATCAGTGGGACCGGACGGTGTCCCAGGCTGCGTCCTACACAAGCTCAAAGACGAACTAACCCCTCACCTAAACACACTGTTCAAACTCAGCCTCTCCACAAGCTACGTACCCATAGAGTGGCACACAGCAACGGTTAGTCCACTCCACAAAGGTGGAGCCACAACAGACCCCGGGAACTATCGCCCTTTAAACGTGACTAGCTTGGTCTGCAAGGCTATGGAGCGCATCATCATGGAACTCATTAACAGAGACATTTGGAACCTCCAAACAGTGGACCCTACCCAGTTCGGCTTTAAGGGCAGATCATGTCTCCTAAACCTGGTGGACTTCTTAGTTACCAAGGCTATAGACGAGGGAAAGGTGGTACACACAGCCTACCTAGACCGCTAAGGACTTCGACACCATTCCCCATTCTGGTATTCTAGACAAGCTCACCAGCCTGAACATAAACCCCTACATCACAAGATGAGTTGCCAGGTGGCTCATGGACAGAACCCACATGGTGAGAGTTGCGGGAGCTAGGTCCGACTCTAAACCGGTTGCAAGTGGCATTCCCCAGGGCTCATTCCTAGGACCCCTCCTGTTCGGCATATACTTCTCAGAGGTACAGGCAAGCACGGGAGGGCTATGGCTGACCAAGTTTGCAGACAACTGCAAACTAGGAGCTATAACTGACTCTCAGGCTGACACAGACATCCTCCAAAAAGGTCTCACTGAGACAGATACCTAGTGTCAAAATCATGGCCTCAAGCTAACATCCCCTTTGGAAAAAACAAAGTACCCACAAACTACCACATAGGTGGTAGTCCCATAAATATGGAAGACATAATAAGGGATCTGGGGACCCAAGTAGATAGTAATCTCACCTTTGATAATCACATTGCCAAAGTGGTTAGAAAATCCTTCTACGTGGCCCACCAAATCACAAAAGGGTTCACATCCAGATCAAAAGAGGTCACTGTGCCCCTCTACTCATCACACCCATCATAGAGTACAGCACCCCTTTTGGGATGTACCTTACAAGACACCTGCAACAGCTGGAAAGACCACAGAAGTACCTCACCAAGAGGATCACTGGCCTCCAACAGGATGCCCTATGCAGCTCGACTGACGAAACTCCAGCTGTACTCGGTTGCATACCGCCTACTCAGAGGTGATCTCTGCCTGACATACAAGGCCATGTCCAACCCAGAATTGATGGACATGCTCCACCTAAAGAAAACCTTATCCCCTTGAGCCACACGCTCTAGGGATCTAAACCTCACCACAACAATAAATAGGACGTGCTGGAGGGATAGATTCCTGTCCCAGAGACTTCCCATGCTTTGGAACAAGATCCCAATCTACATTAGGCAGAGCTCCTTGCTAACGCTCTTCAAAAGAAACCTTGACGAGTGGATGGGAAACAGAAAGTTTACCCCGGGGATCACTTCAGTGGCTCTGCTGGACAGAGGCACAGGGAACTAATCTAAGGGGGTGGCGAAAGCCAACACATTCTGGCTAGGCTTATAAATCCTTTTGGGCAGATAGCCTAGTACCTGCCTATGAACCATTTAAAAGCATTGAAGTTCTGCTGATGTAGTAAGTACCTCACATAACTACTGTTTGAGAGTTGCCCATAGTGTGCATGCTAAAATTCTGTCTTTACTTTAGTTAGGAGAGTGAAGTCTGCTGAAGAAAAATTGTGCTGGCATACTAATTTTGAAGAGATAACTGAAAGCTGAAAACAGGAGTAACTTGAGATGTTCATCGTGCATACAGCTGCAGTCATAACAGATGGGTTATCCTGCCGTCAAGCGGGTCCTCGGTCGGCCGAATTCCAAATTCTAGGTCCGGCGTCGGTTGTCGTCGCTTCTCCCCTGATGTCAGTGTGGCAGGGGTATAAAAGAGCCAGCCGACGCCATCTTCTTCAGTCTTTCTTGCCGCGCGGTGCCCGAAGCAGAAGCAGTTCGCAAGTGCCGGTCGGCCAGCTCCTGAGATTTACGAAAATATTTCAGCCGAAGTCTTCTTGAAAGCTAAGTACCCCGTTGTGGAAACTTTTCTTGCCTCAGACCGATGTCAGACACAGTTAATAATTGCATTTCATGTGGGAAGCAAATACTGCATAAGGATTTCCACTCTTTCTGTATTCCTTGCTTAGGCCCAGACCACGACGTCTCGGCCTGCCGTTTTTGTGCTAGATTCAACAAACGCACTATTAAGCGTCGGGCAGAGTTCGCCCATCACTATTTTGGTAAAAAATTTAGTTATATTATGTCGTCGGATACTCCGACTCCAGTTTTGAGTAAAAGACGCAAAGATAAGGACCGACATACGAGGCCCGCAACTTCTACTGACACCACGCTAAGGCCGACCACCGGTTCTCCGGTTCTCAGCGAGGCACCTACGCAGCCCCTGAGTACCGATGACACTTCATTACCGGTGTCTTCTGTGCACGAGGTCGCAGGCTCCTCGGCCCCCATTCCAACTACAGATACCGACGCCACTTTTGGCAGGTAAACCCAGAGTTTAGACAGGCCTGCCATTTCTCAAGGTGTCTTCAGGCCTTCCTCCTTCTCTATTAAGGCTTTAACAAAATCTAAAGCAGCCATGAAAACTAAAAAACAAGGACCACAGACCCCCTCTCAAGGCCCTATGCCTAAAAAACAGATGCTCAAAATGGCTGAGGATTTGATTACTCTTATCAGGGGTTCTCAACCCCCCTCGGACAAAAGGCCCAGATTAGAGGAAGACTACC
The DNA here is from genome assembly GCF_019279795.1 of Protopterus annectens. Lineage (NCBI taxonomy): Eukaryota > Metazoa > Chordata > Ceratodontiformes > Protopteridae > Protopterus > Protopterus annectens. Next base: position 1,587,047,503 of record NC_056733.1, read on the forward strand.
CTTCCTCAGATCAAGCCTCTCTGAACATTCTGAGGACCAGGAATATGCATATTCCCCGTTTGAAGACTCTGATAAGAGGAGTCCATTCCCTCGGTCTCCCCCCCTGAGGACTACTCTTTTGGGAAAACCCTACATACTTTGAGGGAACACTTTCACTGGGAAGGCCAAGATTACTCAGATTCCAAGAAAAGGCTCAGGGATTTTCTCTTGCTCCCCCAGCATAGGCCTCTGGCTATCCTTCCTGCCTTAGATATATTAGATGATGTGTACACAGAAGCCAGCCTCAACCCAAATTCTTTACCTCCAGCTCCTGTTAAACCAGACAGGTATTACCGGGTTCCGGATTCACACCAGTTCCTATACAAAAGCCATACTGCTGACCCAGAAACTATTTCACAGGGTCCCAAGGGAATTAAGGCCTCTACTGCTAAAAACCCATTACCTTCAGAGAAGGATTCCAGAGCTTTAGAAAGGTGGGGGGGGGAAGGTGTATACCTCGGCCACTTTAACCATGAGGGCATTAAACTGTCAGTTCCATATGTTAAAGTATCAACAGTTTTTATTATCTGAGTTGAAAAGCAAAATGACACAACCTGAGCAACCAGATTTAAAAGAGTTGCAGGATTTGTTGCATAGTGCAGAGCAAGTGGGTAAACATATCTTGCAGTGTGGTTTTGATGCTTTAGAGGCCTCATGTAGAGCTGCTGTTACAGGGTCTGTCATACGTAGACATGCTTGGCTCAAAGAACAAGCCTTACCAGATCATGTCAAAGCTAAATTACTAGATGCACCTCTTCAAAAAGATGTATTGTTTGGTGTTAAAGCTGAGGAGGTACTAAAGAAAATGGAGGAAAAGGTGAGATCAATGCAAACAGTGTAAGATTTCCTGCAGGTACAACCTCCACGTTTCAGCAGAAACTGGCCTTCAAAAAATTGGTCCTTTCCGGCCACGGACAGACCTCAAAGAGGCAGATACAGGCGCCCGAGAGGTAGAGGGCAATCTCAAGGATCATTCAGAGCCAGGCAATGGCAAGCTCCAACCCCAAGAGGTGGAGAAGATAGATCACAGTCATTCAGAAAGCAGACACAATAACTTTCCCCTTTACCTGCCAAGCAAAGCTTTAATGGCAGCACCTTTAGGCGGAAAACTGGCATTATTCTCAAAAAATTGGCATATTGTCACAAAAGACAAATGGATCCTGGACATTATAGACAGAGGCTACAGATTCCACTTTCACACCCTTCCAAAAATGAGAGGCATGCCAAACCTGCCACAAAATCAAAGGGCAGAGGCACAAAAACAAATTTCAGCTCTCATGGACATGAAAGCTATTCAAGAGGTGCCTGCAAAAGAACAAGGTCAAGGGTTTTATTCCAGACTATTCCTGGTACCAAGGAAAGACAAAGATTGGAGACCTATTTTAGATCTTTCCATCCTAAACACATATTTACAGGTACCAAAATTCAAGAGGCTCACATTACAGCAGCTTCTTCCCATGCTGGGCAAGGAATCTTGACTGGTAACATTGGACCTCAAGGAGGCATACCTGCATGTCCCTATCGGACAAGATTGCAGAAGATACCTCAGGTTTCTTGCAGGTTCAACACATTATCAATTCTCTGCATTGCCCTTTGGCTTATCTACTGCACCCAGAGTGTTTACGAAATGCCTGGCATCAGTAATTGCCTTCTGCAGACTTCAAGGAATACAAATATACCCCTATCTGGATGACTGCCTGATCCAAGCGGACAGCAAGGACATACTTCTGAAACACCTGGTGTTTGTGATAAGACTGTTGAACTTTCTGGGATACACAGTCAACAAAAAGAAATCAAAACTAATACCCTATCAAACAATAATTTTCCTGGGTGCCAGCTTGAATACAAACACCCAGATGGCCTACCTCACGCCAGACAAACAAGGGCAACTATCTCAATACTTCAGCAAAATGGCAACCTTCACCAGGCTGACTGCAAGGAAAGTCCTGCAGGCTCTGGGATTCATGGCATCTTGCATCCTGCTGATCCCATGTGCAAAGCTGCATATGAGGAAACTTCAATGGTACCTAAAAAACTTATGGTCTCAACACAGCCACAGTTTGGAAACAATTATACCACTCATTCCATGTCTTCAAAAGGAATTTCTATGGTGGGCTCAAGCATGCCAAAGAAACAAAGGTCTCCCTTTCTGCATACCTCAAGCAAATCAAATCATCACAACAGACGCCTCGGACTATGCCTGGGGGGCACACATGAAAGATCAGTGCATTCAGGGAAAATGGTCCCAAAAAGAGAAGCACCTACACATCAACCAAAAGGAAATGCTAGCAGTGCAAAATGCTATTATGGCCTTCAAAGACCTACTGCATCCAGGCCAGCTATTGATAAGGACAGACAACACCACAGTGATGTGGTACATAAACAAACAGGGGGGAACTCATCCATACCCCCTGTGCAGACTAGCCATGACCCTTTGGAACACAGCTCTGGAATTGCAAATCCAACTTCAGGCACAATTCCTGCCAGAGAAGGAAAACACACTGGCAGACAGCCTAAGCAGAAATATGACGGATCCACACAAATGGAAGTTGCATCCTCAAGTTTTCACAAAGATAACTCGGGCATGGGGACAGCCAGACATAGATCTCTTTGCTACCCACAGAAATTACCAACTGAAAAAAATTTGCTCAAGGACCTATCATCCACAGGCCTGGAAAGTGGACGCACTTTCCTTCAATCGGACAACATTGACAGTCTATGCCTTTCCGCCTCTCCCTCTGCTGCCCAAAGTTCTATTAAAAGCCAGAGCAGGGAGGCCGAAAATGATTCTCATTGCTCCAGACTGGCCAAGACAACACTGGTATCCACTCCTGAAGAGCCTGATGCATTCCCCACCATAGATCCTACCTCTAGTGCCTCTTCTGTTGTCCCAGCACAACTTCAAAACTCTTCACAGCCAGCTCAAAACCCTAAATCTAGCCGCATGGAGAATCCCTTGATTTCACAACATACCCTCCTCTCCAAGGAGGTGCAGGATGTCATCTTGGAGGCCAGAAGACCTTATACTAGAAAAGCCTACTCCGGCAAATGGAAGCTGTTTTGTGCCTGGAATCAGAAAAAGGGCCAGAATCCTTGGGTAATAAATATACCTCAAATATTACAGTACCTAGCTGAGATGTTAAACAGTGGACTTTCCTTCTCCTCCATCAAAATCCATGCTTCAGCCATTTCTGCACAATACAACACAGATCCTCCTTTATTCTCTCATCCTCTCTTAAGACAGTTCCTCAGAGGGGCTAAGAATATAAAACCCCCAAAGAAACCACCAGTCCCTGCTTGGGACCTCAACTTCATATTGGAAAAACTGACCCTTCCTCCATTTGAGCCAGCTGCTTCAACAGAACTACAATATTTGTCATGGAAACAGCCTTCCTTCTGGCTATCACCTCAGCACGCAGGGTTTCGGAACTACAGGCACTCATGGCTGTGCAACCTTTCATCATTTTCCATCAGGACAGAGTTTCCTTACGAACCAACCCTACCTTTATGCCAAAGGTAGTTTCCAGCGTAGCCTTGAATCAGACTATCCACTTACCTACCTTTTACCCTAACCCACAAAACAAAGGGGAAAGACTACTGCATTCCTTGGACATTCACAGACAACTACGTTATTATTTGGACAGGACAAAGCCATTCAGGAAATCCGAGCAACTCTTTATGTCCTATGCTACAGGTGCTCAAGGAAAGGCCATCTCCAAACAGACAATCTCAAAATGGATAGCCCACTGCATACGCTTTTGTTACTCATTTCATGGAAAAGCTGTGCCTTCAAGCATCAGGTCCCACTCCACAAGGGCCACAGCTACCTGTGCAGCTTTCCTCAGGGGGGTTCCTACCAAGGACATTTTGGAAGCAGCTACTTGGAGTTCAGTGCACACTTTCTCCAAACACTATCACCTTCCACTTTACTCAAAATCTAGAGCGGGATTTGCCACAGCTGTCTTGCAGGGCATCCTGGCTCCTCCTAGTTCCACTTAGTGCCTGCCACCCCTACTTAGCTTTGGGATTCTACCCATCTGTTATGACTGCAGCTGTATGCACAATGAACATAGTACAGTTTTGTACCTACCATAAATGTAGTTGTTCGAGTGCTCATACAGCTGCAGTCCAGGTTTCCCTCCCCCCATCCCCTCTTAGGACAGGCCTTATGGCAAACACCTTCTCATACAACCTATTTGGGGTTTTCTTTTATGGTGTATTTGCTTGCAAATTACTGTTTTTTGTTTATTCTTTATTGCATGACTACATAAGTTTATGTTTTGCCTTCCTTCTGGGGACACCTGACATCTGGGGCAAGAAAAACTGAAGAAGATGGTGTCAGCTGGCTCTCTTATACCCCTGCCGCACTGACATCAGGGAAGAAGCGACGAAAACCGACTCCGGACCTAGACTTTGGAATTCGGCCGACCGAGGACCCGCCTGATGGCAGGATAACCCATCTGTTATGACTGCAGCTGTATGAGCACTCGAACATCTACATTTATGGTAGGTACAAAACTGTACTTTTTTTCACATTGGGAAAGAACTGGAGAGCACACGAGAAATGCCATCCATTTTTATACCAGAATGAGAAGTGAGTAACATCGAGCAAGGGGGGACAATCCTAGGAAGTGAATACTAATGGGAAAAAAATGATAATCAGCACTGAGGAAGTATGACTGCTGTGTTTTGTTTTTGCTGCAACAGCCTTTCTCAAATCTCCATTTTGGTGAGAAGCATGCACAAGATTTATGTGGATGGTTGACTTAAATTAGAAAGTGTACAGGTACTGAGAGTCTGATCTCTAAAACATGTCTCAGTCGTAGCAGTTTTGCCAGTGAAAACTGAGTAGTAATGGTAGCAGTAATGTCTTTATTACAGTAAGAATTTAGTCCTTGCATAAATTCTCTCTTGAATGAACATGTTATTTACCCTTTCTTGAAGCCCTTACAAAGGATAGAAAATGAAGCAGAGATGAGAGGGGAGCAGCACTCTCTTGGAGGATTCAGTTATCCAACTACACATCACCCCCCAACCTTGCCTCCTTCTGTACCACTGCAGTACCTTCCACATGACCACTTGCATCAAGAACTACCATTTGGAGTGGTGAGTTATTTTCTTCTCATTTTAATTTCTGTGACTCCTTGAGTTTCTAAGTCAACTTTTAAATTAATGCATTTTCTCTGGAGAGCCTAACATAGGAGCCTGTTGTTCTTTCTCCTATGTATATACATTTTAAAATGAGTGTAACTGTGTCAGGAATATGTGGATCGCCCTGCTAAAACCATTAAGCGTAACAGTTGCAGTATTCTTCACTCTTGGGATATCCTGCCCAGGATAGCCGAATGTCCGGCCAGCATACTAATGCCTTTGCACTTTCTGGGTGTTGTATGTCAGATGTACTAGGTGTAAGGTACATAAGTCACATTCAAGTGCCTAATTCTCAGAACTTCTTGTTGCCAGTCAGAACTCTTACCTTTGAATTTGCTCTGCAAGCTGTTTACCAAGTTGGTTCAACAACCGAGCCTTCTGAAGATAAGTGCCCCATTGGAACCTCTTTCTTCCTTGTTTATTCTTTTTGCTTTAATTTACATTTCATCCAGGATGGGAAAATGTAAGGGGGGGTGGCAGATTCCCCATAAAGATAGATACGATAAGTGCCTTTTTTGTTTGGGTATTACACACGATCATATGCAGTGTGGGATAGTTTGTCCCTAAGACACCCTGCAATCTTCTGTCATCTCTTTTTATTTATATTTGAAGATCCAGAAGTTGAAACTTTTGGCTCTGGATATCATGGCTGAATGATGTTCAACTGCCACTTAGGAAAGCCAAAATGGGATGTTTTGATCCTGTTGTCCAGCCTTCTTTGTACGTCTCCAGGTTAGATGAAGAACCAGAGGGCCATCCACTGCCTATGTCAGCTCTCTCTGCCGTGGCACAGTTGAAGGCTGACACAGAGCTGTCTACCCACATGTCCACTAAGGCTATATGCCTACGTTTGACGCAGATGTGAAGGGGGAGCCGTTGGTGATTATTTCAGAGGAGCCTATGGGGATTCCCCAAATGCTTGTTATGGAAGAGGTGCATGGTACCCTCACTGAATCTCAGCAGGGGTCTGAACCTCCTAAATTAGTTTAAGCTTTTTTTTTTTCTTTGAAAAAGAAGCAGAAGTCTTAGCATCACCACAAAGAATGGCAGGATTTTACTTTGGAGCTTTGCAACACTCTTTTGACTGTTAAAGCCCCTGCAAGGATTTTCTGTTCCTGCTTCTGTTCCCAGGTCTTGCACTCCTTCCAAATGTCCTAGGGAATGTGATTCTTCTGATGACAAGTTAGGCCCTGATGAGGAGTCATTGGCTTACTGTTCTCATATCCACTCTGTTCTTGCTCTGGGTCCTGAAGAGGATTACATTTTCCTGACTCTGCTATGGAAAAATTGCCTTTTGGAGTTGTGGTGGTACGTTTGATGGAACAGTTTAAGTGGAGCTGTTCCCAGGTTTCTGACGTTCAGAAAAGATTCTATGAATTCTTGCAAATAGATTCTTCTTTGCCATCTGCATTCTCTGTAGTGCTAGATGCCCTTTTGGGTACTTTCACTGCAGATTCTCAACTTCCTGCCTCTGAGAAACCAGGTTCTATAAAGTTTCTGAAGTTCAAAAGTGTTTTGTATAAAAGCCCTCTCTCTGATTGATTATGCTGTTATTTCAGTAGCCACTGATAAACCATTAAAGTTGCTGATTTCTTTTAAGCTTTTTACCTGTTAATAAGTACAGCCTTGCCATGGACAGGAAGGATAAAAAAAGTATATACCTCTGCTTCTTTAACATTTAGGGTTATTAATTACCAGACCCATATGACTAGCTTTTCTCTCTCTTCATGGAGGCATCTGGCTGATATGACTGATTCAGACAGTAAGACTTCTGCCATTTCATTTTAGAGCTCTGCTTGTCAGATGGCTTGTTCTGTTAAATGTAGATGTTCTTCATCTCACATTGCTGCAGTCCTTACTTATGGGTAGTCCGCTGTCCTCGGTCGGCCCGAATACCAAAGTATTAGGCTGACGTCGGTCATGGGCGCCTAGATCTGACATCAGAGCGTCAGGGTATAAAGGCGCATGACCGGCGCCATATCCTCAGTCTTTTGCCGCATGGTCCGATGCAGAAGCAGCGTTGCAAGTGCCGTTCGCTCTGAAATTTTTGTTTTGAGTTTCAGACCGATACTAAGTTGGGCTAAGTACCCGTTGGGAATATTTTTGTTTTTCTTGCCTCAGTTACTTACCGGATGTCAGAAAAAGTGAATAATTGTATTTCTTGTGGGAAACAGATACCGCATAGGGATTACCACTCGCTTTGTATTCCTTGTTTGGGTCGGAGCACGACGTAGTCGGGTGTCGGTTTTGTGCTAGGTTTAATAAGCGCACTATAAAACGGAGGTTAGATTGCGCTAGGTTAGTCTTTGGCAAGAGGTGTAATTATAATATGCCGTCGGATGTTCCGCCCGCTTCTACTAAGAAGCGCAAAGACAAATCTTTAAAGCCTAGGCAGGATGATTCGTCCGTTTCGGACGCCGGACCTTTAGAAGCTACAGCTGAACAGGTGGATCCGGCTGAAGTTTCTGTTGAGTCCCAGGGGGAAACTTTAATTTTACAGGATGTGGCCTCTCAGGAGGCAGGTCAGGCTGAAGGGGCCTCTCAGGTTACTATTCTCCCTTCTATGCCTAAGGTAGTTAGGTCTTCTGCTACTGTTTCTAAGGCTTCTTCTAAGGGCAGGTCTGTTTTGCCTTCCTCTGGTGTCAGTTCTGGTTCTTCAGGGTCAGTGCCTAAAAAGCACATGCTTAAAATAGCAGAGGATTTGATTACTTTAATTAGAGGTTCTATGCCCCCTCCTGATAAGAGGCCCAGGATGGAGCCAGAGTTGGAAAGTTTGGAGCAGGCCTCAGATGATTCAGAGTCTTCTGCTGAAGACATTCAAGATTTCCCTCCTTATTCTGATTCTGATGCAGAGGATTCTACTCCTTCTGCTTCTCCTCCAGAGGATTTTTCGTTTTCAGAAACTCTGCACTCCATGAGGGAGCATTTTAAGTGGGAAGGACAGGATTACTCTGATTCACGGAAGAGACTTAGGGAGTTCTTGTTTTTACCACAGCATAGACCCTTAGCTATACCTCCGGTTTTGGATGTTGTTTCAGATGTTTTCTCGGAAGCCTCCCTTAATCCAGATTCTGTGCCTCCTGCCCCAGTTAAACCGGACAGGTATTACAGGGTGCCTGAGGCTCATAAATATCTGTAAAAGAGTCCTAGGGCGGACCCAGAAACTATTAGTCAGGGGCCTAAGGGTGTTAGAGCCTCTGTTGTTAGGAATCCGGTTCCTCTGGATAAGGAAGCTAGAGCTTTGGATAGATGGGGTAAGAAGGTGTATACCTCTTCTACTTTAGCAATGAGAGCTTTGAACTGCCAGTTTCATATGTTGAAGTATCAGAATTTCCTCCTTTCTCAGCTAAGATCTAAAGTGGATGCTTTGGCAGAGGGCATAGAGTGTAAAGAATTGCAGGATTTAGTGCATGTTTCTGAACAGGTGGGTAAGCACTCTTTGCAATGTGGTTTTGATGCTTTACAGGCTTCTTCCAGGGTGGCTGCCACTGGTTCAGTTATTCGTAGGCACGCCTGGCTTAAGGATCAGAATTTGTCTGAGCATGTTAAGTCTAGAATTCTGGATGCCCTTTACAGTCTGAAGTTTTGTTTGGTCCTCCTGTGGAGTCAGTCTTAAAGAAAATGGAAGACAAGGCTAAGTCTATGCAGACTGTTAAAGATTTTTGCAGGTACAACCTCCAAAGTTTAGTAGAAATTGGCCTACTAAGGGGTGGACGTACCCTTCTTCTGATTCTCAGTCTAGGGGTAGATCTAGGCGTGGTAGGGGCAGAGCTCAGAGTACCTTCAGGCCGAGACAATGGAGTTCGCCTGCTCAATCTGCTGGTGAGGGCAGGGGCCAGTCCTTTCGTAAACAGGCCCAATGACCTGCATTTTCAGCTGCCAGATTCTTCTTGCCTGGCAGCTCCTTTGGGAGGAAAGCTGGCTCTTTTCAAGCAAAATTGGCATTTAGTCACCCAGGACAAATGGGTATTGGACATTATAAACCGAGGTTACAAGTTCTATTTCCATACCATGCCTCCTTTCAAGGGCATGCCAGACGTCCCTCCTCGACAAAGGATAGAGGCTCACAGACAAATTTCTTTACTTCTTCAAATAGGAGCTATACAGCCAGTTCCTCTGTCAGAAGTGGGCCTAGGATTTTATTCTCGCCTGTTTCTAGTTCCAAAGAAAGGGAACACATGGAGACCAATTTTGGATTTATCTGTCCTCAACACTTACCTGGACATTCCAAAGTTCAAGATGCTGACTTTACAACAACTTTTACCTCTGTTGGGAAAAGATCATTGGATGGTTACTCTGGATCTCAAAGAGGCTTACCTTCATGTTCCTATCAGGCCCAGTTGCAGGAGGTACCTGCGTTTTTGGGCTGGAAATTTACATTATCAGTTCTCTGCATTGCCCTTTGGCTTATCTACTGCCCAGAGTGTTCACAAAGGTTCTGGCTCCAGTGATAGCCTTTTTCAGACTAAGAGGAATACAGATTTATCCTTATTTGGACGATTGCCTGATTATTGCACAAGAAAAGGACGAACTTCTTCATCATCTACAATATGTGATGGCAGTGTTAAGATGCCTAGGGTATTCTGTGAACGAAACAAAGTCCAGTCTAGTACCCTCTCAGGACATGTGCTTTCTGGGTGTGAGACTGAATACAGCTTCCCAGATGGCTTTTTGACCCCGGACAAACAAAGAAGCCTTTCTCTTTATTTCCATCAAATGTCTCTACGGTCCAGGCTGACTGCAAGGACAGTCCTTCAAGCCTTGGGGTTCATGGCATCTTGTATTCTGGTGCTTCCCAATGCCAAATTGCATATGAGGAAGCTTCAATGGTATCTCAAAAATGTATGGACACAGCACTGCCAAGATCTAGACACTGTCATTCAGATAATACCTTGCATTCAGAAGGAGTTGTTGTGGTGGGCTCAGGAATGTCACCTAAACAAGGGACTCTATGTGACCCGGCCAGAGGCGAGTCAGATTCTAACGACAGATGCCTCGGACAAGGCTTGGGGAGCACGCCTCAATGGAAAATGGGTGCAAAACACGTGGCCTGTCAAACTCCAACATTTGCATATCAACTTGAAGGAAATGTTAGCAGTCCAGTTTGCATTGATGGCTTTCAAAGATTTACTTCACCCAGGGCAGGTGTTGATTCAAACAGACAACACTACTGTCATGTGGTACATCAACAAGCAAGGGGGAACCCATTCTTACCCTCTTTGCAGGCAAGCGATGATTCTGTGGGAAACTGCTCTCAATCTACAACTCAATCTTCAGGCAAGGTTTCTTCCAGGAGCACAGAACTCCTTAGCAGATGTGTTGAGCAGACAAATAGTGGATGCTCACGAGTGGAAATTGGATCCTCATGTATTTCAAAAGTTGACAGTGTTATGGGGAACTCCAGACATAGATCTGTTCGCTTCTCCACTAAATTACCAGTTGCCAAAGTTTTGCACAAAAATGTTTCATCACACAGCTTGGAAGGTGGACGCTCTATCATTCAGTTGGAACAATCTGCATGTATATGCCTTTCCACCTCTGCCTCTTCTTCCCAAAGTACTTTTGAAGGCCAGACAAGACAAGCCAACCATGATTTTGATAGCACCGGATTGGCCTCGACAACACTGGTACCCACTACTGAGGAGTTTAGTACGAGAACCTCCATGGCCTCTGCCTTTGATTCCGCACCTTCTGTCAAAAGAGGACAGTCACTTCCTCAATGTCAAGATTCAGTCTCTGCATCTAGCAGCCTGGCATATTCTGTTTTAGACTCTGGAGGGTCTCAGCTTCCACAACAAGTTTTGAATGTTATTTTGGAGGCCAGGAGACCTAGTACCAGGAAAGTTTACGCTGATAAATGGAGGAGATTTTTTGTTTGGAGCAAAGGGAAGGACTTTGATGTCTCCAAACCTGATTTAAGTGTTGCTCTTCAATATCTTACTGAATTATTGGACAAGGGTTTGTCTTTCTCCTCGATAAAGGTCCATGCTGCAGCCATTTCTGCTCACTATGATTGTGACCCTCCTTTATTCTCTCATCCTTGGTTTAAGCAATTTCTTAGAGGGGCAAAGAATATAAGACCCCACGAGAGCTCCTACTCCTGCTTGGGATCTCAATTTTGTGTTGGAAAAACTTACTCTACAACCTTTTGAGCCTGCAGCTACTGCCGAGTTAAAGTATTTGTCATGGAAAACTGCTTTTTTGTTGGCCATTACCTCTGCAAGAAGGGTTTCTGAATTACAGGCCCTCATGGCAGTGGAGCCTTTCCTGATTTTTCATAAGGATAGGGTATCTTTGCGTACTAATCCTTCCTTTATGCCTAAAGTGGTTTCTAGTGTGGCCTTAAATCAAACTATTCATTTGCCTACTTTTTATGCAAACCCCCAAAATAGAGGGGAGAAAATGTTGCATACTTTGGATATTCACAGGCAGTTACGTTATTATTTGAGCAGAACCAAGGAGTTCAGACAGTCTCAGCAGTTGTTTGTTTCTTTTGCTTTGGGTTCACAGGGTAAACCTGTTTCAAAACAAACTATTTCTAAATGGATTGGGTTTTGTATTTCTTTCTGTTATTCCCATCATGGTAAGGAGATCCCTGCTGGAATCAGGCCTCATTCCACTAGGGCTACTGCTACTTGTACGGCCTTTCTAAGGGGGGTAGCTACAAAAGACATTTTGGAGGCAGCTACTTGGAGTTCAGTGCATACTTTTTCTAAACATTACCACCTTCCTCTTTATTCTAAGTCTAGGGCTGGATTTGCCACTGCAATTTTACAGGGCATTTTAGCGGCCCCTAATGCTTTATGATTTTTACCATCCTCCCTTTCCCGTTGCTTTGGGATTCTACCCATAAGTAAGGGCTGCAGCAATGTGAGATGAAGAACATAGTACAGTTTTGTACCTACCATAAATGTAGATGTTCGAAGATCCACATTGCTGCAGTCCAATTTACCCTCCCTCCTTCCCCACTGTAGTTTGACATGGTGCTATGCTTTAGGTGAAAGTTGTTGATGGGCATGTTTTTTGGGAGGTGTTCTGTTGTTGGCTGTGGCCTTTCTGGTTTGGCCTTCTGACATGTGGGGCAAGAAAAGACTGAGGATATGACGTCGGTCATGCGCCTTTATACCCTGACGCTCTGATGTCAGATCTAGGCGCCCATGACCGACGTCAGCCTAATACTTTGGTATTCGGGCCGACCGAGGACAGCGGACTACCCATAAGTAAGGACTGCAGCAATGTGGATCTTCGAACATCTACATTTATGGTAGGTACAAAACTGTACTTTATGATACTTCTGATGCCTCCTGTAGGGCAGCTGCATTTGGATTTGTAATGAGGTGGTATTCTTGGTTGCATCTCCAGACTCTGCTTGAAGACATCTAGGCCAAATTAGACTCCCCCTCAGACAACCAGAATCTCTTCAGCACTGGTGCTGCTGAGTTGTTTAAGATGTTTCAGGATTGGGGTAAAGTAATGCAGGCTTTGAAACAAATATGTTTCCTCTTCCTAGTTTCAGAGAAATGATCTATCCAAGCCTTTCTTTGTTCATAAGCAAACTAAACAGCCTTCTTTGGGGATGAGGGTTTCTAGGAGAGTTTTTCCAGGCAAGCTTTCTCAGGGCTGTAAGGTTAAAAAGCCTCCTTTTCTTGACAAATCTGATTCGGTTTGACATTTAGCCATTCATGCCCCTTGGCCAGATTTCTCTGTCCCACAGGTTGACTGTTACTTTTCCTGTTTGACAACAGATCACCACAGACAGTTGGGTACATTCCATTATGCAAAATGGTTATTTTATTGTCTGGAAGTCCCTTCCTCCATTCTCATGTCTTCCCCAACCTCCTCTTTGTCGGCTCCCACATTTCCTTCAGTTCTTCAGAATCTGTTGGTATAGGATAACCATCCAGCCTGTCTCCTTTTCTCGGCAAGAGCAAGTTTTCATTCCAGGATATTTCTGGTTCCTATGAAGGAGGGGGTGCGGAGGCACATTCTAGACCTGTCCTTTCTCAACACCTTACTCAAGGTTCCTTCTTTCAGGATGTTGACTCTTCTGACACTTTTACTTCTTTTGCATCACTTTTCCTTCTGTTGCATTCCCAAGTTTTTCTGGTATCCCTGAATTTGAAGGACACTTACTTCCACATTTCTGTTTTCTTTCTCTCTCTCTCTCTCTCCAGGAAGTTTGTTTCTCCATTTCTTCCTCTCATTATCAGTTCTCTGCTTTGCCTTTTGGTCTTTCTACAGTTTCAAGGGTCTTTATTAAATGTCCGGCCCCTGTAATAGCCTTTTACAGACTTCATGAAATTCAGATATTCCCTAACTTGGACAGCCTTTTTATTCAAGCCCCCTCTCAGCAGGTCCTGTTTCAGTATCTACACTTCACTATGCTTCTTCTACTCAGTGTGGAGTTCGCCCTTAATCACCAAATGTCTGTGTTGACTCCCTCTCAAGACCAAGTGTTCCCAGGTTAAGATTCAGATCTTTCCAATGTTTGCTTGCATCCCATCTGCCAAGGTCCCTTCTTTGACTACTTATTTCCAGATGTTCATCGTGCATACAGCTGCAGTCATAACAGATGGGTTCTCCTGCCGTCAGGCTGGTCCTCGGTCGGCCGAATTCCAAAGTCTAGGTCCGGCGTCGGTTGTCGTCGCTTCTTCCCTGACGTCAGTGCGACAGGGGTATAAAAGAACCAGCCGACGCCATTTTCTTCAGTCTTTCTTGCCGCGTGGTGCCCGAAGCAGAAGCAGTTCGCAAGTGCCGGTCGGCCAGCTCCTGAGATTATGAAAAATTTGGAAACCGAAGTCTTCTTAAAAGCTAAGTACCCCATTGGGGAAATTTTCTTGCCTCAAACCGATGTCAGACAAAGTTAATAATTGTATTTCTTGTGGGAAGCAAATACCGCATAAGGATTTCCATTCCCTCTGTATACCTTGTTTAGGCCCAGACCACGACGTCTCGGTCTGTCACTTTTGTGCTACATTCAACAAACGCACTATTAAGCGTCGGGCGGAGTTCGCCCAGCATTTTTTTCGGAAAGCATTTAACTATACCATGTCGTCGGATACTCTGACTCCGGTTTTGTCTAAAAAACGCAGAGACAAGGACCGACACTCAAGGTCCGCGGCCTCTACCGACACCACGCCAAAGCCGACTACACGTGGTCCGGTTCTCAGTGAGGCGCCTATGCAGCCCCTGGTTACCGACGACACATCTTTGGCGGTGTCTCCTGTACCCGAGGTCGCAGGCTCCTCGGCCCACACCCCGACTACAGATACCGAAGCCACTCTTGGCGTTGAAACACAGAATGTGGACAGGTCCACCTCCACTCAAGGTGTCTTCAGACGTTCCTCTTCTTTCTCCATCAAGGCTTTCACCAAGTCTAAAGCAACCATGCACCCTAAGAGACCAGCTACACAGGGCCCATCTCCAGGCCCCATGCCTAAGAAACAGATGCTTAAAATGGCTGAGGATTTAATTACTCTAATCAGAGGTTCTCTGCCACCTCTGGACAAAAGGCCCAGAGTGGAGGAAGATTAACCCTCCTCTGATCAGGGCTCCATTATTTCAGAACACTCTGATGATCAGGAACAGTCTTACTCCCCTTTTGAAGACTCTGATGCAGAGGAGTCTATTCCTTCTGTATCCCCCCCTGAGGATTACTCATTTGGGGAAACTTTGCATACCTTAAGGGAACACTTCCACTGGGAAGGTCAGGATTATTCAGATTCCAAGAAAAGGCTCAGGGAATTTCTTTTGTTACCCCAGCACAGGCCTCTGGCTATACCTCCTGTCTTGGACATCCTAGATGATGTTTACTCTGAGGCCTGCCTTTACCCGGACTCTCTACCTCCAGCTCCAGTTAAGCCTGACGGGTACTACAGGGTTCCTGACTCACACCAATTTCTTTACAAAAGCCATGCTGCTGACCTAGAAACCATCTCACAGGGGCCCAAGGGAGTTGAGGCTTCCATTGCCAAAAATCCATTGCCTTCCGGTCCAGATCCTTAGAAAGGTGGGGAAAAAAGGTATATACCTCGGCTACCTTAACCATGAGGGCCTTAAACTGCCAGTTTCATATGCTGAAATACCAACAGTTTCTGTTATCTCAATTGAAAAGTAAAATGTCACAACCTGAACAACCAGACTTGGAGTTGCAGGATTTGATGCATAGTGCAGAACAAGTGGGTAAACATACCTTACAATGTGGTTTTGATGCTCTAGAGGCCTCATGTAGAGCTGCTATTACAGGCTCAGTCATACGTAGGCATGCCTGGCTCAAGGAACAAGCCTTGCCTGATCATGTCAAAGCTAAATTACTAGACGCCCCTCTTCAAAAGGATGTACTATTTGGGGCAAATGCTGAGGAAGTATTACGGAAAATGGAGGAAAAAGCTAAATCAATGCAAACTGTGAAAGAGTTTCTGCAGGTTCAACCCCCACGTTTTAGTAGAAATTGGCCTTCCAAAAACTGGTCCTTTCCTGCCACAGACAGACCCCAAAGAGGCAGATACAGGCGCCCGAGGGGCAGAGGACAATCACAAGGATCGTACAGAGGCAGACAATGGCAAGCTCCTACACAAGGAGGTGGTGAGGACAACTCACAATCTTTAAGAAAGCAAACCCAATGACTTTCCCCTTTGCAGGCCAACAAGGTCTCAAATGGCAGCCCCCTTAGGATGAAAGCTGGCACTATTCTCAAAAAATTGGCATGTTGTCACAAAGGACAAATGGATACTGGACATTATAAACAGAGGCTACAAATTCCATTTTCATACCCTTCCAAAAATGAGAGGCATGCCAAAACTGCCACACAATCAAAGGGCAGAGGCACAAAAGCAAATTTCAGAGCTTATAAACATGAAAGCTATTCAGGAGGTACCTACACACGAACAAGGTCAAGGTTTTTATTCCAGGCTATTTCTGGTGCCAAGGAAGGGAAAAGATTGGAGACCTATTTTGGATCTTTCAATCCTAAACACATTCCTACTCGTACCAAAATTCAAGATGCTCACTCTACAGCAACTTCTTTCCATGCTGGGCAAGGAGTCTTGGCTGGTAACATTGGACCTCAAGGAGGCATACCTGCATGTCCCAATCGGACAAAATTGCAGAAGATACCTCAGATTTCTTGCAGGTTCAACCCATTATCAATTCTCTGCATTGCCCTTTGGCTTATCTACTGTGCCCAGAGTATTCATGAAATGCCTGGCATCAGTAATTGCCTACTGCAGACCTCAAGGGATACAAATATACCCTTATTTGGACGACTGCCTGATCCAAGCGGACAGCAAGCACATTCTTCTGAAACATCTGGCTTATGTAATAATGTTATTAAACTCTCTGGGATACACAGTCAACAAAGAGAAATCAAGGCTAATACCCTCTCGGAGTATAACTTTCCTGGGTGCCAGTTTGTACACAAACACCCAGATGGCCTACTTCACGCCAGAGAAGCAGGGGCAACTAATTCAGTATTTCAGAACACTGGCAAATTGCACCAGGCTGACTGCAAGGAAAATCCTGCAGGCTCTGGGATTCATGGCATCTTGCATCTTACTAATCCCATGTGCAAAGCTGCATATGAGAAAACTACAATGGTACCTAAAAAACATATGGTCTCAACACAGCCACAGTTTGGAAACAATAATACCACTAATTCCATGTCTGCAAAATGAATTTCTATGGTGGGCTCAAGCATGTCAAACAAACACAGGTCTTCCATTCAGCAAGCCTCAAGCAAATCAAGTCATCACAACAGACGCCTCTGACTACGCCTGGGGGGCGCACATGACAGACCGGTGCATTCAGGGCAAATGGTCCCAAAAAGTAAAGCACCTACACATCAATCAAAAAGAAATGCTAGCAGTAATAAATGCTATTATAGCTTTCTAGGACCTTCTACAACCAGGTCAACTATTGATAACGGACAACACCACAGTTATGTGGTACATAAACAAGCAGGGAGGAACACATTCTTATCCCCTATGCAGACTGGCCATGTCACTTTGGAACATGGCCATGGACTTACAAATGGAACTACAAGCACAGTACTTGCCAGGCAAGGAAATCACGCTGGCAGACAACCTAAGCAGGAATATGACAGATCCACACGAATGGAAGTTGCATCCAAAAGTTTTTACAGAAATAATCCAAGAATGGGGAAGGCCAGACCTAGATCTCTTTGCCTCCCACAAAAATCATCAATTGACAAAATTCTTCTCGAGGATCTTCCATCCAAAGGCCTGGAGAGTTGGACGCTCTCTCTTTCAGTTGGACATCAATGACAGTTTATGCCTTCCCGCCTCTTCCTCTGCTGCCCAAAGTTCTGTTGAAGACCAGACCAGAGCAGACAGACCAAAGATGATCCTCATTGCTCCGGACTGGCCAAGGCAACACTGGTACCCACTCCTGAGGAGCCTGACGCATTCCCCTCCATGGACCCTGCCTCTAATGCCTCTTCTGACTCAGCACAGCTTCAAAACTCTTCACAGTCAGCTAAAAATGCTCAATCTAGCCACATGGAAGATTCCTTAGCATCACAGCAGGCCCTACTCTCCAAGGAGGTGCAGGATGTTATTTTGGAGGCCAGAAGGCCATCAACTAGAAAAGCTTACTCCGCATAATGGAAACGTTTTTGTGTCTGGAAGGGCCAGAACCCTGGAAAACCGAATTTACCTCAAATGCTACAATATTTGGCTGAACTGCTAAGCAGTGGACTTTCGTTCTCCTCCATCAAAATCCATGCCTCAGCCATTTCTGCAGAATACAACACTGATCCTCCTTTATTCTCTCACCCTCTTTTAAGACAGTTCCTCAGAGGGGCTAAGAATTTAAGACCTCCAAGGAAACAACCAATACCTGCTTGGGATCTTAATTTCATTCTGGAAAAACTGACTTTGCCTCCTTTTGAGCCAGCTGCCTCATAAGATTTGCAATATTTGTCCTGGAAAACCGCTTTCCTTCTGGCTATCACTTCAGCTCATAGAGTTTCAGAACTACAGGCTCTCATGGCTGTCCAGCCTTTTATCATCTTCCATCAGGACAGAGTTTCCTTACGAACCAACCCGTCCTTTATGCCTAAAGTGGTATCCAGGGTAGCTTTAAATCAGGCCATACATTTACCTACTTTTTATCCCAATCCTCAAAACAAAGGGGAGAGATTACTACATTCCTTGGACATCCACAGGCAACTGCGTTATTATTTGGACAGAACAAAACCTTTCAGAAAATCAGAACAGCTCTTTGTGGCCTATGCGGTAGGAGCTCAAGGAAAGCCAATTTCCAAACAGACAATCTCAAAATGGATAGCCCACTGCATACGCTTTTGCTATTCCTTTCATGGCAAAACTGTACCTACAGGCATTAGAACTCATTCCACCAGGGCCACAGCCACCTCTGCAGCTTTCCTCAGAGGAGTTCCTACCAAGGATATTTTGGAAGCAGCCACTTGGAGTTCTGTGCATACCTTCTCCAAACACTACAACCTACCATTATACTCCAAATCTAGAGCAGGCTTTGCCACTGCAGTCTTGCAGGGCATTTTGGCTCCTCCTAGTTCCACCTAGTGCCTACCACCCCTTTCTTAGCTATGGGATTCTACCCATCTGTTATGACTGCAGCTGTATGCACGATGAACATAGTACAGTTTTGTACCTACCATAAATGTAGATGTTCGAGTGCTAATACAGCTGCAGCCAAGGCTGTCCTTCAAGGATGCATCTGCAGTCCTAACATATGGGTTGTCCTGCCTCAGGCAGCCCTTCGGTCGGCTGGATTCCAAAGTCTGGGTCTGGCCTCGGCTGATGTCGCTCTTCACCCGACGTCATAGCTGCTGTGGTATAAAGGCATCAGCCGACGCAATTTTCCTCAGTCTTTCTTGCCGCGCGGTGCCCGAAGCAGAAGCTGTTCAAGTGCCGGTCGGTCAGATCCAGAGATTTCTACTACCGAAGACTTCTAAAAAGCTAAGTACCCCGTTGGGGACTCTTTCTTGCCTCAGCCGATGTCAGACAAAGTAAATAATTGTTTAACTTGTGGGAAACAAATACCTCATAAGGATTTCCACTCTTACTGCCTTCCTTGTTTAGGCCCGGACCACGACGTATCAGCTTGTTTAGCCTGTGCTTCCTTCAACCGACGGACGCTTAGACATCGGTCGGAGTTTGCAGAGGAGTTTTTTGGTCCCGCTTTTGCATACAAAATGCCGTCTGAGACTCCGACTACACAATTAGCTAAAAAGCGCAAGGAAAAGGACCGACACTCACGGTCCGCGGGTTCGGCTGAAACCACGGTTAGGCCAACCGCGAGTGTCTCGGTTTCGGCTGAAACCGAGTCCTCGGTTCTTCATTCGGCCAAAAGCAGGCCTCCGATAGCCGAGGCTTCACAGAGCATGGTTGAATCGGCTACTGAAATTGCCCCTACAGAAGCTAGCACCCAGGATTTGTCAGATACTATTCCTTTAGACATATCTACTCCTGCATGTGGGGCTGCTAGACCCCCTGCATCTATGTCTATCAAGGCTTTTTCCAGGGCTAAAGCAGCTAAATCTTCTAAGGCCTTACCTGCTAAAACTCCCTCACACAGGCCTACCTCTAGTTCTCAAATGCTCAGCCTGGCTGAGGATCTCATTTCTTTGATCAGGGGATCCCAGCCTCACCCAGACAGGGCCTCTCAACCCCCTCCAGATAAGAGGCCTAGGACTGAACCCCCGGAACCTGTTTCTACAGACTACTCCTCGGATGACTCCGATATCTCAGACCCTCAGGAAGGCCCATACTCTCCTTATGAGGATTCCGATGCAGAAGACTCCATTCCTTCTGCCTCTCCTCCTGAAGAATTTTCTTTTGGGGAAACCTTACATGCTATGAGGGAACACTTTCAATGGCAGGGCCAGGATTTTTCAGATTCAAGGAAAAGGCTAAGGACTTTCTTACACTTACCACAGCATAGGCCTTTAGCCATTCCTCCAGTACTAACAGTTGTTGATGATGCATATAATGATGCCTGTACTGCCCCTGATTCTCTTCCTCCGGCCCCTGCCAAGCCTGACAGATATTACAGGGTCCCGGACACACACTACCATTTGTATAAGGCTCCTGTTGCAGATCCTGAAACCATTTCACAGGGCCCTAAAGCTGTGGCAGCTGCTTCTGCCAAAATCCTCTCCCCTCTGAAAGGGAATCTAGAGCATTAGAGATGGGGTAAAAGGTTTATACTTCTGCTACTCTTTCGGCCAGGGCCTTAAACTGTCAATTTCACATGATTCAGTACCAGGAATTTTTGTTAGACCAGCTAAATAAAAAAACTGTCCTCTCCTGAACATATAGACCGCAAGTCCCTTCAGGATTTGGTACATAACTCTCAGCAGGTCAGTAACCATTTCTTAAAATGTGGCTATGATGCACTGGAGGCTTCCTTTAGAGCAGCTATGACTGGAACAGTAATTCGAAGGCATGCCTGGTTAAAAGAACAATCCTTACCAGACCATGTTAAGTCAAAACTCCTAGATGCTCCTATGCAGAAACAAAGTTTGTTTGGCTCCCCTGCGCAGGAGGTTCTAAAGAAGGTGGAGGAAAAAGCAAAATCTGTTCAAACAGTCAAGGATTTCTTACAGGTCCAACCTCCGAGGTTTAGCAGAAATTGGCCTTCGAAGAATTGGTCCTTTCCAGACACCTCCAGAGCACAGAGAGGCAGAAATAGACGCCCAAGAGGCAGAGGTCAATCCAGGGGGTACCTACAGGGGACGTCAGTGGCAATCTACCAACCAGAGAAGTACTGCCACAGATTCAACTACAACTACTTCCACAGGGCAGACACAATGACTTGGCTGTGATTCCGCCTACCAGGGAACAACTGGAAGCACCCTTGGGCGGAAAACTAGCTTTATTTTCCCACAACTGGCATTACATTACAGGAGACAAATGGACTTTACAAACAATAGACAAAGGCTACAGGTTTCACTTCCACACTCTACCAAAAAAGAGAGGAATGCCAAACCTACCACCAAGCCAAAAAACAGACGCTCTAAGACAGATCAACAACTTACTAAGGATGAGAGCTATAGAAAAGGTACCGCCTATGGAACAAGGCCAAGGATTTTACTCCAGGCTTTTCCTTGTACCAAGAAAAGAAAATCAATGGAGACCTATTCTCGACTTGTCCGCTCTGAACACATACCTCATTGTTCCAAAATTCAAAATGCTGACCCTCCAGCAACTTCTTCCCATGCTGGGCAAGGAGTCTTGGCTGGTGACTCTAGATCTCAAGGAGGCATACCTGCACGCCCCTATACGACCAGATTGCAGAAGACACCTCAGATTTCTTGCAGGATCAGAGCATTATCAATTCTCAGCATTGCCCTTTGGCTTATCTACTGCGCCCAGAGTATTCACGAAATGCCTGGCATCAGTAATTGCTCATTGCAGGCTTCAGGGAATTCAAATTTACCCATACCTGGACGACTGCCTAATACAAGCGGACAACAAGGCAAAATTAACAAAAGATTTGGAAAAGGTCATACAACTGTTGCAAGCCTTGGGATACACAGTCAACATGCAAAAATCAAGACTAGTACTTTACCAAAGGATAACATTCTTGGGTGCAGAACTGGATACATCAACTCAGATGGCTTTTCTCACAGAATAAAAACAAAAGCAACTACCAGTATATTTCATGACATTAATAACACAAACTCAACTTACTGCAAGGAAAGTCCTGCAAGCCCTGGGTTGCATGGCATCCTGCATAATATTGATTCCGCATGCCAGGCTGCATATGAGAAAGTTGCAATGGTACCTAAGGAATGTATGGTCTCAACACGAGCACAGTCTAGAAGCCCAGATTCCAATAATTCCATGCCTGAAGCAAGAATTCCAGTGGTGGGCTCAGGCCTGTCAGTTGAACAGAGGACTGCCTTTCCACAAACCTCATCCAATCCAGACCATCACCACGGACGCCTCAGACCTAGGCTGGGGGGCACACATGGTGGACAAGTGCATACAAGGCCTATGGACCCAAGACCAGCTGAATCTACACATAAATCTAAAGGAGATGCTGGCAGTGAAACATGCAATCCAGGCATTCCGACCATTCCTTCAACAAGGTCACCTGCTGATAAGGACAGACAATACCACAGTCATGTGGTACATCAACAAACAGGGAGGTACACACTCATATCCTCTATGCCGGATGGCAATGGACTTGTGGAATGTGGCCCTGAATCTCAACATTCAACTTCAGGCCAGATTTGTACCAGGAAAAGAAAATTCACTAGCAGACACCTTAAGCAGAACTACCACGGATGCTCACGAATGGATGCTGCATCCAGATATCTTCAAAACCATAACAAAGAAATGGGGACTACCAGAGATAGACCTGTTCGCCTCCCCACACAACCACCAATTGAAGAAATTCTGCACAAGAGCATACCACCCACTTGCTTGGAGGGTGGACTCCCTTTCCTTCAGCTGGAAAAACCTGACAGCATATGCATTCCCACCTCTTCCTTTGATGTACAAAGTCCTACTGAAGATCAAAGAGGATCAGCCAAGAGTAATCCTGATAGCTCCAGACTGGCAACATTGGTACCCGCTACTGAGAAGCATGTCTCGGGCACACGCATGGCCTCTACCTCTATGTCCCTTACTTCTAACACAGAACAACTACAAGATCCTACACCCAAACTTGAAAACACTGCAGCTAGCTGCTTGGAATATTGCATAAAACAAAATAACCCAGATTTATCTCAGAGGGTTAAGGACATTATCCTGGAGGCTCGCAGACCCTCCACAAGGAAAACTTATTCAGCCAAATGGAAAAGATACCTCATTTGGAGTGCAGCAAAGGGAGAAAATGTTTCATTGGAAAACATAGCACACATCCTGGAATACCTAGCAGAACTGTTCCACAATGGCCTGTCATACTCCTCCATTAAGATTCATGCATCAGCAATCTCAGCAGAATACAACATGGATCCTCCTGTCTTCTCTCATCCTCTACTCAGACAGTTCTTGAGAGGAATCAAAAACGTAAAGCCTCCAAGGAAACCACCTTTACTTACATGGGATCTCAACTTTGTGCTGGAAAAGTTAACACTTCCCCCTTTTGAACCAGCAGCAACAGCAGATTTACAGTTCTTGTCTTGGAAAACTACTTTCCTGCTAGCAATCACTTCAGCAAGAAGGGTATCTGAATTACAGGCATTAATGGCAGTACAGCCCTTCCTTATCTTCCATCAGGATAGAGTGTCTCTGAGAACCAACCCTACCTTTATGCCAAAAGTGGTCTCCAGAGTATCATTGAACCAAGCGATTCATTTACCTACATTCTTCCCCAACCCACAGAACAGGGGGGAAAGACTGCTACATACCTTGGATGTGCACAGACAGTTGCGCTACTATCTGGACAGAACTAAGACCAACAGAAAAACTGACCAACTTCTGGTAGCATATGCAACAGG
The DNA here is from genome assembly GCF_019279795.1 of Protopterus annectens. Taxonomy (NCBI): domain Eukaryota; kingdom Metazoa; phylum Chordata; order Ceratodontiformes; family Protopteridae; genus Protopterus; species Protopterus annectens. Next base: position 1,587,071,144 of record NC_056733.1, read on the forward strand.
AATGCAAGGAAAAGCAATTTCAAAACAGACAATCTCAAAATGGATAGGAAATTGCATCCGATTTTGCTACTCTTTTCATGGAAAGACAACTCCTGAAAATATCAGACCTCATTCCACAAGAGCTACAGCCACCACTACAGCTTTCCTACGAGGAGTGGCTACCAAAGACATTTTAGAAGCTGCTACTTGGAGCTCCGTGCATACATTTGCCAAGCATTATAACCTTCCTTTATACTCCAGATCCCGAGCAGGTTTTGCAACTGCTGTGTTGCAAGGGATATTGACTACACCATCTTTATCTTAGTGCCTCCTCCCCCAGTTTGGCTATGGTATTCTACCCATATGTTAGGACTGCAGATGCATCCTTGAAGGACATAGTACAGTTTTGTACCTACCGTAAATGTAGATGTCCGATAGGTATGCATCTGCAGTCAGGATTACCCACCCTCCCTCCCCTCTGTAGTATTCCTAGGGTATCTATCCCTCTTTTAGCTAGCTAGGGGAAATTATTATGGTGAATTTGTTTTGTATATATGTATATATATATATATATATATATGTGTATATATATATATATATATATATATATATATATATATATATATATATATAATTTTTGCTCTCTACTGTTTGGAATTATTTGCATTTATCCAAATTTAGCCTTCCTAGAGGGCTCCTGGCATCTGGGGCAAGAAACACTGAGGAAAATGGCGTCGGCTGATGCCTTTATACCACAGCAGCTATGACGTCGGGTGAAGAGCGACATCAGCCGAGGCCAGACCCAGACTTTGGAATCCGGCCGACCGAAGGGCTGCCTGAGGCAGGACAACCCTGCCGACCGAAGGGCTGCCTGAGGCAGGACAACCCATATGTTAGGACTGCAGATGCATACCTATCGGACATCTACATTTATGGTAGGTACAAAACTGTACTTTTCCCTCCCTCCTTCCCCTCTAGGGGTATTCTTTTATGGTGTATTTGCTTGCAACTACTGTTTTTTTTTTTTTTTGATTATATTGCATTGCATTACTACATAATTTTATGTATTGCCTTCCTTCTGGGGGCACCTGACATCTGGAGCAAGAAAAACTGAAGAAAATGGTGTCGGCTGGTTCTTTTATACCCCTGTCGCACTGACATCAGGGAAGAAGCGACGACAACCGACTCCGGACCTAGACTTTGGAATTCGGCCGACCGAGGACCCGCCTGATGGCAGGAGAACCCATCTGTTATGACTGCAGCTGTATTAGCACTCGAATATCTACATTTATGGTAGGTACAAAACTGTACTTTCCTTGCATCTCCTGCAGTCCTTCCTGCAAGGGAATTTCTCTGAGCTCTGGGGGTATATCGCATCCACCATTCCAATGGTTCCCTTTGCCAGGCTCCACATGAGGACATTTCAGTGGTATCTCAAGACTTTGGCTCCAACATTGCTATCCCATGGAGTATCTGGTCCCTCTTTTCCCTTGTCTCAAGCTTTGAGACCTACTCGTGGATTCTCCAGATTTCCCTGAATCAAGGTCTGCCTTTTCAGGAGATGATTCCCATCTAGGTGAGGGACCCTCCTCTAACAGTCTCAAATTTCATGGTGTTTGGTTCCATCAACAACTAACCGTCCATATCAACATCAAGGAGTTGAGGGCTCTACTTCTAGCTTTCCAGGCCTTTCATTCTCTTTGGGTTCCAGGTCCTGTAAAGGTTTTTACAGACAGTATCATGGTCATGTGGCACATCAACAAACAAGGGAGCACAAAATCTTATCTGCTTTGCACACTGGCTCTTCAGGCTTGGGATTTTGCAGTCCGCTATCATGCAGATGTCCTACTCGCTGCAGTATTCTTCACTTGAGGGCTATCCCCGCCAGATGGCACCCTGATGTTGGCCAGTATGCACAAGATTTTCACCACTGTAGGGTACGTTGTATATCTGGCGTAGGCTGCAGTCCTACGTAGGCCATAAAATGTACATACGCATGTACCATCCTCAGAACTTTTCTGCCGCCAGTCAGAAAGCCAGCTACTAAATATCTCCCTTACATTTTCCAGCTTCTTCGTCATTTTCTCGGATGTATGGGGAATATTTTCTTTGTTCCCTTTTGTTATGTCATCCAGGAAGGACAAGTGCCAGTGTGGAAGACAAATTCCACATAAGGACAGCCATACCCGGTGTCTCTTTTGCCTAGGCCCCAACTACGGCCAAAAGTCGTGTAATATTTGCCAGTCGTTTGTTCCAAAGACCCTTAGAAGCAGGCTTAATTCCTTAGCTTTCTATGTGGAAAACCAAAGTTTGAAATTTTAAATATGGAGGTTCATAGGTAGGTACTAGGCTATCGGCCCTAGGGCCTATACAAGCCCATCCAAAAAGGTACCCTGGCTTTTGCCACCCAAGAAAATTATTTCCCTGTGCCACTGTCGAGGAGAGCCACAGAAGTGATCCCCTGGGTGAATTTCTTATTTCCCATCCAGTCATCAAGATTTTTCTTGAAGAGTACTAATGAGGAGCTTTGATATAGATAGGTAGTTTATTCCAGAGTATGGGAAGTCTCTGGGACAGGAATCTATCCCTCTGGCATGTTCTGTTTATTGTGGTGACAAGGTTTAGGTCCCTAGAGCGTGTAGCTCAGAAGGATTGGGACTTCTTTAAGTGGAGCATGTCCAACAGCTCTGGGTTTGACATAGCTTTGTATGTTAGGCAGAGATCACCTCTGAGTAGGCGATATGCGACGGAGTAAAGCTGGAGTTTTTTGAAACGGTCTGTATAGGGCATCTGTTTGTAGGGTAATCTTCTTTGTGAGGTATTTCTGCGGCCTTCTGCACCTGGAGGGTGCCGTGGGGTCTGATTTCAGAGCCACTGAAGTGTAAGGTCAAAAAAGGTAGGCCTGTGCCATCTTGACGTCCCTCTTGAGGCGTTCATCGACCTGGAGGCACATGGGATCTCTGGCTCAGAGTCACAGGCTGAACCCATGTCTGAGGTTGCCTTGCCTTGCCTTCAGCCACAAGCATGTCTCTAGAGGTTGAGCAGATGTCCGAATTGGACCTTGAGGGGAAACCAAGGCTTGAATGCGTTGAAGTCCCTAGGGGATTAGCTCGCAGCTCTGCATCCAAAGTTCCGTAGTAGGAGCCATCCAATACTAGGCCAACATCTGGCCCTCCACCCCTTCAAAAAATAGTGTCTCCAGCTAAGAAAACGCAAAAGACAAAACGTATATCTGCTCCTAAAGAGGCCCCTTTTGAATGGCAGGCCTTTTCCTAAAATCTTTTCCAGGCCTTCATGGCCCTTAGACTTGAGCAGTGCTTCCTCCTTCCCCAGCCCCTCAGTCCTCCCAGAAAAGGATAAGGGATACTGAATTATCAGAAGATTCTTTTCTGAAGAAGATGACTCAACCCAGAAACCCTCTCCTTTAGAATATGCATCACCTGAAGAGGAGTCTGTAGGCACAGAGTCCCCCATGGAAGAAATTCCCTTTGAGGAAACCATCTTGAAAATGGGGGGGAGCACTTCAAGTGAGATACCACCCAAATTTCACACATACAAAAAAGGTACTACCAATTGCTACAAATGGATTTGCCTAATTCTTCCACAATTCCACCCGTTCATACATATTTTTTGGATGCATTTAACAATGCATCTCAAAATCCAGACTCTCAGGCCCCAGCCCCAAAGAAGCCTAATCATTTTTATAAAGTCCCTGAGGACTGTAATTTCCTTTTCAGATGCCCTCCTAGGAAACCTGGGATTCACAGTAAATTACAAAAAAAAAAATCTACCCTCTCCAACCCAAGACCACGTTTTCCTTGGGTGCAGAATTCAGACAGACATATCAAGAGTAGCTCTACCCCACAAAAAGCAGAGGATCTCTACACTTTCTTCCTGTCTCTTGTGCCTTTACATTACATCACAGCCCGGGAATTCCTCCAGGTGCTAGGGTTCATGGCCTTTACCATTCCCATGGTACCTCTGGCAAGACTGCACATAAGGAAGCTCAAATGGTTTCTAGGGTCTGTCTGGACCTAACATTCACACTGTCTAGAATTCCCCATTCCCCTGAAGCTCTAGTGGTTCCTCAGGTCTGTCTGGAGCCAACATTCACACCCTCTAGAATTCCCCATTTCGCTGAACCCATGCTTGAAAAAGGAAATTCTGGTGGTCTCAACAGGTAAGCCTAAGTCCAGAATTGCCTCTACACCCTCTGAATTCTGCCCAAGAACTTTACACAGATACTTCAGACACAGGCTTGGGGCATGGCCATGGGAAAATACACTGTCCAAGGAAGGTGGTCCCTCTCCCAGAAAAAAGAACACACCAACATAAAGGAAATGAGAGCATTTATCCTGGCCCTTCAGACCCTTTCTTCGCCCAGGCCCACTGAAGTTGTTCAACAACCTGACTGTGTTCTTGGTATGTGAACAAGCATGTGGGGGGCAGATCCTACCTCCGTTGCAGATTGGCCCTCCTAGTATGGGACTTTCTGGAAAAGCACAACATGAGCATTCAGGCGGTGTACATCCCCTCAGACAAAAAACATGTGGCAGACTCACTGAGCAGGTCCTGGACTCAATTCCACAAATGGATGCTTTACAGGGATGTGTTTCTGGACATAGTCCACCAGTGGGACTGTAGACCCAGTAGACCTGTTTGCCTTCCCACTGAACAGGCAACCTCCAACATTTTGTGCCAGAGTCCCCAGTCCTCTGGCTTAGAAAGTGGATGCCCTCTCTTTCTCATGGAAGGGGATGTTTCCCTACGTATTCCCTCCCCTTACTCTAATACCAAAAGTCCTGCTCAAAGTCAGGAAGGACTGATCAAAAATATTGCTGGTGACTCCCTTCTGGTGAAAACAGTACTGGTTTCTCCTTCTCCTTCAGTTAGCCCAGGGTCGTCACCACAAGTTAGCCCACGGAGAGGACCTTCCTCACACAAAACAAAGGATCCCTTGTTTACCTCACCTATTTTACTCTTCAATTGACGTTGTGAGTGATAGGGTTCTAATTCCTTTCAGGGAGTTCTAATTCCTTTCAGACACCTTTTCTCTGAAGACGTACTCAGGGTTTTGCAGGAAGCCAGAAAACCCAACACTAGAAAATCATACGTTTCCAAATGGAAAAGATTTTCATTATGGTGTCAGTCTAAGGATCAAAATCCATGAACTGTGGCAGTTCCAGTGGTTTATCCTACTTGTATGAATTGCTCAGTGCTGTCTTTGCTTATTCATCAGTCAAAGTCCACATGTCAGCCATATGTACATGTCTTCTTTATCTCCTCTTCTTATCTCAGGATTCAAGGTGAAGCAGTGCCTTGAAGGCGTCCTCCACTTTAGACCTTCCATCCCTCCTTCCTTGGGATCTCAACTTTGTATTAGATAAATTGACTCTGCCACCATTTGAACCAGCAGCATCTGCTTCGTGCTTGGAAAAACGGTCTTGCTGGTTTCCTTGACTTCAGCTAGAAGGGTGTCAGAACTTCAAGCTCTAATGGCTGTTCCCCCTTTCTAGTCTTCCATAAGGACAAGGCGTCTCTGAGGACTTAACCCATCCTTTATGCCGAAAGTGGTTTAACGAACTCTCTCACAACCAACCCATCCAGCTCCCCACCTTCTTCCCCACTCCACAAAACCGCAGTGAGAGGATCCTACATTTGGACATTCACAGACAACTGAAGGTTCTACCTAGACGAGACTAAACCCTTCAGGAAGTCTGACCAGCTCTTTATTAATTTCCATCTCAGGGTGCTGGGTCTCCTTGCTTCCAAGAAGACCATATCATCCTGGATCTCCAAAACCATCTCCTTTTGTTACATTAACCACAGAAGAAAACTCTCCTCCCATGTAAAGGTCTATTCTACCAGAGCCATGGACTTGTTCAAGTGTTTGGATAACAGTGCCATTCTTGAAACAGCCACCCGGTCTTACCGTACATACTTTCACCAAACGTTACAAATTGCTTTCTATCTCCAGATCCAGAACTGGTTTTGCCAGAGCCATTCTCCATGGCCTCATTGAACCCTCCTCTACTCCTGCCTTCTCCCTTCCCTCTTGAGCTTTGGCACTCTTACTCAAGTGAAGAATACTGCATCAAGTGAATAGAAGGACATAGTAAAGTTGTGTAAAATCTTACCATAACCATGCTGCATCTGTCCCCCGCACCTTCCCCGCTGGGCTTTTGTCTTTCCTGGATGCACACATCACTTAACATGTACCCTACAGTGGTGAAAATCTTTTGTATACTGGTTGACATAAGGATGCCATCTGGCGGGGATATCCCTCAAGTGAAAAATACTGTAGCAGTGAAGAGGACATCTATGGTTATGGTAAGATTTTACACAACTTTACCTCCTTCAGGTGGTCCACATTCCTTCAGGGCACAGTCTTGTGGCAGACTGAGTAGGTCCAGGACAAATCATTATTAATGTGTGCTTCACAGAAAGATGTTTCTGGACAGTGTACATTGATTGGAGTTCTCCTGAAGCAGGTATTTTTGCCTCCCCCCTCTAACAGGCAACTTACCTAGTTCAGTTAGAGTGCCAAGTCCTCTGGCTTGGAAAGTGGATGCCATGCCTTTTTCTTGGAAAGGGTGTTTCTGTATGCCAAGAAAGGTTGTCTTTATGTGTAGAAGATTTATTTTTGTATCTGATAAAACCAGAAAACCACATCTCAGTGTTGTGTAACAGCCCTGCCTCATTGCTCAGTTCAGACACCTCTTATCAGAGAGGAACCCTCCCACTTTTTTTTTTTTTTTTTTTTTGCCTCCGGTCCATCATTATATCCTTGTGTGAGGAATGCCAGTGCTTCCATTGCCGTACTCATAAAATCCCAGTTTACTCTGTTGAATACTTTCTATGCATCAAGATCCACCAACAGCAGTGATGCTTTCTTACATTCTGGTTCCATCTGGATCATTGTTCTGTTAATGTTGTAAAATGTGTTCCTCCCCTCTACAAAACAACATTGATCTTTATCAGTTTTGACAAAACTTTTGCCATTCTTTCAGCTGCTATAGACACAAACACTTGATAATCGTAGTAAACTTGTATGAAGCTGGATCTGATGGGTCTTTAATATCTTTAGGTATTAAAACCACCACAGCTTTCTTCCAGGATGCTGGTGCTTCCCTTCTTTTTAAAGTACCACTGACACTTCCCTTCCTTTTAAAGTACTGTTGAACCAAACCTTCCGGATCTTTATCACTTTCTTCCCTCCTAACTTCCACAGGAATACCATGTATTCCTGCAGTCATTCCTGCAGATTGGTCATACATCACTATGTTTATATTATCCCATCCTATCTTAACTGTTAATTGTTGAGCATACGCTGCATCTAACCCTGGCATGCCTAAGTCTTCCATAAATATTTCCATTTTTGCTTTTTCTCGATTTCCACATTTCTCTGCATTATACAGATTTTAATACAATTTCAGAAATATGCCTTGTACCTTCATAGGTTCATAGGTTCATACTAGGCTATCTGCCCGAGGGCATTTACAAGCCTAGCCCATAGTTTTGTGGCTTACGCCACCCCTTTAGTATGGGGAACTATACCCATTATTTTGCTGTGCCTCTGTTGAGCAGTGACACTGAGGTAATCCCTGGGGTATATCTGCGATCTCCCATCCATTGGTCAAGATTTCTCTTGAACAAGGCCAGCGAGGTGCTCTGCCTCACATATACCGGGATTTTATTCCACAGCATAGGGAGTCTTTGGGTGATGAATCTATCCCTCCAGCGCGTCCTATTAATAGCCGTGTCGAGGTTTAAGTCTCCGCCCTTGTGGCTCTGACGGATCTAGATTTTTGAGGTGAAGCATATTCATCAAATCTGGGTTTGACATGGCCTTGTATGTTAGGCAAAGGTCACCTCTGAGCAAGCGGTGGCGACTGAATAGAGCTGGAGTTCTTTCAGTCGGGCAGCATAGGACAGATGTTTGAGACCCTTTATCCTTTTGGTGAGGAACTTTTGTGGCCTCTCCAGCTGCTGCAAGTGTCGGGTCAGATACATTCAATGGGGCATTGTACTCAATCATTGGTCTGATGAGTGATGAGTATAGGGAGACTATGACCTCCCTTGATCTAGATGAGAATCCCTTCATGATAAGGTGGGCAATGTAGAAGGTCTTCCTAACTACTTTAGCTACATGGGTGTCGAATGACAGACTACTATCAACCTGGGTCCCCAGGTCCCTGATAACTTCTTCTATGCTCAGTGGATTGCCACCTATTTGGTAGCTAGGGGTAACCTTGTTTTCGGGGCAGGGTATGAGTATGGACTTTTTTGGCATTTAACTTTAGGCCATGGCTCTGGCACCAGTTATCCGTTTCTGTGAGACCCTTCTGAAGGATATCTGTGTCAGATGTGTTTTCCACTATGGCCCAGTTTGCAGTCATCTGCAAACTTTGTCAGCCATAACCCTCCTGTGTTTGCTTGTACTTGGGAAAAGTAGATGCCAAACAAGAGTGGGCCCAGGACTGAGCCCTGTGGTACACCACTTGTGACAGGCTTTGAGTCTGACATGGCGCCAGCAACTCTGACCCTGTGGGTTCTGTCACTCAGCCAGTTTGCAACCCATCTTGTGATGTATGGGTTAACATTTAAGCTGATGAGTTTTTCAATGATACCCGAGTGGGGTATTGTATCGAAGGCCTTCGCCAGATCGAGGTAGGCTGTATGGACTGCCTTTCCTCATCAATGGCTTTGGTGACTGTTTGAAAAAGTCAACCAAGTTTAGAAGGCATGATCTGCCTTTGACAAAGCCAAACTGGGATGGATCCAAAGTCTGCAAATTCCCTATGTCTTTATTTATGAGGTCCATTATGATCCTCTCCATGGCTTTGCAGATAAGGCTTGTCAAGCTAATGGGCCGGTAATTTCCAGGGTCGGTGGAGGCACCGCCTTTGTGAAGTGGGACCACAGTTGCAGTGCGCCACTCCTGGAGTGCGTATCCAGAGGTAAGACTATGATTAAACAGCTGTCCTAGCTGTGGGTTTAATTCCTCGTTGAGTTCGTGGAGCACACAGCCGGGGACACCATCAGGTCCCATGGATGCTGTGTTTTTTGCTTTGGAGAGAGCAGTTCTCACTTGGGCGTTGGAGATGTTTGGGGGGCTGCAATCGCTTGGTATAGATATCTCTCCTTTTGGGGGGGAGGGGGGGGGAAAGTAATTCATAGATTCATAGATTAGTACTAGGCTAACTGCCCTTGCGAGTCATTTTAAGCCTAGCCAATTATCCTTTATGAGACTCAAACCCTGTACCTTGTGTTTGTAAGGCAAACACCTTAACCATTAGGCCACCCTCCCACCTGTTACCTCCTGTAACATCTCCAGTTATTTTTCTTGTTATAGGCTTCTTAAGTTTGGCAACAACCCTTTCTATTTTCTGTTTCTGAAGTTGCTGTGGAAAAAGTTTTTGCGCTCTGGAGTTGCATAAAAAAAAAACGTTGCTTAACAGTGATCTTTCTAAACTCACTCGTTATCCAGATGCTCCCTTATTTTCTCTTTAGCATTCTGCATTTGTGCCTATTCTTGTTCCATCAAATTGCCCATGTTCTGCAACTTTTGCCAGCCCTTCTAAATAATTTGTTACCTCTTAACCACATCTTTTGTTTTATTTCTACTCTCTTTTTAAACTGTTTTTATTTTATCCCACTCACTATGTCTTACTAAGAAATTTCAATCATCCCTAATTAACTCTCAAATAGTTTTCACTATACATTCCTTAAATTCATTTCTTTTTAACAGGTAGGTGCGGAAGAGCCAGTGTCTCATTTGTATTTCAATTACCCTTCATTCTTATCTGGGTTATTATTGGTGCATGATCTGAAATAGTTACTTGGATGTATATTGAATCTTTCAGTTAAGTACACATGTTCATATGAAACATTTTCTGTCTAGTGTAGCCCAATTGTTGCAGTTTGGGGAGTGATACATGAATTCTCTGAGTTTCCACTACTGTATTTGAGTGTTCTGTACAAAATACAACACAATCCTGGCACTCAAAGGAGGTAGAAAATAAATTTCTTTACCACAGCGAAATGTGGAACCAACAGCTTTATTGCATAATTTAGCAGCTGTCATCTTTAAAATTGGTACTATGGATATATGTTCATTAATTCCTGGGTACTTATTGGCCTCCAACACCAACTGCCAAAAAAGCTCCCTCACTTCTATTCTTGTTTCCCATGCACCACCCCTAGGGTCAGGGACTATCTTTTCCAAAACAAAAAAATGTCCATTTGGAATTTTTGCAATCCAATGTGTGCTTATATGATGTATTATAATCCTGTGTCCTTACAGCATTCATATGTTCATACACCCTCCTCTTTAGTTTACGTGTGGTCTTGCTCAGATAAAATGCCCCACATATTTTACATAGGGCAAGGTATACAACCCCCTCGCTATTACAATTAGCATAGGTGTCAGCTTTAATAATCCTCCCTCTCTCCACAATATACACTTTATTTTGGTTAATAATGTAGGGACACTCCACACTTATAAGTTCCTTTCTGTCTTTGACTAATAACCTTCTTTTCTTGCTACAAAATGTCCTTAAGGTTCCTTCCTTAAAGGGGCCTTGAACAATCCTTCCAAATCAGAGTATCCACTAAACTTATCCCAGTGTTCTGTTATAATACCTCTAATAGCTGGTGTGTCTGTACAATACTGTAGGACAAAATTTCCCACTGGGTAATTTTCCATTTCCTCCTTGTTCTTTCCCCCTTGTTGTTTTTGGTGTTCTAACTGTATTGGTACCATAACATGGTTCACACCCTGATTGTCCTCCAGATTCAACCCCATGAGAGGACAAAACCTTCCTAATCTTACCTGATTTTACCTCAGCCACTGTTTGCTCAATAAGGTCAATCGGGTATTGTCTTTCTGTAAACATAGCCTTTAATTTATTAATTTCTATTTCAAAATCTATATCGCAAGAGGTCATTCTGGAACAACATATAAACTGCCCCTTTACAATACTCCTTTTATTTATTATTTATTTTATTTTACATTTGTTAACCGGGCTAGTCCAACTGGATACATGTCCATTTTCAGTGGAGGCCCGAGGAGAAAAGCTCCACTATCTAATGCATAATAACAAAAATACATTCAAAGTACATAGGTAATTTAAGACACAACTAAATCAAGGATTTAAAATTACATAGGGAATTAAGACGCAAGTAAAACAGGCATATAGGCTTTCCTTTCAGTAAGTTCAAAAAGGTGAATACAGAGACTATCAAATTTCTACAGTACAGGCCAGAGTACATAGGTAATTTGAGATTCAACTAAAACAGGCATTCATAATTACATAGGGAATTTAAGACTCAACTAAAACAGGCATTTAGGCTATCTTTTCAGTAAGTTCAAAAGGTGAAAACAGAGACTATCAAATTTCTTCAGTACAGGTATATAAAATGTGAGACAGAAATAATTAAGTAGTTTAAAAGCAAAAGATAGAGTTACTAGAAAATTTTAGTTTGAAGTTGAGAGAGTCAATTTCTTAGGTAGAGATGAAAAATAAAATGGAGAAATAGAGTTGGGAGACGGTGCAAAGGATGCAGGAGAAGGTAGGAGGTACGTGATCAGCTTTTTTTGTGCAAAGGGGTGGGAACTTGAGAAATGTAAATAGGAAATGGAAAATGTCCCTTTCCTATATACCGTAGACTTGAAATATTGCTTTTCTGAAATCTTCTGTAAGGTGATGTCTAGAAAGTTCATGTCTCTGTAACTAATATGATGCGTGAATTTTAAAAATTCAGTGGTTTGGTTAAGGTAATCTATAAATTACGTCAGTAAGGCTTCTGTTCCCGTCCAGAAAATACAAATGTCATCTAGGTAACGTTTGTAAAAGTTCCAATATTGAGCATATTGGGAAGTAAATACATATTTTTCTTCCCATATCATAAGTACTGTGTTGGCATATGTAGCGGCACAGCAAGCACCCATAGCCACACCTTGTGTTGGTTTATAAAACTCCCCTTCAAAAAACAAGAAATTATGTTTTAAAACTAGTTCCATAAGCTCCAGGTATACCAAAAACTCATCCCGTTTCAAATTTCCATATGCATGTAATGCTTCCTCAAACCACTCTAAACCAATTTTAGTGGGGTATTACATTGAATAAGTCCTGTATATCCAGCATAACAAATATAATGTTGTCTCCATATATTTCCTTCTTAATATTTCTCAGGAAATCCCAAGAATCCTTTAAAATACCTCCTGCAGTGGTCCAGGTTTTCTTTAATTTTACATCTAAAAATGTAGCTAAAGGGTAGGTTTTAGCCCCTCTAGCAAACACTATAGGTCTCAAAGGTGGATCCTCCATATTTTTATGGACCTTGGGAATTCCGAAGATCATGGGTACCCGAGGTTTCTCCATCCTTAAGTAATTAAAGATGTCCAAACAAATTAATTGGTATTGTAACATCTCTTTCAATACAAAGTCTGTTTTGTTATAAGCAATATTAATTTCATTTTTGGTCACTCCAACATATCTAGAAATATCATTCAACGTATTTAACATTTTACTAGAATACAAAACACTATCCATAATGACTACACCCCCACCCTTGTCAGGCTGCATAACCCTTATGTATTTATTATCCTTAAATGAGTCTAATAGTGAGTTTTCTTCATGGGTAAGATTTAACTTTATATCCCGCTTTCAGTTTATGCTCCGTCTAAGATATTTTTCCATTTGGAACTCTAAATTTCTTAATTGTGGGTGTAACAGGGGGTTATATGTACTAGTTTTCTTCACCTGTTTACTTGGATTATTATCTTTGTTTCTTTGCTGTCCTTGATATATCATTTCCAAATTCTTCTTCCTCAGGAACACTTTAAAATTTGTTAGGGTGTCCACTATCCTACCCCTGGTACTAGGAATAAATTTAAACCCCTTGGAAAATAATCCAAAATGATCTACCCATATTTCCAAGGAACTATAATTAAAAATATTAAAATTATCCAGTGTGTGACATGCAAATGTTCTTTGACAAGTTCTTGTCTCCACCATTTAAATCCTTTGTTACCCCCTCCCGTTGGTGGGTCCCCTCTGATAATACTGAATGGGAGATTTTTGCCTCAATCTCTCGGATCTCCTTAACTCCGGGAATTCTAAAGGGGTCAACCAGATTTTCTGTGTTCCCCCCTTCCCTCTGACGATATCTTGAATCAAAATCATCCCTCCATGCAGTATTGGTGTATGTTTCTGCAAAACGTGTCTCCCCATACTGTTCTCTATACTTCTTCCCTTGTCCATATGGAAAATATTATTTTTTAGGTGGTGGATAGGCTTTTTTACGTTTGTACCTTCCCCTATGTCCTTATCTATCTTACCACATTTTCTTTTATACGCCAACCTACATTTTTACTCCACTTGCTTCTTTATGTCCTCATATTTCCTTTTACCTTCACCAATATTGTACATAAGGTCACTAGTAACCTGTTGGTTAATTTTTCCAATATTAACCTCCAGTTTGGACATTTGCCTTTAATTTTCTCTAATAATGGCCTTCATAACCTCATAACTACTGTGGTAAAAAATGTTAAGTAGCTCTTTATGAAAAATAGAGCCTTCAATTACATTATTCGGATATTTAAAAATTCTAAGTCCCCTAGGGACAATACATTGGTTAATACATTCTTTCAAGCAATTGTTCTCTATGCCAAGCATTTTGTACTTAATACTCATTTCATTTAACTGCTTAATTCTATTATTGTACGATATGTCCTGTTCGGATTCATACATTTCATTATCATTTACATTTTCAGTCACTATACCTTGCCTATGTAAAATATGTGGGGCATTTTATGTGGACAAGACCACACGTAAACTAAAAAGGAGGGTGTATGAACATATGAATGCTGTAAGGACACAGGATTATAACAATGCATTATATAAGCACACATTGGATTGCAAAAATTCCAAATGGAGATTTTTTGCTTTGGAAAAGACCGTCCCTGACCCTAGGGGTGGTGCATGGGAAACAAGAATAGAAGTGAAGGAGCTTTTTTGGCAGTTGGTGTTGGAGGCCAATAAGTACCCAGGAATTAATTAACATCTATCCATAGTACCAATTTTAAAGACGAGAGCTGCTAAATTATGCAATAAAGCTGTTGGTTCCACATTTCGCTGTGGTAATATTTTCCATCTCCTTTGAGTGCCAGGATTGTGTTGCTTTTGGTTTACTTGTCTCTTTGGGCACTCTTTCCTCTGTTTCGTTCTGGTGTTTCTGTACCAGATATTTTCATAAATTTCGTCAGAACTCTACAGTGATGTCCTTCATGGATGCATCTGCAGTCATAACAAGTGGGTTGTCCTGTCGTCAGGCAGCCCGATTCCAAAGTCCGGGTCCGGCTTCGGCTGATGTCGCACTCCACCCGACGTCATCTCTGTTGGTCTTCGGGTATAAAAGCATCAGCCGACGCCATTTTCCTCAGTCTTTCTTGCGCGTGGCCGAAGCAGAAGCTGTTCGCAAGTGCCGGTCGGTCGGATCCAGAGATTACTTCTACCGAATACTACTTCGAAGACTTCTAAAGCTAAGTACCCCGTTGGGGACTCTTTCTTGCCTCAGCCGATGTCAGAAAAAGTTAACAATTGTTTAACCTGTGGGAAACAAATACCTCATAAAGATTTCCACTCTTACTGTCTGCCTTGTTTAGGCCCAGCCCACGACGTAGCAGCCTGTTCGGCCTGTGCCTCTTTCAACCGAGCGGCTTAGGCGTCGGTCGGAGTTTGCAGAACAGTTTTTCGGTTCTGATTTTGTGTACATTATGCCGCCGGATCCTCCGACTACCCCCAAAACGCAAAGATAAAGACCGACACTTTCGCGGTCCGCGGTTTCGGCCGAAACCACGGTAAAGCAAACAGAGTGTCTCGGTTTCGGCGAAACCGAGAAAACTGCTCAAAGTACAGCTGAACCTATTCTTACAACTGAGGCCCCTGCTACAACTCTTGAATCGACCTCAGAAATTTTACCCACTACGGTGGTTCACTTATCAGACACCATCCCTTGGATGTCTCTACCCCAGCACGTGGTGCTGCTAGGCCTCCAGCTGCCATGTCCATTAAGGCCTTCGCCAGGGCTAAAGCAGCCAAGACTACTAAAACAGTGCCTGTTAAACCCCCACATCCAGGCCCTCTTCTAGTTCTCAAATGCTTTCTTTGGCAGAAGATTTAATTTCTTTAATTAGAGGATCTCAATCTCATCCAGACAGGGCCTCTCAGCCCCAGAGAAGAGACCTAGGGCAGAGCCCCTGAGCCAGTGTCTTCTGATGATTCTGCTGATGAATCAGACATAACTGACCAGCCTGAGGCTCCCTTCTCCAATTTTGAAGATTCTGATGCTGAAGAATCCATTCCAGCTGCTTCCCCACCAGAAGAATTCTCCTTTGGGGAAACCTTGCATGCCATGCGAGAACAGTTCCAATGGCAGCAACAGGATTTTTCAGACTCCAGAAAAGACTTAGGACCTTTCTGCACCTCCCACAGCACAGGCCCTTAGCTATACCTCCTGTTCTCTCTGTGGTGGATGATGCTTTCAATGATGTTTGCTCCGCTCCAGATTCTTTACCCCAGCCCCTGCCAAACCAGACAGATTTTACAGGGTGCCAGATACTCATCACCACCTTTACAAGGCCCCACTTGCAGACCCAGAAACTATATCCCAGGGTCCCAAGGCAGTAGCCGCGACCACATCTAAAAACCCTATTCCTTCTGAAAGGGAAGCAAGGTCATTAGACAGATGGGGTAAAAAGGTCTACACTTCAGCTACTCTCTCAGCTAGAGCTTTAAACTGTCAGTTTCACATGATACAATACCAAGAGTTTATGCTTGATCAGTTAACTAAAAAACTAACCACTGATGAATCTCTTGATAAGAAATATGTAATAGAAATGGTAAATAACATACAACAGGTTAGCAACCATTCCTTAAAATGTGGCTATGATGCACTGGAGGCTTCATTTAGATCAGCCATGACAGGCACAGTGATAAGAAGGCATGCATGGCTAAAGGAACAAGCTTTACCGGATCATGTTAAAGCTAAGTTGCTAGATGCTCCTATGGACAAGACAAGTTTGTTTGGTACACCTGCCCAGCAGGTTATGAAGAAAATGGAAGAAAAGGCAAAATCTGTTCAAACTGTTAAAGATTTCTTGCAGGTTCAACCCCAAGGTTTAGCAGGAACTGGCCTGCCAAAATTGGTCCTTTCCTGACTCCACAAAATTTCAAAGGGGCAGGAATAGACGTTCCAGAGGCAGAAACCAATCCAGAGGAGGTGCCTACAGAGGACGACAGTGGCAAGGTAACAACAGAGGCACAGACACAGCCACTGCCACTACATCAGCACAACCACAGTGACTTAATCCTAAATCCGCCTACCAGGGAACAAATAGCAGCTCCTCTAGGCAGAAAGTTAACCTTATTTTCAAAGAACTGGCACTACATAACAAAAGACAAGTGGATTTTACAAACCATAGATCAAGGTTACCGGTTTCACTTCCACACTTTACCAGTCAAAAGGGGAATGCCAAATCTACCTCCAAATCAAAAAACAGAGGCTCTACGCCAGATAATGGAGTTAGCAAACATGAGAGCTGTGGAAAGAGTGCCAACAGCAGAACAAGGAAAGGGGTTCTACTCCATCCAAGAAAGGAAAAAAAGTTGGAGACCAATTCTCGACCTGTCCACCTTAAATACATACATCATTGTCCCAAAATTCAAAATGCTGACCCTAGAGCAACTTCTTCCCATGCTGGGCAAGGAGTCTTGGCTGGTAACTCTAGATCTCAAGGAGGCATACCTGCACGTCCCCATTCGACCAATCTGCAGAAGATACCTCAGATTTCTTGCAGGATCAGAGCACTATCAATTCTCAGCATTGCCCTTTGGCTTATCTACTGCGCCCAGAGTATTCACAAAATGCCTGGCATCAGTAATCGCCCATTGCAGACTACAGGGAATTCAAATTTACCCATACCTGGACGACTGCCTGCTACAAGGGGACAACAAAAGCAAGCTGACAACAGATTTACAAAGGGTCATTTACTTGCTACAAGGACTGGGATACACAGTCAATTTACAAAAGTCAAGGCTGATACCATCCCAAACAAGGACATTCTTGGGCGGAATTGGACACAGTGCAACAAATGGCATTCCTGACTACAGAAAAACAAAAAGAACTTCCTCTTTACTTCTTGGCACTAACAAAACTGAACAAGTTAACAGCAAGGAAAGTTCTGCAGGCCTTGGGCTTCATGGCATCATGCATAATCTTGGTCCCATTTGCCAGACTACATATGAGGAAACTACAGTGGTACCTAAAGAATTTATGGTCCCAACACAGACACAGTCTAGAAACAGAAATCCCACTAATTCCATGCTTAAAACAGGAGTTCCTATGGTGGGCTCAGGCATGCCAGTCAAACCCAGGCCTACCCTTTCGCAGATGTCAACCAAGCCAGACCATCACAACAGACGCTTCAGACCTAGGATGGGGGCCCACATGCTGGACAAATGCGTGCAAGGATTGTGGACACAGGATCAACTTCACCTGCACATCAATCTAAAAGAAATGCTGGCAGTAAAACTGGCAATCCAAAAGTTCAAACCATTTCTCAAAGAGGGCCAGTTGATGATAAGGACAGACAACACCACAGTCATGTGGTACATCAACAAACAGGGAGGCACTCATTCATACCCCTATGCAGAATGACCTTGGAGCTGTGGACCCTGGCACTCAGCTACAACATTCAGTTACAGGCAATATTTGTACCGGGAAAGACAATACCCTAGCAGACATATTAAGCAGAACCACTCGGATGCCCACGAATGGAAGCTGCACCCGGACATCTTCAAGACCATCTCAAGAAATGGGGAATGCCACAGATAGACCTATTCGCATCACCTCTCAATCACCAGCTCAAAAATTCTGCACAAGGACATTCCACCCACTAGCATGGAAAGTGGACTCACTCTCCTTCAACTGGAAAGGCCTAACAGCATATGCATTCCCACCTCTTCCCTTGATACACAAGGTACTACTAAAAATCAAGGAAGAACGTCCAAGGATAATCCTGATAGCTCCAAACTGGCCAAGACAACACTGGTACCCACTACTGAAGAGCATGTCTCGAACAATATGTGGCCAATACCCTGATGCCTTTGATGTTAACTCAGAACAACTACAGCATCATACATCCAAACCTAAAACGCTGCAACTGACTGCATGGAACATCACATAGCAGCAGCTAATCCAGAACTTTCCCAAAGAGTTAAAGACATTATTCTTGAAGCACGCAGACCTTCAACAAGAAGGAACTATGCTGGAAAATGGAAAAGGTTTGTCATTTGGAGTACGGAAAGAGGAAAAGATGTGTCAAACATAGATATGCCTAACATTCTGGAGTATCTGGCGAACTTCTTCATTCAGGCCTGTCCTACTCCTCCATCAAGATACATGCATCAGCTATTTCAGCAGAATACAGCTTTGATCCACCTGTTTTTCGCACCCTTTGCTCAGGCAGTTCCTCAGAGGAATCAAGAATGTAAAACCTCCAAGGAAACCACCATTACCAGCTTGGGATTTAAACTTTGTGCTAGAAAAGTTGACACTATCACCCTTTGAACCAGCAGCAACAGCAGACCTACAACACCTGTCATGGAAAACTGCTTTCCTACTGGCAATTACTTCAGCAAGGAGGGTTTCAGAACTACAGGCCTTAATGGCAGTGCAACCCTTCCTAATCTTCCACCAAGATAGTGTGTCCATGAGGACTAATCCTACATTTATGCCCAAGGTGGTATCCAGAGTGTCTTTAAACCAGGCAATCCACCTACCTACCTTCTTTCCCAACCCACAAAACAGAGGGAAAGAATACTGCATACCTTGGATGTACATAGACAGCTACGCTACTACTTGGACAGAACAAAAATAGCAGAAAGACTGACCAACTTTTGTAGCCTATGCAACAGGAAGGGAAGGAAAAGCTATTTCCAAACAGACAATCTCCAAATGGATAGGAAATTGCATACGATACTGTTACTCCTTCCATGGAAAACCAATTCCACAGAACATAAGACCTCATTCTACAAGGGCAACAGCCACTACCACAGCCTTCTTACGAGGAGTGGCAACCAAAGACATTATTGAGGCGGCTACTTGGACCTCCGTGCATACATTTGCCAAGCATTATAATTTGCCTCTATATTCCAGATCCCGAGCAGGGTTTGCCACTGCTGTACTGCAAGGGATCCTAAACACACCATAATCTACTTTTATCCTCCTCGCCTAGTTGGCTATGGTATTCTACCCACTTGTTATGACTGCAGATGCATCCATGAAGGACATAGTACAGTTTTGTACCTACCATAAATGTAGATGTCTGAACTGGATAGCATCTGCAGTCAGGATTACCCTCCCTCCTTCCCCTCTGTGGTACTCCTAGGGTGTTTACCCTCCTAATAGCTAGCTGTTGGGGGGGAGTCTTTTATGGTGTATTTGTTTGTATATATGTACATATATGCTTATTGTTGTGTTTACCTCTATCTATTTGGAAACATTGGCATCTATCCAAATTTTAGCCTGCAAGAGGGCTACTGGCATCTGGGGCAAGAAACACTGAGGAAAATGGCGTCGGCTGATGCTTTTATACCCGAAGACCAACAGAGATGATGTCGGGTGGAGTGCGACATCAGCCGAAGCCGGACCCGGACTTTGGAATCCGGCCGACTGCAGGGCTGCCTGACGACAGGACAACCCACTTGTTATGACTGCAGATGCTATCCAGTTCGGACATCTACATTTATGGTAGGTACAAAACTGTACTTTTTCCCTTCTAAGTGCCCCCAGATACATCCTCACTTGCTCAAGGTCCAGTCCCCACCTCTAAATAATACTCCCTGCTGAAAGCTGATTATTTCTCCAAAAAATGTTTAAGCTCTATGATCCTGTAATAGCAGTTTTAAATGGAATTTTAAATACATGCCAGCATAATCCTCCTCCCGTGCCAACAGCTCTGTACTGTCACATATCTGCCATTTTTTCTTTTTCTCTCTTCTGTTAGTATTTGAGCTCTTTAGCAGTTACTATAACAGATCCCATTTTCCTTTGTCCCTGATATTCACTGAATATCCATCCTGAAATCCTTTATCAAATTCACATGCCAACTTCAAAATGTGTCCTCCAAGCTTTGCTATTTCCACTCTGAATTTTTTAATATAATTCAGTATTCTTGCCTTTTTATCTATACCTGTGAGGCAGTTTGGAAGGATAAGTTCATCCATTATAAGAAGTTATTACTCATACCTTTTATATATCACTGAGGAAGCAGTCTTTTGGAACCGTGAAAGCGCTTACGTATTTATGTGAAAATAAATTGTATTTTTAACCTTTGAGAACTCTATTATTTCTACAATATTTGTCTCTGCCAGCTATTGGGACTTAGATTTCATTGGATTCACTTTGGTCGGATTCTTGATTCATTTGTTAACCATCTATACAAGTTGATATCATAAAAACAGTTAATGTCTATTTACCTGCATTAAACAGAGGTCAGATATTATTGCAGTTGTTTGCCATCGTGTAATCATTAAGATGAAATCTTTTAAAACCTTGTACGTAGTATGATTTTGGAATTATTGATGCAAATATGAGCAAGCAATTTTCGATGCCTAGAGGCGTCAGTAGGAGTTAACTGCAGATGCACCTGGAAGCGTCAACTCAGATGTAATGAGTTAAGCCTAAGGCATTAATGGAGATATTCACCTGTGCAAAAGTAAAAGTGGGTTTGCAAACTTGTTTATTGTTTGGAAGGTGTGTTTGTTACGATTTTTGGCTCAGCTTGGAGCTGGAGTTCAGTGAAGAAGTGGATCTTGATTTTAGTGAGTTAGGTAAAACAATTGTACATAACTGCAAGATGATGAAAGAAAAATATTTTTTTGCAAAGGAGGACTACTCTTTATAGTGAGGAGAATGGTAAAAGATGGAATATAAGGAATAAAAGAGAAGAAATGGGAGACTGTATTTCAGTTTTTTTGTGGTAGAGGTGGGAGGTTAACATAGGGTTTATATGAACAGTGGGGACCTACAGTTTGTCAGAGGTGGAATGCCATTGACTTGCAAAATACCAAAAAGAGATGTTTATTTTTGGTTTCTGGCCTACTGGCATAATGCTGGGTTTCTGACTATGCTGCTCATGTCCCAAAAGTAACTAGCTGATGTCCTTCTGTTCCCATGTTGCAGAATTCTGCATATGGGTTTATCCCTTCAGACTCTCATACATACAGCCAGTATCCGAAAGCTTTTAGTTCCTCTGTGGTGTGTCTGACATCAGACGTGGATGAGATTTCGTGGGCTATAAAGGTGACGACGTGCACCAGCTCTCCGAACTTTTCAGCCACCAGTCGTACGCCAGGTGTTCTGTTACCGCTGACATTGTATTTATTATTCAGATAAGTACCCAGTTGATGGACCTTTTTTAGTCCTTTTAATTTGATTATTGCTTGTTAATATCATCCAGAAAGGGTAAGTGTCAGTGAGGACGGCAAATCCCTCATAAGGATGCCCACAGTAATTGCCTTTTCTGTTTGGGAAAATCTCATGACCATTAGGTCTGCCATATTTGCCAGGCATTCATACTGAAAACTTTGCATAGTTGGTTGCATGCTTTAAACTTGTACCTCGAGAACCAATGTCTGAAACTTCTCACGCTTAGGATGGAGGGCTCTTCCGACGTCCCTGTAGAACCGCCAAAAAAGAAGGCTAGGACCTTACAGCCTTCGACTACTGCTGAGCCTCTTCTGGCCGCCATAGGCCTGGTTTCAGGATCGGGTTCCAGATCCGCCCTTCAGAGTTCGTGGGTACCTCTAAGGATGTTGCACCATCCACAGGCGAGAGCACATCTGCTGAGGCTATTCCGGCACTTCTAGCCGACGTGGGAGGGAACCTGCATTTCATGGAGTCCTCTGAGCCTTCCTACCCCTTGCAATCATCAGTTTCCAGACAGACGTCTACTGCCCCTCTAAAAAGAAGGGAAAAGAGAAAACCTATCTCCCCATCTTCAGAAAGCATGCCTGATTGGCAGGCTTTCAGACAGCATCTTTTCAGTGCCTTCATGACACTGAGGCCTATACCTACTTCTGCCTCCACCTCTCCTCCTTTCTAAAGACCTAGGCCCCTGCCTACAGATCAAGCTCCCAGGGAAGAGGAGAAGGTCCTTTCATATTCCTCTGAGGAATCTCTTTCCTACAACTCCCAACTCTCTTCACCCTTGGGATATGGATCCCCAGAGGAAGAGTCACTGGACCCTGATTCTCCAGTGGAAGATCTGACGTTCAGTGACACATGTAGTAGGATGAAGGAGCACTTTAAATGCGATTCCTCAGAAAAGTCTGAGGTACAAAAGAGGTACTACGACCTCATTCAAATGGAAACCCCTAGCCCATTTGCTGCTCCTCCCATCCTCCCTGCCTTCCAAGATATTTTTTCTTTGGCATCTCTGAACCCTGACTCTCCACCTCCTGCCCCATGCAGACCAGATAGGCTTTACAAAGTACCTGACACTGCTAAGCATCTGATAAAGTGCCCACCAACTGACCCAGCTACTATTTCTGTTGCCACTGGCAAAGCTTCTAAACTCTTGCCTACTACCACCATTCTCCCAGCTGACAAGGACAGTAAGACAATGGAAAGATTAGGCAAAAAAAATATACTTCTGCTACCTTGGCTTTCAGAGCCACAAATTATCAGTCCCACATGGCCAAGTACACCTCATCTCTTTTACAGTCTGCCACCAAACATTTGGCAGATATCCTAGACCCCCCTGCCAAAGCATCACTGTCCTGTCTCCTGGCTCTCACATCCCAGGTCACCAGACACTGCAAGTGTAGCTATGATGCTGCTGTATCCTTTGCCAGGTCAGCAGCATCAGCATCTGCCTTATGCAGTTACTCCTGGCTTCGCTTGCAACCACTGCCAGATGATTTCAGGGCAAAGCTCACTGATGCCCCCTTGGACAATGCTGCATTTTTGGCTCTAAGGTTGCAGACCTCTTTAAATCTCTGCAACAGAAAGGAAAAGAGATGCAGGACCTTAACCATTTACTGGTCTCACCAATCCTGAAGTTTCACAGGAACTATCATTCCAAAACACAGTTCATTAGGAAGCACTCCTGGTCTGCTCCTCCTCCTAGACCTCGTAAGTCCACCAGAAAACAACCTCCTCTGTCTAGAGCATCCACTGCCTCTAGCCAGAGAACTCCCTTTCAGGACAGGGCAGGTAGCATCTGACTACCTGCCAGGCTTGCCCCCCCCCCACCTCCTACTGTACCTCTGTCTGGCCACCTCTCTCATTGTCTCCTCCTTTGGGCCCTCCTCACCAAAGACAAATGAGTCCTGTCCATCTGCCAAAATGGCTACGGCTACTTCATGTCATGGCTCTCCCCTCCCATATGGCGGGGCATTCCTCAACCTCCTACACAGCAGCTGCACCTCTTACAACCAGTGCTGTAGACACTGTTAGACCAAAGGCAATATAGAGTCAGTTCCCTCCTCTGCAAAAGGAAGAGGTTTCTATTCAAGGCTCTTCCTGGTCCCCAGGAAAGACTGACCATGGAGACCCAAACTACCTCAGTCTCTTCCTAAAAGTATCTACCTTCAAAATGCTTACCCTACCAGCCCTTTTCCCTCTGATTATCACACAGGGATTCATGGCTGCATTAGACATAAAAGATGCCTATCTGCACTTCCCAATCAGGCCCTCACACAGGAAATACTTAAGATTCTTGGTAGGCTGTTCTCACTGGCAGTTCTCTGCCTTGCCCTTTGGTCTTTCCACCGCACCCAGAGTCTTAACCAAATGCTTAGCACCTATGGTGGCTCATTGCAGAACAAAGGGAATACAGGTATGCCCCTACCTGGATGATATGCTAATCCAGGCTCCCAGCCAACAAATAATGCAAGGGCACATCCGTCGTTGGGATTCCAGATAAATCTGCCAAAATCCCATCTTCAACCAATTCGGGACACTGTGTTCCTAGGGTGCAGAATATGCTTAGATCTCATTGAGGCATACCTACCACCTCCCAAGTTGAAGTCCTTGTCAGAACATCTCCTCCAAGTACTTCACTCTACAGAGTTGACTGCAAGGCAGTACCTCAAGCTTCTGGGCTACATGGCATTCACAATATCCATGCTGCCTTTAGCAGGGCTACACATGAGGATGCTGCAGTGGTACCTCCACCCATCCTGGAAGAAACACAACCAGCCTCTGGAGCACATTGTACCCCTTCTACCCTGTCTAAAAAAAAAAAAAAAAAAAAAAAAAAGAAATACTGTGGTGGTTGGATCAGGTAACCCAGGCCTCCCACTCCCACCACCACAACCCACTCAGGTCATGCACACAGATGCCTCAGACCTGGGATGGGGAGCCACCCTCTGACACATACAGGTGAAGAACCTGTGGCCAAATTACCTAAAATCAGAACACATCAACGCCTGAGAGATGAAGGCAATTCTTCTAGCCCTCCAGGCACTTCAACCTTTCATTCTACAGGTGACTTTTCTGATATACACGGACAACACAACTGTACTGTGGTATATCAACAAACAGGAAAGGACAAAGTCCTACCTGCTCTGCAGGTTAGCCCTTTTGGTATGGGAATTGGCTACCTCACAGGGAATCTCCCTGTAGGCAACCTTCCCTCTCTCCACAACAAACAGGCAGATTATTTAAGCAGAACCAGCACAAACAACCAAGAATGGATGCTGCACAGAGATGTCTTCCTGGATCTGGTCCACAGGTGGGGGGTATGCCTCAAGTAGATCTGTTTGCCTCCACCATCAACAGGCAACTTCCTGGCTTTTCCACCAGGACACCCGAACCACAGGCATTGGCAACAGATGCCTTCTTAATTTCTTGGAAGGGGAAATATCTATATGCACCCCCCCCTTCCCACTTATTCAGAAGGTCCTGCTAAAAATTCAGCAGGACAACCCGAAAATCTTGTTGGTGACTCCCTACTGGCCCAGACAGCACTGGTTCCCCTTACTCCTACATTTGTCCAAGGGCAATTGCCACAAGTTATCCCCCAGAGTGGACCTCCTCATGCAGCACAAGGGGTCACTAATCCATCCACAGTGGCAGATGGTGCACCTTACTCTGTGGCTGATAGGATTCTGATTCCATTTAGACACCTTGACAATGACTACATGCTCAGTGTCCTGCAGGAGGCCAGGAAAGCTAATACTAGAATATCATATCTCATCAAGTGGAAAAGATTCACTATTTGGTGTCATAAGACAGCTGGATTTGCTTCTCAGTGAACCCCCTCTAGTGCTGTCCTGTTTGTGTGAGGTACTGCAGTCTGGACTGGCTTATTCATCCATGAAAGCCCACCTAGCTGGTATTTCTGCTTGCCTGCCTTTGGATCCCCCATTAGCATCCAGACTCCCTTGCAAACTCTTCCTCAAATGGGCACTACACCTTAGCCCCCCCAGGAAACCCATCCTCCTCCTTGGGATCTCAACTACGTGCTAGAGAAGCTTACGCTACCTCCCTTTGAGATAGCTAACAAAGCCTCTTTAAAGCACTGTACCTGGAAAACTGTCCTTGTAGTGGCTCTAACATCAGCCAGGAGAGTGTCCGAGCTCCAAGCTCTTATGGCTACCCCACCCTTTCTAGTTTTCCACAAAGGTAGGGTTACCCTTAGGACAAATCTGTACTTCATACCCAAGGTAGTCAACAACCTGTCCCTTAATCAGGCCATTCCCAAACCCACAAGGAGACGGTGTTGTGCAGGTAGAGACTGATCTGCCCTTGAACATCCAGGGAATGCAGCACCCTCTCACTGAGTCTTTCAGACTGACCACCTCTTCATATCCTTTCACCCCAGAGCTCTGGGGAAGGCTGTTACCAAGCCTGTTTCTACTTGGATCTCAAAAGCCATTACCTTCTGCTACCAGTTCCATGGTAAGACCCTGCAAGGGGCAGTTAAAGCTCATTCCACAGGAGCAATGGCATCTTCAGGAGCCTTTTGCAAGGGTTTGTATACCTCTTCTGTCTTGGAAGGTGCTAATTGGTCCTCAGTCCACACCTTCACCAAGCACTACAAGCTTGACCTCATCTCCAGGTCCAGGGAAGAGTTTGCCAGGGCTTTCCTGCATGGATTCCTGGCATCTGCCTCTAGACCACCACCCCAACCTCAGTGAGCTTTGGCACTCACTCGTATGCAGAATACTGCAACATGGGAACAGAAGGACATAGAAAAGTTCTGTAAAAAATCTTACCATAACCATAGATGTCCTTCTCTTCCATGTTGCAGTATTTCTTCCCACCCTCCTTCCCCTCTTATCAGCTAATTACTTCCCTTTCTGGATGGCAATGATATGGCATTGCCTTTAACAGGACTGGCTCCGACTGAGGCTACGGTTCTGAGGGCTGGTGCGTCTCGTCACATTTATGGCCCATGAACCCTCGCCCACATCTGATGCACCACAGAGGTACTTGAAAGCTTGTGGATACTGGCTGTACGTACGTGATACTGAAGGGATAAACCCATGTTCAGAATACTGTAACATAGAAGAGAAGGATATCTATGGTTACGGTAAGATTTTACACAACTTTTCTTTCGGACATTGGCAGGGACAACGGTGGGTGTCTAGGATGGTGACAGCAACATCAGGCACCAGGCAGCCTCTTACTAGGTATCGTGTAGGGGGTAACTGGAAGATGGTGCTGGATTTACAGCCATGGTTATCAGTCTTGGGATCAAGTGGGGAGTGAGCTGCCATTAATACTTCCCAGTTAGAAACACAGGAGTGTTCAGTTGGCATGCACAAAGTGTCATTGCACCTCCACCCCATTATGGACAGTTCTTAAAATTCTTCCCACTTGCAAATTTATTCTTCTTTTGCATCCAGAAAATCCTTTCCCTAGCTGGTATGTTAGTGTCCACTTGCTGACTCTGAGAGGCACTTGGAAAGGGGAACTGAAAATAAGTGGCAGATGAAGGAGATGGGCCCACCCAAATTTATAGAAAAATTACAGAAATCATGGCATTTCTTCTGTGACGTTAAACTGGTTTGTGCTTTTTAACTGGAAAGAAAGCGGTAATAATTCAGTTTGCATTTGTACAAGCACAAATAAATACATACATACTTAAGTAAGTTAAAAAGAATACAAAGTCTCTGATAAGATGTCATAATTTGATTCTTGGTTACAGAATTTGAGTAGGTTTTGTCTTTGGGCTGGCTTATGCTTTCCTGGTAGACAGATCCAGCACTACCAGCATTTTCAAAGTTTGTGATAATCATTTTATAGGAAAAAGGAAAGATATTGCATTCAGTACTGCCCATTGAGGTGGTATTTTTAGCACTAACATAAGTACTATGCTGATAAAGATGAATTGATTAGTTTGACATAATCTGGGGTTGGCTATCATTGTTTCTTAGGAAAACAGTGGAGTCAAAGCTGCACAGTGAGTCATGCCAATCAACTGTTCCTAATTTTTAGCAATGTCCCTAACATTCTTTCTCCATTCCTCCTAAAGCTGGACTTTTTTGGGGCTTTTCAAGATGGCTGCACACTGATCAACAGCTTAATGTCAGCTCTCCCAGTGTGACAAAAGAAACTGATGGTTAAGAGTCAGTAATTCTGCCTGTTTTAGTAAAATTCAGTTACTGGCAAGTAAGTACACTGCCTGGACCCCAGCAAAGAAGAAAGTTGGAGAGCCTTAAAGAAAATCAACTAGAAAAGGTGAAGACAAAACACTAACTGGGAAGCATCCTGCAGCTATTTGGCAAAAAGCAGTTCAAGCTCCAGCTTTGATATAAGAGATGGCTTCCAGTAATAGGAAAGAATAAGTCAAATGTGCTCAGAGCTGATTAAAATGAAATATTGAAGGAATATTTCAAATCGAATAAAAGGCTGGAAAAAATGAAGCTTTAAACAGCTATTCAGATGAACTGATAAAAACTACAAAAAATAAGAGGTCAAAATAAAGAAAACTAGTGGAGTATGAGACTGCCCAAGAAGAGCTGTTTCGTGGACAGGGCATACAGAGAAAACCTAAGGTTTTCTGCTGTACCATAGAAACCGAAAGGAATTGACTGTTTTATTTTTAAGAAAACACAAATAAGTAAGTGGACTAGTAGTCCAAGGCAGGATTTGTTAATTGAAAGGGCATATCATGTATATGCCTCAAACCTGACCATGAGAAAGCTGCCAAGACCTGTATTACTTAATATGCAATCTTACCACAAGAAAGAGTTGATCCTGAGAAAACTGTAGCTGAAGGGTAAAATATTAAAAATTGGAGACTGTAGAGTGTGGAAAACTTGCTGTACACCAGGCAGAAGAAAAACAAATGTATCCTGGCAGTCAGAGAATGTCAAGAGGCAAGTGTGAAATTCAGTTTGCTGTATCCAGCCTTCTTCAGAATATTTTTTCCTAGAGGATCAAAAGTAATTTTTGATGCAGATCAGGCTAAGGAGGAAATCCAAAAGTTTGTCCAACAAAAATTGAGTCATCAAACAGAAGTGGAATTCTTTTCATTCTTCTGATAAAGCTCATAGAGAAGACTTTGCCAATGAAACCTTTTCTAGTGTTCCAAAGGAAAATGCTTTAGAAACGGTAAAAAGCACAGGAGTTGACTAGAAGAATCTGAGGATCTGATGTTGTCAAGCTTCACTTAATACTTGACTGTGGGTCCTTTTCCCTATATCAGAACCAACATGGCCATTTTTCCAGCTCGCGCCCACCAAAACTCTTGAGCCAAGCTTTACCCATAATGCTCCTCACAGGATTACCTCCGATCTCGTTTGCTGATTTCAGTGCCAGACGCATCTATCAAAACAGCTTTTGAGCAAGCTAATTGTACTTTGTTGTAAGTGAAATTTCTCTTTTAATCACCTCTTTGTTGAATTCTTTCTCATATTATACCTAGCTCCTCTTTTCCTGCTTTCATTCCTTAACATGGATGGTGTTACCATCGTTGGTATTTTTTCTTTCTTACAGTTAAAGTAATTCTTTGTACCATTATTGGTACCTTTCTTTCTTCCTTTTCTTCTTTACTGTCAGGTAATCGTTCATACCATTGTTGGTACAACTTTTCCTTATTTAAAAAAGAAATGTATAGATATATATAAACTTTAGACTATAATTTCTTAATTTCCTTTCTGCCTTCCTTCCTGATTATATATTTTTGGAAATGGCTGAGAAAAACAAGGGAACTTCTGGTTTCAAAAGATGCCAGAAGTGTGAGCGTAAACTAGCTAATTCGGATAGACGCTCCTTATGTGTGTATTGTTTGGGTCTGGTGCACCTTCAGGAAGACACTCCCATCTGTCATGGCTTCAGTCACTTAGCCCTTATTGAGAGGAAAAACAAGCTTATCCTAAAAAGTCTTATTAAAACTGCTTTCAGTGATGTCATATCTGCTTCTCCAAAGTCAAAAACTGACATTGGCTCTCCATCTCCTTCCTCATCTAAACATGGAAATTCAATAAAAAGGAGCAGCTTGGTGCCAATAGTATCTTCCACACCATTATCAAAAGTGCCTAAAACTTCCCTGGATCTTAGTTTCATCAGAATCAACTAGGGAAAAGACTTCACCTTCGGTGCCATCTGTGCCTACCTCTGCGCCTACCTCTGCACCAACAGCTTAAGCACAGACTATCACTACTATTTCGGAGCAGACATCTCTTTCTTTAAAGATGGGCCTCAGTCTAGGTATTCTCCCTCACTGGACCCTTTTGTAGACCCGATCTCCAAGCCTCTTCTTGGAGAAACCCAGATCCCCATCAGTTTCTTTGGTCTGTTCCACCAAGAGCCTCACGGAATCTGATATTTTTAGGCTGGTGGATTAGCTGTTAGTGGCGAGGGGATTGTCCACTTCTGCAGTTCTTAGCCTTTCTAGCTCTGGAACCTTGCCTATCTCTACTCCAGTGATTGTTCCTCCTCTGACTCCAGCTGACCTTTCAGAGTTCCCAGTGCCGACAGTCCCGGTTTTGACTGTCTCTGTGCGGACCAGAGTTACTTCTCAGGCACCGAAAACAGCCTTGGTGTCTTTGGTTTGGTCAGAACCAGAGACCTCCCAGTGTCACAGCTTTGTTGCCAGTTCTGGGGGCATGGTTCCACTCTGGTGTTGTCGGAGCCATCCATTCCCCTAGGAGTGTCAGCACATGTTAGCTCGACACCGGCTTAGGAGATGGCGGCCTCAGTGTAGGATGGGACCATAGTTCCGAAGGAGTCTATTTCTGCTCTGGGCCCCCATTCCTCTACGGGGGGGGGGGCTCCCTTCTAAGCTATGGTGAGGGCATTGTCTACTGTGGACATTCAGTTGACACCACTTTCATTAGACCAGCAGCCCTGCCCTTCCCCTCACCCTCAGCTTCCTCCAGCCTCTACCCTGGAGCAGCTGGTGCTGAAGCCTCAGGATCCAACCATTCTGGTTATGTTCTCTTCAGGTACCTTTCCGGCCCATCCCACCAAAGAGGAAGCACTTAGACTCCCCTGAAGAGTCTCACTGAAGATGCCGATTCCGATGAAGGTTCCCCAACGTCACCCCCAGAAGATGTCTCCTTCAAAGACATTCTAGAGATCCTGAAACCAGAGGGGTGGCTGGACTTCCCTTCAGCCTACTTCAGAGGAATCTGTATACCTAGAGGCTTTCTGTGCCCAGCCATCTACTACTGGATCTCTCCACCCACTGACTGATTAAATTAATTGCACAGCAAGCTTGCAAGATACCTGCTTCTATCGAGCCAGTCCCAAACAGACCAGACCATATTTTATCAGTTCCTCAGGATCAGCAGCAGTATTGGCTGAAAGGAATACCAGTCGATGCCATGGCGGTAGTGGCAGCCACCAAAAAGGAACTTGCTGATATCCTAGTATCCATCCTCCTAATAAAGAGTCGAGGATGATGTATAGATTTGGGAAGTGCGCAAATGCTTCGACCTTCGCATTAAGGTCCTTGAATTACATGGTGCATTTCAAGAGACCAACAAGATCCATCAGATGCTCTGACAGGAGCAGTAACTGAAGGGGTTAGAGAAAAGGTAACTTCTCAGCTGGCATCCCTAGATTCGGTTTGCAACTAGTCCATGAGGCTGATTGTGCACACAGCTGAAGGGACAACGAGACCAGCAAGATCGGGTATAACTAGTTGGAGACTTGCTTGAATGCGCTTATGTGAATTTGCAGAACCATTTAAGTCTTCTTTTGTCAACGCTCCATTTGACGGATCATCCCTTTTTGGCCCCAAAGTTAGATACCATGGCCAGATATGAGAAGAATGGAAAGACCCTTTCTGCTGTGGGCAAACACTTTTCCACTCAATAGTCTTACTCCAGGAACCAAAGAAGTGGGAAACTATGGTTCAAAAGGTCCCATGGGCCTTTCCAAGACTCGAGTGGCAACAACTTCCCCCAGGGCAGAGGAGGGAATAACAAAGGAAGATGCTGTGCACGAGGCAGAGGGGAGTCCACAAAATCAGGGTTGCAGGGATTATTTCCCTGGTAGCTGTTATCAGCACTTCTGAAAGGAAGCCCGATTGCCATCCTCTGGAGGCAGTTGGGGGCCGATTTATCCCCTGCACCTACTTGCCTGTCTCAAGATAACAGACAATTGGGTGCAGAGGATCATAGCCAGAGGTTACAATATACCCTTCTCGGACAAACTCAGAAAATTGAACAAAATCCCAGACATTCCACCCAGTCCCAGCGATGCAGCAGTCTTAGAACTTCAAAAACATCTTGACAAAAGTGTCATCCTAGCAGTCCCACCAGACCAGATTGGATTTGGAGTTTACTGAAGTCTTTAGTGCCAAAGAAAACCAGGGACTGAAGACCGATTTTGTATCTCTGTCATTTGAACAAATTGGTTCAAAAACCCGGATGGTCACTCTTCAGTCTGTACTTTCGTTCTTGGAAAAAGATTATTGGATGCGCTCAGTAGATCTTCAGGATATGTATTTCCATATAAAAATAGACAAGCGATCCAGAAGATTGCTGCGCCTCTAGCTGGGAGCCAGTCATTATCAGTTCAGGGCCCTGCCTTTTCTGCTCACCACAGCCCCCAGGGTGTTCACCAAATGCATGACCGTAGTAGCAGCTCACTTCAAACTGCAAGGTTTCTGTGATTTCCCATACCTAGATTTGCTCCTCGCTGCTATCTCCAGGCATCTACTTTTAGAGGCAAGAGACTACGTTTTTCAAACTTGTTCCTCGTTGGGAATCACTGTAAACTATGAAAAATCCCATCTAGAGCCAATGCAATTATTGGAATTCATAGGAGCGATGCTAAACACAAACAGTTGCATCACATTTCTTCCCCCAGAAAGACTTCAAAGAGTAAGATTGCAAGTCAGTCCGATTATTTGCAGCAAAATGGTGACTGCAAGGCTGTTGCTACAAACTCTAGGATCAGTGTTAGCCTCCATCACTCTAGTTCCCGTAGCGATGTATCTCATGCGGATTCTTCAATAGCTGTTGGCATCCTGATGATCGTTACTGAATCAGCCAGTGTCCCATTTGGTATTAATCACCAACTTGTGCAAGAGAGACCTGAGTTGGTGACTTCACTCCAACAAAATTTTGTCAGGCAGACCCTTTGTCCCTCTTCTTCCCCAAGCCATAGTGACAATGGATGTTTCCCAGATAGGGCAAGGAGTGGCATTATCTGGGAAAGACAGTCCAAGGTGCTTGATCCCAGCTAGAGGCCAGTTTGCACATTAGTGTTCTAGAGATGAGGGCAGTGCTCTTAGCATTGCAGGCATTCCGAGAAACGCTCTTCTTGGGAACGACTGTGATTCAAACAGACATGTCAGTAGTCTGGTATATCAACAAGCAAGGGGGAATCAGATCTTGCCCTCTTTATCAAGAAGCACTGAGTATGGCAATGGGCAATTTCATCTGACCACTTTCTAATTGCAACGTATATTCAGTTGATCTCCAACGTGATTGAGGACAAATTGAGCAGGACCACCCTAATGCCTCATGAGTGGTCTCTCAATCCATTGGTGGTGGAAAGGATATTCCACCACTGGGGCCAACCCTGGTGGGATCTCTCTGCATCCTCCCTAACAACAAGTGAAGCAGCTACTTTGCCCTAATTCCCCATCCAGGGGAGTCACCAAGAGACACTCTCCTTCAACATTGGCTTCCCAGTCTATTGTATGTCATTCCCCCAATTCCTCTCGTATCCCAGTTTCTAAACAAAGCCAACAGGTCGCATTACCCCATTCTGGCCTTATCAGGTGTGGTTTCCCTTTCTTTGGCCTCATCTAATTCAGAAACCTTGAACACTGGACCCAGATCCAGACCTTTTGAATCATCCAGATAGACTAGTTCATCTGAATCTTCAAAATCTCAAGCTCACACTGCGTGGCTTCTCCAGTTCCAATGATTGCCAGGCATTCTACTGTCACTTCCCCAGTTCAAAGAATTGTTCTAGCCTCCTACAAACCTTCAGCTAGAAGGTTGTACTTCAGCAAGTGGCAAAAATTTTCAAAATGGGCTTTAGACTAATCTCGATCCTTTTTTAGTACCAATTGATAAGGTCCTGGAATTTCTAACATTGGTTTTTGAAGCAGGAGCATCTGCCTTGACTATGCGAGTGCATCTAGCTGCAATCGCAAGTTTTCATAATGGTTTGAATAACACAACGTTAATGTCCCACAAACTTTGTAAAGCCTTTCTGAAAGGAACTTTGATGCTCAGACCCCCATACAAAAGACCCTTCTGCACCTTGAAACTTGAATCTAGTACTTTAGTCCATAATTAGTTCCACTTTAGAATCTTCTGCAACTTGCAATCTTAGAAAACATTATTGCTGATATGTTTTACTTCTGCAAGGAGGATATCTGAACTACAGGCCTTATCTTTCAAACCTCCATACCTTACTTTCCAGAAAGACAAGATTTCCTTGCTAACAAGTCCTTCTTTTCTACCAAAGATAGTGTCCGAAATCAATATCAGCCAGACTATTCAACTTCCAGTTTTCTACCTGACTTCTCAAACAAGGGTTAGTATTGTCTACATTTACTAGATGTGCATAGACAATTGCATTTTTGCCTTCACAGAACAAAGGAAATCAGAAAGTCAGACCAGTTGTCCGTTTCCTTCTCTTCTGCTACTATGGGAAAAGCTGTTTCTAAATTTACTCTCTCTAAATGGCTTAGTCTGTATAACTTTCATTTATAACAAAAAGAAAGTGCAACTACTGGGACCTGTTAAAGCACATTCAACAAGGACAGTAGCCACTTCTGCAGTCTTTCATTTCAGAGTTTCTGTTGATGATATTTGTGCAGTGGCTATCTGAGCATCCCCTCTTACCTTCATTACTCATTACAAGCTGTATCTGGTCTCTAGGGGATGAGCGTCATTTGGCTTGATGGTGCTCAGGGATGTTCTTCCGTGAGACCGCACAGGATTTTGGTAGTTGGGGACTCTGTCCCACAGTCGAGGATTAAGTGAAGATTGACATCAGATAAAGAAGTTATGTCTTACTAAAATGTTTCTTCTATGTTGTCAATCTTCACTTATCCTTAACATTTCCCACCCTCCTTCCCCCTGCTTTTCGGTTTATTGGTGGAACGGATCTTTCCCAAAAGATTGGGTTTTCCTTTTAGGACTATAGATATAGTCTCTGGTCTGTTACTGTCTATCACTGTTTTATGCAAACTCAATCTGAGGTAATCCTGTGAGGAGCATTATGGGTAAAGCTTAGCTAGAGAGTTTTGGAGGGTGCAAGCTGGAATAACGGCAGAGTTTGTTCCGATATACGGAACTGAACCCACAGTTAAGGATAAGTGAAGATTGACAATGCAAATGGAACATTATGATAACACACAAAATCTTTTTCCTTGGACTTGAATCAGAGACGGGAGATGGAGATGAACAGGAAGAAGACCAGGAACACTGAAATTAATGAATAAATGTAAGACTACAAAGCATCAATCACATTTGTGGCTTTAGAATGTACAGGGGCTGAGAAAGATTGGATTTTTGATGATTTGTTGGGGACCTGACCAGCATATTTATACCCCACTTCTTCATTAATTTTTGGAAGGAAGATAAAAAGAAAGAAAGTAATTGTAAATACATTTTTGTTCTTAACATTGTATAAAATGTATCATGATATAAATTATATGTTATATAGTAAAGCATTTTCAATTATTGCTGTATGTGCTAAAGAACAAGTACTTTTTAGTTAAGAAATGTGGGTATTATAATATAAAAAGAGGAGAAAGAGTGGACAAAAACACATTTAAGATTTTAGGTTGTAATCTTGAGCTGTTGGAGTTGGGAGGGGGAGTGCAAAAGTGCATTTATTATAAATGTGTAGAGCTGAAATGTTCTTACCTGGATTAATGCCCTTGGCTTAATCTAATGACAAGTTGTTTAAGCAAGTTTTTTATATGAAAGATCTACAGTGTAATGAAGAGTTTTCCTTTAGTAAAAAAAAATCAGTGCAAGCTGTGTATATTCTGTTATGTTTCTGTGGAAACAAGGTGACTAAAGTTCAAAGCAATAAATCAAGAGGTCTGGGCAAGGTTTACTGAGAGAAATGTAAAATTAAACCATACAAAGTCAGTCGGCCCAATAAAAAAATAAAGCTTGAAATCATTGGAAGTGAATAAGCGACAGCAGCTTTTTTGGTTGGTAACTAAACGCTTTAATGTATTTACTATAACAGTGTAATTAGCCAGTGCAATTTTTAAGGCTAAAAGTTAGTTTTCCGGAAGTATGCTTTCTTTTTATCTGGGAGGAGAATAAAGATAAAAAATAACAAGAGAGAAATGTGTACAGGTAGAACAGGCTGTAACGTGGTTTAGCATGGATAACCTTAATTTTGGGTTAGAAAATGCCTGTGGATTCTACTGTCTATTTGGAACAATTGATGTTATGTTGTCCATATCTCGCCTTCGTTCTTGGTGTTTGGGTTCGGAGCTGACCTTTGGCTCTGACTCTGCTGTATACTATAGCTCGAGAGCGTCTACTGGCTCAAGGCTAGCCCCTATCCCAGCATGCGTAGCAGTAGTTACCCAGATCTCGTTTGCTGCTTGTAGTGTCAAGATTGTGGAGGGTCTATATTAAATTCTCGAAAGCCGACAATGTCGAATCTGACATTGTCGACACGAGAATAACAAAACTGCAGAACGTCAAACAAGTAAACGGAAATCTCTGTAATGGGAGATTTCCGTTTACTTCAATGTAGTGTGGTCTTGTAGGTGGTATATTTAAGTAGTGGGGGGTTTGGGGAGTGCAGCCCCCCACGTGGGGGGTGCAGGGGGGCTTGCCCCCTGCCTGCACCATTTAGTTCTTTTTTTTTTTTTTTTTTTTTTTTTTCCTGAACATTCGATGTTTTAACATTTCGATCACTAAAGGTCGACCTTTAGTGATTCGAACTGTTAAATATTCGATGTTCTAATATAGACCTGATTGCGGATACTGGCTCAGGCTAAGTGTTTTTTCTCTTTATTATATTTTGAAGAAAATTTCTTGTTATCTTTCTAAACTTATAAGCAGTAGTTGTCCATTTTCTACCTTACCTATCCCGTCCGAGTGACTTACTTTGTTGTGGACTAACCGTTTTCTCTCTGGCCCTTCCCCTCTTCTATACCCATTTAAATTAGAGGGTTCTTTGCTTTTCTTGCCGTCCCTTAAGTTTTTGAGGAGTTGCCGTTTAAGTTAGAGGCCCTCCTTAGGTGGGGAGTTCACCGTTTAACTTAGCGGCCCCCCTTCTCTTCTTTCCTGTATATAAAAAAAAAAAAAAAAGGGATTTTTTGTGTATTCTATTATTATTAGTGTGTTTTCTTGTCTAGCTTTAGATAGTTCTGTTCATTACCATATCAAGGGATACTGCCAAGGAATCCAAACTTTCGGGATTTAAAAAATGCAATTCGTGCTGTCAAAAAAATGTCCCTTATGGACGGGCACACGCGTTGCATGTATTGTTTAGGGCCTGTTCACCTGCAGGATTCATGTTCTGTTTGCCATGCATTTAGTTCACGAGTTCTGCAGGAAAGAAAGAACAAACTTATCTTAAGAGGGTTACTAAAGGGCCCCTTTGATGCTGCTATGGAGGAGATTCAGCCAGCAAAAAAACTGGAAAAACCCGGCCTTCATCCTCTTCGGCTCTGGTTTCAGATCTGTCTAAAGAGAAGGAGAAATTGCAAGTTAAGTCGGGCCCGATTTTCGGTTCCAGCAAGACACTTTCATCTTTGGCTCCATTTGTTGTTCCGGAGCCAGTAAGGTCTCATAAGCGGTCCAGGTCTCCGGCCTTGGAACCGGTGCGGTCTGCTCCACAGTTTCCCTTATTAAAATCTGTGGCAGGCAGTCACCGATCTTCTACCCCTTCCTCTTGTTCATCCAGGAGCCTTATCAGATGATTATGTGGAGAGGGTGGTGGAGGGTCTTCTTAGGACACGAGCATTAACCAAAATACTTTCAGGCCCATCCCAGACAGAAATGGTACCGACAGCCCAAACAACACCTGTCTCTCTCCCTCCTCCGACTCCTCTGAGCTCGGAGCTGGAGTGTATGGAAGTTGTAGTGGTGGAACCCTCGGTTCCAGTAACCTCCTCAGGTCTTTTAGTTCTGACTACTGCTCCTATCTCCTCAATAACCCCTTCTGTCAAGGGATATGGGAGCCGACGCTCCCTCATCGGCTCCGAGGGGGGATAGCAGCATCAGACCCTTGTCCAACCCTACTCTCCTCCTCGGAGCTTCGGCGCAGGTCAGTTAGGCTCCTACATCAGCCTCTGAGCCATTGCCCTCAGTTCGGAGGAAGTCTCTGGCTTCTTCGGAGCCGGAGACTCTTTCGGGTCAGGACCATGATACCTTTGAGGTAATGAGTGTGCTGTCTGCAGAGACAGCTCCACCCTCGGCTCCTTTGGCTCCCTTGCCTTCGGTGCCAGTGTCTGCCTCCATACCTCCCCTCCACCCTAAGCGTAGGGAACCCATGCTCCAGGGCGCCCCATTGGGCGATCTCACTTCTTCCAAAACCTCCCCTGAGCATCCCTCAAAGGAGGACTTGCAAGAGGAAGCATGTGGACTCCTCTTAGTCCTTGACATCAGACACAGACTTGGATGACAGGGAAGGGTCCCCACAGTCTCCCTCTGAAGATGTCTCATTTTCAGACATTTTAGAAATCCTTAGACAGAGGGGTGACTGGAAGTCCCTTGCCCCTGCTTAAGACGAGTCAGTGTATCTGGATGCATTTGGTTCCCGGCCCTCCACCTCTTATGTGTCTCCTCCTTTCAACCCAGTATTACACATAGTGAGTCAAAAGGCATGGAGCTCTCCAGACACGATGGAACCAGTTCCATGGAGGCCCAATAAATTCATTACAGCCCATGAAGACAGAACTTTCTTATCTAAAGGTGTTCCCGTTGATGCTATGGTGGTGGCAGCAGCCACCAAGAAGATAAACTTCATCTGTCCATCCACCAAATAAAGAGTCTTGTACGATGGACATGTACGGGAAGCATATGTTTTCTTCAGCGACCTTTACACTCAGGTCGCTGAACTATTTGTCCCACTTTACAAGGCTTCAAGGGGACCTCCTCAAAGAGATGGGAGATGCCTTACAGGATCCTACAGCCGCAGGAGCCTCGAACAAGATGACTTCCCAGCTTGCGACCTTGGCTTCGGTGGTTAACTTCTCCATGCAGCTAATTTCTTACGTAGCCGATGGGGCGAGCAAGGTGGCAGGCACAAGGGTGGCCTTACACAGGCACTCCTGGATGCACCTTTGTCATTTTGCCGAGCCCTCCAAGTCTTCCTTTACCAAGGCCCCTTTTGACAGCTCCTCCTTATTCAGGCCCACGTAAGAGAGATTCTTACCAGATGTGAACAGAATGGCAAAACTCTCTCTGCCGTTGGAGTGCTTCTTTCTGCTCCATCTAGGCCTTATCCTAAGGGTCAGAAGAGCAGAAAGATGTGGTTCCAGAAGTCCCAGGGAGCTTCGCCTGACACACGTGTAGATTATTCCCCCAGGGGTAGAGGGGGAAATAACGGAAGATGCTGGTCTTGCAGCGGTGGAGGGGGTCCGCAGAATCAGGGTGACAGAGATACCTTCTCTGGTAGGCCTTTCCAGCGCTCCTGAAGGGAGGCCCGACTGACTGACTCTGGAGACAGTCGGGGGGGGATTATCCTTGTACCCAGTAGCCTGGCAGACAATCGCAGAAGATACATGGATACTATCAATGATATCTGGAGGTTACAATATCCCCTTCTCCCAACTTCCCCTGTCAAAAAAGACAACACTCTATTCCAGATGTTCCACCCAATCTTCGGGATCAAGCAAACCTAGAGGTTCAAAGGTTGATAAGAAAGAGTCATTTAGGAAGTCCCCACAGACCAAATCGGATCTGGAACTTACTCAAGGATCTTTTTAGTTCCAAAGAAAATAGGGGACTGGAGTCCCATAGTGGATCTCAGCAGGCTGAACAACTCAGTCAAAATAACTAAGCTCCAGATGGTAACACTGCAGTCCATTCTTACCTTTCTGGGACAGGACAATTGGATGTGCTCTATCGATCTCCAGGATGTGTACTACCATGTAAAAATGGACAGACTGTCAAAGAGATATCTACGCTTCTGGCTGGGAGCCAGATCAGTTCAGAGCGCTGCCCTTTAGTCTCACCACAGCCCCCAGGGTGTTCACCAAATGCATGGCAGTAGTTTTGGCTCACCTGAGGTCGTCTAAGATTCCGGAGTTTCCATATCTAGACGACTGGCTCCCCCTGCCACCACCGAGCATCAGCTAATAAAGGCAATGGAATCCACAATTCACTCATGTTCTCAACTAGGGATAACCATAAACTACGAAAAGTCTGCCTTGTTACCTTGTCAATATATTACCTTTATAGGGGCAGATTTAGACACAAGGACCATAATAGCAAAGCTGCCACAAAAAAAAAAAAAAAAAAATTAACAACCCGTCGCCAGCCAAGTTGCAGTGCTGTTGACAAAAAAGAGAATTCAGGCAAGATTTGTCCTCAAGGTCTTGGGTTCTATGGCAGCGACAATCACTCTGGTCCCTATGGCTCACTTCCACATGAGAATTCTGCAGTGGCTCCTCTTTGCACAATGGTCATTTCAGGATTTACCCATGTCACATCAGATTCTGATCACAGAATCCTGCAGAAAGGATCTGGAGTGGTGGCTTCACTCCCCTACGGTAAAAATAAGCAAGCCATTTCTACCCCCCAACCTGTAGCCACAGTGACCATGGACACTTCCCAGATAGGGTGGGGGTCATTATCTGGGACAGAGTGTTGGACACTTCCCAGATAGGGTGGGGGGGGCATTATCTGGGACAGAGTGTTCAAGGGACTTGGCAGGAACACGAGTGCCACTTGCACATCAGTGTCCTGGAGATGAGCGGTGCTTCTGGCATTGCAAGCACTTCAGGACTCTCTACCTACAGGGACTATAACAATTCAGACAGACAATATGTTGGTAGTATGGTACATCAACAAACAGGGTTGAACCAGGTCTTACCCCTTGAGAGGCTCTACAAGTTTGGCAATGGGCGATGTCTTCCCAATGCTTTCTGGTTACAACGCACATCCCGGGGATATCCAGCATGATAGCGGACAAGCTCAGCCAGGCTATCCTGATGCCTCACAAGTGGTCCCTGAAGCAGGAATTTGTGGACTTGATTTTTTTGCAAATATGACCAGCCATGCTGTGATCTGTTTGCCACCCCCTCAACAACAATGCAGCAGCTACTTTGCCCTAGTCCCACCACCGGGGCAGTCACCCAGAGATGCACTGGTTCATGACTGGACCCTGGGACTGCTTTACACCTTTCTACCTTTTCCCCTGATCCCCAAGGTTCTTTAGAAAGCACAGTCATTGGGTTGCAAGTTGATCCTCAGTGCCCCTTACTGGCCTTGTCAGATATGGTTCCCATTCCTTTGGCCTCACCTGCAGGGGGAGCCCTGGATCTTGGACCCAGTGTCAGATCTTTTGATGCATCAGTCGAGGGCTCTCCATCCTTCCATTCAAACTCTCAAGCTCACAGCTTGGTTTCTCCACTTCCGGTCTTGGCCAGGCTTCCCGATGTTTCTCTGGCAGTTCAACACACAAAAATTCTTCTTATGTGATGAGAGAAGAAAAGAACATATATCATCTTTACAGGCTTTCACAAAGGTGTTTACATGCAGAGGTAGTTGTAGTACAAAAGTACTCGTTTTTTTTCTTTTCTGCATTATGTGAATGGTGCCTCATGTTCCAATGATGAATTCACATCTGCTCTAGCTGATAATTTGCCTTCTAATAACGTAGAGCTCTCACATGTTGCTGCTACTCCTGTTGTATGCGAGAACTGTGCTGGAAAAGGCAATACAGCTCTCACCGGTGATGATTTTCGTGAGGAAAGTGTGCTCAAAAACTATGAGCTGTTTGGGGCGAGACCAAATGTTGCTAAGGCTACCGACCTGTTTTTTTTTTCCAAGCTACCAGCCATGACAAGGATAAGGCGAGGTTCGTGATCCACCAGCAGAGGGCGCCACAAGCAGAAGTTGTCATCGGACAGGACACAAAAAATGGGAAGGTACGAAAATGAACAGTCTGGTTTTTAATTTTCCTGTTGTGTTAAGCCCAGAGGAACATTTGCTATTGAACAAGGGCTTATCTTTCATCCCTGCTACATCTTCTGAAGTGAGTGAAGTTCTCTTAGATTTGAGACTTTTTGCACACAATGTAGCACTTAAATTAATGTTTGAAAATAGTCCCCATTAATAATGCAGAAATGAAAAAAATTAGTACTTTTGTACCACAACTACCTCCGCATGTAAACGCCTTTGTGAAAGCCTGTGAAGAAGATGTATGTTCTTTTCTTCTCTAATCACATAAGAAGAATTTTTATAACTTAAGTAAGGCGGAACAGCGAGCATTATTGACTCTGAAAGAGAACAGTGCCATCTGCATTTTGCCTGCTGAATCCATTGTCGTTGAGAATTACACTGATTATTATAAACGTATGCTAAGAATGTTAGAGGAAGAGACTACATATATGAAAATAACCAATGTGAAGCTACAGGACATTATTAAATATGTGCATGATGTACTTTGAGTTGCTGATGAATAGAATGTTTGCTAAATCTTTATATGATGCCTTGTATGTCGTAAAGCATGTAGTTCCGGTTGGTGATTAAAGGGTTACCAAAGTTGCACAAGGATGGCATTAATCCTTCCTTACGGCCTATTGATGCTGGCATAGGATGGGTGACACAACCCTGCTCTATTTATATAGAGAAGTAATTGAAAATAATTGTATGTCTCCACATGTTCTTAAAGACACTAGACAGTTTTCAAATGATCTACATAGTTTTATGTCACAAAAGGGTAGTATCAGAGGCTCAATGTTGGTAACCTTGGATATAAAGAGTCTCTTTACATCCATACCTAATGAGTTTGGCATTGAAGCCATAAGACATATTAACACATAAAAGTGAATATACTACTGCAACTATAAATATTGTATGTCTTTTGTTAGATCTTGTTTTGAATAACAATGTTTATGTATGGAGACAGTATTTATTTGCAAAAGTGGGGGGGGGGGTTGCCATGGGCACCCCCTGTGCAAATTCATACATGAATTTAGTTTTGAGTAAATGGGAAGGTGAGAGTTTTTTGTGTTAATGAGTTTACCTAACACCTAATCTTCTATCGTCACTTTGTTGACAACGTCTTTATTGTATGGGAGGGCCCAAGGAGCGAACTAGATTTGCTTGTGGATTATTTAAACAATAACACCAATTTTTTTGAGTTTTACTATGTCATGCTTGGATATGGCTATTGATTTTTTGAACGTACATTTAGAAATTGATGCCAATGGTGCTTTAGAAAGCTGTCACTATCGCAAGGAATGTTGGAAGAATAATCTGTTAACTAGAGACAGTATGCACCCTAGACACAACTATACTAACATAGTGAAAGGGCAGTTCGAGAGCCTCCAGACTATGTACTTTAGATGCTAGATTTAAGACTACTATAGAAGATATGTCTCTGAATTTTACACAAAGGGGCTATGATAGTAACATGATAGATGTTGATAAGAAATTGGTGTATGATGGCAAGGATAGTACTTATAAATATCTCACACAAGGATCTTCTGTCACTGCTCAAGAAAAAATAAAACGTACTGAAAATAAAGTGAGATTTGCTATGAAATGCACTAATGCTGTATGTCCTATTTGGCATATAGTACGAAAGAACTGAAAATTTTTTACTGTGGATTAAAAAAAAAAACTATATCCTGTGTAGGTGAATCTCCTAGCTTCTTATATAGAAATGCTCTGAATTTGAAGAGAGTTATGTAGGGGGATTTATAAGGCCAAACAAAGGCTTAATATGTTTTCTATGAGGGGTGGTACTTATGCCGGTCATAATTGTAGTTTATGTAAGTTTATTTCTGAGGAACATACTTTTAGTCATACTAGGTTAAGTTTTGTTTTTACACCTCATAGATATTATGACTGTTGTATTGAAAATGTCATTTACTTGGCTACCTGTAATTCCTGCACACAAGTTTTTATGCGGGAAAAACAAACAAAGCTAAAAGATAGGGTTAAAAGACATTTATATGACATTAGAAGTGATCTCAGAAATGCTTTAGCTAGACATACTTTAGAAAATTCAGGACATATATTTTCTTTTAAAATTTTGCAAAATATCTATCCTAATAGTAGGGGAGGTGATATTATAAGATGTACAGAACATGCCGAATTACTGTGGATTTTAAAACTGCAAGCAGATAGGTATCCGGGGCTGAATGGTTCTGTCCCTTTAAAGCCTGCACTAGAAGGACATAAATTGATTCATTAATTTGTTTGTTCTATACCATGACTGGTTGAGTATGTATATTTCAGTCTGTTGTTTGAACTGTGTTTTAGATCTGATGAGTTCATTTTAGAACGCAAAAGCTCTCATCATCCATTAAATCTGATGCTTTTAGCTGTGGTGGTCCTGCTGTTATTTTTTTCTAGTTTATTTGCTGTTGGTGCAGTTTGGACCTTTAAGGACTTTTGGTCTTTTCTTAGTTAAAAAAATTAAAGTGGGAAGGTTCCTCTCTGATAAGTTGTCTGAATAGAGGAACCAGGCAGGGGATGTCCTATTTTCTCCTTTATTTGTGTTATATTTAGAGTTGTTAGCAAAGAAAATAAGAGACTCCGAAATTCAGGATAGAATTGGTATGCTAATCGTGAATGGTTGGCTTCATTTGCAGGCAGTTATTATTTTATACTTGATAAAACCAGAAAAGGATGTCTCACTGTTGTGGTACATTCTCAGTTTCATCTCTTTTGAGGATATAAAATTAATGAGGCAAGCAAAGGCTATAGCTGTAAACTCTATGTACCCACTCAC
Source organism: Protopterus annectens (assembly GCF_019279795.1). Classification (NCBI taxonomy): domain Eukaryota; kingdom Metazoa; phylum Chordata; order Ceratodontiformes; family Protopteridae; genus Protopterus; species Protopterus annectens. Next base: position 1,587,115,517 of record NC_056733.1, read on the forward strand.
TAATTTGGTTTGGCAGTACCCATATTTGAGTACGCAAGAAGTTAAAAAGTATTTAGGAGTATGTGTTAAAAATGATTCTGTTGTGACAGCTAAGGATATGTGAGAAACGACGAAACAAAAGTTAAGAGCTTCCAGTTGCTCAGTTTTGTATTGTTTATGACTATGAATAACAAGATACAATCATTAAAACTGTTTTTATTCCCTTTAGTTTTATATGCAGATCAGATGTATTTTTATCAATCATAGGAATTATGGACAGTAATTTAATAAATGATTTTATCTGGGAAGGGAAGAGGAGGTCAAGTGGGATAAAACTTGATCCTTCCAATCAGTAGAGCAAGTTTTAAAATTATGTGATTTGAATTGATATTTTATAGCTACATCGTTAAGAATCATGTACATACCATAAATAGAATGCTAAGCAGGGGGATATTCAAGAAACAGTGTGGGATTTTGAATGCAGATCCTTAAGGAGAATAGCAGCCATACAGAATACTATATTCATAAAGTAGCAGTAAGTATTCTAAGACCTAAGCCAGCATAAGAATGTAGAAAGATAATAGGCCGATAGAGATGATGGCAGTTAAGGGGTGCAGAGAGAGTAGGCAAGAGGGGACTGGAATTTACTTGAGAAAACTGGCAGAGGAGCCAAGGTACAAGTAGCAAATAACTAGAGAGGGAAAGGTAATAGAATGGGAAGAGGCCAAGAAGACATTTAGACTGCAGGGTAGAGACTGCCTTTCTTGTCAGGGATTGATATCTCAAATATAGGAAAAGAGAAAGGAATATGGGAATCCTTAGTGAAACACCTGCTCTGGTATTTTTTTTTTTTTTAGTTTAATTTAAAACAAGTTGTTAAAAAGGGATAATTATTAAGACATATAAAATATTGCACATAAGTATAAGATTCGGTCTTAGGAGGTTAGAAAACATTGGGAAGAGAGAATGGATAAGCAATTTACAGTGAAACAATGGGAGGACATATGTATGGGTCACAAATGTGCAGCAAAGTCTAGAAGAGCTAGATTATTTGCTTGGAAGTGCTTGCGTATGTATTTTATACCTCAAGCCACCTCCAAAGAATTTTTCCTTGAGTAGAAAGTAAATGTTGAAGGTGTGATTGGGGAGAAAGAGGTAACTGGGAGAATATACAGTGGATATAAAAAGTTTACACACCCCTGTTAAAATGCCTGGTTTTTGTGATATAAAAAATGAGACCACAATAAATAATTTCAAAACTTTTCCCACATGTAATGTGACCTATAACCTGTACGATTCAATTGAAAAACAAACAAATTTGTTAGGGGGAAAATATAAAAAATAAAAAACGTACAGTACTGTGGTTGCGTAAGTGTGCACACCCTTAAACCAATACTTTGTTGTGCGTGCACACCCTTAAACTAATACTTTGTTGAAGCACATTTTGATTTAATTGCAGCATTCAGTCTTCTTGGGTAGGAGTCTATCAGCATAGCACATCTTGACTTGGCAGTACTTGCCCACTCTTCCTTGCAAAAGTGCTCCAGATCTGTCAAATTGTGAGGGCATCTCTTGTGCACAGCCCTCTTCAGGTCACCCCACAGATTTTCTATTAGATTTAGGTCTGGGCTCTGGCTGGGCCATTCCAAAGCTTTACTTTTCTTCTGGTGAAGCAATTCTTTTGTTGATTTGGATGTATGCTTAGGGTCATTGTCGTGTTGAAAGGTGAAATTCCTCTTAATCTTCAGCTTTCTAGCAGACGCCTGAAGGAATTGGGCCAAATGTGACTGGTATTTGGAACTGTTCATAATTTTTTTCACCTTGACTAAAGCCCCAGTTCCAGTTGAAGAAAAGCAACCCCAAAGCATGATACTGCCACCACCATGCTTCACCATGGGGATGGTGTTCTTTTGGTGATGCAAAGTGTTTTTGCACCAAACGTACCATTTGGAAATGTGGCCAAAAAGTTCAACCTTGGTCTCATCAGACCATAACACATTTTCCCACATGCTTTTGGGAAACTTTATGTACTGTTTTTCACATTTTAGCCAGGCCTGGATGTTTTTCTGTGTAAGAAAAGGCTTCCATCTTGCAACCCTACCCCATAGTCCAGACATATGGAAAATATGGGAGATTGTTGTCACATGTAGTACACAACCAGTACTTGCCAGAAATTCCTGCAGCTCCTTCAGTGTTGCTGTAGGTCTCTTGGCAGCCTCCCTGACCAGTTTTCGTCTAGTCTTTTCATCAGTTTTGGAGGGATGTCCAACGTCACTGTTGTCCCATATATTCTCCACTTTTTGATGACTGTCTTCACTGTGTTCCATGGTATATCCAATGCTGTGGAAATTTTTTTGCACCCTTCTCCTGTCTGATGCCTTTCAACAATGAGATCCCTTTGACACTTTGTAAGCTCACTGCGAACCATGGCTTTTGCTGTAGCAGGCAACCGAGTAAATGTCAGGAAAATCCTACTAGGACAGCTGAACTTGATTTGGGGTTAATCAAGAGTCTCTTTAATTGATGGCAGATGTGTACACAAGAAGACTGAATGATGTAATTAAATCAAAAGGTGCTTCAACAAAGTATTAGTTTAAGGGTGTGCATACACAACAAATTAGTTTAAGGGTATGCACACGTAAGCAACCAGCATATTGTACGTTTTTTTTTTTTTTCCCCCTAACAGATTTGTTTGTTTTTCAATTGAATTTTAGAAGGTTATAGGTCACATTAAAGGTGGGGAAAGTTTTAACCTGATTTATTGTAGTCTCATTTTTTATATCCTAAAAGCCTGGCATTTTAACAGGGGTGTGTAAACTTTTTTGGGAGTATGAGTCGGCAGACTAAAAATTCCCCACAGAGTACTGCGTCAGATTCATTGCATGAGCAAATGGGTGTGACTAAGGAAATTATTTTCTGAGCCAGGATACAAGATCTGAATTGCCCTTGTTAAGTTTCATTCCAGTGACAGCCAAAAATGACAAGAAAATGGATATCAAGTGTAAACTAACTTTTTGAAGTACTGAATATTGTAAGAGAGGTAAAAGAACTGGAAGTGGCACCTTTAGAAAAGGGTTAGGAGCAAATTACATAAAAAATGGAAATTGTGGGAACAACACATGTAGAATGTTTTGGAGGAGGAGTGAGGTTTAAGGGATGGTAGAAAGTGAGCAATTTATGTAATGTTGGAAGTGATGATTGTATAATGTTTGCAATTGAACATGCCAACATGGTTTGTTTTCTTTTGTATAAATGTATGTTTGCCTGTGTCTTAAGTGATAATTCAGTAAAGGTGGTAAAAAGGTGGGCATTTTTTGTTTTGAAAAGTTCTGCATTAATAGTACCAGCATTTTAAGTGTCCCCATTGTTGGCATTTCTCCCTAGTTGTTGTTATTATTATTATTATACCATGATCCCCCCAAAACGTGCACGCTGATTGGCCAGCGTGCCCGTTGTAAATCGAGTTATACTAATGGAAAAAGGTCCAGTCGCCCGGACTTTTTTCCATTAGTATAACTCGTTTTTTTAAAACACTGTCTCGCTATGTTAAATGGGTTTAACATAGCGAGACAGCTTTAAAATAGGCAACGGAGATCTCCGTTGCTTATTTTAAAGCTGTCTCGCTATGTTAAACCCATTTAACATAGCGAGACAGTGTTTTAAAAAATAACGGAGAAAGCAAGATCTCCGTTGCTTTTTTTTAGTGTCTCTCAATACATCAGAACTGCCGCGGATGCCAGACATCTGCGGAAGGGCAGCAAACAGGCATTATACTATGCCATTATTTAAGAAAAGTAATAGTTTCTTTTCTTAAATAATGTCATGGTATAATAGCAATAACCCACTTCTGGGTGTGGGTAATGCTAAATTTACCCACGGTTGGGACCAAACCACGCCAACCGTGGGTAAATTTAGCATTACCCACACCCAGGCGTGGGTTATTGCTATAGTATTACTATTATTACTACTATTATTATTACCATTATTATCATTATCATTATTATTATTGCTTCTAATTCTGGAGGTAAAAGGTTGAGAGTTGTGCAGTGGATGGTCTTTCTGCCATTAATGTAATTATCTTAAATCGTAAAGTTGGCTGTTCCCTCTCCCAGGTGCTAAAGGATACAGTGATAACATCATGATTACATTTTTCATGTTTGCTGTACTTTGTATTTTTTTACAGCCATATCCTCATGTAATGCCACGACGAATGAACACACAGCGATATCGCCTGCAGCAGACATTAGCACCTCCTCCACCACCACCTCCTTACTACACCAACATTCTGCCATACTTTCTGTAAGATGGTCTTTTTATTTTGATTGCTTATGTATAAATATCTGTTGGAATTTATTGAGAAGCGTTAAGCTAAACTGTGTTGTTATGTCATCTTGGTTTACTCTCATGATTGCCACACTAAAGAAATAGGAGAAACAACTTCAAGCAACTAAAGCAGTTCATCCTAGACATAGTTATTGTCAGTTGCTGGGATGTTAACTAAAAATTTCTAGTGACTTAATTAGTGAGTAATATTGTGTCAGTCTAGGTTAATTGTTTAGCAATAAGGGGAAATAAGCTTGCTCCCAGGTAGGATACACCAACTTTTAAGAAGTTTGACTAGTCTTTGATTTTGGAGCTTGTTTCTTTGCAAACTGTTGTGCAGGTGTAGGCCAGCTACAACTGCCGTAGTTCACTGCTGAAGTACTGACCCTTAGGATTTATACCAGCAGAAGCCCAAAGGCCAGCCTGAGTACCAGAGCTTTCACCTTCCCCTTCTTGGCCTGGTGGACTTCCTCCCCTTCCGACATGTAGGCAGGAATCACAAGAGTTAGTACTGCAACAGTGTTCAACTCCAGCATCTACAATTATGTTTAGTTCCTTACACAACTTTACTTTTGCCAGCTTCTCTAGGGAAGTAAGGTCTTGCATTTTCTAAGCAAACTCTTTCCAGCTGAATTGCAAACTGCATTATCTTTTGTCATCAGATGGCAGACTTGCCAATAAAACTATTGGTTTCAGACGACTCTCCACCTTAAGTATGGCTCCTTCCAGTGCTTACTTCAAATGTATCTCCACTATGAATGCATGGGCTACAGTCACCTAGCTGTCAGTTTTACTCCTTCACCCAACATTGCTTTGATTTTATTTTTTTAAGTGAAGCCTCCTTTAATAGTTTCACTTCAGGACTCAGTATTCTGAATGACTTCTTCCACTCTGGTAGTTAGACTGCTTAGGATTCATACCAGTGTTAGGTCTGCCAAGGAAACGCCTTCATATTAAATGTAATAGGTATTTTATTGTTGTATCAGTTGATATGTGATAGGACCCTCCCCATTTCATCACAGATGCCCACTATTGTATCCTTTGCTTGCACAGCCCTCTAGTTTGTCTGCTGCTGCTATTCTCTGTATTTTGGCAGGTGTATACATATATCTTTCTAAGTAATGTAATTGTCAAATGATTTGGAAGAAGAGTACTTGCTAAGTGGATGAGTTAACTTAAAAGATTTTGGTGGCTAGTGCATTGTCGGGATTTGGACACCTGTATCTCCTAGTCCAGGGGATTTTGAGCACAAAATGCCAAAGTGAAGATTAAGAGCAGGTTAACCCAGTCATAGATCAACTTGTGCATTAAGAATGCATGTTTGAGAAATCATACACATAACTACTTTACTGTTTTTCTTTTTGTTTCGCAAGTTGTGATGCTGTCATTATGGTTTTAAGTACTGCACTTGAACAACATAACCTGTGTCGTGACCCATCTGCACAGTTCCAGGATTTCCATTTGTGAAACAGATGACTGGAATTCACAAAGGGTACTTGAAAGGCTATAACTTGGGAAGGATGGAGCACTCATTATCAGCTCATTTTCTAGGGGAGAGTGGGTGGGTTGCACGATTTCCTGCCATTACCAGGATGGCTTTCAGAGACCAGATGAACTCCTTTGTAGCCAAACATCAGTGTTTGTGTGTGGTGGGTGTGTGTGGTGTGTATATAATTGTCTTTGAGATAAATGGAAAAAAAACCTCCTCTTGCCTGCTGAAATGGTGCTTTATTGAATGCCTTTTTGCCCCACTGCCTCAACTCTCTCTTTTTATCATGCTTGCCCCCACAGTGTAGATTCACACATTTTTGATAAACCTGGTGTGTGGGTAAGCCAAAGCACCTGATAAGTGAAGCTGAGAAGGAAGGGGGCTGAGAAGTCGATCAATAGTTTGGTTTTGGTGCGACTAAAAGAATGATATATTTAAGGGAGAAAAGTATCCTGATTCTGTTATTTAACAGAATGGTGGCTAAAATATTAAGCATCAGGTGAAACAGGCTTCTCCTGAAGAAGACCAGAGACTAATCATGGATATTTAAGGAACTTTTCTTTTTGGGACAGATCTGCAACATTTCTGCATGTAGTGTGTGTGTGTGTGTGTGTGTGTGTGTGTGTGTGTGTGTGTGTGTGTGTGTGTGTGTGTGTGTGTGTGTGTGTGTGTGTGTGTGCAGACACGCACACTGTCATCAAAATTCCCATCCATTTGATATGTCATTTTTTAACAAGACTAGCATGCACTCTCCAGTTACCTCCTGTCAGACCCCAGTAGAAGGTGTGGAGAAAGGAGAATTTTGAAAATAATACTAGAAAAAATTTTACTGGATCATCTCCCAAGAGAACATGCTGTAATACAAATATGACATTTATTTTGTCTTCTCAGTTCAATGCTTCCAATGCCACCAGCCACAGTGGGGCCAACAATCAGCTTGGATCTTGATGTAGATGATATGGAGATGGAAAATTATGAGGTATGGCCATTTTTCATGGAGTAGTTTGCCTTTTCCAGCTTGTTTATGCATAAAATAATGGCATTGCGTTTCTTTTGTTTCAGCAGCTGATATTATTGAGAGTGCATAACAGTTTTATATTGATGTTCTTCATACTGTTCACTGCTGAGTAACCTATACCTATATAAAAAAAAAAACTTCATAATTAGTATAGGGGAATTAGTAAGCAGTTCAGTGAAAGTAAATTGTTTAACAGTGAGGGAAGTGAACATATTTGCAAGTATCTGCAATCCCAGCAGCCTTAGCACTTATGTGTTAAACACAACAGTGCACAAGTTGTCTTATTCATTTAAGTGTAGTCACTACACTTTTTTGTAAGGCCAAGGGTCAGTTGACTCAGAGCATGCAAGGTATTTTTCACATTTGAGGCGGAAGTAGTGATTAGATAAGGACGTATGATATCTGTGCAAGAGGGAACACAGACTGTAGCATGATTAAAACTGAATTTAGAATAGGTGATGCCTGTGGATGTAAATGTCTGTTTGCCGCACCTGCCCCTATATGAAGAGAACTTCACATCTGACGTCAATATTCACGTAATGCTTGGCTGTGGGCACGGTTCCTAGCTTCGGGACAGGCAGTGCCATATACTTCAAACTCTTGAGCTAGGCTCTGCCTATAATGCTACTGTCTAAATTACCTCTGTTCTCATTTGCCGCTTCATTTGTCAGATGCGTACGACTGCTCTCGAGCTTTGGCATTTGATTAAAGTAAGTTTTCTTCTTATCTACTTTATATATCTTAAAACTGCCTTCCAATTACTTAATCTACCCGTTTCTCTCTCTTTTATCTTAGTGTTTTTTTCTGCCTCTTATTTTCTGCATTGATAGTTTTCTCTTGCGTACCATTGTTGGTACTCTTTCTTACCTGTTAAGTATTTCTTGAATACCATAGTTGGTATTTGCTTTCTCTTTTCCTTTAAAAAAAAGTCTCCTCTTCTGTTATTTTTCTTAGCAGTGTGTGTGTGTGTGTGTGTGTGTGTGTGTGTGTGTTTCTTGTTCTAATGGCTTAAAAATCAGACATCCCTTCTAAGGGCACTTCTTGATTTAAAAGATGCCAGAAGTGCGATAGGAAAATGCCTAAAAAGAGATCTTATTCTGTTCCAAGTACCTCCTCGGAACCTCCTAAAAAAATATTGAAATAGCCTTCGGTGTCAAAAGTTTCTTGGGCAATGAATGGCAAAAAGGACTTGGCATCTACTAAATTCAGCTCCAACAGTCTCGGCACCGGAAAGTGTATTGGTACTGGAGCACTCAGATTTACCTCCCTTACCTAGGTGCAGATACTCCGCTTCGATCGACCTATTCAAGGACCGTCTACCAAGCCCCTTTTTTGAACTGAGACCCACCTAGGTCTCCTTCGACTTTGTTCGATCCACTAAGAGTCTGTCAGAATTGGACATCATGAGACTGATGAATCAGCTCCTGACGGCGAGGGATTATCTTCAGTTCCTAGCCAAGTTGGCTCTGGGACCAGTCTTTTTATGACACCATCTCATTTTCCTTTTCCAGCTCCTATGGAGTCATTGGAGCCCACAGCACCAACTTCCCTGGCTCCAGCTCTCAGTTCTGATAAGAGCCTTTTCTGTGGAACCAAGGATTGCCTTGAACTCCTCCATTTTTTTTCAGAACTGGAGGGCTCCCAGAGTTGAGACTTTGTGGCCAGTTCCAAGTGGCATGGATCAACTTTATTAATTTTGGAGCCTTCCATGACCCTTGGTGCTAAAGCTTTAGCTGGATCGACCCAGGCTTTGGTTTCAGGGGTCGCCACCTCGGTGCAGGGTAAGACCATGGTTCCAAAGGAGTCTAATTTGGTTCCTGGCTCCCACACTCTACGGGGGGGCTGGCTTTCTGAATCATGGAGAAGGCCTTGTCCATTGTGGTCTTCCAATGTCTGCCATCCCTGTCAGGCCAAACTTCTACTTCCCCTTGACCAGAGCTTCCATTAGTTTCATCCCTAGGGCCGAGGGCACATAAGTCCCACGAAAGACCAACCTTAGTGGTTTCCTCTTTGGATACTTCCCCAAAACATGCCCCGAGGAAGTTCCTGCAAAGGAAAAGTGCAAGAGGAAGCACTTGGACTCCCAGGAGGAGTCCTTCACTGAGGATACTGACTTTGATGAAGGGAAAGTTTCTCCAAGGTCACCCCCTGATGAGGTTTCCTTCGGGGACATCCTGAAAATCTTGAAACAGAGGGGTAGCTGGTCTTCCTCCAACTTTCTTCAAAGGTGTCTGTATTCCTGGAGGCTTTTCGTGCCCAACCCTCTACCTCTTGGATCTCTCCGCTCGCTGACAAGCTCATTAAACTGATTGCACAGTAGACATGGACGATGCCGGACTCCATTTAACTGATCCCCAAGAGACCTGACCAGATCCTTTCTGCCCCAAGGAAGAGCAACACTGGGCTAAGGGCATACCCGTAGATGCCATAGTGATAGTGGCAGCCACAAAGAAGAAACTTGCTGAGGAAAGTCCTACTATCCTTCCTTCTAACAAGGAGACTAGGACTATGGATAGAGTCGGGAAGCGCGTTTACACTTCGACCTTCGCTCTCAAGTCCTTGAACAGCATGGCGCACTTCACTAGGCTACAGAGGGATCTGATGAAAGAGCTCTCAGATTCTCTGTCTGGAGCAGCAGCTGAAGGGATACGAGACAAAGTTACTTCTCAGCTCACCACTCTTGAAGCAGTTTCTAATTCGCCCATGAGCCTGATTGCCCATGCAGCCGAAGGGACGACAAGAGCAGCGAGTTCAGGCGTAGCCATTACAAGACACGCCTGGATGTGCTTGTGTGCTTTGGGAGCCATTTAAATCATCATTCTTCAACACTCCATTTGACAGATCATCCCTATTTGGTTCTAAAGTAAGACACACTAGCCAGATGTAAGAAGGATGGGAAGACCCTTTCTGCCGTAGGTGTATGCTTCTCCACTCCTCAGCGGCCCTACATCAGGAACCAGAGAAGTGGGAGGCTATGGTTTAAGATGTCCCAGGGGCCTTTCCAAGATTCACATGGCAAACACTTCCCCCAGGGCAGAGGGGGAAGTAATAATGGAAGATGCTGCCCTTGAGGCAGAGGTGGCCCACAGAAGCAGGTGTCCAGAGATTCTTTCTCTGGTACCTCTACCAGCACTCCTGAACAGAGGACCAATTGCCTTCTTTTGGAGGCAGTCGGGGAACAATTATCCCTGCACCAACCTGCTTGGCAGCTCATAACATCAGAAAAATGGGTGCAAGGAATCATTTCCAGAGGTTACAATATTTCACGTTTTTCAAGTCCAAAACCCCAAAAAAGACTTCCGTATGTTCCACCCAGTCACAGGGAAGCAGCGGTAGTAGAAATGCAAAAAAAAAAAAAAATGCTCGAGAAAAGAGTAATCCAAAATGTCCCACCAGACCAAATAGGATCTGGGTTTTACTCAAAATTCTTTTTAGTGCTCAGTAAAACGGGACTGGAGACCCATTTTGGATCTCTGCCAGTTCAATAAGGCAGTTCAGCAAACCAAATTTCAGATGGTCTCAGTACAGTCTATACTTCCATTCTTAGAAAAAGAAGATTGGATGTGCTCTATAGATCTCCAGGATGTGTATTACCACATAAAAATGGGCAAATACTCCAGGAGATTCCTGTGCTTCTGGCTGGGTGCAAGTCATTTCCAGTTCAGAGCACTGCCCTTTGGACTCACCTCAGCTCCCAGGGTGTTCACCAAATGCATGGCAGTGGTAACAGCTCTTCTCAGACTGCAAGGATTTTGAGTTTTTCCATACTTCGACTGGCTCCTTACCACTACCACCAGGTGCCCGATAGAACAGGCAAAAGATTACACTATGCATCTCTAGATATTTCAGTAAATTAGAAAAAAATCAAATTTACAACCTTCACAACAACTAGAATTCATCTGAGCCCTGTTGGATACAGTTGCACATCTTGCTTCTCCCCCATTGGAAAGACTACAAAGGATCGAATCTCGGGTCAGCCGGATTATCCAGAACAAAAGTGTTCCAGCCAAATTGGTCCTATAAGCATTAGGCTCGATGATGGCCTCAATCACTGTAGTTCCTTTAGCCAGATATCACATGAGAATTCTACAGTGGCTGCTAGCCTCCCAGTGGTGTCTGGCAGATCATCTAGTGTCACACCACATCTCTATTACCAGTCACTGCAAACAGGAACTGTCATGGTGGCTCCTCCGAGATTCTTTCATGCCATCCATTCATTCTTTCACAGCCCCAAGCCATAGTGACCACGGATGCTTCACAGATGGGGGGCATTATCGGTGAAGGACAGTCCAAGGCACGTGGTCCCAAATGGAGAACAATTTGCACATCAGTATCCTAGAGATGAGGGCAGTGCTATTAGTGTTGCTAGCATTTCAGGATGCCCTTCCTCTCTAGGAAAAGCAGTTCAGACTGACAAACATGTAGGTAGTCTGGTACGTCAACAAACAAGGAGGAACCAAGTCTTACCCACTGTCGAGAAGCCCTCAGAGTTTGGCAGTGGGTGATGTCTTCCAACTGCTATCTTACAGCAACGCATATTCCGGGGAGCTCCAAAGTGATAGCAGACAAACTAAGCAGGACTATTCTCGTGCCTCACGAGTGGTTTCTCAATCCTGTGGTGACGAAGGAAATTTTTCGTCACTGGGGCCAACCTTGCTGCGATCTATTTGCATCCCCTCTGAACAATAAGTGCAGTAATTACTTTGCCCTAAACCCACCCCCTCTGGGGGAGTCGTCCAGAGACGTTCTTCTCCACGATTGGCCCCCCGGTCTTCTCTACGCCTTCCCCCCAACCCCTCTGATGTCCCAGTTTCTAAGAAAAGCCAAGAAGTCAGAGAACACAGTAATCCTCATTGCCCCTTTTTGACCTCAACAAGTTTGGTTTCCCTTCCTTTGGCCTCACCTACTCCAGAAACCATGGATGCTGGACCCAGTTCAGGTCTACTGTCTCATCAAGAGGGAATGGTTCATTCGAATCTCCATCATCTCAAGCTCACTGCATGGCTTCTCCAATTCCCATGTTTGCCAGGCATTCTTCCCTTTCTTCTCCTGTCTGCCAAATCATTGTGGCCCATCATAAAACTTCGACAAGGAAATTGTATCAAAGTAAATGGGAAAAATTTGCAAGATGGGCTCTCAGTAATGAACTTGACCCTTATATATTATCCCAGTTCATAAAGTTTTGGACTTTGTAGCTAACCTCTATCAAACTGGTTCTTCTGCCTCTACAATAAGTCAATCTAGCTGCAATTTCTAACTTCCATATAGGTTTTGAAGGGTCATCCCCTGATGTCACACAAACTTTGTAAAGCCGTTTTAAAAGGGAGCCGTAATGTTAAGACCTCCATTTAAAGACACTAGTTCTTCAGTCCCTTACTCTTTCCCCTTTCAATCCATCAGCTACATGTGACCTGGTTTCTCACTTGGAAAACTTTATTCTTAGTGGCTGTTACATCTGCCAGAAGGGTATCTGAAATTCAGGCCTTGTCCTGCAAACCTTTCTACCTAATATTTCACAAAGGTAGGGTCTCCCTTAGGACTAATCCATCCTTTTTACAGAAGGTAGTCTCAGAATCTAATATCAATCAAAACACTACAACTACCGGTCTTTTTTCCTAATTTTTCCAATAAAGGGGATAATTCCTTTAATTTATTAAACATCTACAGACAACTACGATTTTGTCTTCACAGAACAAAGGATTTCAGAAAATTTGACCAGCAATTTTGTTGCCTTTTCTTCACTTTCTTTAGGTAACCTGGTTACCAAGGTTGCCTTAGCTAAATGGCTCAGAGATTGTATTGCATTTATCTGTCATTCAAAAGGACTTCACCTTCCACGCCCAGTAAAAGCCCACTCACCTAGAGCTGTGGCAGCTTCTGCAGTTTTTCATGCCAGAGCTTCTTTATATGACATTTGTGCAGCAGCCACATGGTCTTCTCCTCATACCTTTATCACTCGTTATAAATTGTATCAGGTCTCTAGGGGACAAGCATCATGCAGTTCAATGGTGCTTAGGAATATTCTTCCGTAAGACCTCCCAGGATGCAAGTAGCTGGGGACTTTGTCCCACAGTCAAGGACTATGTGAAGATTGACAACATCAGATAAAGAAGTTATGTCTTAACATAACGTTCCATCTGTGTTGATCTTCACTATTCCTTGACATTCCCTCCCTCCTTCCCCCATCCTGAGACTGTGGATCTAATTCTCCCAGGACTGGCTTTATAATTGGGACACACATCTGGTCTCTCCTTCTCCAGTTGTCTGCCACCGTTTTAGGCAAACTTATTTGTGAAGAGCGACAACATAGATGGAACGTTATGGTAAGACACTCTTTTTTTTTTTTTTTTTTTTTTTGGAAACTGTATATAGTTTTGTGTGTTTGCTTGTGTTAAAAGGGGCTAGGGATTGAAAATTTAATTTTTATTTTTTTTTTGTTTGTTGAATATTTTTATCGAAGTGAAAAGTCTAGGAAAATGTGACACAAGTTCAGAGATGAGAAGCAGCAAATACATGCAAGATCAGCCTGAGAAGAATTGGTATGTGCAAGTGTGTTGAAAGTTAGTTTCAAGATATGTTTCCATTGTGCAGAATGTGAAAGTGTTAACTTTTATCAGAATGTCTGCCTTGTCAGTTTTAACATGGAATGTAAGTAACATTGCAGGTATAGACCAAAGCAGTGAGTTTTGAATTATATTAAGAGGTGTTGATTACAAATAGCAGTGTTGCAGGAGACTCATTTGAATATAAACATGAATTTGGCAAAGAAAGGCTTTCAGAATGGACATTCATCAGAGTATCAGGGACAAAGAAAAGAGGATAATAAAACTGATTGCAAGAGGTTCTCTGATAGTGATGGGAAAGAAAGACAGTAATGGCAGATATGTTGTAATAGAATTATTGGAAGAGAAGGAGAGTTACATTAGTGTGTATTTATATTCCACCTAAAACTGCTGTTATAGAGCTTAAGTTAATTTGGGGAGAAATAGCTTTCAACAGGGAATATTATTTATAGGTGGATACTAGAACCTGATTTTCAGTAATAAGGGTATGTCGGGGAGACCTAGAGGAGAAAACATAAGAAAAGATTGTAGGGTTTTGAAGAATTATGATAATGGTTGGAATGGAAAATATGAATTTTGCAGCAGGAACTCAGAATTTACTTATTAGACTGGATATAATTTATATTTAACAGAAGTATTAATTGAAAACATCCAGTAACTGTTTCAGACCATACACCAATAAAGGCTAAGGTGAAGATGCAGGGTAATGAAGTAAAAATGAGATAATTACACATTCTTACTTGTCTGTTTTCAACAGGAATTTAAAGAATGGGTAGTAGAAATGATTTGAGAGTTACTGTGGAAGATAGAAATTTCTTCAGAAGGAATAGCTAGTGATTGGGATAAAATGAAAACGCAGTTTAAAAATATGGTAGAAATAATTGGAAAAATAATAATGGTTCATAATGATTGACTCTTGCTCAATCCAAACTACTACTGTTCTTGTCCAAATCACTCAGCCATGAAAAAAATCCATCTTCAAAATCAACTCTTAACAGCAATTAAATCGAAGTAACCTCCCATACTAAACTGTTAAGCTTGACAGTTGATGACAACTTTTGACCTCCATATTCAAAACTTTATGAAAAGCAGGTTTGTTTTATAGAGCCAAAAATGTTCTCACAACTTAACTAAAAATAACTCTAACCACTAGTTACCTCCTCCTTCAGGCCTCACAAAATCAAAGATCAAACAATGCTGTAATAAAGTTAAAAAAAATCATAGCAAATACAGCCTGTTATTCACATCACTGCACTGCACTTCTGACTCTAAATGATCAGAACGAACCTAGCACCTGACATAACTCACGGGTACTAACATTTCTACAGGATCATTCACCCTGTCTAGCGCTAAAAAATGCTGCCCAGTTCTATCGTCTTAATAGACTATTACAGCTTAAAGATAAGAAACTCTAGCCACAAACCACTTAATTCTGTTGAAAAAAAAATACTATGCTCACACACTGTAGGCGTCTTCTGAAACTGTCTCCTCTAGAAATCGGGCCTGCTTCTCTCTACCACACTTTTAGCTCTATCCTGAAAGCCTTCCTGGCCAACACATGGCAGTGCTGCTCTTCTCCAGGTTAATATCACTTCCCCTGACAATGTATCTTCCCATCTTCTAACCCATTCTACTGTCCTTTAACCTTCTATACCTTCCTATCTCTTCCAAACCATCTTCCTACCTATTATTGTATCTCCTTGCGTATACTTGTGAACCTGTAACCGCAATTTGGACCAATGGATGGGTAATTGGAAATTCACCCCAATCTGATGCCTATGTCTCTGATGGACAAAGGCAGTCCGTAAATCATCCTCTGTGTAAATAAAATGTGTGGGTCACGTTTGGGTTGCATAGCTAGGCTTATAAGGGCCTTAGTGGTCTTTAGTCTTGGGAGAGCCAAGATTATTCAGAATCCAAGAAAAGGCTCAGAGACTTCCTTTTATTGCCTCAGCACAGGCCCCTGGCTATCCTCCCTGTGCTTGATATTGTTGTTGATGTTTTTTCTGAATCCATTCTGTCTCCTGATTCTTTACCCCCTACACCAGTCAAGCCAGACAGGTACTACAGGGTCCCTGACTCTCATAAACTTCTTTACAAAAACCCCGCTGCAGTCCCAGAAACAATTTCTCAGGGTCCTAAAGGGGTTAAGGCTTCCACTGCTAAAAATCCTGTCCCCTCGGATAGGGATTCCAGAGCTCTGGACAGATGGGGGAAAACGTTTACACTTCTGCTACTTTAGCTGTAAGAGCTTTAAACTGCCAGTTTCACATGCTTAAATATCAACAGTACCTCATGTCATTGTTAAAACAGAAAATGGTTTCAAATACAGAAAGTCCTGACAGTAAGGAAATGTAGGATTTACTGCATGCAGTTGAACAAGTGGGAAAGCATACTCTGCAATGTGGTTTTGATTCATTAGAGACTTCTTGTAGAGCTGCAGTTACAGGCTCTGTTGTTCGAAGGCATGTTTGGTTGAAAGAACAGAGTTTACTTGACCATGTTAAAGTAAAATTATTGGATGGTCCATTACAGCATGATACTTTGTTTAGTGTTAAGGCAGAAGAGATGTTAAAGAAAATGGAGGATAAAGCAAAGTCAATGCAGACAGTGAAAGATTTCTTACAGGTTCAACCACGTAGATTTAGCAGAAACTGGCCTTCAAAAAATTTGTCCTTTCCAGTATCAGACAGGCCACAAAGAGGCAGATACAGACGCCCAAGAGGCAGATCTCAGCCCCAAGGCTCCTACAGACCTAAACAATGGGGTGCTTCAGCCCCCAAAGGAGGGGAAAACAAATCACAACCTTATAGGAAACAGTCCCAATGACTTCCCTCTGCAAATGCCAAGCTCTTACCTTTTGACAGCACCCCAAGGGGGAAAGCTAGCATTTTTCTCATAAAATTGGCACATGATCACCCAGGACCAATGGGTGCTGAATATTGTTTCTCAGGGTTACAGGTTCCACTTCCACACGCTTCCAAAACCAAAAGGTATGCCAGACCTGCCACAAAACCAATGGGCAAAGGCACAAAAACAGATTGCTGCTCTTATGGACATGGGAGCTATTCAAAAAGTTCCACAGCAAGAACAGGGCCAAGGATTTTACTCAAGACTTTTCTTAGTGCCCAGAAAGGACAAAGCCTGGAGACCGATACTGTCAATCCTAAATACTTTCCTGGATGTTCCAAAATTCAAAATGTTAACACTACAGCAACGTCTGCCCATGCTGGGCAAGAGGGCTTGGCTAGTTACTTTGGACCTCAAGGAGGCATACCTGCATGTCCCAATCAGACAATCTTGC
Organism: Protopterus annectens; assembly: GCF_019279795.1. Classification (NCBI taxonomy): domain Eukaryota; kingdom Metazoa; phylum Chordata; order Ceratodontiformes; family Protopteridae; genus Protopterus; species Protopterus annectens. Next base: position 1,587,132,193 of record NC_056733.1, read on the forward strand.
AGAAGATACCTCAGATTCATAGCAGGCTCAATGCATTACCAATTTTCTGCACTGCCCTTTGGCTTATCTACTGCGCCCAGGGTTTTCACAAAATGCCTGGCACCAGTAATTGCATTTTGCAGACAAAAAGGAATCCAAATATATCCCTACTTGGACGACTGCCTTATTCAAGTAGAGAGCAAGGACATTCTTCTAAAGCATCTGGCGTTTGTAAAAAGATTGCTAATTTGCGTAGGGTACACAGTAAACAAAAAGAAATCAAAACTAGTGCCCTCTCAAGAAATAATATTCCTGGGTGCAAGCTTAAATACAACTGCCCAGATGGCTTATCTCACACCAAATAAACAAAGGCAACTGACGCATTACTTTCAAATGATGGCAACAAAAACCCAGCTCCCTGCAAGAAAAATTCTGCAGGCCCTGGACTTCATGGCATCCTGCATTCTACTAATTCCATATGCAAGGCTGCATATGAGGAAACTACAATGGTATCTAAAAAGTGTTTGGACTCAGCATTGTCACAGCCTGGAGACAATCATAACTTTAATTCCCTGCCTACAACAGGAGTTTCGATGGTGGTCCCAGGCCTGTCACCACAACAAGGGACAGCCTTTCACCTTACCCACAGCCAGGCAGACAATAACAATGAATGATCGGATTATGCCTAGGTGGCACATATGGCAGGAAAATGTATTCAGGGCACGTGGCCCAAGGAACAAATGCATCTTCACATCAATCAAAAAGAGATGCTAGCTGTACAGGATGCCCTGACAGCTTTCAAGGACCTAGTACATCCAGGACAACTATTAATAAAGATGGACAATACCACAGTTATGTGGTACATAAGCAAGGGGGCACACATTCCTACCCCCTATGCAGACAAGCCATGACTTTGTGGAACACAGCACTGACCTATCAAGTACATCTGCAGGCACAATTCCTGCCAGGAACAAAAAATACTCTGGCAGACTAACTAAGCAGAAATCTCATGGATCCTCATGAATGGAAGCTAAATCCACAAGTGTTCAGTATGATAACGAGGAAATGAGGACGACCAGACAATCTTTTTGCCTCCCCTCACAATTGCCAAATACAGAAATTTTGCACAAGAACTTATCGCTCTCAAGCATGGAAAGTGGATGCTCTATCATTCAGCTGGAAAGGCCTGACAGTCTATGCCTTCCCTCCGATGCCTCTTCTCACCAAGGTGCTACTAAAAGTCGGACAAGAAAGGCCAAAAATGATCCCGATTGCCCCAGACTGGCCACGCCAGCACTGGTACCCAATCCTAAAGAGTTTGTCTCAAGGCCCAGCTTGGCTTCTACCTCAAATTCCTCATCTTCTGACACAACAAAACAATCAAATTCTGCAAAGTCCACTCGGAACCTTAAACCTGGCAGCATGGCAGATAATGTAGCCACTCAGACTACACCTGTCTCTAAAGCTGTTATGGATGTCATTTTAGAAGCCAGGAGGCCCAGCACTAGGAAATCTTATGCAGAAAAATGGAAGAGATTCTGTGCTTGGAACCAGGCACAAGGGCTCGAACCACTTGTCCCTAATATACCTCAGATTTTACAATACCTAACTGAGATGCTGGACAAAAGCTTATCTTTCTCATCTATTAAAATCCATGCCTCTGCCATTTCAGCTCATTACAATACGGAACCTCCTATTTTTTCACATCCTCTACTACGACAGTACCTCAGAGGGGCAAAAAATGTAAGACCCCCAAGGAGAGCACCAGTACCTACTTGAGACCTCAATTTTGTTTTAGAAAAACTCACACTGCCTCCTTTTGAACCAGCCAGCACAGCTGATCTAAAATTCTTATGGAAAACTGCTCTGCTCCTAGCAATAACTTCAGCAAGAAGAGTCTCAGAGTTACAGGCATTAATGTCATTTTTCATCAGGACAGGGTTTCTCTTAGGACAAACCCAACATTCATGCCAAAAGTGGTCTCCAATGTGGCCTTAAACCAAACCATTCATTTACCTACTTTTTACCCAAATCTCCAGAATAAAGGGGAGAGACTTCTGCGCGCTTTGCATATACACAGACAGCTACGATTCTACTTGGACAAAACAAAGGCTTTCAGAAAAACTGAGCAACTGTTTGTAGCATATACTGCAGGATCACAAGGAAAGCCCATTACAAAGCAGACAATCTCGAAATGGATAGGACACTGCATCCGCTTCTGTTATACACAACATGGCAAATCAGTGCCTAAGGGCATTAGGCCTCATTCTACCAGAGCAGCAGCCACTTCAGCAGCTTTCCTCAGAAGAGTACCAACCAAAGACATTTTAGAAGCTGCAACCTGGAGCTCAGTGCACACTTTCACCAAGCACTACCACTTGCCTCTCTACTCTAAATCCAGAGCAGGCTTTGCCACTGCAGTTCTGCAGGGCTTGGTAGTATCTCCAAATCCAATTTAGACCCAGCCACCCAACCTCAGCTTTGGGATTCTACCCAAGTGTAATGACTGCAACAGTGAAACACGATGAACATAGTACAGTTGTGTACCTACCATAAATGTAGATGTTCGAGTGTATTCACTGTTGCAGTCCAGGTTACCCACCATCCCCATTTTTTCATTGCTGGGACTTTTCTGTACTTCTCATCTCTATACTACCTATGTGGTGTATTTGCTTGTAGATGAAGGAAATGTTTATAGTAATATATGCATGCTTTTTGGCATAATTTTATCTTTCCAGCCTTCCTGTCTGGGGGCACCTGACATCTGGGGCAAGAAAAACTGAAGAAAATGGCTTCTGTTGCAACTTTTATACCCCTGGTGCACTGACGTCAGGGAAGAGGTGACAGCAACCAACGACGGACCAAGACTTTGGAACTCGGGCCGACTGCGGGTCGCCTGCCAGCAGGATAATCCAAGTGTAATGACTGCAACAGTGAATACACTCAAACATCTACATTTGTGGTAGGTACACAACTGTACTTTTTCTGTGCTGTTTTGTACAAATGTATTACATTTTTTGTTTTATTCTGTATTATACTGTATAAGCCATGCATTGAGAGGGTTGGAGCTTTTCTCCCTAGGTCACTACTGAAAATGGGAACTGTGTACAGTCAGACTTTCCCAGTAAATAAATGTTGGTAAATAAATCATGGGAATTAATGGGAATTAATTAGAGAGGCCAAGAAAGGTTAATTATTACAGAATAAGGCGGATCTCATAGAACAATAAGAGGAGGCACACCTGCTTAGTGCTAAAGGAAAAAAGGTAGTATTTGGATAAGATGCATGAGTTTAGAAATGTTGCTGATGAGCAACTTTTTTTTAATAACTGTAATGTACAAATTCTTTTAGCACAACAACTTGGGCAACAGAAAGTCAAAAGGGTCATTGACAGACTTGGAGAGCCAATGACAAGAAAAAGAAGCAGAGATACTGTAGTGGTGTTATTTTGGAAAATTTTGTCATTTGTATAAAGCCGAATAATGAAGAAATCAAGGAAAAGCAGAAGTGGAAGTATTTATGGAAGACTTTGCTATGATAAGGTAGAAGAAGATGAGGCTCAAGAATTAATAGCTGAGATAGAAAGAGATATTAAAATGGTAATACATAATCAATCAACAGAAGCATTTCCTGGAACAGATGGTGTTCTTGTGGACATTTGGAAGTTAAGAGGAAAGCAAGTGGTAAAAGATCTAAATGTTTTTGTTGAGCACTATTTTAAAAGGGGGAACTGTATCACCGCCTTGGAAGAATCCTGCGGGGTGGCTGTATTACCCAAAGAAAGAAAAGACCCTTTAGACCCAGCTTTATATATACCAACTTCAATTTTAAACTGTGATCATAAATTGTTTTTTTCTATACTAGCAAAGATAATGGCTCTATATCTGGAACCATTAGCAAGGAAAATAAACTATTTGCAAATTCAAGCATGTAATTGGTATGGCAATCAAGAAAAGTTAGCTTTATTTGCAAATAATATTTTGTACTTGATAAATCCAGAAAAAGACATTTTGTTGGTGTGGAAAAAGTTTGAAACAGTTTCAAGTCTTTTCCAGATATAAAAATAAGTTAAGAGGAGGAGTTCCAAGATGGCTGCACACTAAGTAACAGCTTGTTTCTACCTCTCAGTGTGAAAACAGAAACTCAGCAGAGGCCAGTAGACTTGTATTTATGTGTGAATTTCAGTAACTGGCTAGTAAGTATATTGCCTGGATGCCAAGAGTGAAGAAATACAAAAGACCTGGAAATAATCAACTACAAAAAGTGAGGAAGAAACACTGACTACGGAATGTTCTTCAGCTGTTCCGCAAAAAGTAATATAACCTTCAAACCTGGCTTCCATTCACCTAGAGGATTATACAAGACAACTGCATACAGACCTAGTTAAAATAAAACACTGGTAGAGTATTTCAACACAAACAATAAAAGGCTGGAACAAATGGAAGAAGCTTTAAACAGATATTCAGATGAGATTATAAAGCTGAAAAAATCAGAGGTCAAAATTAAGAAAAGGCTGGCTGAATATGAGACTGCTCAGGAAGAGATGTCTCAAAAAATAATAAAATTAGAGGGCAGCTCATGAAGAGAATACTTGAGATTTTCAGCTATACCAGTGAAGCTGGAAAGAACAGACTGCATTAAATTTATCAAAGCACAAATAAGCGACTGGACCGGAATTCCACAGCAAGACTTATTAGTTGAAATGGCACATCTTGTGTATGCCCCAAATTTAGCTGTAAAAAAGCAACCTAGACCTTTAATAGTAAGAATGAAATCCTACCCGCAGAAAGAGTTGATTTTTGTCAAAACTGTGGCAGAAGGACAAAATACTATAATAGTAGGCAACAGTAGTGTGTGTTTGTGGAGAATGATTACTCATTGTATACCAGGCAAAAGAGAAATAAATGTATTCCTCTATTCAGAGAATGTTAAGATGCAGGTGTGAGATTCAAACTGCTGTATCCAGCTGTCTTCAAGGTATTCTTCCCTGGAGGGATAAAATCATTTTTTGATGAAGTACATGCTAAGGAGGAAATATAAACGTTTATCCAACTTAAAAGCTGTGAAACAGGAGGAGATTCGGCTCGTTGTTCCTCTGGTACTAAAGACCACAGAGAGACTGCATCTGTGAAACGTTTTCCAGTATTTCAACGAAGTGTTGGAGAGAAGGAAGGGAGCATGAGAGTTGACTAGAATTGAGAGTACGTTGGAAATGAAGCAGAGACAGGATTTGGGTGATGGAGAAGAGCAGTAATAAAATCAGTAACTTAATGCGGGATTACAATGCAATAATTATATTTGTGCAATATGACAGCACAGGAAAATCTGGAAATTTTGGACTTCTTCAAAATGTGTTTGCTGAGTGGGGACTCTAAAGTATATGCCCTACTTCATGTCATTAATGTTCATACAAATGCTTTGGGGAGGGGAAGAGAGGGGAGAAAGCTAACTGTAAGGAAAGAAAACACTTTCTTTTTTTAATAGTACTATATCTGTGTTGTATGGTTTTCTTTGCATGCTATGTTTGTGTGTAATAGGGATTGTAAACAGGTGTTTTTATTTTTCTCCCCTCATTTTTTCTTGTGTAGTTTTGAGAAACATAAGCAATGTAATTAAAAAAGGGAGCCTTTTTAAGGGGGCATGGCAGTTCAAATTAATGTGCTTTTTTCATTCTTGCATGGGGAAATGGCTGATTAAAGACCAGTGGTTTAAGACAGAGAGCATATTGAATATTATAAGGCTTTTTTTCTAGCACTTGCAAATATGTATACTAAGTTGCATTTCTGTAGCTGGTCTTCATGCCTCCATGGAGATAATCTTGTAAAAAGAAACTGGAGACAGTCTGGTGGCAGGGGATTGGCTGAGGAAAAAATAAGAGAAATTGACTAAGACATATGTTCCCTGAAAAAAAATCGGGGATTTTCCCAGGAGTGACAGCTTTAAACATAATACAAAACCAGTTAGACCTGAATTGGTCTCATTTTTTTAATGCAGTGGGGATACTAATATAAACAGGTGCTTTTGTTTTTTCTTGTTCACCCTTCCCTCTTTTTCTTTGTTCAGTTTTGAGAAATGTAGGCACTGCATTGAAAAAAATGAGGAGGGGAGGAGATGGGGGGTGGGAGTGGAAGGGGGTCTGGTTAAGAGAGTATGACAAAAGAAAAATCCGTGTGTTTTTTTCCCATGCTTGCACAGGGAAATGACTGGGTAAAAACCCTAGATGTTATCCAGTAACAAGTTTATTACGAGGTATGTAAATTAAAAAGAATATTGAATATTGTAAGGCATTTTTTTTTTCTGTTAAACAAGGTACCCTTGGCAATTTTCTGTCTGGTTTGCATGTCAGTAAAAGACAATTTGATAAAGAGAAGTGGCTTGAAGACCATGTTTACTGAAAGCATTCAAGTGTTTTCTCGACTGGGAGAGTTTAAAGATGTACAAAAATCAAATAGCGCTTACTAATAGCACAGGCTGTACCATGTATCTTAGAATGTCTAACCTTTCTTTTTGGTTAGCTTTAGCCTGCCTGTGTAGCTATCAACTTAGAACTTATGTTCTTATTAGGAAGCAAAAACTTCAGTATTTGAAGATGTACATATTGTTAAGTTCATAGGTTTTAGGAGGTTTTTTTTGGGTGGAGGATTGTACTGTTTGATGGCTTTCAAAAAAAATATGTAAGATGTGATATAGGTGCAAATGGATATCACATGAAACAACTGTATAAAAGACAACCTGCCGAACAGTATATACATGTAACGTAAAAGGTGGAACTAGACATTTAGCAAAAAAGCAGTTGTATATAAAAGGAGGTAATAATAACTATATAAGAAAGTTATGCTTTCTGTAATGTCTTTCTGTCTGAATGGTCTTGCAGATAAATATAAAAAAGAAAGAGTAGTGAATTGTATTAAAAATGTAGGGTGCAAATAGCCATGCTACAGGAGACACACCTGGAAAGAACTGAACATGTGAATTTGATAAAAGTTTTTTCAGGATGGTTATTCAGCAATATCTGGGGCAAAGGAAAAAAGGAGTACTTGCATTAATTTCAAGAGGAAACTCCAATAGTGATAGAAGAGGAAAACAAAGGTGGTAATGCAAGATACATAGTACTAAGGGGCTACTGGGTAGGGAGGAGTACACTGGCGTGCATTTACATCCACCCTAAAACTGCTATAATGGAGCTTGAGAAAATTCTGGAAGAAATAATCTGCTTTCAGCAAGGAATATTACTTATAGGTGAAGACTGGAATTTGGTTTGCAACAGTCACAATATGTCTAGGAAGCCTAGAAGGGAAAATATAACAAAGGAGGGTAGACTTTTGAAGAAATTTATAAAAATGTTTGGCATGGAAGATGTGAATTCAGTACTAGGATTTCGGAGTGAATTTACATATTACTCACCAAGATACAAAAACTAGGCTAGTCTAGATAGATTTCATATCTCACAGGAACATGTGCAGTTAATTGAAGGTCTTGAAACGCACCCAATATCTATTTCGGATCCTGCACTAAAATAAAAATGAGACACTGGCACTTTCCCACATCGGTTGAAGAGTGAAATTTAAGGAATGGGTTGTGGAACTAATTCAGGAGATACTAGATAGGTTCATAGGTTCATACTAGGCTATCTGCCCTAGGGCATTTATAAGCCTAGCCAGAGTGTGTTTGGCTTTTGCCACCCATTTTAAATTAATTTTGCTATGCCTTTTTTTGAGGTTAGTATACTGTGCCTCTGTCTAACAGTGACACAGAAGTGATAGCCGGGGTAAATCTACGATCTCCCATCCACTCATCAAGATTCCTCTTGAAGAGAGTCAATGTGGGACTCTGCCTAACCTGGACTGGGATTTTATTCCAGAGTGAAGGGAGCCTCTGGGTTATGAATCTGTCCCTCCAGCATGTTCTATTTATTTCGGTGCTGAGGTTCAAGTCTCTCAAGCGCATAGCTCGATGGGATTTGGATTTTCTGAGGTGCAGCATGTCCATTAATTCCGGGTTGGACATGGCTTTATACGTCAGGCACAGATCGCCTCTGAGCAGGCGGTATGCCACTGAGTAGAGCTGGAGTTTCTTTGACCGGGCAGCATATGGCATCTGTTTGAGCCCTTTGATCCTCTTGGTGAGGTACTTTTGGGGTCTTTCCAGTTGCTGCAGGTGTCTGGTAAGGTACATCCCAAAGGGCATTGTACTCAATTATGGGCCTGATGTGGGATGAGTAAAGAGGCACGATGACCTCCCTTGAACTAGATGTGAATCCCTTGATGATTAATTGGGCTACATAAAAAGTGTTTCTAACCACTTTGGCCACGTGGTTGTCAAATGAGAGATTGCTATCAACTTGGGTCCCCAGGTCCCTAATGACTTCTTCTGTACTTAATGGATTACAACCTATGTGGTAATTTGTGGGCACTTTGTTTTTGCCAAAGGGGATGACTATACACTTTTTAGCGTTTAGCTTGAGGCCATGGCTCTGGCACCAGTTGTCTGTTTCTATGAGGCCCTTTTGGAGGATGCTTGTGTCAGCTGGAGAGTTTATTATGGCGCCCAGTTTGCAGTCATCTGCGAACTTGATCAGCCACAGTCCTTCCGTGTTGGCCTGTACCGCCGAGAAATATATACCGAACAAGAGAGGTCCCAGGACTGAGCCATGTGGGACGCCACTTGTAACTGGTTTGGAGTCTGACATGGCTCCAGCAATTCTAACCATGTGGGTTCTGTCCTTGAGCCAGTTTGCAACCCATCTAGTGACATAGGGGTTTATATTTAAGCTGGTGAGCTTATCTATAATGCCCGAGTGGGGTGTTGTATCGAAGGCTTTTGTGAGGTCCAGGTAGGCTGTGTGGACCACCTTCCCCTCGTCAATGGCCTTGGTGACTGTTTCAAAGAAAATAACCAGGTTTAATAGGCAGGATCTGCCCTTAACAAAGCCAAACTGGGTAGGATCCAGTGTCTGTAGGTCCCCAATATCTTTATTTATGAGGTCCATGATGATCCTTTCCATAGCTTTGCAGTCAGGCTTATGGGGCGATAGTTTCCAGGATCCATTGAGGCACCACCTTTGTGGAGAGGGACCACTGTTGCTGCACGCCACTCTTTGGGTACATATCCTGTAGTAAGGCTAAGATTGAACAGTAGTTTTATGTTTGGGTTTAGCTCTTCTTGGAGTTCATGTAGGGCCAGCCGGGACACCATCTGGTCCCATTGATGCTGTGTTTTTGCTTTGGAGGCGGCTCTTACCTGAGCATCTGAGATGTCAGGGGGGCAGCACTCTGTTGGGATAGATATTTGCCCTTTTGGTGGGGTGGGGGTGGGGGAGAAGTTTGCACTGAACCTGTCAGCTAGGATGTTGGCAATGTCTGTGGGCTCTGTGTATTTTTTGTCAATTTGGACTAATTCTGAGCATATCTGGGAATTCCCACCCAGATTCCTAACATAACTAAAGAAAGCCTTGTGATTATCCTTAGTGTCCTGTGCAATGTTTCTCTCGAAGCTGGCCTTAGGCGATTTTATGAGTGCCCGTAGTTTTTTGCTAATACTGATCAGAGATGCCTTCCCTTTTTGGGATTTTGCTCTATCATGTAGTAGCTTCCTCCTTCTATTGTATAGTTTGTTTATGGCTAGGGTCCACCAGACAGGACGTCTGCCTTTGGAGGATTGGGTCTTGGTTTTATTTGGGATTGCATGATCCATGCATTCCTGAAGGTGTTCATAGAATGCGTTTATAAAGGATTCTGCGGTCTGGGCTGTATTTTCCACAGGCCCGGGGGCTTTGAAGGATTCCGCCTTGGTTTTGAGGCGTGTGAAATTTGCTTTAGAGAAGTTTTTCACTGTCGTTTTCTGGGCAGGGGGTGGGGTCGGGATGTGAATATCCAGTGAGATTAGTTTATGGTCTGATCTTACCAGTGAGGGATACACTTCTGGTCTGGAGCATAGTGTCCCCATGTTGGTGATGATCAGGTCCAGTATGTTTTCCCCTCTTGTGGGAGTGGTAACAAGTTGTTCCATAGCATTTGACTTTATAAATTCTAGGAACCTTTGGGTTAGGGTGTTGGAGCTAGAGTAATGCTCCCAGTCTATGTTTGGGTAGTTGAAGTTGCCCAATATAATGGTGTTTGGAGAGACCTTCATATTTTCCAGTATTCTCAGGAAGGCCGAGTGGGGTTCCTGTGTAGAGAAGATAGAATTATCTTCTGAAAATATAGCTTAAGGAGTGGGATAAAATTAAAGTGGAGTTTAAAACTAGGTTGGAAATAAAAGGGAGATGTGGTTAAACCGTAACAAGAATTATTTGGAGGGATTGAAAATTGCAAAATAGGGAGAATCTGTCAGAACAAGAAAAGGAGCAACTGCAGAATGCTAAACAGAAAATAAGGGATTACCTTGATAATAAGCACAAGTTTAGAAAGATTACTATTAAGAAACTGTTTTTTGATATTCTAGAGCACAAAAACTTTTAGCACAACAACTCAGGCAACAGAAAGTGGAAAGGGCAGTCACCAAGAGAGCCTATAACAAGGAAGATAACGAGACCCTGTATTAGAAATATTTTGGAAATTTTATGAAAATTTGTATAAAGCAGAGAAATATGGAAATCAAGAACAGGTACAAATGGAAATGTTTATGGAAGAATTATATATGCCAGAGTTATAGGTAGATGAGGCTCCATTACTAACAGGCTAGCAAGGGATAAGATAAAAATGGCTATGTATAAACTAGTCTACAGGAAAGTCCCCAAGAATTGATGGTATTCCTGTGGAAGTTAGGCGGGAAAAACTGTTAAGATCTGGAAGGTTTTGTTTAACAGTATTTTAAGAGTAGAACTACCAGCATCTTGGAAGAAGGCAGTGGTAACGGTAATACCTAAAGAGGGTAAAGATCCATCGGATCCAGTTTCATACAGGCCCATTTCAATACTAAACTATGATTATAAAGTGTTTGTCTATAATGGCTAAAAGAATGGCAAAAGTGATACCAAAACTAATAGATGTAGATCGGTGTGGTTTTGTGGAGGGGAGGCAAACATTTCACAATATTAACAAACATTGATGATCCAGAGGGAAGCAGAATGTAAAAGTACCACTTTTATCGGTGGGTCTTGATGCAGAAAAAACATTTGACAGAGTAGACAGGGACTTTATGAGCAGGGCAATGGAAGCATTTTTTTTCCATGATACAATTGTAAGGATGATTAGAAGACTATATGAGGGATCGGTGGTGCATCTTAGTGATTGGGGTCCTCTTTAATAATTTCTGCTTGAGTAGAGGAATAAGGCAGTGTTGTCCGCTTTCCCCTTGGTTTGTATTATATTTAAAACAATTGGCAAAGAAAATAAGGGGCTCAGAAATTCAAGGATATAGTTGGTATGGTAGTCAGGAAAAGCGGTCTCTATTTGCAGATATTATTTTATACATGACAAAACCAAAAAGGGGTATTAGTGTGTTGTGGAACATTTTAAGACAGTTTCAGATCTTCTCGGGATACAAAATTAATGAAGCTCAAACAAAGGCAATAGCGGTAAATTATGTACACACACAAATTTTTACAATAATATCCATGTTTATGGGGACATGATAAAATGAAGTATTTAGGAGTATGAATTAAAAATGACTCTGGTGGCAGCTAAGGATATGTGGGAAGAGACTATACAGAAGACAATACAAAAATTGAGAAACTGGAAGTTTTGTTATATGGGTATGGATACTAAGATACAAGCCATTAAAATGTTTTTAGTCCCTTTAGTCTTGCACACAGATCAGGCATACTTTTATCAACTGGAGGAGAAGTTATGGATAGCAGTTAAAGATAGTTGAAGGATTTTACCTGGGAAGGGAAGACAAGCAAGGGTTAAGTGGGATAAGTTGATTCTACCAATAGAACAAGGCGGACTAGGATTACCTAATTTGAGGGGGTATTTTAGTGTGGTTTACTATCAGCACATTGAATGTCAAAGTAAACTGTTCAAAAATGCAGTTTACATGTTTGATGTGCTGAATGTTAATTAGGTTGGAATATTGTCAAGGTAATTGCAGCAAAGTCGAATTAGACTTATGAATTCTGTTGTCCCCTGCACTTTTTCAAACAAAGCTGTAAGTCTACACTTACTTGCCTGCTTTACAGCAGTACGTATGCACCAGATCTATAATGCACAGCTATGACAGTCATGTTTTTGCAGTGAGGCTGCGCCCCCCACACCCCCCTGCTCCTTACGTATTCCAACTCCATCGCACTACAGTGAGGAAAAGGGTAAATCTCCTGATCCACACTGTACCGCGATCTCTATACATAACATTGCCCATGTATAAGCGAATGCACAGTGACATTCGCTGAAAAGGAGACTCAGAGAATTGAAGGTTAGCAGTATGGAAATCAGCCAACTGTCGGTCGGCATTCCCATGTTCGCCAAACCTTCAATCTTGTTAATCTTCTTCCTGTTCATCACTGATGGGTTCTGTTCCGAGCCCTCCGTAGAGAGTCGGACTTATACCAGCTTGCGAGCACCAAAATAACTCTCGAGCTAAGCTGCTACCCACAATGCCCTTTGCTCAGTTACCCCAGATCTCGTTTGCCGCACAGCCATATAGCAGCGTTTCACCGAGCTCTCCAGCTAAGTGCTTTTTTTCAGATATATTTACTACTTTTGAAAAGTTTTTCTCCTTTTATAATCTGTTCTTGTTTTTCTATATTGCTTCAGCTCTACCCACAGGTATTTCTCTCTTAATTGTTGGTAATTGCTAGGTATTTCTAACTTTCTACCTTTGCGATATCGTTACCATTGTTGGTATTTTCTTTCTCTCTCCTTCATTTCCTCTCTTTCCCCTTTGTGCGAGAGTGTGTTCTGGGATGTCTGAAAAGAAGAGAACTACGAGGTTTAAACCCTGCTGCTCTTGCAGTGGTAAACTACCGAATAGTGACCTCCATGAAGAATGTGTGTACTGTTTGGGGGTTCCGCATTTGTCAGCGAAACCCCCGTGTGATATTTGTGTTACTTTCAGTCAGTGGACGCTGAATGAACGTCGTAACAAACTTATTTTAAAGGGCCTGCTTGCTTTGCCTTTTTCGAAGGCTATTTCTGCGTTGGAGGTCTCATTCCTTCCTTCGGACAAGAAACATCCTCGATCGGACTCCTCTTCACCAGCCGGTGACAGAGGGTAAAGGTCACAAGCACAAGGCCCATAAGTCCTCATCTGAACACCGTTCTGCCTCCTCGGTGCCGACTACCACATCGGCTCCGAGCTCAGCTCCAACAAAGTTTACAGAGGTAGCCTCGTCAGCACCTACCCCAGCACTAACTATTACAGCACAGTCTATGGCCTTGGTACCAACCAGCGTGTCATTTTCTTTATCAGCACCGACATCGTCCATTTTGGCTCCGATATCTTTTCTGACAACTACCTCAGAACCATTCCTGTCATCCACCCCTATAATGACTTTGGCTCCGAGCCTGTTCACGGCTCCGACTATACCTTTATTACCTGTTGCAAAATTGGAATCGGTGACGTTCTGCGACACACCATGGACTAGATACTCATCCAGTGTGGACCCGTTTGCCGGACAAGCCTGCAGCCCCTTTTTGGACTGGCCTGATCCCTCCTCAGGGGCATCAGTGAGATCCACCAGGAGCCTTTCGGAATTGGCTGTAGTGTGCCTTTTTGATCAGCTGCTGACTGCTAGGGGGATCTCAAATCTGCCTAGACCCTTATCCCCACTCCTGGCTTTGGGTCTATTTTGCCAGCAACCCCTACTTACTCTCCTCCCTTGGATCCCTCTGTTCCAAGGCTCATCTGTCTAACTTTTACTAGAGGAATTCCTTCCTCGGCGCCGACAACTCTGTCTGATGCTCCAAGATCCCTTTGGGTGCCGGTTCCTTCGGAACCCACCCTTCCTCAGTCTCATGCTTGGGGGGTAGAGCCCCTGGTTCCGTTGTCGGCCCCGACTTCGGATCAGAGGGTGACTACCGCTCCAAGTTTGCTTGTGGCTCCGTCCCTGAGGGCAGACCGTCTGGAGTGGGGTGTGACCCTGGTTCCGATTTTGTCTTCTTCGGTTCCTAGCTCCCATTCCTCTTCGGGCGGGCTCGCTTTCCGTGTGATTGAGAGGGCGCTTGCTGCTAGCAATCCTCCACAGTTGGTTATTCCCCCAGCTCCCTCTGAGCCACAGCTGTCAAAGGCCACCCCCCCCAGGACTCCAAGAGCACAAGGCCCAGGAGATCCCTGTCCTGGGCATTTTCCTTTCCGAGTCTTCTTTGGATGTTCCCACCGAAGAACCCCCTTGGAAATGGGTGTGTAAGAGGAAACATACAGACTCCCCAGAGGAATCACTCACAGAGGATACGGACTACTATGATGGGGAAGGGTCCCCACGGTCACCCCTGACGATGTCTCCTTCAGGGACATCATGGAAATCTTGAAACAGAGGGGTGACTGGAAGTCCTCAAACCCGTCCTCAGAGGAATCCGTATTTCTGCAGGCCTTTCGCTCTTGGCCCTCTACTTCTTGGCTTGACCCCCTGCCGATGAGCTAATTAAACTCATCGTTCAATGGGCTTGAAAGAACCCCGACTCTGTTGAGGCCATCCCCAGGAGATCAGACAGAGTACTCTCTCCTCCAGGGGAGCAACCCCATTGGTCCAGAGGTTTGCCGGTGGACACTATGGTGGTGGCGTCTGCCACGAAAAAGTACCTTGCAGAAGAGAGTCCTGCTGTTCACCCACCCAACAGTGTGTCCCAGACAGTGGACAGGTTTGGGAAGCGAGTCTTTGCATCAGTGACCTTCGCAGTTAGGTCTCTGATCTTTCTGGCACATTTTACGAGGCTCCAGAGAGATCTTATCTCCAAACTCTCCGGAACCCTCACGGGTCAAGTATTGGATGGAGCACGAGATAAAGTTGCTTCCCAACTTGCCACCCTAGAATCTATATCTAATTCATCCATGAGGTTGCTGTCGCACGCATCCGAAGGAGTAGCTAGAGCTGTGGGTGCAGGCGTAGTCATGAGACGTCACACCTGGATGCACATCTTTGTCCTCGCAGACTCTTCAAGGCTCCCTTTCTAAATGCCCCTATCGAGCCTTCGGCTTTGTTTGGTGCTAAGGTCAAGGATAACATTAGCCAGGTGCTAACAAGACGGGAAGACCTTGTCTGCCATTGACCTACGTTTTTCCAAACCTCAGCGTTCATTCTCCAGGAATCAGAGGAGTAGAAAGATGTGGCACAAGAAGTCTCAAGGTCCTTTCCGAGACGCAGGTGGTGAGGACTCCTCCAGAGGCAGAGGGGGTTCCAATAATAGAAGACGTCTCTTTCGGGCCAGAGGGTGTTCCCAGATCCAGGGCTCCAGAGATTCCTTCTCAGGTAGGCCATATCAGCGCTCCTGAGGCGTTGGCCAATTGCTTTCCTCTGGAAGCAGTTGGGGCGCGTTTCTCTCTGCACCAAGCTGCCTGGCTGTCCATTACGAACGATCAGTGGGTGCAGAGAATCATTACCAGAGCCTACCATATTCCACTAATATCCTGTCCAAGACCTCCAAAATCCCTTTCCGATGTTCCACCCAGTCAGAGGGAGGAGGCAGCTTCCGAAATACGAAAGCTATTTCAAAAACGAGCCATCCAACAGGTCCCCTCAAATCAGTGTGGATCAGGGTTCTACTCAAGATTCTTTTTGGTGACAAAGAAAACAGGGGACTGGAGGCCCATTCTGGATCTCAGCCAACTAAACAAATCGGTAGTTCAGACCAAGATGTCCTTCAAGGATGCATCTGCAGTCCTTACAAATGGGTTGTCCTGTCGTCAGGCAGCCCTTCGGTCGGCCGGATTCCAAAGTCTGGGTCTGGCCTCGGCTGGTGTCGCACTTCACCCGACGTCATTGCTGCAGTTATTCGGGTATAAAGGCATCAGCCGACGCCATTTTCCCCAGTCTTTCTTGCCGCGTGGCGCCCGAAGCAGAAGCTGTTCGCAAGTGCCGGTCGGTCAGAACCAGAGATTACTACTACCGAAAACTACTTCGAAGACTTCTAAAAAGCTAAGTACCCCGTTGGGGACTCTTTCTTGCCTCAGCCGATGTCAGAAAAAGTGAATAACTGTTTAACTTGTGGGAAACAAATACCTCATAAAGATTTCCACTCTAACTGCTTACCTTGTCTAGGCCCAGACCACGACGTCGCAGCTTGTCTAGCCTGTGCTTCTTTTAACCGGCGGACGCTTAGACGTCGGTCGGAGTTTGCTGAGGAGTTTTTCGGCTCCGATTTTGCTTATATTATGCCGTCGGATCCTCCGACTTCGCAAATATCTAAAAAACGCAAGGAAAAGGACCGACACTCGCGGTCCGCGGTTTTGGCCGAAACCGCGGTTAAGCCAACCGCGAGTGTCTCGGTTTCGGCTGAAACCGAGCAAGCGGTTCCTCCTTCAGCCGAAAACTTTCCTCCTGCCGAGGCCTCTTCTAACCTCGTGGAATCGGCTTCTGATATCCCTCCTACTGTTACAGTTTCTCAGGAATTATCAGACACTATTCCCTTGGATATTTCCACCCCTGCACGTGGAGCTGCTAGGCCACCTGCAGCCATGTCCATTAAGGCCTTTGCCAGGGCTAAAGCAGCTAAAACTACTAAATCTGTGCCTACTAAGCCCCCCTCTCACAGGCCTAGCTCTAGTTCACAAATGCTTAGTTTAGCAGAGGATCTCATTTCTTTAATCCGAGGATCCCAACCTCAACCAGACAGGGCCTCTCACCCGCCTCCAGAGAAGAGGCCTAGAGCAGAGCCCCCTGAGCCAGTGTCTACAGATGATTCCTCTGATGACTCAAATGATACAGACCCTCCAGAGGCCCCATACTCCCCTTATGAAGACTCTGATGGTGAAGAGTCCATTCCTTCTGCCTCTCCGCCTGAGGAATTTTCCTTTGGGGAAACCCTGCATGCTATGAGGGAACAATTTCAGTGGCAGGGTCAGGATTTTTCAGATTCCAGAAAAAGGCTTAGAACCTTTCTGCATTTACCACAGCATAGGCCTTTAGCCATACCTCCAGTTCTTTCTGTTGTAGATGATGCATTTAATGATGCTTGTACTGCTCCTGATTCTCTGCCTCCGGCCCCTGTTAAGCCCAATAGATACTACAGGGTCCCGGACACACATTACCACTTGTATAAGGCTCCCCTTGGAGATCCAGAGACTATCTCCCAAGGTCCTAAGGCTGTAGCAGCCACCTCTGCAAAAAAACCCCTCCCCTCTGAAAGGGAATCCAGATCCTTAGAGAGATGGGGTAAAAAAGTTTACACTTCTGCTACTCTTTCAGCTAGGGCCTTGAACTGTCAATTTCACATGATGCAGTATCAAGAATTTTTGCTAGATCAGTTAACCAAAAAAGTGTCCTCAGATGAAACAGTAGACAAAAAATATGTGCAGGAAATGGTACATAACATTCAACAAGTCAGTAACCATTCCCTAAAATGCGGCTATGATGCACTGGAGGCTTCCTTTAGATCAGCCATGACTGGCACAGTCATCAGAAGGCATGCATGGCTAAAAGAACAGGCCTTACCAGACCATGTCAAATCAAAACTATTAGATGCTCCTATGGATAAGATCAATTTGTTTGGCTCTCCTGCACAACAAGTACTGAAGAAGATGGAAGAGAAGGCAAAATCTGTCCAAAGAGTAAAAGATTTCTTGCAGGTCCAACCTCCGAGGTTTAGCAGGAATTGGCCCTCCAAGAATTGGTCCTTTCCAGACTCCTCCAGAACTCAGAGAGGCAGGAATAGGCGTTCAAGAGGCAGAAGCCAATCCAGGGGTGCTTACAGAGGACGTCAGTGGCAGGGCAACAACCAGCGAGGCACAGCCACAGACACAGCCACCACCACAACTCCTGGTCAATCACAGTAACTTGGCTCTGGCACCGCCTACCAGGGAACAACTGCAAGCACCCTTAGGCGGGAAGCTAGCCTTATTTACGACAAACTGGCATTACATCACAAGAGACAAATGGATTTTACAGATAATAGACCAAGGTTACAGGTTTCACTTCCATACTCTACCAGGGAAGAGAGGAATGTCAAACCTACCTCCAAATCAAAAGACAGAAGCACTAAAACAAATCTCCCAATTATTAAGGATGAGAGCTGTAGAAAAGGTACCATCTATGGAGCAAGGGAAGGGATTTTACTCCAGACTCTTCCTGGTACCAAGAAAAGAAGGCAAATGGAGACCTATTCTCGACTTGTCCGCTTTAAACACATTCCTCATGGCTGGTGACTCTAGATCTCAAGGAGGCATACCTGCACGTCCCCATACGACCAAACTGCAGAAGATACCTCAGATTTCTTGCAGGATCAGAGCATTATCAATTCTCAGCATTGCCCTTTGGCTTATCTACTGCACCCAGAGTGTTCACGAAATGCCTGGCATCAGTAATTGCTCATTGCAGGCTACAGGGAATCCAAATCTATCCATACCTGGACGACTGCCTGATACAAGCGGACAACGAAAGCAAGCTAGCAGAAGATTTACAAAGGGTCATTTATCTGCTACAAGCCCTGGGATACACAGTCAATTTAAAAAAGTCAAGACTGATACCATCCCAGAGAATAACATTTTTGGGTGCAGAATTGGACACATCAAGGCAAATGGCTTTCCTAACAGAAGAAAAACAGGAGCAGCTACCTCTCTACTTCTTGGCCTTAACAAAACAGAACCATCTGACAGCAAGAAAAGTTCTGCAAGCCTTGGGCTTCATGGCATCCTGCATAATATTGGTTCCTCATGCCAGACTGCATATGAGAAAACTACAGTGGTACCTAAGGAATTTATGGTCTCAACACAAGCACAGCTTGGAAACCCAGATTCCCATTATTCCATGCCTGAAGCAAGAATTCCTATGGTGGGCTCAGGCTTGTCAATCAAACACAGGATTGCCTTTTCACAGTGCTCAACCAATGCAAACCATCACGACAGACGCCTCAGACCTCGGTTGGGGGGCACACATGCTGGACAAGTGCATACAAGGCTTATGGTCTCAAAACCAGCTGCACCTACACATAAATCTAAAGGAAATGCTGGCAGTAAAACTGGCAATTCAGGCATTCAGACCATTCCTTCAGCAAGGTCAATTGATGATAAGGACAGACAACACCACAGTTATGTGGTACATCAACAAACAGGGAGGCACACACTCGTATCCTCTTTGCCGGATGGCACTGGATCTCTGAAATGTGGCCCTGAGCTACAACATACAGTTACAAGCAATTTTTGTACCAGGAAAAGAAAACATCCTAGCAGACATTTTAAGCAGGACTACCACGGATGCACACGAATGGATGCTGCATCCGGACATCTTCAAAACCATTACAAGAAAATGGGGACTCCCAGAAATAGACTTATTTGCATCCCCACGCAATCACCAACTAAAGAAATTCTGCACAAGGACGTACCACCCACTTGCTTGGAAGGTGGACTCCCTATCCTTCAGTTGGAAAAACCTGACAGCATATGCATTCCCACCACTTCCTTTGATGCACAAAGTGCTATTGAAGATCAAAGAGGACCGTCCAAGGATCATTCTGATAGCTCCAGACTGGCCAAGGCAACATTGGTACCCATTACTGAGGAGCATGACTCGGGAACAAATATGGCCACTACCCCTGGTTCCCTTGCTGTTAACACAGAACAACTACAACAATCTGCATCCAAACCTGAAAACTCTGCAGCTGACTGCCTGGAACATTGCATAAGACCAGTTAACCCAAATTTATCCCAAAGGGTTAAAGACATTATCCTTGAGGCTCGCAGACCCTCAACAAGAAAAAATTATTCAGCAAAATGGAAAAGATATCTCATTTGGAGTTCTGAAAAAGGAGATGATGTGTCACTGGTAAACATAGCCAACATTCTGGAATACTTGGCAGAGCTCTTCCACACAGGCCTGTCCTATTCCTCCATCAAGATTCATGCATCAGCTATTTCAGCAGAATACGACTTGGATCCTCCTGTCTTCTCACATCCTCTGCTCAGACAGTTTCTGAGAGGAATTAAAAATGTAAAGCCTCCTAGGAAGCCACCATTACCAGCATGGGACTTGAACTTTGTGCTAGAAAAATTGACACTTCCTCCTTTCGAACCAGCAGCAACAGCAGAATTGCAATACTTATCATGGAAGACTGCTTTCCTGCTGGCAATCACTTCAGCAAGAAGGGTATCTGAACTTCAGGCATTAATGGCAGTGCAACCCTTCCTGATCTTCTATCAAGATAGAGTGTCCATGAGAACAAATCCTTCCTTTATGCCTAAGGTGGTTTCCAGAGTTTCTTTAAATCAGGCTATCCACCTACCTACATTCTTCCCTAACCCACAGAACAGGGGAGAGAGACTACTACATACCTTGGATGTACATAGACAATTACGCTATTACCTGGACAGGACCAAGGGCAATAGAAAAAACTGATCAGCTACTGGTAGCATATGCAACAGGAAGGGAAGGAAAAGCAATTTCAAAACAGACAATCTCCAAGTGGATAGGAAATTGCATTAGATTTTGTTACTCCTACCATGGAAAGAAAACTCCAGAGAACATCAGGCCTCACTCTACAAGGGCAACAGCCACTACCACAGCCTTCTTACGAGGAGTGGCTACCAAAGACATTTTAGAAGCTGCTACTTGGAGCTCCGTGCATACATTTGCCAAGCATTATAATTTACCTTTATACTCTAGATCCCGAGCAGGCTTTGCCACTGCTGTTTTGCAAGGGATCCTAACTACACCATAACTTTATTTGTCCACCTCTCCCAGTTTGGCTATGGTATTCTACCCATTTGTAAGGACTGCAGATGCATCCTTGAAGGACATAGTACAGTTTTGTACCTACCATAAATGTAGATGTCCGATAGGAATGCATCTGCAGTCAGGATTACCCACCCGCCTTCCCCTCTGTGGTGCTCCTAGGGTATTTGCCCATCTTATAGCTAGCTGGGGGAATCTATTATGGTGTATTTGTTTGTATATATGTACATACATGCTTATTTTTTGTGTTTGCTCTCTACTATTTGGAATCATTGGCATTTATCCAAATTTAGCCTTCCAAGAGGGCACCTGGCATCTGGGGCAAGAAACACTGAGGAAAATGGCGTCGGCTGATACCTTTATACCCGAATAACTGCAGCAATGATGTCGGGTGAAGTGCGACACCAGCCGAGGCCAGACCCAGACTTTGGAATCCGGCCAACCGAAGGGCTGCCTGACGACAGGACAACCCATTTGTAAGGACTGCAGATGCATTCCTATCGGACATCTACATTTATGGTAGGTACAAAACTGTACTTTCCGCATGGTCACGATTCAGTCCATCCTACCCTTTCTGCGGGAGGGTGTGTGGATGTGCTCATTAGATCTCTGGGATGCATACTATCATATCAAGATGGACAAGCGCTCCAGGAGCCAGTCACTATCAATTCAGAGCCCTGCCTTTCAGTCTCTCGACGGCCCCCAGAGTGTTCACGAAATGCTGAGACTTCAGGGATTCCAGGTGTTTCCATATCTAGACGAATGGCTCCTCTCCGCCCCCACCAAGCGTCTTCTGGTCAGGGCCCTCCACTACACATTGGCTCTAGCGGAGTCATTAGGCATCACCATACACTGGGAGAAATCAAACCTTCAACCATCACAACTGGAATTTATAGGGGCTGTGTTCAACACTCAGTCAAGCCTTATCTCACTTCCTCTCCACAGGCTTCAGAGACTCATGGCACAAGTTCAGTTGATAATCGGTCAAAGCAAGGTGTGTCTGCAAGGGAAATTCTTCAAGCCTTGGGATCTATGGCTGCAGCCATCCCCATAGTTCCCTTAGCCAGACTACACAAGATTACTGCAGTGGCTCCTTCAGGCCCAGTGGATACCCAACCTTCACCCCCTGATCGCAAAGATTCTCATCACCAACATTTGCAAACAAGATCTCCTCTGGTGGATGAGTACATATGAAAATCTTTGGTGTCGTCCCTTCCAGTTTCCACAGCTCAGCGCCACAGTGACCACGATTGCTTCCCTGATGGAGTGGGGGGGGGGGGGCACTTCCAGGGAAAGTCATTCCAAGGCACATGGCCCGATGTAGAGGTCAATTTGCATATCTGTCCTGGAGTTAAGAGCAGTGTTGTTGGTGTTGCAAGATTTTCATCAGCTCCTTCCGTCTGGAACAATTGCTGTCCAGTCGGACAACATGTCCGTGGTCTGGTACATAAACAGGGAGGGACCAAATCTTACCCCCTTTGTCGCAAAGCCATGAGCATCTGGCAGTAGGCGAGTAGAATCCTGATCGCAACGCATATCCCGGGGAGCTCCAATGTGATTGCGGACAGACTGAGCAGATGCATCCTTCATCCTCATGAGTGGTCTCTCAACAGAAGTTTTCAGCTGCTGGGGCCAGCCATGCTGTGACCTTTTCGCCTCCCCAACAAATACAAAATGCAGCAGCTACCTTGCCCTCTTTCCCCCTCTCGGGGAGTCACAGAGAGAAGCTCTAGTCCATGAATGGCCCACGGGTCTCCTTTATGCTTACCCTCAGATTCCTTTGATCCCCCTTGTTCTACGGAAAGCTATTCGGTTGAGAAGCAAAGTGATCCTCATCGCTCTGTTCTAGCCTCGTCAAGTGTGGTTTCCCTTCCTTCGGCCTCATCTGTTACAACCTTCTTGGATCCTAGACACTCGTCAGGTCCTAATTTCTCACACACAAGGGCTGACTCCCCTGAATCTGTCCACCCTCAAGCTGACAGCTTGGTTTCTCCACTTCCACATTAGTTGCCAGGCAGGAAACCCTCTCTTCACCGGTCTGGGATATTATTTTGGCTTCTCATAAACCATCCACTGGGAAACTTTACAGGGATAAATGGAAAAGATTCTCTATGTGGTCACGTAATTAGAAGCTAGACCCATCCCCCATAGCCACTATTCTTCATTATTTGGCTGAGCTGTTCTACAAAGGGGTCTCGGCTTCTACCATTCGAGTCCATCTAGCAGCTGTTTCCAACTTCCGTAACGGGTCTGAAGGAGTACCACTTATCTCCTCTCATCTTTGCAAGACCTTCCTCAAGGGTGTTTTTCACAGCAGGCCTCCCATCAGACAGCTGGTGGAGGCATGGAATTTGTCCTGGGTTCTGCAGGCTCTCTCTCTCTGCCCCTGTTTGAACTGGCTGCCACATGTGATCTAAAATTAAATCCTTATTCCTGATAGCTATAACTTCAGCAAGATGAATTTCTGAATTACAAGCATTATGTATCACGAGCCCTTATCTGATCTTTCATAAGGACAGAGTATCACTTCGAACTAACCCATCCTTTCTCCCCAAAGTGGTTTCTGACTTTTTGATTAACCAGTCCATTGAGCTCCCTGTGTTTTTCCCAATTCCCTCTTAACAAGGGAAAATACTGCCTACATTCCCTGGATGTTCATAGACAATTATGCCTTTATCTGGACAGAACTAAATCATTTTGCAAGTCAGACCAGCTTTTTGTTTCCTTTGCGGGCCCTAGAATGGGAGGTGCAGTGTCAAAGGTTACTTTGTCTAAATGGCTCCGGGATTGCATTGGATTCACATATTCACTTACGGAGGGATCTAAGCTTGGCCAAATCAAAGCTCACTCAACTAGGGCTATTGCAGCATCTGTTGCCTTCCACTCTAGGGCCTCCATGGATGACATTTGTGCAGCTGCCATTTGGGCTAAGCCCCACACTTTTATTAAGCATTACAAGTTGGATCTGATCTCCAGGGGAAGAGTGGCCTTTGGTTCAATGGTTCTCAGGAATGTTTTTCCATAAGGGCCACCCAGGTTCTCCAAGTAGCTGGAGACTCTGTCCCATCAGTGATGAAGAGGAAGAAGATTAACAACTTCAGATAAAGATGTTATGTCTTACTATAACGTTCCATCTGAGTTGTTGATCATCTTCTGGTCATCACACCCTCCCACCGACCCCCTCCTAAGGTTTCTGGTGGATCTTGTGGGTCTTTGTGGTGTATTAGGGGTTCTGCGCAGAGATGGCCTCTGACTTATTATTTCTCTATATGTTGCATGCAGACTCTATCTGAGGTAACTGAGAAAAGGGCATTGTGGGTAGCAGCTTAGCTCAAGAGTTTTTTTCGTGCACGCAAGCTTGGTATTATAAGGCCAACTCGGAACCAAACCCGTCAGTGATGACTGGAAGAAGATCAACAACTCAGATGGAATGTTATGGTAAGACATAACTTCTTTTTCTGCATTTTGATAGTAAACATTTTAGAGCAACACAATTAAGACTTTTGTACATAGCACAAGCAGAAAACTATAATTCAAAGTGGAAAGGAATGATGTTGACAAAGGGAGGAAGCTCAAGAAATAAGGAAAGATTGAGATTTTGGATGCAAACTCTTAGAGAACAACCAAAATCATACAGAGTATTATAGTTGTAAAATAGTAGGGAGTATTCCAAGAAGAAAAACGGCATGAGAATGGAGAAAAGAGAGTTTGGCGATAGGGGTGACTGTGGTCAGGGATACAGATAATAGGCAAGAGGGGGCTGGAATTTATTGGGCAAAACTGGCAAATGAACCAAGATATTACTAGAAAGGGAAAGGTAATAGAATGGGAAGAGGCTAATAATTTATTTGGACTGCAGGTTAGAGATTGCCTTCCTTATCAAGGATTGATATCTGAGTAGAGGCAAAGAGAAAGAAATAGGGGGCTCCTAAATGAAAGACTGGCATTGGTACAGTTTTTAATAGAATCTAGAACAAAAGGTGCAGTTGAAAAAGGAATAATTAGAAAAGCATATAAAATATTGTATGATTATAAGAATCAATCAGAGGAGCTTAGAAAGGATTGGGAATAGAGATTGGATAAGCAATTCACAAAGAGACTGGGGGGATATGTGTATATCTCCCAAATGTCCTACTAAGTCTAGAAGATTTAGGATCTTTGCCTGCAAATGTTTACATAGATATTTTTATACCCTAAGTAGACTCCAAAGTATTTATCCTCGGGTGGATAGCAAATGTTGGTGGTGTGATGGCCAAGAAAGAGGTAGCTGGGAACATATTTTTTGGGAGTGTAATGAGCTGGCAGACTTTAGGGATTCCCTGCAGACCTCTCTGTCAGATTTGCTGGGTGGTCAGATTGGACTGACTGGGAAGATTTTTTTTTTTTTTTTAGTTATGCTACAGAATCGGAATTGCCTAGACATAGTAAAGCCTTGCTTAGTCTAATTATGGTGGCTGTCAAAAAAGCAATTACTAGAAAATGGAAATCGAAGTCTAGACCAACTTTATTAGAAGTAGTGAATATTGTAACAGAGACTAGAAACACACCACTGTTTTCAGCTGCAGTACTTGTGAAGAAAAAACAGGAGACAAATTAAGCACTTTCAATGTTCGTGATTTACTGTTGTAGTCATCACATTTGGGTTATCCCTGCCAGGGTAACCCTTGGCCGTCCCGAATACCAGAGACTTAGTATTTCTGCATCAGTTGCTGTCGCTTGAGGACTGACGTCAAGTCATTAGTGGTATAAAGAAGGCATCCAACGCCATTACATCAGTCTTTCTTGACGTGGAGTCCAAAGCAAAAGCAGTTCGCACGAGTGCCGGTCGGCCACTACCTGAGTTTCGTTTCTGAATTGAAGTTGAAATCTTCGAAAGCTAAGTACCCCATTGGTGATCTAACTGATGTCAGAAAAAGTTAATGATTGTCTTTCCTTTGGAAAGTAAATACTACACTGGGACTTCCACTCTTACTGTGTCATTTGTCTAGGCCCAGACCACAATGTCCCTCATTGTTGCTTCTGTGCTTTAATGCCAGAACTATCCATCGTCGGGCCTTTATTGTAGCCAGATATTTCTGTTTACAGTCCTCGAATTCCAATATGGCTTTGGTAAGCCATCCGACATCAGATCTTTCGAAAAAATGTAAAGATAGACAGAGGCTGCACAGGTCCAAACCTTCTGACGACGGTTCCATTAAGCTGGTAGTCTGCTGGAACTCAGTGAGGCTCTTTCGCAGTCCCTGATGCCTGCTTCAGTTAATTCGCAGGCCGCTAACGTGACCCTTTCGGAGTCCGGTATGCCGCAGAGCTCTTCTTCGTTTAAGGATACTGCGGTCATCTCTACCTTGGATGGGACCAGAGCCACTGTGCAGGCACTGGCTTCCGAGAAAGTCCTTCGCAAGACCAAATCATGACACCTTCTTTCATGGCTACCATTCTTTTGAAAACAACAGAGTTCCTTAGGCCCAGGGGTCAAACTACACCCAAGAAACCGACTACCCATTCTCAGGCGCCTGCTCCCTTGCCTCAGTCTCAGATGCTTAAAATGGAAGAAGACCTTATCATGCTGATTAGGGGCCAAGCCACACCCTCAAAAAGGAAAAGAGATCTGTCTCCAGTAGTTTTGTCTGAACAAGAGTCAGATGAATCCGATGCATCTAACTATGAAGACATGCAACCCCTTTCCACATATGAGGATTGTGATGCAGAGGAATCCATTCCTTCAGCCTCTCCCCCAGAGGATTTTTCCTTTGGGGAAACCCTGCATACCTTAAGGGGGCATTTCCAATGGGAGAGTCAAGACTATACCCACAGTCTAAAGAGACTCATAGAGTTCCTGGACCTTCCACAACACAGGCCCTTAGCCACCCCACCCCCCCCCAGTCCTAGATGTGGTGGATGATGTCTTCCTTGAATCCAGCTTGACGCCAGACGTCCTCCCTCCTGCTCCCAGAAAACCAGTCCCTGACTCACACAGATATCTTTTTAAAAATCCTACAGTTGACCCTGAGGTCATTGCTCAAGGGCTTAAAGGGATTAAAGCAACCTCAGCTAAGAATCCCACTTCCTCAGGTAGGGATTCCTGAGCACTGGACAGATGGGGTAAAAAAGTATACACCTCAGCTACTCTTGCTCTCAGGGCACTAAATTTGTCAGTTCCATATGCTTAAGTATCAGCAACATACCTTGGAACTTCTTAAACAAAAAATTTCGTCCTTTCCTGCATGGGCAGAATCTAAAGATTTACAGGACTTGATGTATTCTGCTGGTCAAGTAACTAAACACACTTTGCACTGTGGTTTTGACGCCCTAGAAGCTTCTTGCAAAGCAGCAGTCATCGGATCTGTCATTAGAAGACATGCATGGCTTAAGGAACAACCCTGCCAGACCATGTCAAATCAAAATTGTTGGATTCACCCTTGCAGAAAGATAACTTGTTTGGCAATAAAGCAGAAGAGGTCTTAAAAAAGATGGAAGAAAAAGCAAAATCTATGCAGACTGTTAAAGATTTCTTACAGGTCCAGCCCCCTAGGTTCAGCAGGCATTTTCCCTCCAAGCACTGGTCCTTTCCTGCTCTGAGCAGACAGGGCCAACCTAGGCACCGTGGAAACAGACCCCCCCCCCCCAGACAGCAGCCCCAGGGGTTGCAGAGGTCTAAGGAGTGGATTACCTCCACTTCAAAACCAGGGAGTTCTAAGCCACCCCCTTATGGTAAGAACTCACAATGACTCGCCCCTTCCCAACCTCGCCTCTGCCCAGTTTCACATACCCCTAGGAGGAAAACTCTCCTTTCACTCAAGCACCTGGTCCACCATTACCAGGGACCAGTGGGTTATGAACATTGTGTCTCTGGTACAAATTCTCCTTCTACACCCTTCCAACCCCACAAGGGTTCCCACATCTACCTCCAAATCAATGGGCAGAGGCTCAAAAGCAAATCCATTCCCTGCTCTCCTTGGGGGCAGTAAAGCATGTTCCTGCAGAGAAGATAGGCCAAGGCTTCTACTCCATACATTTTCTGATGCCCAGAAAAGAGGGAACCTGGCACCCCATCCTCTATCTATTCATCCTAAACAGCTTTCTGGTGATCCCAAAATTCAAAATGCTCACCATCCTGCAGCTACTACCCATGCTCTCCAAGAACGCCTGGCTAGCCACCCTGGATCTAAAAGAGGCCTATCTCCACATTCCTATCAGGGAGTCCTTCAGAAAATATCTCCGCTTCAGGGCAGGATCTCAACACTTTCAGTTCCCTGCACTTCTCTTTTGCTTCTCTACCGCTCCCAGAGTTTTCACAAAATGCCTGGCTCTGGCCATTGCCTTTTGCAGACAAAGAAATAGTCAAATTTACCCCTACTTAGAAAACTGCTTATTCAGGCAGACAGCCAGGAAAAGCTGCTCAAAGACCTGGCCTTTGTAAAGGACCTACTAACCTCCCCAGGGTACACAGTCAACAAAAATAAATCCAAACAGGTACCCACCAAAAGGATAATCTTCCTGGGTGCAAGTCTGGACACAGCATCCCAAATGGCATGCCTTACACCAGAGAAACAAATTTTCCTATCAGCTTACTTCTCTCAACTGACCACCAGGCCCCAGCTTACTGCAAGGAAAATCAAGCCCTGAAGTTCATGGCCTCTTGCGTACTCCATATGCCAGACTGCATATCAGGAAACTTCAGTGGTACCTAAAGAACCTTTTGTGTCAACACTCTCAAGATCTGGAAACTCTTCTGCCTGTTATTCCTTGCCTGAGGAAGGAATTTCTTTGATGGGCAACAGCCTGCTCCCACAATAAGGGACTGCCCTTCTCCCCACTCCCCTCCGCCCAGACCCTCACCACAGACTCATCAGACTACGCTTGGGGTGCAGACAAAGCCAATGGACACCCTAGCAACTCCCCCTGCACATCATTCAAAAAAAGATGATGGCTGTGCAGGCCTTGATAGCTTTCAAACTCCTCCTTTCTCCAGGGGTTCTCCTGATCAAAACAGACATCACCACTGTGATGTGGTACATCAACAAGCAGGGAGGGACTCGCTCCTACCTGCTGTGCAGGCTGGCCATGACCCTTTAGTTCACAGCCTCTTCCTCTTTCATTCATACCTGCTAGCTCAATGCCTGCCAGGCTCTCTCAACTCCCTGGCAGACCAATTAAGCAGAAACTCTTGGACCCCAACGAGTGGCAGCTCAACAGAAATGCCTTCTTTCTAATAACTCAGAAATGGGGGACCCCAGAGGTCGACCTTTTTGCCTCCCAAACCAGCCATCAGCTCAGCAAATTCTGCACCAGGGAGCATCACTGCATGGCTTGGAAAGTGGATGCCCTGACCTTCCCTGGGTAAACCTCTCGGTCTGTGCCTTTCCTCCCCTATCTCTCAGCCCCAGGGTACTGCTCAAAATAAGGGAGGAAAAACCAAGGACCATTCTCATATCTCCAGACTGGGACAGACAGAACTGGTACCCCTTGCTGTACAGCCTGTCTCTGCTGCCTCCATGGAATCTTCCTCAGATTCCAAACCTCCTAACCCAGAGGGAAGGGGAATTCATGCACCCCCAATTGCAGACACTCAATTTGGCAGCTTGGCTTATACCCTAACCCCTGACCAATCTGCTGTCCTCAGTAAACAGGTTCTGGATGTTATCTGAGAGGCCAGACACCCTAGCACTGGAAAGTCTTATGCAGATAAATAGAAAAGGTTCTGCACCTTGGTCCAGGCTAAGGTGACCAATACATCACAGCCCACCATCCCTCTCATCCTAGATTACTTAACTGACCTACTACACAGTGGTGTCTCCTTCTCCTCTATAAAAATTCATGCCTCTGTTATTTCTGCTCATTTTCCCACTGAGCAGCCACTTTTTTCACTTCCTCTGATTAAACAGTTCTTCAGAGGGGCTAACAACTTAAGGCCCCCCAGAAGGGCACCAAGACCAGCTTGGGACCTTAACTTTGTCTTGGAAAAGCTCACCCTGCCCCCTTCTGAACCAACTTCTTCTGCAGAGCTAAAATTTCTCTCCTGGAAGACCGCCTTCTTCCGGGCCATCACTTCAGCCAGAAGAGTCTCTGAGCTGCAAGCACTCATGGCTGTGGAACCCTTCATCACCTTCCATGCAGACAGGGTATCCCTCAGAACTAATCCATCCTTCATGCCCAAGGTGGTGTCCAGTGTGGCTCTCAACCAATCCATCCATTTACCCACTTTCTTTCCTAACCCCCAAAACGAGGGGGAAAGGATTCTGCACTCTCTAGATGTGCACAGACAGCCCAGATACTATCTGGACAGGACTAAACCCTTCAGAAAGTCTGATCAGTTGCTGGTTAGCTTTGCTTTAGGAGCAGAAAAAAGCCATCCCCAAGCAAACCATTTCCAATTGGATAGCACACTGCATCCATTTTGGCTACAAACAGCATGGCAAGCCACCCCCAGCGGGGGTCAGGACACACTCCACCAGAGCAACCTCCACCTCTGCAGCTTTCCTCAGAGGAGTCCCCACCAGGGACATCCTGGAGGCTGCCATCTGGACATCTGTTCATACGGCATTACCACCTGCTTCTTTTCTCCAAATCCAGGACAGGGTTTGCCTCTACAGTCCTGCAGGGCATGCTAGCCAGCCCCTAGCTTCCTGGACTGCCTTCACCCATTTCCTCAGCTTTGGGAATCTACCCAAATGTGATGACTGCAGCAGTGAAAACCGGAAGAACATAGCACAGTTGTGTACACTTACCATAAATGTAGATGTTACTGTATTCACTGTTGCAGTCCTGGTTTCCCTCCCTCTGTCCCCCTTTTTCCTCTTTCTCCTTTTGTTACCATTCTTCCTTGTTCTCCTTTCCTTACAAGGGACATATTGGTATTTATTTTCCACTAGTGGGGTTCTACCACCAGAGCCTGGCCTCCTACTTTGGGGGCTCTTGACAGGTTAGGGCAAGAAAAACTGATGTAATGGCGTTGGATGCCTTTCTTTATACCACTGACAGCTTGACATCAGTCCTCAAGTGACAGCAACCGATGCAGAATTACTAAGTCTCTGGTATTTGGGCTGGCCGAGGGCTACCCTGGCAGGGATAACCCAAATGTGATGACTGCAACAGTGAGTACACTCACATCTACATTTATGGTAAGTGTACACAACTGTACTTTCCTTTTACTTCCAGAACTTCATCAGAAATAAAAAGTTACTTGTAAAAACAGACATAGTGGCACTTTAATTCATAATTACTTTTTTCTAACTGAATAATGATGTAATTTTATTCACAGTATTGGTGTGATTTTGGATTTGTGTTATTTCTGAAGTTCTGGAAGTAAAAGGAATGAAAGCTGTTAATTTGACTCCTGGTTTTTCTTCACAAGTATTGCAGCTGAGAACAGTGGTGTGTTTCTAGTGTTTGAGTATCCAGTTTTAGTGCCTTGGTGCCTTTGGTGTAATATTGTAACAGAGATAAAACAACTGGAATTCGGATCTTCAGAAAAGGAAAGGAGCAAACTATATAGGAAAAATGTGCATTGTGGGAACAATATATGTAGAGCAGGAATGAGGTTTAATAGCATGGATTTGAATGAGCCATATAATGCTTAACTGACAATGACTGAATGGTTTATAAGTGATGTATAATGTTTGCAACTACAGTTGATTCAATAGTGTCTGTAATGTAAACTGTTTGCAACTAAAGAATTATCATTTTTTATGTTTATATAAATGTTAGAGTGCCTTTGTCATATGTGAAAATTTAATGAAGATAAAACAAAGTCTGTAGTTTCAAAATATGTAGCCACACATGAATTGGTTTAGCAATACCCGTATTTATGGGGGCATGTTAAGATCAATTATTTAGAGGCGTATAGATTAAAAGGGGTTCTATTAGGGCAGCTAAGGATATGTGGGAAGAAACATAGCCAACACAAAAACCTGAGAAGCTGGAAACTCTTGATTATACTTAGAAGTATAATACAAACAGTGAAGATGTTTTTGGTCTCTTTAGCTTTGTATACATATCAGACATTATTATCAACCAGAGGAGAAGTTGTGAATTATAATTCAAAGTTTATATGAGAGGGGAAACTGGCAAGAGTTAAGTGTGTTAGTTTAGAGCCACACAGTTAAGGGTGATGTGTATAATCTTCTGCTTGAGTTGTATATCAAAGTGGAAAGGAACGATTATGATGAAACGGTGGAGGGAAGTTCAAGAAATGTATAAAATAAAACACGTACAGGATATCACAGTTATAAGGTAACAGAAAAAGTATTCTAAAAACTAAGCCAACATCAGATTGGAGAAGGGCGATTTTACCAAAATGACTACAAGTAGGGGTATACAAAATTATACATTGGAGGTTGGAATTTACTGGAGAAAATTAGCAAAGGATCCAAGGTATTGGGAGTAAATAACTAGGGAGGGAAAGGCAATTGGGTGAGATGAGGCCAAGTAGAAGTTTGAGCTTCAGGTTAGATGCAGCCTTTTTTTTCCAGGGATTGTTAAGAGTATAGACAAAGAGAAAAGGCTAGGGGGTGGTAAATGAAAGACGGGCACTGGTTGAGTTTTTAGTTAAGTGTAGACCATAAACTGCAGTTTTAAAGAGGAATGATTTGTTGGGCATGTAAAATATTGCATGGTAACTATAAGTGGCAATCAGAAGAGGTTAGAAATGATTGGTAAGAGAAATTGGAGAAGCAATTTACAAAGGAGCAGTAGAAGGACGTCTGCATGGCTCCCAGGTATGCAGCAAAGTCTGTAATGTTTAAGATTTATGCATAGTGTAGTTTAAACAGGCATTTTATACCCCAAGCAGACTTCAGAGATTTTTTCCTAAGGTTGACAGCAAATGCTGAAGGTGTGATGGAAAGAGAGAGGTAACTGGGAAAAGGTTTCAGGAGTGTAATGAGTATTTGGCATATTTTAAAAATTCCATGTAGAATACTCTGCCAGAAATGTTGGTGGAGCAAGTGCTGTAACTAAGGAATTTATTCTTTTTGAGCCTGGACACAGGATCTGAATTGTCTAAATATGGTATGGCTTTATTAAGCTTTGCTATTAGGTGCTAAAAAAAGCAATTACTGGAAAATAAAAAATCAAAATCTAAGCCAACAGTTGCTGAAGTATTGAATATTCTAAAGGAGATAGATACAAGAACTTGAGGTAGGATCTTTAGAAAAGTAAAGTGCAGGAGCAGATTATATAGACGTAAATGGAATTTGTGACAACAATATATGTATAATGTTGTTTAGGAGGAGTGAAATTTAAGAGAACTTGGGAAGTAAGCAATGTATGTAATTTTGAGTTAATGAAAATTGTTAAAAAGAAAACATACATGCGTATTGCATAAACAATTGTAATGAAATGTTTTCATGGTTCTTTTCCATTTTTTTCTATTACTGCATGTCTATACATGCCCCTTAAGAAATAAGTCAGTCGTGTTTCAATGGGTCCAATGAGGTACTTTCCTAGTGTTGGGCTATGACATATGCATATTTGTCGGGGACCATTGACAGTTTCCCTCAGGAGCCACCAGACAGGTCATCCTCCTCAGCTGAAGCCCTCCACTTTCTTTGTTAGTTCAGAAGTTTCCTTGTAGGTATCTGGTGCCAGAGGCCCATATCTTGATTATTCCTCCCAGATCCATTCTCTAGTAGGCTATGTCAGAGTACAAGGATACCATGTCTTGTGATTTTTCCCTTTTCCTTTGGGGTTACAGTTTTGAAGATGATGCAACATTTTCAGTGGGTAGGAAACTAGTGTCTGATGTGCAAAGAATGTGTGACTTTGCTGTACATGGCAGTTCAAAAACCTTCTGCAATCCCTCTTGTTAGTAGCTTTTCAAGATACCTTCACCACAGCTTCTTTAAACCTAGAATCTCAGCCCCCAGTGCCTTAAAAAAAAAGTGACAGGCTTTACAAGTTTCCAGACATGCACAAGCTTCTTTAAAAGAATCGTTCTTCAGACGCAGCAGAAATTTCCATACAGTCTAACAAACCCACCAAGCTGTTTCCACCTTCTAATACTTTATCTAATGACAAAGAGAATAGGAATAAGGTCATGATTAGGTATGGAAAGAATGTGTACACTTGTACTACACTTTCTTTCCATGCCATTAACTATCAGACACATGATTAGGTGATTGTGGGTCATTTTGTCTGTTAAAATAAAAAGTGGTTCATTTGTTTAGAAACTAATTTGAGCAAATAAACCATAACCAATTAGATTAATTTTGCCTATTCTAGGGAATGTGAAAAAGTTAATGCCAGACATGCCGAAGTCAGATTAAATGATAAACCTTTTTTGTCTGCTCAATTCAGCCACTCAAGTAACTAGAGATACTATTAAATGCAGTTAGTGTCGCTGGATCTGTGGAATGAAATTGTATCTTTTTATTTTGATATATTCTTCAGTTGTGTTTGCATGATGCACTCAAAACTGTGGGGAAAAAGTCAGTCATATACACCCTGAAATGCATCTGTATATTTGTGATATGTTTTTGCATGTGTGGTGTAATCTGTGCCATGTTTATTGTGCCATTAGAGACCCTGTTTTACTTGATCCCTTGCAAGAGTAATTTTGGCACAAATACCAGAATCAGAGACCTGAGTCTTCACCAGTAGCCAAATGAAATGCGTTTTTTTTTTTGGGGGGGGGGGGGGTTGTTAGCTAGTACCACCCCTATTTCTGGAATAAACTTCCCCTATAGATTGTGCATTGTGACACATTATCATCTGAAAACAGAAATTGACTGGATGGATACCCACAAATTTTCCCTGGGATCATGTATCCAAGCCCTCTGAGAAAGGGATACAGTCTGAGGGTGGGTATTGACAAGGATTTAATGGTTATGACACTTAATTGCCTTGCAGTTTGAATAAATCCTATATAATTATGATGAGACCTCAAGCGTGTACACACGTGTTTGTATGACTATGTTTCACTATATTGCTGACTCACTAAATTGTCATGCACTACGTCAGCCACAAGTGGTTTCAACTCAGTCAAAGAAAAGAAAAAATAAAGACATGATGTTAAGTTGTCAATCTCGCCTTCATTCTTGTTGGATGGTTCGGAGCCGATCCTCGGCTCCGACTCGGCACTTGCTAAGCTTGAGAACTCCTTTTACCAGCTCGAGGCAACCCTATATCCCATGATGCAAGGCGAGACTACCTCAGATCTCGTTTGCCGCTTCGCGAAGAGGTCTCTTTTTTGCCAGCTCAGGTAAGTTTCTAATTCTACAGAGTTTTCAAGGGTTTTTTTCCCCCCCTTTTTCTTATTTCTTGTTAGTTTTTCATAGTGTGTATAACCATACTAGTGCCCACCCTATATTCCTCCTTTTGGGTAATAGTTAAAAAATTTTCAGTTAGGCCTAAGCCTTCCAGTTCTTAATCCCTGTCAGTTTGTGTGTGTCTTGGGGTTAATTGTGTGAATTGTTAAGTGTGTGTTTTATTGTTTTCTCTTAGACTATGTCTAGGGAAGGAAAGGTCTCAGGCTTCAAGAAGTGTGACTCGTGCTGTCAGAAGATGTCTCTGACAGACGGTCACACTTCTTGTGTGTACTGCCTGGGGCCTTTACACCTGCAGGACTCCTGTGCTATATGCCATTCTTTTAGCCAGAGAGTCCTGCAGGAGAGGAGGAACAAATTGATCCTCCGTGGCTTATTAAAGCCTGAAGGCTCACCTACAAAGACTGGGTCGGGTAAACCTTCCAAGCCACCTAAGGTCCAGGCTACAGTTGTTAAGCCTTCCCCGGTGGCTCCGACTCCTTCGGAGTCGAGATCGGCTCCGGCTGGAGCCGATCTTTCTTCCACTGAGATGGTAGTGTCGGTTCCTTCCGGCTCCGACACACAGTCTCCAGTTGCTTTGTCGGCACCGGCTGGTGCCGATGTGTTATCCAGTATTGGAGCCGAAAAGTCTTTGGCTCCATCTGGAACCGAGAGGACGTCGGCTCCGATGGCTCCGTCCAAGAAGAGATCTCGGTCCCCTTCTCTGGAGTCGATTCGCTCGGCTCCGAGGTCTCCTCTTTTATCAGAACGGAGTCATCGGAGCTGATCTTCGAGATCTTCCAGGCTGTCAGACCACGATTTAGAGAGGGTGGTAAGCAGGCTGTTGAAGTCACAGGCACTAGCCCAAATGCTCCATAACCCGTCTCAACAGACTTCGGCTATTGCTCTTCCCCTTGAACTTCCTCCTCCGACTCTTCAGAGTTCGGAGCCGGAGCTTTTCGGGACAATGACCGTGTCGGTGCCGGAGCCAATACATCCCCTTTCGGCTCCGTCGTCTTCGGCTTCGATCTCCTCCATGAGACCTTCCTTGGAGGGATCCGGTCATCGAGTTTCCCTTGTCTGCTCCGAGGGGGCTAGTGGCATCGGACCCTTGTCCAACCCCGCTCTCCCTCTCGGAGCTTTGGCTTTGGTGAGATCGGCACCGACATCGGCCTCGGAGCCTTCTGTCTCGGTGGGGCCAGGAATTCCTGTCTCTTCGGAACAGGAGTTTTCTGGTCTCCTTGGGAGGGGAGCCTTTGAGGTGATGAGGAGTGTCCTGGCACCTGAGCCAGGTCAACGGTCCATTCCTTTAGCTTCTCCGTCTTCGGTGCCTGTTGATGTCTCTTGCCAGCCTCTTGCTCCCAGGCCCAGGGATCCATCGCCCCAGGTTTCCCATTGGGAATAACTTCCTCTTCCGAGGTTTCTCCTGATCCCTCAGGAGAACCCCCGCGCAAGAGGACGTGTAAGAGGAAACACACAGACTCCCCTGAGTCTGCAACATCAGATACCGACTTAGATGAGTCGGAGGGTTCCCCCCGGTCCTCCTCTGAGGATGTCTCCTTTTCAGACATCCTGGAATTCCTCAAACAGAGGGGGAACTGGCCTTCCATTGACCCCTCTGAGGATGAGTCGGTATACCTGGAGGCTTTTGGATCCCGACCCTCCACCTCCTGGGTGTCTCCGCCCTTCGACCCACTCATGCAGGTAGTGGCTCAGAAGGCGTGGGCAGCCCCGGATTCTGTGGAACCTGTCCCCAGGAGGCCATCCAAATTTATTACGGCCCCTTCAGACAAGCAGTTTCTTTCGAAGGGCGTCTCTGTGGATGCTATGGTGGTGGCGGTGGCCACCAAGAAGAAACTTGCGGATCCTTCCGTGCCTGTCCATCCTCCTAACAAAGACTCTAGGACCATGGATAGGTATGGCAAGCGGATGTTTTCTTCAGCGACCTTTGCTATGCGTTCGCTGAACTACCTTTGTCATTTCACCAGACTTCAGAGAGATATTCTCAAGGAACTTGGTGAAGTGGTTCAGGATCCTTCAGCTGCTGGGGCTCAAGACAAGATTGCCTCACAGCTAGCAATCCTAAATTCTTTAACCAACTCCTCCATGCGGCTCATATCCTATGCGGCCGATGGAGCGAGAAGAGCCGCAGGCACAGGAGTGGCACTTAGGCGTCAGGCCTGGATGCGGCTTTGTAATTTCGCGGACCCCTTTAAGGCGTCCTTCACCAATACCCCCTTTGACGGTTCGGCTTTGTTCGGACCTCAGGTGAAGGAAACCTTAACCAGGTGTGAACAAGATGGCAAAACCCTTTCTGCCGTAGGAGTCCATTTTTCCACTCCTTCAAGACCCTATCCCAAGGGTCAGAAAGGAGGAAAGATGTGGTTCCATAAAGCCCAAGGAGTTACGCCAGACACACGTGGTCAGTTTACCCCCAGAGGCAGAGGGGGTAACAATAATAGACGCCGCCCTAGAGGCAGGGGGGGTCCCCAGAATCAGGGTAGCAGGGAGCCTCTTCCTGACAAACCCTTTCAACATCCCTGATGTGTTGCCCGACTGTCCACCCTTGGAGGCAGTCGGGGGAAGGATATTGCTGTACCCAGTAGCCTGGCGTTCCCTCTCACAAGACATGTGGGTACAGTCGATCATATCCGAGGGTTACAAAATCCCCTTCGAAAGGTATCCCGTACCTCACCAATCCCTTCCAGACATCTCATCCGGTCAAAGGGATTTGGCAAAACAGGAGGTCTCAAAGCTCCTAGAAAAAAGAGCCGTCCAAATTGTTCCAGCAGACCAAGTAGGATCTGGCATCTACTCAAGATTCTTTTTGGTCCCCAAAAGGACGGGAGATTGGAGACCAATTTTCGACCTCAGCAATCTAAACAGATTTGTCAAAAAGGCAAGATTCCGGATGGTCACGCTTCAGTCCATTCTGCCCTTTTTGGGCAAGGACAACTGGATGTGCTCGATAGACCTTCAGGACGCGTACTATCACATAAAGATAC
The DNA here is from genome assembly GCF_019279795.1 of Protopterus annectens. NCBI lineage: Eukaryota > Metazoa > Chordata > Ceratodontiformes > Protopteridae > Protopterus > Protopterus annectens. The sequence continues at coordinate 1,587,170,178 of NC_056733.1, forward strand.
ACAGACGCTCCAGGAGGTTTCTCCGCTTTCGGCTAGGGACCAGTCATTATCAATTCAGAGCCCTGCCCTTTGGCCTCACTTCAGCCCCCAGAGTGTTTACCAAATGCATTGCAGTGGTTACGGCTCACCTGAGGCGTCAAGGATTCCAGGTGTTTCCGTATTTGGACGACTGGCTCCTCTCCGCCACCACCAAGCATCAGCTTCTTCAAAGCAGAGACTACACTCTGCAGACTTGCAAAAAGTTGGGAATCTCAGTGAATTTCGAAAAATCTTCTCTGCTGCCTTGCCAATCTATCACCTTTATAGGCGCAGAACTAAACACCGTCAGTATGTTAGCCAGACTAACAGATCAGAGAATTCTGGACATCCAAAAATACATTCGGATCATATTACTGAGCAACAAAGTCAGAGCCAGATTGGTTCTGAAGGTTCTAGGTCTTATGGCTGCGGCCATTGTACTTCTACCATTAGCTTGCTTCCACATGCGTCTTCTGCAGTGGATGTTATTCACTCAGTGGTCGTTCCAGAACCTACCCATGAGGCACGAAATTTTGGTTACACAATCTTGCAGGACTCATCTAACCTGGTGGATATCTTCTCCTCTGCTCCATCAGGGCCGACCATTTGTTCCCCCAACCCCAGTTGCCACAGTCACTTTGGATGCCTCTCTGATCGGGTGGTGGGGGGGGGGGGGCATTATCAGGGCAGGATGGTCCACGGGACTTGGCAACCCACAGAATACCATCTGCACATAAATGTCCTGGAGATGAGAGCGGTGCTTTTAACGTTGCAAGCCCTCAACGACTTTCTTCCCTCGGGGACTATTGCAGTTCAAACGGACATGTCTGTAGTCTGGTACATCAACAAACAGGGCGGGACCAGGTCCTATCCTTTGTCGAGAAGCTCTCAGACTTTGGCAATGGGCAATCTCCTCTCATCGGTTTCTGATACCAATGCACATCCCCGGCAGGTCCAACCTCTTAGCGGACAGACTGTAGCAGAGCTATTCTCATGCCTCACGAGTGGTCTCTCAAACAATCGGTAGTGGACGAGATTTTTCAGAAGTGGGGCACCCCTTGTTGCGACCTTTTTGCTACACCCCAAAACAACAAATGCCCGGACTTCTTCACCCTCTTTCCCCTACCAGGCCATCCCCTGAGAGATTCTCTAACCCAGGATTGGCCTCGGGGACTTCTGTACGCCTTTCCCCCATTCCCCTTAATTCCACAGGTCATTCAGAAAGCTACCGTTTTGAGAGCCAAGTTGATTCTCATTGCCCCTTACTGGCCTCGACAAATTTGGTTTCCGTCCCTACATTGTCATCTCCTGGTGCAGCCTTGGCATCTGGACCCAGTTCCGGATCTTCTGATCCATCAAATGGGTCAACAGCACCGGGCCATTCGTTCTCTCAACCTCACTGCTTGGTTGCTCCACTTCCTTCCCTAGCCAGGCTTCCTTTGATCTCTGATCCTGTCAGAGATATCTTAATAGCTTCTTTAAAGTCATCCACCAGAATGATTTATGCTAGCAAGTGGCGACGTTTTTCCCTATGGGCAAACTCCAGGTGCATTGATCTCTTTACTGCACCAGTGCATTCAATTTTAGATTTTCTGGCTGAAGTTTTTCAGTCAGGATCTTCTTCATCGACAGTTAAAGTTCAACTGGCAGCAATTTCTAAATATCATGTTGGCTTGCAAGATCATAACATAATGTTGCATAGACTATGCAAAGCCTTTCTGAGAGGTGTTTTTCTCCTAAAGCCTCCAGTAAAACATCCTCCTCCACAATGGGATCTGAATTTGATGTTAACATCCTTCATTTTACCCCCATTTGAACCATCTGCTTCATGCTCCTTAAAGTTGCTGACCTGGAAAACAATATTCTTAGTGGCTGTCACTTCAGCAAGGAGGGTATCTGAACTTCAAGCTCTCTGCATCCGTTCCCCATACTTAGTTTTTCACAAGGACAGGGTATCCTTGAGAACTAATCCTTCTTTTCTGCCCAAAGTTGTTTCTCAGACTAATATTAATCAATCCATCGATCTACCAGTTTTTTTCCCAAATTATTCCGACAGAGCTGAACAAAAACTTCATTTTTTGGATGTCCATCGTCAACTCAGATATTATTTGCATAGAACTAAACAATTCAGGAAATCTGATCAATTATTTGTTTCCTATGCAGAAAACAGAAAAGGTCTCCCAATTTCAAAAGTGACCTTATCCAGATGGTTGTCTTCTACCATTTCGTATGTGTATTCACTCAGAGGCAAGCAACTACCCTCAAAACCGAAAGCACATTCAACCAGGAGCCTGTCCACATCTACAGCTTTTCAGGATAGGCTTCCCATTGATACCATTTGTGCAGCAGCTACTTGGGCCACTCCTCATACCTTTGTCTCTCATTATAAGTTAGATTTGGCCTCCAGGGACAGAGCCAGTTTTGGTTCCACAGTACTCAAGAGTCTGTTCCATTGAGCCACCCGGGATACAGGTGCTAGGGACGCGGTCCCATCCAGCAAGAATGAAGGCGAGATTGACAACTTAACATTTAGAAGTTATGTACCTACCATAACGTTCCATGTTAGTTGTCTTCTCTCGCCTTCTTTCTTAAGGCCTCCCTCCTTCCCCCTGGCCTGGACAGATCTTGAAGGGCTTCTCTTTCTCAGGTTTCACTCTCCTGGGTCTTCAGTTGAAAGAGTCTATCTTAAGAACTTTTTTGCCTAGTTCTACTAGCTTAGTCTTTGCTTTTCCTTTGGGAATAGTATTATTTAGCAGGGTATTATAGCTACCAAACGAGATCTGAGGTAGTCTCGCCTTGCATCATGGGATATAGGGTTGCCTCGAGCTGGTAAAAGGAGTTCTCAAGCTTAGCAAGTGCCGAGTCGGAGCCGAGGATCGGATCCGAACCATCCAGCAAGAAAGAAGGCGAGAGAAGACAACTAACATGGAACGTTATGGTAGGTACATAACTTCTAATTTTATGTAGGGGTGCAAGCCCCACTGCACCCCTTGTTAATTTTATATGTATTCTGACTCAGAGATCACAAAACCAATAGGGAAGGGCTAAATCCCACTCCCCAGTGTGCAGGGATCCAGCAAAATAAATGCTGGCATCCTGCAATGAAAAAGTTTGCAAAACAAACTTCCTAATGTTCGATGTAATGAATGTACAGTCAGCACACTGCACCTGTGTGTGTGTGTGTGTGTGTGTGTGTGTGTGTGTGTGTAGATATATATATACACACACACACACACACACACACACACACAGTATGTCACGTTTCCATGAATGGAACCTCTAAGGATATGCATTTAATCAAAATTTGAGTATACATACTGTAGACGCACCTTATCATAAATGCAAACTCAGCTCCATTGCAATGAGTTTGCTTCTGCAATTGCAGCAGTTCCAGGATTCCCTAACTACAAATCTATAAAAAGAAATGGTAGGATCCATCTCCACTGTCTCACATTAGACAAACAAAATGCACTTTAATACTTCATGCTTCACGCATTCACTTCCTTGTTCAAATCAAACACCACAAATACCATACTTGCATCCTGTAAATGAGCGGCATTCGCTCACATGCTTCCTTTTTTACTTGCATCACAGTCCTACAACCATGTCCAAATAATGTACACATTAAAAATGCTATAGCCAACTAAAGTATGTTCGACTGTAGCACAAACTGAATGGCAGTGATTTCAACTAGTAAAACCTCACAGACTCTTCAACAAAATAACCATTTGAAAAATGCCCTGCAACCATTTATATACATACAGACATACATAATACAAAGTATAAACAGTTTGGACTGTATTTTATCTAACTATCCTTTGTTTGACTGTCTTCTGCGGTGTTGCAGCAGTAGCGTTGTTGCCTCACAGCAAGAGGCTCTCCCGTTCGATTCTTGGCTTGGGGTTGGGAGTGCCTTCTGTGTGGAGTCTGCGTGTCCTCCCCACTGTCGAGTGGGTGTTCGAAAGACATGCGTTGAATGGGCGTGCCTTCGTTGAAGGTTGGGCGTCGGGCTGGCAACTCAACACCATAAAGACCAACTGCCAGTCATTAGTGGACCGGAGTTCCGCTGTGGCGACCCCTAACTGGGAAAAGCCGAAAGACAAACAACAACATCCTTTGTTGACTGTATTAGTCTCACTAGGCTAATGGCCTCTTTTCTGGGAAGACCGGTGGTGGTACTTTTACAACTAAGGAACGTTTAGCCAGAACATCAGGGAACTTCCCGTACTCTCAATCATATGGGGATGCTATTGTTGGCACCGCTTTCAATTTCCTGCTTCCATTCTGGGCTCCTAGGCCACTCTGAGAAGCAGGAAAAAGTATGGAGAGTATATGTGAGGTAGACGGAGCGTAGAAAGAGAGAATGAGCGCAAGCGTGGAGGTAGCGTAGCAGGTATGTGAGAGGCTGTTAAATGGAGAAAGGATGTCAGACTGAGTGGCGCAGTCGTTCATATTGGCGGAGAAGGGAGATGCAAAAGAAGAGAAGGAAAGAAGGGTTGTCTGACCATTGCAGGATTCGGTGTGCTTGTTTCAGGAAAGGCTATTCAAGGGTGATAGCGAAGCATGGCAAGAATGTATTCTTACAACCCTCGATTCGGGAGGGTTGAGGGATGCATACGTAAGAAACACATTAAGCCAGAGTAAACTAGAGAGCAAGATGGCAGTTTTGGGGGAGAAATTATGGACAATGCACAAGAGAAGGTGAAAGAGATAGAAATAAAGAATAAATAGCATGCTGAAAATATAAAAGGAGAGAAGTGAATGGAAGAAAGAGAGATGACAAGAAGAAAATTTGTGGTAAGGTTGAGCAGCAAAGAGGAAAAAGAACTCAATAGGTATGAGGTTTGGGACACTGTAATTGCAACTCTTGGTATTTCATCAAAAAAGGTAAGAGCTTTTACACACATTAATAGAGAGAGACATTGTGAAATTCTGTTTGAGGCAGGACAGTACATGGAATTCTTAGAAAAGGTTTGAAAGTAAAAAAGATTGCAGTCCTTGGAATATGTATGTAGCACAGATGTTTGAGAGAGAGAAAAAAAATATTGTGCAATTTCAAACTGAAGTTGAGAGAGATGCTAAAAGATTAAAGACTGTATGCATTAAAATGCTCGACATTAGAAAAATGTATGTTGATAGAGGATTTTGGACTGGGGGATGGGATTGTGGAGTAATTTTAAAAATGTAAAATGAAAAAAAAATGCATGTTTCAAGTGTGATAAATATAGAAGGAAATAGAGGTTATGTTAAATACAGGGGACAACCAAACATTTTCTTTTGTGTGTGTGTGTGTGTGTGTGTGTGTGTGTGTGTGTGTGTGTGTGTGTGTGTGTGTGTGTGTGTGTGTGTTTGTGGAAAAGACCATTTAATTAGGATTTGTGATAAAAGAAAATATTTTATTTGGAAAACTGGGGCATGAAGCTAAAAAGTGTGATATGATATGTAAAACGTGGGAAAACAAGACATGCATGTGGATGGATTGTAAAGAAAATATTGAAGCTAAAGAACAAGAGCAAACACAAGAAAATGTAGGTGGGAGTGTAGAAAAAGAATATGGAGACCAGAATGATGATAAAGAAAAAATAGATTAAAAAAATGGAAATAATGAAATGGAAGAACATGTACAAGACACAAGTAAATATGAATATGTAAATTGGAGAGTGGTGAGAAGTAAAAAGAATTCGATAGGCAAAAGGGTGAATGACATAAGTTTGAGTGTCGTGAAATAAAACAAAATAGGTAAAGGGTAAATGTGAAAAGTAGCAGCAGATTATATTAAAAGGAAGTGGAAAATCTTGGCTATAAATGTTAAAAGTATAAAGAATATTAAAAGAATAGGTGTTTTAGAATGGTGTGTATTACTTGATATATGATTATACTAGACAACACAAGGTTATTAGAAGAAGAAAGGTCACAAATGAAAAAGTTATGGGGTGGAAACATTATTTGGAATGTGGGAAAAGAAATATGTTCAGGTGCTGCAATGTTATGTAATGAAACAAATTTAGATTATACTGTATTAGAATTAGGTAGAATAATAGTAATGGATGTAAGATGGAAAAAAGATGTGTGTAGAATTATTGCAATTTGTGTATGTTATGATGAAAGAAAGAAATGTTTAAAAATACTGAACTATGTAGGAAGTAAATATGGAGATGATAGTGGGAGATTTTAACTGTTATCTAAGAAAAAGAAGAAAAGTATGAAGTTATGTTAGGGATGTATATGAAATAAAAAGTAGGAAGTTGTATGTATGAGATAGGAAACATTGGACTTACAAAACAAATGAGATAAAAACAGAAATTTATTACTTTGTAATATCTAATAATCTAAAAGTACTACAGGGAGGAATAAAGGAAACAGGATTTTCAGATCATTTAGCTATATGGGTAGAAGTACAAGAAAAGGAGGGATATATAAGATTAGGTAAAGGCATTAAGAAACTTGATGACAAACACTTGGATAAAGAAGACAGAAAAAAGATTAACCAGTTATAGAAAGATTATGTGAATGAGAGTTTTTTATGAAAATTGGATGAATTGGTAGATAAGTCTTAAAAATATAAGAAGTCTTTTTCTGGAATATCAAGCAACGAAAAAAAGGAAAGAAATTACAATATCATCAAATGAGTCAGGAGGTATTTAAAGAAGTAGTAGGAAAAAAAGATGAGCACCTATGAAAAGAAGAAAGTTATATGTGATGAATCAGGAGAAAATTAAAAAATTATGTTCTTCTGTTCTGTGTTGCAGTATTCTGCATATGGGTTTAACCTATGGAAAAAGCCACATGAATAAATAATATTGAGTATTATATATATTATAATGTGGAAGAATGGCAAAAAGTTTATTTTGTGGAAGTGTTTAAATGAATGGTTAGAAAAAAAGAATAATAGAGAAAAATATGTACAGGAGTTATGAAATTTATATAGAAAAAGGAAGAAAGAGGATGTAATAAACTGAAGATAAAAGGATGTAAGAATTTGGAGATGAATAGTATTAAGTAATACAGATTATAAGATATTTTTGAGAATAATAGGGGAAAAAATGATGTTTTTGTTATTTTGCACTGTTCTTGCTATGTATACTTGGACATTTCTATTGTATTTTATCTTGTGCATTTGTAACCTTGATTGTACTGCCTTTGGAGTTTTTCTCCCCGGGCCTCCACTGAAAATGGATACTTTGTGGCCCAGTGGACTTCCCCGGTAATCAAACTGAAATAAATGAATAAATAATTAGGAAATAGTGTATATAAATTACCTGATGACATGATTTTTAGTAAGAAAGAGAAAGGAAGTCAAGAGCTAGTATGGATATTGAGAGAGGTGATAGATGGTGTTATAAATGAAGGGGTAGAAACTAAAGATGTCCTTCAAGGATGCATCTGCAGTCATCACATATGGGTTGTCCTGCCTCAGGCAGCCCTTCGGTCGGCCGGATTCCAAAGTCTGGGTCTGGCCTCGGCTGATGTCGCACTTTCCCCGACGTCAGAGCATCTGGAGTATAAAAGCATCAGCCGACACCATCTTCCTCGGTCTTTCTTGCCGCGTGGTGCCCGAAGCAGAAGCAGTTCGCAAGTGCCGGTCGGCCAGCTCCTGTGATTCAGCTACCGAAGACTTCGAAAAAAGCTAAGTACCCCGTTGGGGACTCTTTCTTGCCTCAGCCGATGTCAGATAAAGTTAATAATTGTTTAACTTGTGGGAAACAAATACCTCATAAGGATTTACACTCTTACTGCCTCCCCTGCCTAGGCCCAGACCACGACGTCTCGGCCTGTTCAGCCTGTGCTTCCTTCAACCGACAAACTCTTAGACGTCGGTCGGAGTTTGCAGAGGAATTTTTTGGGGCTAGTTTTGCTTATAAGATGCCGTCGGAGACTCCGACTTCGCATTTAGTTAAACGGAAGAACAAGGACCGACGCACGCGGACCGCGGTTTCGGCTGAAACCATGGTCAGGCCTACCACAAGTGTCTCAGTCTCGGCTGAAACCGAGTCCTTGGTACTTCCTATTACCGAAACCGCACAACCGACTACCTCGGCCCCAGAGGCCCCGGCCGAGTCGGTTATTGAATTACCTACTGAAACCGGTGTCCAGGAACCTTCCGACACCATTCCTTTAGACAAGTCTACTCCTGCACGTGGTGCAGCCAGACCCCCTGCTTCCATGTCCATTAAGGCTTTTTCTAGGGCTAAAGCTGCTAAACTTACTAAAGCTTTGCCTCCCAAGGTTTCCTCTCAGAGACCTTCTTCTGGCTCTCAGATTCTTAGCCTAGCAGAGGATCTAATCTCATTAATTAGAGGTTCCCAACCTCATCCGGACAGGGGCTGTCAACCACCTCCAGACAAAAGGCCCAGAGTTGAGCCCTCTGACCCCCAGTCCTCAGATGAGTCCACTGATGGCTCTGCTCTGTCAGAACACCAGGAGGAGGCTTATTCGGCCTACGAGGATTATGATGCTGAAGAATCTATTCCCTCGGCCTCCCCTCCTGAAGAGTTTTCCTTTGGAGAGACATTACACTCTGAGAGAACATTTTCAATGGCAGGGTCAGGAATTCTCTGATTCTAGAAAGATTAAGGACCTTTTTACATTTACCTCAACATAGGCCTTTAGCTATACCTCCTGTTTTGAATGTCATTGATGATGTGTACTCTGATGCTAGTACAGCCCCTGACTCTCTCCCTCCGGCTCCTGCCAAACCTGATAGGTACTACAGGGTCCCGGACTCACATCTACACCTGTACAATTCCCACTCTGCTGATCCAGAAACTATTTCCCAGGGCCCAAAAGGGGTTGCAGTTGCCACTGCTAAAAATCCTCTACCCTCTGAAAGGGAGTCCAGAGCATTAGAGAGATGGGGTAAGAAAGTGTATACTTCTGCAACTCTTTCCATGAGAGCATTAAATTGTCAATTCCATATGATACAGTACCAAGAGTATTTGTTAGATGAATTGCATAAGAAACTGTCCTCTTCTGAATCCCTTGATCGCAAATCCCTTCAGGATCTGGTGCATAACTCCCAGCAGGTTAGTAACCATTTCTTGCAGTGTGGTTATGATGCATTGGAAGCTTCATGTAGGTCAGCTATGACAAGTGCAGTTATACGTAGGCATGCCTGTCTGAAGGAACAATCTCTGCCAGACCATGTTAAAGCTAAGCTTTTGGATGCTCCTACTGGAAAAGCAAACATTATTTGGTTCCACGGCTCAAGAGGTTTTAAAGAAATTTGAAGAAAAGGCAAAATCTGTGCAAACAGTCAAAGACTTTCTGCAAGTCCAACCACCGAGATTCAGCAGAAATTGGCCTACTAAGAATTGGTCCTTTCCGGACTCAGACAGATCTCAGAGAGGCAGGAATAGGCGTGCCAGAGGTAGAGGGCAAGCTAGAGGCTCCTACAGAGGCCATCAGTGGCAGCCTCCCAACCAGAGAGGTAGTGCAGGAACTACAACTGCTACACCAGGACAGACTCAATGACTTTATTTTGACTCCGCCGACCAGGGCTCAATTAGAAGCACCTTTGGGCGGAAAGCTTTCTTTATTCTCAAAAAATTGGCACAGCATTACAAGGGACACATGGACACTGCAAATAATAGACAAAGGATACAGGTTCCATTTCCACACATTGCCAAAAAGAAAAGGCATGCCAGACCTGCCACCAAATCAGAGGGCAGAGGCTTTGAAGCAAATTACCAACATAATGCAAATGAAAGCCATAGAAAAGGTACCTCTTTCAGAACAAGGCCAAGGATTTTACTCCAGATTATTCCTTGTTCCAAGAAAAGAAAATCAGTGGAGGCCTATTCTCGACTTGTCCGCACTGAATACTTACCTCATTGTGCCAAAATTCAGAATGCTGACTCTACAGCAACTCCTTCCCATGCTGGGCAAGGGGTCTTGGCTGGTGACTCTAGACCTCAAGGAGGCATACCTGCATGTCCCTATTTGACAAAGCTGCAGAAGACACCTCAAATTTCTTGCAGGGTCAGAGCATTATCAATTCTCAGCTTTGCCCTTTGGCTTATCTACTGTGCCCAGAGTATTCACGAAATGCCTGGCATCAGTAATTGCACACTGCAGACTTCAGGGGATTCAAATCTACCCATATCTGGACGACTGCCTTATACAAGCGGACAGCAAGCAAACTTTGTTAAAGGACTTGGATTATGCCATCCACCTGCTACAGGCCTTGGGATACACAGTCAACATCTACAAATCAAGACTGGTTCCATCCCAAAGAATAACTTTTCTGGGTGCGGATCTAGACACAACCACCCAAATGGCCTTTCTCACAGAAGAAAAACAAAAACAACTACCGGATTACTTCAAGAATCTGACAAGTCAAACTCAGCTGACTGCAAGGAAAATCCTGCAGGCCCTGGGTTACATGGCATCTTGCATTCTTTTGATTCCGCAAGCAAGACTGCATATGAGAAAATTACAATGGTACCTAAGAAGTTTATGGACTCAGCACAGTCACAGCTTAGAAACTTTGATCCCACTCATTCCATGCCTTCAAAAGGAATTTCTGTGGTGGGCTCAAGCCTGCCAGTCGAACAGCAGGTTGCCCTTCAGCAAGCCAAGAGCCAACCAAACCATCACCACGGACGCTTCAGACCAAGGTTGGGGAGCACACATGGAGGGCAGATGTATCCAAGGTCTATGGTCACAAAGAGAGCTGCGCATGCACATAAACCAAAAGGAAATGCTGGCAGTGATACATGCAATCGAGGCCTTCAAACCTTTCCTTCATCAAGGCCACCTGCTCATAAGGACAGACAACACCACAGTTATGTGGTACATAAACAAGCAAGGAGGCACCCATTCCTACCCTCTTTGCAGACTGGCAATGAATCTATGGGAACTTTCCTTGAAACTCAACATACAGCTACAGTCCCAGTTCGTGCCAGGGAAAGACAATATACTGGCAGACAGTTTAAGCAGAACTACCATGGATGCACACGAATGGATGCTGCACCCAGACATCATCTTACTCATCACACAATCATGGGGAAGGCCGGAAATAGATCTGTTCACTTCCCCCCACAATCATCAACTGAAGAAATTCTGCTCAAGGACATACCACCCACAAGCATGGAAAGTGGACGCTCTCTCTTTCAGCTGGAAAGCTCTAACAGTGTATGCTTTCCCACCTCTCCCATTAATGACGAAGGTCCTACTGAAGATCAGGACAGAGCAGCCCAGAGTGATTCTGATAGCTCCAAACTGGCCAAGACAGCACTGGTACCCACTGTTAAAGAGCATGTCACAGACGAAACCATGGCCTCTCCCCCTATGGCCACTCCTTCTGACGCAGCACAATTTCAGGACTCTGCACTCCAACCTGAAAACCTTGCAGCTAACAGCCTGGAGAATACCATGACTCCTCCTCAGGATAACCTATCCCAGAGAGTGAAGGATATTATTATGGAAGCTCGCCGGCCTTCCACAAGGAAGGCATATTCAGCAAAATGGAAAAGATTTCACACTTGGAACACAACAAAGGGCCTAGATGTGACAGTGATGAACATGCACATATACTGGAATATTTGGCAGAATTGTTCCACGATGGCCTGTCTTACTCTTCCATTAAGATACATGCCTCAGCAATCTCAGCAGAATACAGTGTTAATCCACCTGTCTTCTCTCATCCTCTCCTAAGACAGTTTCTAAGAGGAATCAAAAACATCAATCCTCCAAGGAAACCACCTCTACCTACTTGGGACCTTAACTTCGTGTTGGAAAAACTAACACTTCCTCCCTTTTGAACCAGCAGCATCGGCAGATCTACAGTTTTTGTCTTGGAAAACTGCCTTCCTTCTGGCCATAACCTCAGCAAGAAGAGTATCTGAGTTACAAGCTTTAATGGCAGTGCAGCCATTTCTTATCTTTCATCAGGACAGAGTTTCTTTGAGGACCAATCCTACATTTATGCCAAAGGTGGTATCCAGGGTATCTTTGAACCAAGCTATTCACTTGCCTACATTCTTCCCACAACCACAAAATAAAGGGGAGAGACTTCTGCACACCCTGGACATACACAGACAATTGCGCTACTACTTGGACAGAACTAAAAGTTACAGAAAGACTGACCAGTTGTTTGTAGCATATGCTGCTGGCGCACAAGGAAAAGCAATTTCCAAACAGACAATTTCAAAATGGATAGGAAATTGCATTCATTTTTGTTACTCCTGTCATGGAAAAACGGTGCCAGCTAACATTAGACCTCATTCCACGAGAGCCACAGCCACCACCACAGCCTTCCTAAGAGGGGTGGCTACCAAGGACATTTTAGAAGCTGCTACATGGAGCTCCATGCATACATTTGCCAAGCATTACAATTTACCTTTATACTCCAGATCCAGAGCAGGTTTTGCTATGGCAGTCCTGCAGGGTATCTTAACTACACCATCCTTTACTTAGTACCTCCACCCCCAGATTGGCTATGGTATTCTACCCATATGTGATGACTGCAGATGCATCCTTGAAGGACATAGTACAGTTTTGTACCTACCATAAATGTAGATGTCCGATAGGTATGCATCTGCAGTCAGGTTTACCCTCCCTCCTTCCCCTCTGTGGTATTCTTAGGGTGCTTACCCCTCTATTAGCTAGCTGGGGGAATCTATTATGGTGTATTTGTTTGTATATATATGTATATATTTTTGCAAATGTTTGGACTTTTATTGCATTTCTCCAAATTTAGCCTTCTTAGAGGGCACCTGGCATCTGGGGCAAGAAAAACTGAGGAAGATGGCGTCGGCTGATGCTTTTATACCCCAGACGCTCTGACGTTGGGGAAAGTGCGACATCAGCCGAGGCCAGACCCAGACTTTGGAATCCGGCCGACCGAAGGGCTGCCTGAGGCAGGACAACCCATATGTGATGACTGCATATGCATACCTATCGGACATCTACATTTATGGTAGGTACAAAACTGTACTTTATGGTAGGAGATGTAAGTAAAGCATTTGACAGAGTACAATATGTTGTCTTGTGGAATATATTAGAGATTATAATGTTAAGTGATAAAATAATTAAAATATTTGTCAGTCTATGAAAGTAATAATGTGGAAGTGATACTAAAGGGGGGTGGTTAAGTGAAGAAATAAAAATAAAACATGGGATAAGGCAGGGGTGTCCAGCAAGCAACACTTTATTTGCATTAGTTATGAACATAGTTTTTAGTAATATGAAAAGAGTGTTGAAAATTGCACGATATAACAACAGATATTCAAATTCCAATAATTGTTACTTATGCAGATGATATAGTCTTAATTATGAAGAGTAAGTAATGGATGGAAGAAGGTATTAAAAGATTAAATCCTTATCTAAAATGGTTGGTCTACGTATGAGTCAAGGCAATAGTAATGGCATAGGGTCAGTAGATAGTATAGAAGAGATTCAATTTAATAATGAGGTTATAGATATATTAGGAGTACAATTCAGGTTAAAATGTATAGAGAAAAACAATGGGAATAAATAATACAAAACTTAAGAGAAGTTTATGATGTCCTTCAAGAATGCAACTGCAGTCATAACATATGGGTTGTCCTGCCTCAGGCAGCCCTTCGGTCGGCCGGATTCCAAAGTCTGGGTCCGACGTCGGCTGATGTCGCATTTCTCTCCGACGTCAGAGCGGCTGGAGTACATAAGCATCAGCCGACGCCATTTTCTTCAGTCTTTCTTGTCGCGCGGTGCCCGAAGCAGAAGCAGTTCGCAAGTGCCGGTCGGTCAGCTCCTGTATTCTTCGAATCCAAAGTCATCAAAAAAGCTAAGTACCCCGTTGGGGACCTTTTCTTGCCTCAGCCGATGTCAGAAATTACTGAAAAAGTTAATAATTGTCTGTCTTGTGGTAAACAAATACCTCATAAGGATTTCCACTCTTACTGTATTCCTTGCCTTGGCCCAGACCACGACGTCTCGGCCTGTGTCGCCTGTGCTCGCTTCAACAAGCGCACTCTCAGGCACCGGGCGGAGTTCGCTGAAGACTTTTTCGGCGAAAAATTTGCGTATACAATGCCGTCGGAGCTTCCGACATCACAAACGCCCAAGAAACGAAAAGACCGGGACCGACATCCTCGGCCCGCGTCTACTACCGACTCCACGCCAAAACCTACCGCGAGTGCTCCGGTTCCCCCTGAGACAGTTATTCCACCGCTCCGAACCAAAGACACCGCTACACCGACGACTCAGATATCAGATACCACTCCGCCAGTTATAGATTTTCCTCCGGATACTGAAACCGAGGAAATGCCAGAGACCATTGCTGTAGATAAGGTCACTCCTGCACGTGGAGCTGCCAGGCCTCCTATGGCCATGTCTATTAAGGCCTACACCCGGGCTAATGCAGCCAGCAAGACTAAGCCCCTTACAGCAAAAACCTTGCCTCAAACTACTCCTGAGACACAAATCATGTCTATGGCCGCAGACTTAATTTCCATGATTAGAGGTTCACAGGCCCATCCTGAGAGAGCATCCCACCCTCCTCCTGATAAGAGGCCCCGGGTTGAACCCTCTGAACCTATCCCTTCAGACCAAGATTCTGAGGACTCTATCCACTCCGCGGACCAGGAAGACCTCTTTCAGACCTATGAGGACTCTGATGCAGAGGATTCCATCCCCTCGGCCTCCCCTCCTGAGGATATTTCTTTTGGGGAAGTTCTGCATACCATGAGGGAACATTTCAAGTGGCAAGGCCAGGAATATTCTGATTCCAGAAAGTGCCTTCGAACCTTCCTTAAAAAGCCCCAGCACAGGCCCCTAGCTATTCCTCCTGTGCTTGATGTTTTGGATGATCTATATTCTGACTCCAGTGTTACCCCTGATTCTCTTCCTCCTGCCCCAGCCAAGCCAGACAGATATTACAGGGTCCCAGACACACATTCCCATTTGTTCAGGGCCCATACTGTTGATTTAGAAACTATTTCTCAGGGACCTAAAGGGGTTTCAGCTTCCACCTCTAAAAATCCCTTGCCTTCCAACAGGGAAGCTAGGTCATTAGAGAGATGGGGGAAAAAGGTGTACACCTCCACCACTTTATCTATGAGAGCTTTGAATTGCCTTTTTCATATGTTACAATATCAGGATTACCTGTTAGATGATTTACAGAAAACATTGGCCTCTCCTGACCCTTTAGACAGGAAGTCTTTGCAGGAAGCTGTACATAATTCTCAGCAGGTTAGCAATCACTTTCTGCAGTGTGGATATGATGCATTGGAAGCTTAATGTAGGGCAGCTATGACAGGGGCAGTCATTCGCAGACATGCATGGTTAAAAGAACAACCTCTACCAGATCATGTTAAGGCAAAACTTCTGGATGCACCCCTGGAAAAGAACAAGCTTTTTGGTGCTAATGCTAAAGATGTGTTAAAGTCCATCGAGGAAAAAGCAAAATCAGTTCAGACGGTCAAAGATTTCCTCCAGGTTCAGCAGGAATTGGCCTTCAAAGAACTGGTCCTTTCCTAATCCTGAAAAATTTCAAAGGGGTAAAAACAGGCGTGGCCAAGGAAGCGGACAATACAGAGGTTCTTACAGGGGACGACAATGGCAGCCAGCAAGCCAAAGAAGTGACACAGGGGACTCCCCCGCCCCTGAGACACAATCTCAATGACTTTCCTCTACGACCACCAACCAAGGAGCAAACAGAAGCACCCTTGGGCGGAAAATTATCTCTGTTTTCAGACAATTGGCACAGATTGACAAAAGACAAATGGATTTTGGACATTATAGACCAAGGTTACAGGTTCCATTTTCATACCTTACCAAGAAAACAGGGCATGCCAAACCTACCACAAAACCAGAGGGCAGAGGCTATCAAGCAAATTTCTCTGCTTGCTCAGATAAAAGCAATAGAAAGAGTACCACAACAAGAACAAGGCCAGGGGTTCTACTCAAGACTGTTCCTTGTTCCAAGAAAAGAAACTCAATGGAGACCAATACTGGATTTGTCTGCTTTAAACACTTTTCTCATAGTACCAAAGTTCAAAATGCTGACTCTACAGCAACTCCTTCCCATGCTGGGCAAGGGGTCTTGGCTGATTACTCTGGACCTCAAGGAGGCATACCTGCATGTCCCTATCAGACACAGCTGCAGAAGATACCTCAGATTTCTTGCAGGGCCAGAGCATTATCAGTTCTCAGCATTGCCATTTGGCTTATCTACTGCGCCCAGAGTATTCACAAAATGCCTGGCTTCAGTAATTGCTCATTGCAGGCTCCAGGGGATCCAAATTTACCCGTACCTGGACGACTGCCTTATACAAGCGGACGACAAACTGATGTTGACAAAAAACTTGAACTATGTCATTCAATTACTTCAGGCTCTGGGATACACAGTCAACTTTCAAAAGTCAAGACTTCAACCATCCCAGCAAATAACCTTCTTAGGAGCCAATCTGGACACAGAATCTCAAATGGCTTACCTGACAGAAGACAAGCAAGAGAAGTTAACTCATTATTTCAAGGGTTTGGCAAAACTCACCCAGATGACTGCAAGGAGATTCCTGCAGGCCCTGGGTTACATGGCATCCTGCATTCTCCTGGTTCCATTAGCAAGACTACACGTGAGAAAGCTTCAATGGTACTTAAAAAGCCTATGGTCTCAGCACAACAACAACTTAGAGGCAACCATACCGCTCATTCCATGCCTACAAAAGGAATTCCTATGGTGGGCCTCGGTAAGCCAGGCAAACACAGGTATGTCATTCAAAAAACCTCCGATAACACAGACCATGACCACAGATGCCTCAGACATTGGATGGGGGGGCGCATATGGAAGGCAGATGCATACAAGGACAATGGTCTCCAAAGGAAACACATCTGCATGTAAACCAAAAAGAAATGCTGGCAGTAATGCATGCCATCGAGGCGTTTCGGCAACAACTTCAACAAGGCCATTTACTGATACGGACAGACAACACCACTGTGATGTGGTATATAAACAAGCAAGGGGGCACCCATTCCTACCCCCTTTGCAGACTGACAATGAATCTTTGGGAAAAATCACTGAGCCTGAACATACACTTACAATCCCAGTTTGTTCCAGGCAAAGACAATGTGCTGGCGGACAGCCTAAGCAGGAATTTCATAGATCCGCACGAGTGGAGGTTACACCCAAGGATCTTCACACAACTCACCTCGACATGGGGCAGGCCAGAAGTAGACCTATTTGCCTCTCATCTCAACCATCATCTACAAAAATTCTGTTCAAGGACAAGCTTGGAAAATAGATGCTCTTTCATTCAACTGGAACTTCCTAAAAATCTATGCATTCCCACCTCTGCCACTGATGACCACAGTACTACTAAAGATCAAAGCAGAGAGACCCAAGGGGATCCTAATAGCTCCAGACTGGCCAAGACAACACTGGTACCCGCTACTACGGAGCATATGTCACAACAAGAAGTGGGCCCTTCCCCAATGGCCCCTACTTTTGACTCAGCACAACTTCAAGACAGTGCATCCAGACCTTCAGACACTGCAGCTGACAGCCTGGGAGATCCCATGAATAACCTAAATCTATCCCTCTCCAAGGAAGTTCAGCGGATATTAACAGAAGCTCGAAGACCATCCACCAGAAAGGTTTACTTGGCAAAATGGAAGAGATTCAGCATTTGGAACACCAGCAAGGGTCACGATGCATCACTATTGAACATCCCACTCATCCTGGAATACTTGGCAGATATGCTTCAGAATGGACTCTCATATTCTTCCATAAAGATACATGCTTCAGCTATTTCAGCTAGATATAACACTGATCCACCTGTGTTTTCACATCCTTTGCTAAGGCAATTCCTTAGGGGAATCAAGAACATTAAGCCACCAAGAAAGGCTCCAGTGCCAGCTTGGGACCTCAACTTTGTCCTAGAAAAACTGACTCTACCTCCGTTTGAGCCAGCAGCTTCAGTGGACTTACAATTCCTCTCATGGAAGACAGCTTTCCTGTTGGCAATTACCTCAGCAAGAAGGGTTTCGGAACTACAGGCCCTAATGGCAATACCACCGTTCATAATCTTTCACCGAGACAGGGTCTCCTTAAGAACCAACCCTACTTTTATGCCAAAGGTAGTATCTAGGGTTTCTCTAAATCAAGCTTTTCATCTGCCTGCTTTCTTCCCCAATTCTGAAAACAAAGGGGAAAGACTGTTACATACCTTGGACATTCACAGACAACTTCGCTACTACCTGGACAGAACCAAGACCAGTAGGAAGTCTGATCAACTTTTTGTAGCTTACGCCCCTGGAGTACAAGGAAAAGCAATTTCAAAACAGACTATTTCAAAATGGATTGGACATTGCATCAGATTTTGTTATTCCTTCCATGGGAAGACTGTTCCAGCCAATGTAAGACCACACTCCACCAGAGCTACAGCCACCTCTACAGCATTCTTAAGAGGGGTGCCTACAAAGGACATTCTAGAAGCTGCTACATGGAGCTCCGTGCATACATTCTCCAAACACTACAATCTCCCTCTATACTCCAGGTCCAGAGCAGGCTTTGCTTCGGCAGTCCTGCAGGGTTTGATTGCCACACCATCTCTTTCCTAGAGCATTCCTCCTCCCCCAGCTAAGCTATGGTATTCTACCCATATGTTATGACTGCAGTTGCATTCTTGAAGGACATAGCACAGTTTTGTACCTACCATAAATGTAGATGTCCGATAGATATGCAACTGCAGTCGGATTTACCCTCCCTCCATACCCCTCTATGCCTTGGGTCCACTCCTATCCCTGTTCCTCTTAGCTGGGGATATCTGTTATGGTGTATCTGTTTATTACTTAATGATTTGTTTGGAATCCTGTTTTTTCTTTCCAATTTGATTACAGCCTTCCTTGGAGGGCACCTGGCATCTGGGGCAGGAAACACTGAAGAAAATGGCGTCGGCTGATGCTTATGTACTCCAGCCGCTCTGACGTCAGAGAGAAATGCGACATCAGCCGACGTCGGACCCAGACTTTGGAATCCGGCGACCGAAGGGCTGCCTGAGGCAGGACAACCCATATGTTATGACTGCAGTTGCATATCTATCGGACATCTACATTTATGGTAGGTACAAAACTGTACTTTTTGGAAGCCATATAAACTGTTATATAAGAAAAAAGTGTATGTAATAAATTCAGTACTTTGAGGTAAAATTGCGTATTTAAGAGTTGTCTGTTGTATTCTCATTTGTACATGGATCCAGGTTGAATCCAGTTAGAAGAGGGATTTTGTGTGGTGAAGGTGAGGGAGGACTGGGAGTGATTAACCCAGTTGTGCATGCAGCATGTTTGAATCTTCATAAAGTTTTGTCAGGCCTGGAAGAAAATCATAAGAATTTAGTAAATGTTGTTATGAAAGACAAGTAGAAGAATTATTGGGAGAAAATAAAGTTCTGGAAAAAGATGGAACTTTTTTGTTAACAAAAATATGAAAATAGTATCAGAATACATTTTTTATAGAAATTAAATATAAAAGTAGAAAATAATGATGTTGTAATATAATGAATGAACACTATTATATATACCCTTGGAAGCATAATGAAAGAAATGCAATTAAGGCAAGACATGTATGGTATAGGAACATTTATGAATGCAATTATTTTATGTGGAGATTGGCTTTAACCGGCAGTTTACCTATTATCAATGTGCCTTATAAAAAAAAAAAATACAAGAGAGTGTGTATTTATTGTGGGGAGGTTGAAACAGCAGGGCATGTTTGTCTGAATTGTTCAAGAGTAAAGGGATTATGGACAAAAGTATGTGAGAATAAGATACTGAAAGACTTCAGAAGTGCTGAAGATATATAAATATGGAAATGCCGGAATATGGGTACTGTGACAACAAAACGCAAAGAGGTGAAAGAGACTGATCAACAACTGTTTTATGTTTCATGAGCAATATGGAATGAGAGTGAATAAAATTAAGTTTAGTGGCAAATGGGTATTTTCTGAAATTTTGAAAAAGATAAATTTTTGATTGTGGAAAAACTGTGGTGAGAATCTCATTATGATATATGAAATTGTGTTGTAGATGGAAAATGTAAATAATTATAAGCAGTGTGTGTAAGTTGTGTTAATAAAGAACCCCTTCTCTTTTTGATGGGTGATGTGGGATCTTTTACATCCATCTGAGCTGCCACCAGCTCAAGCAAATGGGACCCTTAACGTTTCATCTAAAGGATGACACACAGGAATGCAGTATCCTCTTTATACTGCACTGCAGTGTCAACAGTCCAACTTCTTGGTACAGGAATAGTACCCACAGCCTTCACCAAAGGTGAGTGCTACCTGTTACACCACTGTCACTGATTTTTTTTTTTTTCATTTTAGACAGAAGCCTTCTTCTGTGGCTTGAGTGGTAATGTTTACATGCATGCGCACATGCTACAAAGCAATTCAACCATTACATGTTATATATATTCAATTCACTAAGACTGTTATTGCCCCCCCCCCACTACCCCCTTATTTATATGTATGGATGTGTGCACACAAGCGTGTACACTAACATATGGGGTGGGGCACTTATTTCTGAAAGCGATCAAAGTAAAGACATTGGAGGATAGAATAACATCACAGGTTCTGTTAATTGAACATCCCTAAGAGCCTTGTATGTTATGTGCTTTCAGAAGTGAAGAAGTTAATTATTTTTTGAGAGTTTGGGTTTAGAAGTACAGAATTTGCTTTGCATTTAGATAAATAGTCCAGTTGTAGCCACTAAGAATTCTCTGCATGGTAGCCTAACAGAAAATGGAAATCTTTAAATTCTAAATTTCAGTTTAATGTTCATCATTCTCACTGCTACAATAGGCTATGGATTGCATGCTGCCAAGGATATAGCATCTGGCCAGCTTCCCAAAGCTCTAACCCCCACCCACAGAGTCACTGGTTCCCTGTAGAATAGTTCCTTTGGAAAGGAAGTATAAAACAGCCAGAGTAACTAAAGTTTCAATACTTTCTCGTGCAGATGCATCTCCTGAGATTTCTCCAGTGCAGGAGTCAGCCAAGATTTCTCCAGTGCAGGAGTCAGCCAAGGCTTCCTGTTAGAAAGATAAGACCCCTTTTGGGAACCCTTTCCACACACCACTCGCTGACACTGTATCTCTCTTCAATAATATATTTCTAAAAATCCTAAAAGAACTGTCCCCACTTACGGGGGAGAAAAACAACTTAATCAACATCCTATGAAACTTAGAAATGCTACCTGAAAAACTTAGACCAGAAGCAAAACTCAGGCAAACTATCATAAATTCAGGGAATGTAGAAAGAGCCACATACCGTACTAAATTTTACAAAAGAAGTGTACTAATCTCCATAGTAAAAATTATGAGAACCCCAACTTATTTTGGTTTTCTATAAATCGGCTTCTAAATCCTGGCCATTCAACACACTTTTACATATACTCAAATCCAGTAACTCACTTGCCATTGCTAATAAATTTAACCCTTAAGTCAGTCTCTTCCTTACACAACAGCTGTATACAAAACAATGTTATGAACACATGCAAGCTCTAATAACTCCCAATACTGTTTCTCCCTGGGTAGTTTCCACTGCTATAATAAAAAAAAATTGCTACTAAAACCCTCATCTCTAACACCAGACTGTCTACTTGACGAATATCTAAAAATGGCAGTAGAGGCTGTAGCTTTGTCAGTTCTAGTAAACCGCTCTGTCATTGAATCTTGTGCACCTTTACTATGCACCCTCCTTTTCCACAAAGGTGGTCATTCTGCTGAACTCACCAGTTATAGTCCCACCACCATCCTCTTCCTGTGTCAGAAACTTGAGAAATGCAGTCATATCCATCTCCTACGTTGTATCACACAAAATGAACTCCTTTTTCGTTCACATGGTTTTCACTCCCACCACAGTACCCCCACCACTCTCATTAACTTCAGTATTACTGTTAACACAAAGAAGTGATAAACTTGCTCTGTTTCTTAATCTATCCGAAGCCTTTAACAGTTTTCCACCTTATAATCTTACAAAAAAAAAACAGCAGTCTAGGCCTTGATAATTCCTCTCTATCCTGGTTTTCTAGTTGCCTCTCTGATAGACAACAGGCAGTAAAGTGGCCTACTGACATCTCATCCTTTCTCCCTCTTGCAAGTGTGATCCCACAAGGATCCATACTAGACCTACCCTATGCAGCATCTTTGTTAATGACCTTGATCTGGCCAGTAAAAATACTACCTTAGCACAGTATGCAGACTGTTCTACCATCATCTGCTCAGCATACAACCTTGATTCCCTACACAAACTGACCAAGGAATTCTTCACGTCTGTAGAAAACTGGCTGTCTACCGTCTAGTTATTTCTAAACCCTAACAAACCAAAACCAATGGTGCAGCGGTAGCTTTGTCGCCTCACAGTAAGACGTCCTGTTCGATTCTCAGCTAGAGCATCTTCTGTGTGGAGACATGCGTGAATGGGCGTATTTTCGTAGAAGGTTGTGCGTCAGAGCTGGCAACTCGGCATGTAAAAATCTACTACCAATCATTAGCGGACCGGAGTTCTGCTGTGGCGACCCCTAACCGGGAAGAGCCGAAAGACGCAACAACAACAAAACCAATTCACTTCACTGCCAAACACCTCACAATGAATAAATTGCTCTTCACTATTACCCCTTCCAACAATACCAAAATAGTACTTGCCACACAAACCAAACTGCTAGGAGTTTACATAGATGAAAACCTAAAGTTTGACTTACACATACAATGTACAGTGAAAAACACATGAAAAGCTAAGCACTCTATAACGCAGACTCTACCTGTCTTAATATTGCCGTCCCACTGTTCTCTACTCGGCACCAGTCCTAACAAATGTTCAACTAACTGAGCTAAGTAAACTTGAGCAGTGCTCCAAGGTCGCAAAATTTGCAGCCAACCTTACCCCATAGATTACATTGTTTGGTCCTCGGACACTTCCAGTGGCTTGAACTACCTCACTAACTCATACTCCCAACTCCCTAATATCCGCAATCTAATAAACAAACCAAAGACTGTTCATATCTAACCAAACTTGTACAATTGTACAACCCGCCCAGAAGCTTGTGCTCTTTGTACAAAGACCACCTACATATGTCAAAGCCTAGTAACTCTGCAGGCTAATCCCTGTACTCCCATCAAGTATTAAAAACCTGTCACTCCATTCTCCCTAACTGTAAGACAAGACTGCTCATTAAAGTCAAAGAAACTGTAGCCGTCTTACTTTTATTCATCTCTTGGCTCTGCAGATATGCTGCTTCAGATTAGCACATCACTCCTCTAAAACCTGATTGCTGCTCAGTTCTCTCCATGTCCTCTTATTTGTACTGTAACCCCACCCTCAACTACCCTTGCCTGTTTCTCAACTCTAGATCTTTCACCACTATATTTCTGGTAAGACATATTGTCTTCTGTGAAAATCGCAACAGTATGGCTGTTTATATACTTTGTCAGGTTTGAAATGCAGTTCTCTCTGTTTTGAAAAATGCTGTAAAGACTATTGTATATTATTGACTTTCATATATTAGTGACAGTCTGTCTATTTCTGCTGTTTGAACATTGGTGCATTTCTCCCTGGGCCTCTGCTGAAAATAGGTCATGTGCTCATTCAGACTTTCTCTGTAAACAAAAGCAATAAATAAATATAAATTATATTTTTAATATTTTTTAACATTTTTACTATTTTTTTATATAAATTATATTTTTAATATTTAACATTTTTACTATTTTTTTAAACAAGAAGCATAGTTATTAAATTATCACTTATGACTTGGGCAATCATACTTTTATGCAAATGAAAACAAACCATATTGACATGATCTTAGTTGCAAGCATTATACATTGCAAACTGTATTGACATTTTTGTTGTAAACATTGGCTAGATTATAAGTGATGTATAGTTATTGTCCGTCAAGAATTACTTAGCTCATCGAAATCCTGCCTTCTTTTAAACCTCATTCCTCTCTTGTATGCATTGTTCCCAAAATTCCCATTTTTTTCTATGTAATTTTCTGCTACCATTTTCTAAAGATCCCAATTCCAGTTGTTTTATCTTTATTACTATATTCACTACTTTTAGTACAGTTGATTTCCATTTTCTATTAATCGTTTTTTTTTTGGCAGCCACCATAATTAGACTCAGTAAGGCCTTACTATGTCTAGGCAATTCCGATACTGTATCATAGCTCAGAAAAATAATTTCCCTAGATTAACCAATTTGTTCACCCAGTATCTCTGATAGAGTAGTCTGCAGGATATCTTTAAAGTCTGCCAATTCATCACATTCTCAGAAAATATGTTCCCAATTACCTCTTTCTACCCCATCACACTTACAACATTTGCTGTCTACCTGAGGAAAAATTCTCTGGAGTCTACTTGGGGTATAAAAAATACCCATGTAAACATTTCCAAGCAAAAACATAAATCTTTCTAGATTTTTTTACATATCTGGGAGACAAGCATATATCCCCCCCCATTGTTTTTTGTGAATTGCTTAGCCAGTCTCTCTTCCCAATCCTTTCTAACCTCCTTTGATTGATTATTGTAGTTATCATGCAGTATTTTGTATGCTCTACTAATTATTACCTTTCTTAATAGCAGCTTCTGTTGTAGATTTTACTAAAAACTCTACTAGTGTTGGTCTTTCGTTTAGGACCCCTTATTTGTTTCTCTCTGCCTATACTCTGATATCAATCCATGATAGTGAAGGTAATCTCTAACTTGCAGTCCAAATAAATTATTGGCATCTTCCCATTCTATTACATTGTCCTCTCTAGTTATTCGTCCCCAATACTTTGGTTCCTTTGCTAGTTTTCTGAAATAAATTCCATCCCCCTGGCCTATTGTCTGTATCCCTAATTGCAATGATCCCTATCAGCAGAATCTCCTTTCTCCATTCCCATGTTGGATTAATTCGCCCTTCTCAGTATGGAGAACATCGATGTCTGTGCTGTGACAGAAACCTGGTTCAAGGCTCCTGAGAGCACCCCAGCACTATCAGGTTTTACCTCATACCATGCGTTCCAGCCCCAAAATCCGTACAATACCAAGAAAGGAGGGGGGGTATCAATATTCATCAAGGACGCCCACACCTCAAGATTGGTGGCAACGCACGATGCATCAGAGACCATCCAGGTGCAATTAACCATAGGCAAGACTGCTCTGCAAATTGTAGCATGTTACAGGCCACCCCCACAAACTCAGGAACCTCACATGGCTTTCCTGAAAACACTGGAGGGGATAAATGTATCTCCAAACACCATCATACTAGGTGACTTCAATTACCCTAATATAGACTGGGAACACTACTCAAGCCCAAATACCCTAGCCCAAAAGTTCCTGGAATTCATAAACTCAAACGCCATGGAACAACTGGTCACCATCCCCACAAGAGGAGAAAACATACTTGATCTCATCATCACGAACATGGGAGCACAATGTTCAACACCGGAAGTATACCCTCACTGGTGAGATCAGATCACAAACTAATCTCGCTGGAGGTCCTCATCCCACCCCCACCTGAAATAAAAAAGACCACAGTAAAGAACTTCTCGAAACTGACTTCACACTTCTAAAGACTAGTGTGGTCTCCTTTAAGGCCCCCGAGGCGGAAAACAGTACCCAAGCCGCTGAATCACTTACAAATGCCTTCTACCAGCACCTACAGGAATGCATGGATAAGGCAATCCCAAGCAAAACAAAGACTCTTTGTACCAAAGGCAAGCGTCCAGTCTGGTGGACCCCAGCCATAAACAAACTCTACAACAAAAGGAGGAAGCTACTACAAGATAGAGCAAAATCCTTAAAAGGTAAGACACCTTTGATCACTACAAGTAAAAACTAAGAGCTCTCATAAAATCATCCAAAGCAAACTTTGAGAGAAAAATAGCTAAAGACTCAAAAGACAATCATAAGGCCTTCTTCAGCTATGTTAGAAACCTGGGAGGAAACTCCCAGATATGCTCAGAACTAGTTCAAAATGATGTGAAGATTACTGATCCTACAGACATTGCCAACATACTGGCTGACAGGTTCAGTGCAAACGTCTCCCCTCCCCAAAGGAGAGATATCTATACCAAACGATTGTAGCCCCCCAAACATCTCTAACGCCCAAGTGAGAACTGCTCTCTCCAAAGCAAAAAACACAGCATCCATGGGACCTGATGGTGTCCCCGTCTGTGTGCTCCACGAACTCAACGAGGAATTAAACCCACAGCTAGGACAGCTGTTTAATCATAGTCTCACCTCTGGATACGTACCCAGGGAGTGGCGCACTGCGACAGTGGTCCCACTTCATAAAGGCGGTGCCTCCACCGACCCTGGAAATTACCGGCCCATTAGCTTGACAAGCCTTATCTGCAAAGCCATGGAGAGGATCATAATGGATCTCATAAACAAAGACATAGGGAATTTTCAGTCTTTGGATCCAACCCAGTTTGGCTTTGTCAAAGGCAGATCATGCCTTTTAAACTTGGTTGACTTTTTCGAAACAGTCACCAAAGCCATTGATGAGGGAAAGGCAGTCCATACAGCATACCTTAATCTGGCGAAAGCTTTCGATACAATACCCCACTCGGGTATCATTGAAAAACTCATCAGCTTAAATGTTAACCCATACATCACAAGATGGGTTGCAAACTGGCTGAGTGACAGAACCCACAGGGTCAGAGTTGCTGGCGCCATGTCAGACTCTAAGCCTGTCACAAGTGGTGTCCCACAGGGCTCAGTCCTGGGCCCACTCTTGTTTGGCATCTACTTCTCCGAAGTACAAGCAAACACAGTAGGGTTATGGCTGACAAAGTTTGCAGATGACTGCAAATTGGGCGCCGTAGTCGAAAACACATCTGACACAGATATCCTTCAGAAAGGTCTCACAGAAACGGATAACTGGTGCCAGAGCCATGGCCTAAAGTTAAATGCCAAAAAATGCATAGTCATACCCTTCGGGAAAAACAAGGTTACCCCTAGCTACCATATAGGTGGCAATCCACTGAGCACAGAAGAAGTTATTAGGGACCTGGGGACCCAGGTTGACAGTAGCCTGTCATTCGACACCCATGTAGCTAAAGTAGTTAGGAAGACCTTCTACATTGCCCACCTTATCATGAAGGGATTCACATCTAGATCAAGGGAGGTCATAGTTTCCCTGTACTCATCACTCATCAGACCAATGATTGAGTACAATGCCCCATTCGAATGTATCTGACCCGACACTTGCAGCAGCTGGAGAGGCCACAAAAGTTCCTCACCAAAAGGATAAAGGGTCTCAAAAATCTGTCCTATGCTGCCCGACTGAAAGAACTTCAGCTCTATTCAGTCGCTTACCGCTTGCTCAGAGGTGACCTGT
This sequence comes from Protopterus annectens, assembly GCF_019279795.1. Lineage (NCBI taxonomy): Eukaryota > Metazoa > Chordata > Ceratodontiformes > Protopteridae > Protopterus > Protopterus annectens. Next base: position 1,587,197,501 of record NC_056733.1, read on the forward strand.
GCCTGACATACAAGGCCATGTCAAACCCAGACTTGATGAATATGCTTCACCTCAATAAATCTAGATCCGTCAGAGCCACAAGGGCGGGGGACTTAAACCTTGACACGGCTATTAATAGGACGTGCTGGAGGGATAGATTCATCACCCAAAGACTCCCTATGCTGTGGAACAAAATCCCGGTATATGTGAGGCAGAGCACCTCGCTGGCCTTGTTCAAGAGAAATCTTGACCAATGGATGGGAGATCGCAGCTATACCCCAGGGATTACCTCAGTGTCACTGCTCGACAGAGGCACAGCAAAATAATGGGTATAGTTCCCCATACTAAAGAGGTTGCATTAGCCACAAAACTATGGGCTAGGCTTGTAAATGCCCTCGGGCAGATAGCCTAGTATAAACCTATGAACCTATGAATACTTTTGGCTACTTTATGAATATAATATTCAGTATGATTATTGGTATTCTCCTTGAAGATCTGCATCCAAAATCCAAGTCTCTCTTTGTTGAGCTTTCCCCAGTTTTCATCATCACCCCTTTCCACTTTGAATTATAGGTTTCTGCTTGTGTTGTATATAGGAGCCTTAACTGTGCAGCTGTGAAATACCCCTTCAAATCGGGTAATCCCAGTCCACCTTGTTCTACTGGAAGAATCAGGTTATCCCACCTGAATATTGCCGTCTCCCCTTCCCAGATAAAATTCTTTAACTCTTTATTAATTCCTATCCACAACTTCTCTTCTAGTTGAGAAAAATATGCCTGACTTATGTATAAGACTAAAGGGACTAAAACATTTTAACTGCTTTTATCTTACTATAGTAATCCATATAATAGAGCTTACAATTTATCAGTTTTTTGTATCATCTTTTGTTTTCTCTCTTCCCATGAGTCATTTTTAAGCCATACTCCTAAGTACTTCATTTTATCATGTCCCCATAAATATGGATATAGCTGAATCAATTTGTATGTGGGCACATAATTTACAGCTATTGTCTTGTTTTAGCTTTATTAATTTTGTATCCCGAAAAGATTTGAAACGGTCTCAAAATGTTCCACAACACTGAAATGCCCTTTTCTGGTTCTATCCTGTATAAATTAATATCTGCAAGTAAAGCTAGTTTTTCTTGACTACGATTCCAATTATATCCTTGAATTTCTGAGTCCCTTCTTTGCCATTGTTTCTAAATAGAATGCAAAGGAGATAGAAGACACCCCTTGCCTGGTTCCTGTGCTCAAGCAGAAATTATCAGAGAGGAGCCCACTTACTTTCGATTCCTCATATATCCTCTTAATCAACCTTGCAAGGTTATCAGGGAATGCAAGTGCTTCCATTGCCCTGCTCATAAAGTCCCAGTTTATTCTGTTAAATGCTTTTTCTGTATCAAGACCCACCAACAATAGTGGCATTTTTTTACATTCTGCTTCCCTCTTGATCATCGGTTTTCTGTTACATGTGAGATTATTTACTCTCCTCCACAAAACCACATTGGTCCATAGCTGTCAATTTTGGCATCATTTTTGCCATTCTTTTAGCCATTATAGACATGAACACTTTATAATCATGGTTTAGTATTGAAATGAGCCTGTATGGATCTGATGGGTCTTCGAATTGTACTGCAACCATGGCTTTCTTCTAGGATGTTGGTAATTCTCTTCCTAAAATACTGTTAAAACCTTCCAGATCTTTATTATTTTTTTCTTCCTAGCTTCTACAAGAATGCCATCTGTTCCTGGGGACTTTTATGTGGATTTGGTTATACATCACCTTTTTTATCTCATCTTCTCCTATCCTGTTAGTAATTGAACTTCATCTACCTCTAACTATGGCATATTTAATTCTTCCATAAACATTTCCATTTGTACCTTTTCTTGATTTCCATATTTCTCTGCTTTATACAGATTTTCATAGAATTTCCAAAATGTTTTTAATATTTCTACAGAATGTCTTATATTTCTTGTTGTAGCTCCCTAAGGTTGGTGACTGCCCTTTCTACTTTGTTTCCTGAGTCATCGTGCTAAAAGTTTTTGTGCTCTAGTTATCAAAAAAACTTTTGCTTAACAGCAATCTTTCTAAACTCTTGCATATTATCCTTGTATTCAAATGTTATAGTATTCTTTACATGAGGGAATCCTCCCCCTCCTTGGGCGACCCGACATCCGGCCAGTATACAAGAAGTTTCTTCTAATATGCGAGACCTACGATTGACTAAGGAGAACGTCTGCCATAAAAGGTGACATCCACAAGTACAGTCCTCAGAACTTCTCTGCCACAGTCTGAATGTTATCTTCAGTTATTGGATTTGTTCGCCAGAGTCGTTTATTGCTGAGCTACGCTTTTAGATAGGTGCCGCACTGTTTTTTTTTTTTTTCATTTTTCTCTTGCTACTGCTTTCTGTTGTGAGGGTTTCATGGGAACCAGGAAAGGCAAGTGCCAATGTGGAAGACTGATTCTACAGAAGGATAGCTGCGCCATGTGTCTTGTTTGGGGCCTACGCACGACTATACATCTTACTCTGTTTGCCAAGTATTCCGTCCCTAAGACCTTACGTAGCCCTGTTTCATCCCTTAAGATTTATTTAGAAAATCAGCAACTGTAACTGTTAGCTAGGGATGTTATGGCGGGTACGTCTGGGGCTTCTGTCAAGCCTGTGTTGAAGAGGAAGGCCAAGAAGCCCGGGGCCTGAATCTTCAGCTGTGCCTTCTACCTCTGATGTCTGTCTTGAGGTCGATGAAGGCCCGGAGATCTGTCCAGAGGTTGCCTCTGGTTCTTCGGCAGGTACCACATCAGATGCCATCAAGGAGTCCGCCTTCGGCGTATCCTAAGAGGCTGTGCAGACATCCACATTGGATGGTCAGGGGGATCCAAGGCTCGTTATTTCGGAAGGCCCTAGGAGTATCCCTCAGATACTAATCAGGGAGGATATACCGAATAATTGAGTGCAGGTCTACATTGGGTTCCTCCATTTTCCATCAGGCTGGTGTCAGATTAAAAAATAAGTAGAAAACCAAGCACATTTCTGCACCTAAGACTCTGCAATCAGATTGGAGAACTTTTTCTCAAGGCATGCTTAATGCATTCATGGCTCTTAAGCCTCCTTCATCTGGTCCTGTTTCTCCTTTAACTTCTTCCACACTCAAGAGAATTAGGGTGCTGGAATCCTCTGAGGATAAGTGTTCTTCTGAGGATGAATCTTTGGCCTGTTCCATGCAAATTCCATCCCACTTGAATATGCTGCCCCTGAGGAAGAGTCAAATGGTACAGATTCACCAGTGGAAGAGGTCACATTTGGGGAAGCTTTAGTTAGTGAGGAAATTATTTAACTGTGACTGCTTTCAGGTTTCTGATGTGCAGAAAATATGGTATAATCTTTTACAAATTGATTCTCCTTCCCCTTCTGCTGTATCTCCAATCTCACCAGCTTTTTTTGATGTTTTTTTTCTTCATTATCCAAGGCCTCAGACTCTCAAGTCCCTGCCCCTAAAAGGCCTTTTCAGTTTTTTGAAAGTGCCAGAAAACTGTACATTTCTGTATGGATGTTCCTCAGCAGATACTGCAGTGGTTTCCATTGCTTCTGACAAAACTTCAAGACTGTTGCCATCCACCAAGCTTCTCCCTTCTGATAATGAGAGCATGTCTATGGAAAGAATAGGGAAAAAAGTTTATACTTCTGCTCCTTAGCTTTCTGTGCTATAAATGACAAAACCCATATGACCAAATATGGTTTTGCAGTTCTTTCTCAAGCAGTTTCTTACCTCACAGATTCTGATGTTAAAACTCAGCTGATTCTCTTAGGAGCTTATTCTAAGGTAGCTCATCACACCATTAAATGCAGCTATGATGCAGCAGAAGCATCTTCTAGGGCAGCTGCATCTGGCTCTAGTCTTGGGAGATATTCATGCTTGAGGCTTCAACCACTTCCAGATGACATCAAAGCAAAATTAATGGATTTTCCTTTAGAGAATAGTGCTTTGTTTGTGGATTTTTGTTTAAATCTTTGCAGGAGAAAGGCAAGGAACTACAAGACTTAATACCTATATTTGCTCCACCTTTTTCCAAATTTCAGAGGAATTATCCCTCAAAGACTTCCTTTGGTAGGAAGCAAACTGGCCTGCCCACATCCAAAAGCAAAAGAGGTAGGAGAAGTCCTCAGTCTAAGCCCTCTCAGCCAGGTCCTGCACAGAAGCAGCCCTTTGCAGACAAGCCAGGTAATTTGTGAATACCAAACTCATCTCTGTCTTGCTCCTCTTTCTCTGTCTTTCCCTGTCTCTTCTAGTTTGGGAAACTATTAGTCAAGACTCATTAGTTCTTTCCATTATCAAACAAGGGTACTTCATGGTCTGGAAAACTTTTCTTCCATTCATGAGCATTCCACAACCACCTCAAGACCAACTGCATCTATTTCCACAGGTGCTTCTGGAGTTTGCTACATCAGGGAGCAGTTCAAGGAGTACCTGTGCTCCTCAGGGGAAGAGGTTTTTACTCCAGGATGTTTCTTGTACCCAGAAAAGATGGCCCATGGAACCTTCTGGATCTTTCTCACCTCGATACTTTTATGAAAATTCCTACCTTCCACATGCTGTCCTTGGTAAACTTGTTTCCTCTTATTCTTCCACAGGTTTACATGGTCTCTCTGGACGTAAGGTTGCTTATCTTCACATTCTCATTCATCCCCTTTACAGGAAATGTTTACGTTTCTCTATTGCTTCCTTGCACTTTTATTTCTCAGCTTTGTCCTTTGGTCTTTCCACTGCCCCAAAGGTATTCACAAAATGCCTCCATTTATTGCTTTCTGCAGACTTCAGGGCATCCAGGTTTATCCTTACTTGGACGATATTCTATTTCTAGCTTCTTGTCCAGAGACACTGGAATAAAATCTGCAGTTCACTATTTTGCTTCAGTAAAGGTTGGGGTTCACAATAAATTTCAAAAAGTCTTTTCTTTCCCCTCACAGGACCACATCTTCCTGGGGTGCAAGTTGCAGACAAATATCATGCTAGCATATTTGTCTCCGCCATAAGTTCAGTCTCTCATTTCCCACTTCCAGAGTCTTCTCCCTCTTCCTTCTCTTACAGCCAGGGAGTTTCTCAGGCTCCTGGGTTTCATGGCATCCACCACCTCCATGCTACCTCTGGCCAAACCTTACATGAGGAAGTTTCAGTGGTACCTGAAATCAGTCTGGATGCAGCATGCAGCATGCACATCTACTAGATTTTGTAGTTCCTCTTCTCCTTTACCTCTAAAAGGAACTCATTTGGTGGATTCAGCAGATTTTCCTGAACCCAGGCCTGCCTTTGCATCCTCCTCTTCTCACTCAAGAGTTGTTTACACACTCATCCAACCTAGGATGGGAAGCAACCTTTTGCTTCCATGAAGGTACAGGGTCTTTGGTCTCCTCCTCAAAGGAAGGACCATGTCAACATCAAAGAAATGTGAGCTCTCATTTTAATTCTTCAAGCTTTCCATCCTCTTTACCGTCCAGGACCTCTACAACTGTTTACAGACAACACCACAGTTCTCTGGTATGTAAGCAAACAAGGGGGGACAAAGTCATAACTTCTGTGCAAGTTTGCTCTCATGGGTTGGAAACTGGCAGTTCAGTATCAGGTGACTCTTCAGGCAGTTTATATTTCCTTCAGTCAGAATTCTGTGGCAGACATTCTGAGCGGGTCCATGACCAAATCCAATGAATGGATGTTTCACAGGGCTGTTTCTGGATATTGTCCAACGGTGGGGTACTCTTCAAATAGATCTGTTTGCCTCCAGTCTGAACAGACAACTTCATAATTTTTGTGTCACAGTCCCAGGTCCTCTGGTTTGGAAGGTCAGTGCCCTGTCACTTTCATGGAGGGGGATGCAGCAGGCCAAACCAAAAATTTTGCTGGTGACTCCCTTTTTCCAAGACCGCATTGGTTCCTCTTTCTGCATATAGCCAAGGGCAGTCATCACAATTTACCTAACAGGCTGGACCTTGTCACATAGTACAAAGGATCTCTTATAAATCCACATCTGTCAACGCTGCCCCTGACTCTGTGGGCGATTTTTCAGACCCCCCCCCCCGAGGACGTGCTTAGGATACTGCAGGAGGCCAGTAAACCCAATACTAGAAACTCTTACTTAAATAAATGGAGTAGATTTTCTATTTTGTCATTCACACAACCTAGATCCACTGTCTGAGGGATGTTCCATTGGTGTTTTCATACTTGTGTGAGTTGCTCAATGATGGTTTGGCCTACTCCTTGGTGAAGGTTCATTTGCCGGCCGTTTCTACATGTCTGCATTTGTCTCCCCGTTTGGCTTTTAGGTTAGAGATTAAACTTTTTCTCAAATGTGTCCTTCACGTTAGATCTCCCAGGAAGCCTGTGCCTCCTCCTTTGGATTTGATCTTTGTTTTGGAGAAGCTGACTGTGACTCCATTTGAGCTTGCAGCTACAGCTTTCTTGCAACACTGTACTTGGGAAAACTGTTCTGTTACTAGCTTTGACTTCTACCAGAAGGGTTTCTGAGCTTCAAGCCTTAATGGCCGCCTCCACCTTTTCTGATTTTCCATAAAGACAGAGTCTCTGCTTACTAAGCCTTCCTTTATGCCCAAGGTTGTGAATGAGTTTTCTCTTAATCTGTTCATTTACCCACCTGTTTTCCTTCTCCACAATCCTCTAGTGAGAGAATTTTACACACCTTGGATGTGCATAGACAACTCAGATTTTATTTGGATAAAACTAAAGAGTATCAGGATTGTCCATTTCCAAGCAGACTGTTTTATCTTGAATTTCAAAGGCTATACTTTTCTTTTTGTTTTCCATGGGAAGACTCTCCCTTTTTGTGTTAAGGCTCATTCTACTAGGTAGGGCTGTGGCTTCTTCAGGTGCTTTCTTTAAGGGTTTGGATACTAATTCCATTTTAGAAGCACCTACTTGGACTTCTGTACATTCACCAGGCATTACAAATTGTATGGCATGTCCAGATTTAGAGCTGGTTTTGCTAGAACCATTCTTCATGGCTTTCTAGAAAGCTCTTCTAGTCCTTCCTCCTCCCAGATTTCCTCGTAAGCTTTGGTACTCTACCTCATGTAAAGAATACTCCAACATTAGAATAGAAGGACGTAGAATGGTGTAAAATCTTACCATAACCATAGATGTCCTCTTCTATGTTGCTGTATTTTATCCTTCCCCCTGGTGCTTGCTTTTGTTCTGGATGTCTGATAACCTTGTTTTCCTTAGGCTAGCATTCTTCCTGCAGCATTCAGTTCTGAAGATTGTATGCATGGAAGTCACTTTTATGGCTGTCGTTCTTCTGAGCCATTCATGTGACATCTCATGTACTAGCGGTACGTAAAAGCTTTTTTATACTGGTCGGACATCTGGCCACCCATGGTGGAGGATTCCCTCATGTAAAGAATGCTGCACCATAGAAGAGGGCATGTATGGTTATGGTAAGATTTTAAACAACTATTCTTTTTCTGTTTAGCATTCTGCAGTTGTTCCTCCTCTTGTTCTGTGAGATTCCCCTATTCTGCAATAATTTAACATTCATCAGTCCCTCTAAGTAATTCTTGTTACTTCTTAACCATATTTCCTTTTCTTTTATTTCCACCCTGTTTTTAAACTCCAGTTTAATTTTCACACTCCCTAGCTGTATTTTTAGAAGAAATTTCTATTTTCTCTAATAGCTCCTTAATTTCCACCACCCATTCCTTAAATTCCTGTATTTAACAGATAGGTGGGAAAGTGCCAGTGTCTCATTTTTATTTCATTACCCCGTGTTTTTGTTTTAATTATTACTAGCGCATTAGCTAAAGTAGTTATTCGTTGTATAGCAAGACCTTCAATTAAATGCATGTTCTTGTGAAATGTAAATTCTGTGTAGCCTAGCCCAGTTTTTGTATCTTGCGGAATATGTAAATTCACTCCAAACTCCAAGTACTGAATCCACATCTTCTTTGCCAAATATTTTCATAAACTTCTTCAAAAATGTACCCTTTTTTATATTTTCCTTTATGGGCCTCCCAGACACATATTCACTGCTACAAATCAAATTCCATTCCCCACCTATAAGTAGTATTCCGTGATGAAAGCTACTTATTTCCCCCAGAATTTTTTTAAGCTCCATTACAGCAGTTTTAGGTGGAATATAAATACATGCCACTGTGAACCTGACTTGCCATTCATCCCTTAGTACTACATATATCTTTTTTATCCTCTTCTATCACTATTGGAGCTCCTCTTGCAATTAACATAAGTACTCCTGTTTCCCTTTATCCCACATATTCCACCGAACAAGCATTCTGAAAACCTTTCACATGTTCAGTTCTTTCCAAGTGTGCCTCCTGTAGCATAGCTATTTGTACTCTACGGTTTTTAATGTAGTTCACTACTCTTTTTTATATTTATCTGTAAGACCATTGACATTTAAAGATATTACAGAAAGCATCATTGGTGTTATTATTCCCACCTATTGTGTGTAACAGCTTTTTTAAGTATCTATTTCCAATTTTTGTGTTACATGCTTACAATGTTTGGCAAGTTGATATTTTATACAGTTGTTTCTTGTAATGTCCATTTTGAGCCTATATCACATCTTCCAAAACGTTTTGTTTTATTGAAAGCTCTCAAACAAAAAAACAAACACAGCCCCAATTCCCCCCTAAAACATATTAACTTAATACTAACACACAAAACTATGTACATCTTCAAATATTGAAGCTTTACCCTCCTAATACCACACTCAGATTTAGCTTGACCTAAAAGAAAGGTTATCCATGCTAGGATGCATGGACAAGCCTGTGCTTCTACTAAGTGCTGTCTGGTTTTGTCTTATCTTTGTAATTCTCCCAGCTGGGAAAACAACTTGAATGCTTTCAGAAAGCATTATCTCCTAGCCATTTCTCTTTATCAGATTGTCTCCATGGAGACATGCGAACCAGAGACAGAGTTGTTAAGTATACATTTATTTGCTAGAAAAAAGCTGTTTCTCTTAAAACTTGTTACTAGATCAAGCTTAAGGGCCTTAGTCCGGTCACTCTCCTAGGCAAGAATTTGAAAAAGTACATCAGTTTTTCTTTTGTCATGCTCTTTTGACCAGACCTTTCTTCTTTTCTTTTACATTTCAGTGCCTACATTTCTTAAAAATGAACACGGAGAAAGAGAGGAGGGAGAAAGGAAAGAAAAAAGGAGCACCTATTTATATTAGTATCCCCATTACATTTAAAAATAACTGTGACAGCTTTACTTTATAGCATGCAAAGAAAATCATGCACTATAAAAATATTTCTTTTAAGAAAAAATGTTTCACTTAGTTAACTTTCTCCCTCCTCTCTCGTATTTTCCGACCATTAATGACATGAAGTAGGGCACATGCTTTGGATTCCCCTACAAGTTTAACAAAGTCAAAAAAAGTCCGGTATTTCCAGATTGTCTTGTTCTGTCATGTTTCGCAAAAATAATTCTTGATTTTCTAATCCCACATTTGTCAATTCCAGCTCCCAAATCATGTCTGTGCTTCATTTCCAATGTACTCTTGATTCTTCTAGTCAACTCTCATGTTTTCCTTCTGTCAAGCATTTTCCATTGATTATTTTTTGAACATTAATGATATGCAGTAGGGCATATGCTTTAGAGTCCCTTACAAGTCCAAGAAAGTCCAATATTTCCAGATTTTCATGCTCTATTCCTGTTCATCTTAATTTCCCAAACCCTGTCTCTGCATCATTTCCAATGTCCTCTTGATTTTTTAGTCAACTCTTTTGCTTTCTCTAACATTTTCCATTGAAACACTGGAAAAGGTTTCACTGGCACAGTCAGTCTATGGTCTTTATTACCAGAAGAACAAGAAGCAGAATCTCTCTCAGCTCACTTTTTGTTGTACAAACATTTGTATTTCCTTAGCATGTACTTCTATCAAAAAAATTATTTTGTTCCTCCAGAGAAAAATATTTTGAAGATAGCTAGGTATAGCTGTTTGAGTCTCATGCCTGCTTCTTAGCATTCCCTGAAGAATGGAATACATTTTCTCCTCTTCTGCCTGATGTACAGTGAGCAGTCACTCTCTACAAACACTCTGATGTCTCCTACTTTTAGTACTTTATCCTTCTGCCAGTTTTGTCAGAATCAACTCCTCATGCTGGTAGGATTGGATCTTTACTAGTAAAGGTGTAGGTTGCTTTCTCATAGCCAGGTTTGGAGTATACACACAATGTGCCCTTTCTGTTAAAAACTCTTGTTGTAGAATACCAGTCCAGTTGCTTATTTGTGCTTTCATAAAATTAATACAATCTCTTCCTTCCAGCTTCTATTGTATAGCAGAAAATCTCAGATTATCCATATGTGCTCCATCCACTAATTGTATTTTTTTAAACATCTGTTCTTGAGCAGTGTCGTGTTCAGCCAGCCTTTTCTTCATTTCAACTTATGATTTTTGCACTTTTATTACCTCATCTGAATATCTGTTTAAAGGTTCATTTTTTCCAGCCTTTTGTTTTTTAGGTTGATGCACTTCATCAGTGTTTTGTTTTTTAATCAGGTCTATGTCGTTTTCTTATGCTTTCCTCTAGGTTACTGGAAGTCATGTCTGGAGCTTGCACTGCTTTTTGCTGAACAGCTGCAGTACTCTTCCCAGTCATTTTTCTCCTCACATTGTACAGCTGATTTTCTTTCAGGTCCTCTGTATTTCTTTTTCCTAGCATCAAGGCAGTGCACTTACTAGCCATTTTCTGAAATTACCCAAAAGTACAAGTCCAGTGGCTTTCTCTGCTGAATATTTTTCATACTGGGGGAGCTAGAATTAAGATGTTACTTAATGTGCAGCCTTTACAGGTACATCTGTAGATGTTTTTCAGTAGCTTTACTGCCTTTGTAGGGATTGCTTTCTAGGATTTCTCTGTCATTCAGTGGCATTTAGATGCATTTCCTGATGGTCAGAAAGTATTTTTATGGAGAATAATGGATTTTTACATGAATGCCTCTGTTTACAATTGTTTTTCTTGGATTTACAAGGCAGCATTTTAATTTTCTCTCATTTTTTTGTCAGGGAATTTGTGTGCTGCTGTTTGTGTTACTTTGTTGAAAGGTAATTTGTTTGGAATGGAACTGCTGTGTGTTTATGCTTACTAGTGACAATTTACTTTATGAACAATTCCTTCAGGCATACCTTACTGCAAACTTGCTTTTTCCCTGGCTACAGCATGGATACTTAACTGGTCCTTTTCGTAATGTACCTAAAAAGAAACAAACAGTTGAAACAGGAGTCTCTGCCTCAAAGGCTACTACTATGCCTCAGCTTACAGTGAGTGAGACTGTGGTGACTACTGCTGATTCCTCAGACCACATATTTCTTCTCGAATCCCTCTGGTGTGGCCTTGCTGGCCACTATAAACCAGGGGTCTGATACTTCCTCCGCAGATGTTCCACTGTCCTCCTCAGACATGGGAGAACCATCCATTTTGGGTACAGGGGATGATTCAAAAGGGGGTTCTTGAAGTATCTAGAAAAAGTGACCTTTTGTTCGTCATAATATGCTGTTCCCTAGCCATTCTCCCCTTAAGGATGTACCTAGAAAAAAAACAGGAATGGTAATCATACTGAAAATAGAGAGGGTTTCTGTCTGTAAAAATTATGTTGTTACTATAGCCATGAGTTTTTTTTAAAGTCAGTCATTTCTGGGTACTGTATGCCATCTCTAGTATTGCTGATGTTCTTCGTGTTTCACTGTTGCAGTCATTACATTTGGGTAATCTGCTGGTAAGTTGCCCTCAGTCGGTCTGATTAACAAAGTCTTGGGTCCTGCGTCAGTTGCTGTCCCTTCCATAACGTCAGGTAGTCAGGGATATAAAACATGCAGCTGACGCCATTACATCAGTCTTTCTTGCCGTGCGGTGCCCGAAGCAGAAGCAGTTCACAAGTGCCGGTCGGCCGACTCCTGAAATTTTCGTTTTCTAGTTTCAGAACTGAAGTCTTCAACTTAACGCTAAGTACCCCATTAGGGAAACTTTTTCTTGCTCCTTACCGATGTCAGTAAAAGTTAATAATTGCATTACTTGTGGAAAGCAAATACCTCATAAAGATTTTCATTTGTACTGTATTCCTTGCCTAGGCCCTGACCATGATGTACCTTGCTGTCGGTTTTGTGCTTTATTTAATCAGAGCACTATCCGTCGTCTGTACATTTTTGCCTCTAAATATTTCGGTTCTCAGTTTAATTACCCAGAAATGTTGTCGGTTAGCCATCCGACTACCGGGATTCCGAAAAAACTCAAAGATAGACAGAGACAGACCGCCGAGGTCCAGAACTGTCGACGACGCTTCTCCTAAGCCAGTCGCCAATTCACCGGTACTCAGTGAGATGCTTTCGCAGCCCCTGATACCTGCTACTTCTGATTCACAGGCCTCTACTGAGGCCCATTCGGAGTTTGGTATGCCGCGAGTTGCTTCACCTATGGATCCCACAGATGTCTCTACTTTGGATGGGTCCGGAGCCGCTGTGCAGGCACCGTCTTCTGAGGGTGTATTCAGGCCTACAGACTTGCATATTAAATCGACACCACCTTCATTACTAAGGCCTAAATCTCGATCCATGTCTAAAAAACTGACGCCCAGGCTACATGTTCAGGCCCCTATGCCTAAAAAACAAATGATAAAAATGGCTGAAGATCTAATTACTCTAATCAGGGGTAGTCAACCCCCCCCCCCCCAAGAGGCCTAGGGCTGAGCTTGATTATGAATTTTCTGATCAGGATTCTGTTTCTTCTGACTCTTCTAATGACCCGGATTTATCCATACCTACGTATGAGGATTCTGATGCAGAGGATTCCATTCCCTCTGCTTCCCCTCCTGAGGATTTTTCTTTTGGGGAAACTTTACGTACTTTAAGGGAGCATTTCCACTGGGAAAGCCAGGAATTTTCTGATTCAAAAAAGAGACTTAGGGATTTCCATCTTCTTCCTCGGCATAGGCCTTTGGCTATACCTCCTGTACTAGGCATTGTTGATGTGTTCTCGGAATCCAGTTTGGCCCCCGATTCCCTGCCTCTGGCTCCTAGTAAACCTGACAGATACTACAGGGTTCCTGAGTCCCACAAGTTCCTTTTCAAAAATCCTGTTGCAGATCCAGAAACCATTTCTCAGGGACCCAAGGGCATTAAGGCTTCTACTGCTAAAAATCCTACCCCTTCTGATAGAGACTCCAGGGTGCTAGATAGCTGGGGTAAAAAGGTTTATACTTCTGCAAACTTGGCAATCTGAGCTTTAAACTGCCAATTTCATATGTTAAAATATCAACAGCATATTATTGGACTGCTTAAACAGAAAATGTGGAAAATAAATATTTACAGGATTTAATGCATTCCGCTGAACAAGTTGGAAAACATACTTTGCAATGTGGTTTTGATTCTTTAGAGGCTTTCTGCAGGGCTGCTGTTTCTGGGTCTGTGCTTAGAAGGCATGCTTGGCTTAAGGAGCAATATTTGCCTGATCATGTTAAAGCTAAATTGTTGGATGCTCTTTTAAATCAGGACCTCCTGTTTGGCAATAAGGCTGAAGAAGTTCTAAAAAAAAGATGGAAGATAAAGCTAAATCTATGCAAACTGTTAGATTTCTTACAAGTACAACCTCCAAGATTTAGTAGGCACTGGCCTACTTAGAATTGGTCTTTTCTAGCCCCTTCCAGATCCTCCCAAGCCAAACCCAGACACAGCAAAAACCCCAGGTTTCAGTCCCAGAGGACTCTCAGAACTAAGGAGTGGGGGCCTCCACTTCCAAATCTGGTAATAACAAGACACCCTCCCCTATAGTAAACAGTCTCAATGACTTCCTTTTAAAATTACCAAGCACTTATCCTTTAACCGCCCCTTTGGGGGGAAAGATTGCTCTTCATGCAAAGAAATGGGAACTCATAACCCAGGACAAATGGGCTTTAAATGTACTGTCCCAGGGATACAGATTTCATTTCCACACATTGCCAACACCAAACGGATGGCCAGACCTGCCCTCAAATCAGTGGGCAGAGGCTCAAAAACAAGTTCTTTCCCTCTTAAGCATGGGGGCTATTCAGCTAGTACCAGAAAAGGAAAAGGGACAAGGTTTCTATTCCAGGCTTTTTCTGGTACCCAGAAAAGACAAATCATGGCATCCAATCCTGGACCTGTCTACTCTAAACACCTTTCTGGAGATTCCAAAATTCAAGATGCTGACTCTTCACCAGTTACTTCTATGCTAGGCAAAGACGCCTGGTTGGCAACTCTGGATTTAAAAGAAGCATACCTGCACATCCCAGTCAGGGAATCTTGCAGAAGATACCTACGCTTCAAAGCAGGCTACTTGCATTATCAGTTCTCTGCACTGCCCTTTGGCTTGTCTACTGCGCCCAGAGTATTCACAAAGTGTCTGGCTCCATTCATTGCATTTTGCAGGCAAAGAAATATTCAAGTATACCCATATCTGGACGATTGTCTAATTCAGGCAGAAAACCAGGGCATACTTCTAAATCATCTGGCGTTTGTAAAAAGGGTTCTAACTTGTCTGGGGTACACCATAAAAGAAAAGAAATCACAACTGGTACCCTGTCAACAAATTACATTCCTGGGTGCAAGCTTGAATACAACTGCCCAGATGGCTTTCCTCACGCCAGAGAAGCAAATTCATTTGGTAACTTACTTCAAACAAGTGGCCACAAAAATCCTGCTATCTGCAAGACAAATACTGCAAGCCTTGGGGTTCATGGCCTCCTGCATTCTTTTAATTCCATATGCAAGACTGCATATGAGGAAACTACAGTGGTATCTAAAAAGTCTATGGAGTCAACATTGTCACAGTCTGGAAACCATGATTTCTATTATACCGTGCCTACGCCTAGACTTACTATGGTGGGCAGAAGCCTGCCACCAAAACAAGAGACTACCATTCACACTATCCCCTGCTGCCCAAACCCTAACTACAGATGCATCAGACTATGCATGGGGGGGCTCACCTGGCAGGGAAGTGCATACAGGGCAAATGGAACCCAAATCAAATGCACCTACATATCAATCAAAAAGAAATGTTAGCTGTACAGAATGCTCTGACAGCCTTCAAGGACTACATTCTTCCAGGAGAACTAAAGGTAAAGATGGACACCACCACGGTTATGTGGTAGATAAACAAGCAGGGAGGGGGGTACACATTCCTACCCCCTCTGCAGACTAGACATGGCATTGTGGTGCACAGCCTTGAGCTATCAAGTGGATCTACAAGCACAATTCCTGCCAGGAAAATTGAATACTCTGGCAGACGGACTAAGCAGAAACCTCATGGACCCACATGAGTGGAAACTTGAACCACGGATTTTCAACATGTTGACAAGCGAATGGGGGAGCCCAGGCATATATCTATTTGCCTCCCCCTAGAACTACCAGTTGGACAAGTTTTGCTCAAGGACTCCCCACAAACAAGCCTGGAAAGTGGATGCTCAGTCTACGCCTTTCCCTCTCTGCCTCTGCTCTCCAAAGTTCTACTAATAGTCAAACAGGACAAACCAAGGATGATTTTGATTGCTCCAGACTGGCCGCACCAACACTGGTACCCCCTCCTGCGCAGTGTGTCGCAAATATCTCCATGGCACCTGCCTCAGACCCCTTCCCTGCTGTCTCAGCAGGAGAACCAAATTCTGCACCCTCAGCTTCCAACATTGAACCTTGCAGCCTGGCTAATCACTTAAATTCACCCTTATCGTCCCTCAGCAAACCTGTGATGGATGTCATCTTGGAGGCAAGGATAGAAAATCTTATGCTGACAAATGGAAAAGATTCTGTGCCTGGAACCAATATTTAGGGATAAGCACAGCAGCGCCCAATTTACCTCAGATTTTGCAATGCTTAACTGAAGTGCTTCACAAGGGCCTGTCTTTTTCCTCCATTAAAATCCACGCCTTAGCTTTTTCAGCTCACTATAACACAGAACCACGCCTCTTCTCTCATCCTCTGCTCAAGCAGTATCTCAGAGGGGCAAAAAACTTGAGACCACCCAGGAGTACTCCTCCCCCTGCCTGGGACCTTAACTTTGTTTTGGAGAAACTCACTCTACCTCTTTTTGAGCCAGCTGCTACTGCAGACTTAAAATTTCTTTCTTGGAAAACAGCATTCCTTTTAGTAATCACTTCAGCTAGAAGGATATCTGAATTATAAGCCCTTATGGCAGTGGAGCCTTTCATCATCTTTCATGCGGACAGGGCATCTCTCCGGACCAATCCATCCTTCATGCCCAAGGTGGTTTCCAGTGTGGCTCTTAGTCAGTTCATTCATTTGCCAACCTTCTTCCCCAGTTCACAGAACAAAGGGGAACGGATTCTGCATTCCTTGGATGTGCACAGACAACTAAGATTCTACTTGGACAGGACTAAATCTCGAAGAAAATCTGAACAATTGCTCGTAGCATTTGCTGCAGGGGCAGAGGGGAAGGATATTTCAAAACAAACCATTTCTAAATGGGTAAGCCATTGCATTCATTTCTGCTATAAGCACCATGGAAAACCCATCTCCCAGGGGATCAGATCTCACTTCACCAGGGCTGCATCTACTTCTGCAGCCTTTCTCAGAGGTGTTCCTACCAGGGATATCCTAGAAGCTGCTACCTGGAGTTCTGTACATACTTTCACCAAGCACTGTCATTTACCAATTTTCTCTAAATCCAGAGCTGGCTTTGCCACTGCTGTCTTGCAGGGCCTTATAGCTGGCCCTAATGCTGTATATACTCCTCCTCCCAACCATAGCTTTGGGAATCTGCCCAAATATAATGACTGCAACAGTGAAACACGAAGAACATAATACAGTTGTGTACACTTACCATAAATGTAGATGTTCGAGTGTGTTCACTGTTGCAGTCCTGGTTACCCTCCCTCCAGCCCCCTAATTTTTTCTGACTATACCTCTCCTTTCCTTTACTATGCTTAAAAGCCTTTTTTGGTGTATTTGCTTTTGGTTGGAGGTATACCTTTGCGTTTTTGTGTTTATTTGCTCCCCATTAGGGGGGCACCTGACATCTGGGGCAAGAAAAACTGATGTAATGGCGTCGGCTGTATGTTTTATACCTCTGACAACCTGACGTCATGGAAGAAGGGACAGCAACCGATGCAGGACCCAAGACTTTGTTAATCAGGCCGACTGAGGGCAACCTGCCAGCAGATTACCCAAATGTAATGACTGCAACAGTGAATACACTCGAACATCTACATTTATGGTAAGTGTACATAACTGTTGTACTTTCCTCTTTCTAAGGAAGCAAATTAATTTTCTGATGAATCTGATGATTGAGACATGGTTAGGACACCCCAAGATTCTATAGCAAGACTGAGTCTATGAATAGTGAGTCTGAAGTGATACCAGTGGAAGCTTTCTCTTTTTCTGAGACAGAGTGAAGAACATTTTTGCTTGGAAATAGACAGATGTTCTCCCAGAGTTGGGCAGGTATTATGATTTACTTGAACAAGAAGTCCCTGTTTCTGCATCCATTCCTCCTATTTTTGCCTGCTTTGGAAGATGCATTAAAAGCTGCCTTTAATATTCCTGATTCTCTCCCTCCTGAAAAAGCAGATACATTGTAATTAGTATCCCAAGCATACAAGTTTCTATATTCTCATCTTACACCTGCTCCTGCTGCAGTCAGTCGTATACCTCAAGCAGCAGAAAAATGTGCCTTGCCTGCTTCAGCCCAGTTCCTTGGGGATAAGGAGGGCAGGCAGTTATACAGACAGGCTAAGAGATATTCGCCTTCAGAATCCTGAACTACCAGGACTGTATGTAGAAGTTCATTTTGAAGTGTGCTAAAGGCTTAGAAATTTTTTCTTCTTCCCTGACTGTTGAAGGGTAGGTATTATGCGAGTCAGATTGTGTCCAACTTCTCTTGAGTTTCTAAACATGCCTTAGAGTATGTATGATTGTGCTGGTACTGTTTCCAGGGCTTCTGTTTGTGCTACTGCCTTGAGGAAATTTGTTTAGGTATGTAATCAAAGCTTTTCAGATGACTTAGAAATTTTGAGCTCTCCTCTAGATTTGGGTGTTTTGTTTGAGCGTGCTGCTAGTCAAGTACTCTAACAATGGGATGATGGAGGTAAATTAATGCAGGAGGATTTGTATGATTTTTCAGGTCCACAAATTCTTCCCTTTGAGAACGTCTACACCTTTCAAAGGAAAATATTAGCTAGAACTCAGCCTAGTAACAAGCAGGTACTCTAGGAAAAATGACAAGAGGGTAACAACCCCAAACTTAAAAAAACATGGGAATTTCCCAAAAGATAGTCTGGTACTGGCTTCAGAATAACTGTGCTAGAAACAGTCACCTTTTCTTCTCCTCCTATCCCTGTCGCCTTCCATTTTAAAGTCATGTGTCCCTTAGTGTTCCGGCTTGATGTCAGATAATTTCAGACAGCTAGGTTTAAAAGTGATTCAGGAGGATTACAGCTGACATTTGATGGATTCTCTTCCGTCTTTCAGGGGATTCTCCCTCTCTCTCCAAATCAGACTTGTTTCCTCAGGTGCTCCAACATATGTTATATGCAGGTGTCATTGAATATCTTCCTGCAGAACATTTAGGAAGGCGCTTCTGTTCCAGAATGTTTCTGATCCCAAAAAAGGAGCACTCATGCTGACCAGTTTTGGTCTCTTTCCTCCGTGTCTGTCTGAAAATTCCAAAATGTAAGATGCTGATAACTGAAGCCCTTCTCACAGATCAGTGTTATGGTAATCTTAGACCTTGATGCTTTCCGTCATGTTCCAATAACTTGTAAATTTGAAAGGTTCTTAAGATTTTGTGTGTCTGGGTCACATTATCAGTTGTCTGCATTACCCCCTTTGGACTATCTGCTACACAAGTGTGTTCACAAAGTGCCTCGCTGCTGTGGTGGCTCACTGCATACTGGAGGGTATCCACAGTTTTCCTTATTTAGACTTGCTTATTTGTACAGCGTCTTTTCCCAGATGTCCAGGAGTCCTTAAAGGATGTTCATCATATTGCTCACTGCTCCAGTAGCCTTAGCTTACTATGTGGGTTATATCCTACTAAGGAAATAACAGCCATTCAGCTTCCAAAGCTTCAGGACACCTTCCACACACACAAACTGTCAAGAAGCTCGAGCGAAGCTGACTGAAAGGCAACTTTGGGCACCAGTCCCTTCAGAGCTTTACTGCCACAGAAGAGTACGCTGCTGTAAGGCTTTCGAGAATTGATGCTCTGCTTGGTGCTATTCTTTTGCTGGGCAAATAAGTTCCCTTTCAGGAAAAAAGCTTCCATTTTTTTAAGTATTGTTTGTGTTTTATCATTTTCCTGTTTAGTAAAGTTGTTTTAAAGTTAGGAGTTTGGGGTTTTAATGGGTTATCACAAAACTGTATAGTACTTTTAAATGGAAGCACTCTTTTTTTCCCTATTAGTTTAAAAGTTGCGTAAAGTAACTGAAGACCATTTTTTCTGTGGAGAAATTGTGTTTATTTTACATTTTGGGGCTGGCAAGTGTTGTGAAGTGCTTTTTATTGCATTTTTCTGTGAGGAATTGACTTGTTTGTAGTTTTTACGGTCATCTGCTCCTCTTCCCTAGGAAAGAAGCACCAATTCAGCACAAGGTTGTCCTTCAAGCATTAAAAAGAAAAAGTTAAGCAAACAGCCTTTGCGACCACAGCAGGCTAGCAATTTGCCTCTGCCACAGGTGGGTGGCACTGCTGTTCCCATTTGTTGTACTTCAGGCCACTCCTCTTTTACCCTGGATTCCTCTGTAGCACCTACAGCCAGTATGGACCGGGGTTAACCCAATCCTCTACGGCTGTTGGTGTCTCCTCAGTGTGCAGGGGAGAGCCACTCTATGGATCTTGGCAAAGTGAACAGGAAAAGCTTCCCTGTTGTGTCAAAATGCTGTGCCCATCGCTGGCGAAGCCACTGCTGCCATTAGTAACATGGTTGGCTCCATTTTTCCTGTCAAAAAGAAACTGAAAACTTAGATACAAGTAGTATGACTCAGTGTTTCATTCAGGCTATTGATGCTTCTTGTGAATTGGATCCTGGTTAAAGTAAAAGGGATACTTCTTTTCCTGAAGAGATTCAAGATTCTAAATCTGAACAGGAGGAAGAAGAGTACAGGGTTTTCTTCTGAGATTTCTGATTAAGACTCTGAGGGGAGCTCAGTTTCTGATTCAGCTGGTGGGGGTTCTCTCTATAGCTAGAATGTGCCACTGTCTTCAGTGGGAGAACACTGAGGTGTCTCAGTCCCTTAGAAAATACTATGACTTGCCACACAAGGAATTTGCAGAAATTACACCCATTCCTTCTGCTCCGTCTGTGTGTGTGTTACTGCCTGAAATTTCCTGATAGCCAATTACCCCTAAAAAGGTAGGATGTACAAGTTCCTCAGTCTTTTACATTTTTATACAGTGTTCCCAAACCTGGCCCAGCAGCTTTAGCTTTAGTTAATCCCACCACTGCAAAACACTGGGTTAATTCCAGTCCTACCCTTTCTGATAAGGATGGGAAAATTATTGATAAGAATGGGAAAGTGTGTGTACTTCTGCAACTGTGATTTTCAGAATTTTGAATTGTCAAACTCTGATGTTAGAGTTTATTCTGACTAATTGAGAAAGTATGGGAAATGTTTTATCTACAGTTTCTTCTTGTGAGGAGAATTCTGCTTTAAATAATTTAGTTTCTTCTCTTGCACAGGTCATTACTCATTGTTTACAGTGTCTATATGATCTGATACTTCAGGCACTGGTACTGCTTTGAAGAGGTTTTGCATGGCTGCATTCTCAAAACCTCACAGATAGTGATAAGCATGAGACTTTAAATTACTCTTTGGATAGAGATTTAGTTTTTGGCCCCTCTGCTGCAGAGGTGATGAAAAAATGCGATGAAAAGGATAAGCTGACCCAGGGAATCTAAGATTTTTCATCTCTCCTTTTCCAAAATTTCTGAAGGATATTCTAACTCCTCATCCAGTTTTTGACAAAAAAAAAAACAGAATAAATAGTCTCCGCAAACTACAGGTAAACAGGCTTTTAAGAATAAATGACAAGGGAATTCAAACCTCCCAAAAACAAAGGATATTCTGACAAGTCTGAATGACTGTTGAAGAGACCTTATGACCCCCTCCAACCCTGGTCCCTATTTTCTTCCATTTTTCTCTTTGGCAGCAAATAACCTCAGCCAAATGTGTTCTGAAAATCATTCATCAAGGTTAAAGATGGCAGTGGGAGGAAATTTCTCCTTTCTAGGAGGTCATTCCTCATCCTGTAGATGACTCTCTTGTTTCCACTGCTACTTCATCAGATACTGTCCTGGGATCAATGTAACAGTTCTTCCCAGGTGGAGTAGAGTTTTTTATTCAAGGATGTTCTTGGCACCAGAGAAAAAAAAATACTTTATCAGTTCTGGATCCTTCTTTCTTAAACTGGTTTGTGATCGTGAAGGTGTCACTTCACAACCTGTTGCCTCTTCTCCATCTTACAAGTTTCCTGGTAGTACTTGACTTATTTATTTATCTTTTGTTAACTGGGTTGGTGGCCCATTTTCAGTGGAGACTTGAGGAGAAAAGATCCAGATAAAGAAAAAAAAAATCACAATAATTATAGAAAATTTTACAAACATTTGAATCTAAGATGTATGGTACAAAGTCTCTTAAACATAATACATACATTCAATACATACATTCAATACACTTAAAAGTTGCTCATCACATCCCTATTCATCCAGAGTTCAGAAGATTCTTAAGGTTTTGTGTGCATGAATCACATTTATCAGTTCTCTGCATTACCCTTTGAACTGTCCACTGCACCAGTATTGTTCAGAATGTGTCTAACTCCAGTTATAGCTCATTTCAAGTTACAGGGTGTCCACATTTTCCCATATTTAGACAACATACGTCTTCACAGAATGTTTTTCAAAGTATTAGAATCTCTCTTGGGTGAGGGAACTCAACAAAAACTGGGACTGCATGAGAACATTCATAAGTCTGTCTTGACTCCTCTACACAAGGTTTTTTTTTCCTGGGATGTAAAAATTAGACACCTCAGGTCAAAGAGCTTTTCTTCCACAGGATAAAATAGATCTTAATCTAGATCTGTTTCTAAGGTTTTCCACTAAACCTTTGGTCACTGCAAGGGAATACCTCAGAAATTTGGGTCTCATGGCTTCTATGATTCTTATGATACTCCTGGCAATACTCTAGATGAGGAAGTAAGTTTCTTTGGTCCCAGCACCATTACCCTTTGTCTTTTCAAATTCCAGTGC
Source organism: Protopterus annectens (assembly GCF_019279795.1). Lineage (NCBI taxonomy): Eukaryota > Metazoa > Chordata > Ceratodontiformes > Protopteridae > Protopterus > Protopterus annectens. The sequence goes on from NC_056733.1 coordinate 1,587,219,723, forward strand.
TGAGTTTTGTCAGAAGAGATATAATTTTCTAGAGGTAACGGATATCCTTAAATCGAGGTTGCCACTTCTCCCTTCCTGTTCCAGAGCAGTCAGTCACCACAAGTACCTTGAACTTTGCTTGGGGAGTAGTGTCAGGAGGACTTAAAACAAAGGGTATGTGGGACACCAAGGAGGCATGCAGGCACATAAATATCAGAGATGCTTGACCTGATCAAAATACTCAAATCTCTGAATCCTCTTTAATCCCTGAGACATCTTCAAGTTGTTGTAGACAATACCAGTCATGTGGTACGTTAAGCAGGAGAAACCAGGTTGTACCTCGTTTGCAATCTAGCCATCTTGGTTGGGATATAGTTTCACAGCACAGTCTCACTGCACCCTACATTCCTTGGAGCAAAATTGTGTGTCAAGACAGGCTGAGCAGGATCAGGGCATATCCTCACGAATGGAATCTAGATTACAAGGTCTTCCAAGATTTTGTCCATCTGTGGTGAGTTCCTTAAGTAAACCTCTCTACTTCCTGTCTGAACAGTCAGCTGTCAAATTTCTGTTCCACAAATCTATCCAAGAAGGCCTGGAAGATGGTTACCTTTTCTTTTCCTTTCCTTAGACACGAATGTTCCTTTGTTTTTCACCCATTCCTACTTCTGAAGATTCAGAAGGAATCCCCCAAGATCATTGTAGTAACTTGTTTCTGGCCCAGACAATCATGGTTTCCCCCTTATTTTGGAAATGACCTGGGCAGTTACCACAAGCTTCCTCAGACTGGATCTACTCAGAAAAGAACAGGTTGTGTTTGATGCAGCCTGACCCAAATCAACTTCAGTTCACTGCTTGTATGATAGAGTCTTAATTCCTTTTAGACACCTGTTTACTGAGTACACGCAGCAGGTACTAATGGAGGCAAGAAAGCAATGCTACTAGAAAATAATATATTAGCAATTTGAAAATGTTTTCTAGTTGGTGCTAACAGCATGACCAGCACCTAATCAGGGCTAGTTGTTATTGGTTTTAACAATATTTGTGTGAGTTACTATCCTGTACCCTTTCTTATTCCTCTGTCAAGGTTCATTTATTAGCCATTTCAGCATGTCTGCCCATGGTCTCCCCTCTTTTAATGCAGTCTCATGTCTATATATTTTTGAAAGTTTTTTTTCACAAGAGGCTTCCAAATAAACTGTTGTCTCCTCCTTGAGATCTTAATTTTGTGTTAGAGAAGCCAACACTTGCTCCAGTTGAACTAGCTAACCTGGCTGACTGGAGGTTCAGCAGTTTTAGTGATTGATCTTTCCTCTACAAGAAGGGATTCTGAGTTGCAAGCTTTTATGGTGAGTCAACCTTGTCTTATTTTCCGCAGGGACAGGTTTCTTTGAGAACTTAAGCCTTCTTTTATGTTTAAAGTGGTGTCTGAGTGTACTTTAAGCCAAACTATCCATCTCCCTGAACCTAAAAATGAGAGAGAAAGGTACCAGTATAGCTAAGGCTACTGAGTAGTGATCATTCAAATGTCTACTGTTACTGTAAGTTTATTTACACAACTGTACTTTCCTTGCTGTGAGCATAAAAGCAGAGAGGGATGAAAAATTAGTTTGCCATATTTGTGAATGCCATTAAGACAGAAGCATTGTGTATGTTTAGCACTTTTATCCCTAAAGAAGAGAAGGATAAAACAGCAGTTGGTGTAGACACTTGTGTTACTGAGCTAAAGATTCAAGTCAAGGACCGGGTTTACTTCACTTATCCGTACCTTGATCAAAAAATTAAAACCCACTACACTTTCTGCTGATCAACTCCCTGCCGAGTACCTACAAAAATCAGCTGATGCTATTGCTTACCCCGTCTCAATACTAATCAATCGAACCATAGTAGAAGCTAAAATTCCCACCATCTGGAAAATATCCTATGTAATCCCACTTCACAAAGGAGGCAGCTCTACTGAATTCTCCAATTATAGGCCAATAGCTATACTCTCTCCACTTGCAAAGATTATGGAAAAATGTATTCATAGACGACTCATGCACCACCTAATCCAAAATCGCCTTATGGCAGACACTCAGCATGGCTTCCGTCCTCATCACAGCACTACTTCAGCCCTCCTCACCTTTACTAACACCATAAACCATAATCGCAACAATAATTATATATCCTCAGCCCTCTTTTTGGATCTTTCCAAGGCATTCGATATTCACCAACTTTTAATCCACACCCTGCAAACATTCTGTCTAGATACTGGAGCCCTCCAATGGTTTCAATCCTACCTGAATGGTCGACAGCAGGCTGTCCTCTGGCAGAACAAACTCTCTAACCTTCTACCTAACACCCTCGGAGTACCACAAGGCTCTATACTAGGGACCTTGCTGTTCTCCATCTTCATTAACGACCTTTATACTGTCATCCCAAAAGTCAGCTATACCCAATATGCTGATGACTTTACTCTGATTTGCTCAGCCACATCTCCAGTAGAGTTATGGTCACCTACCCAGACCACCTTTAATACAATAGAAAACTGGCTTTCTGAACATCGTCTGATCCTAAATCCCAAAAAAACTAATGCTGTTATTTTCACCAACACATAGGTCTACCGCTTTCACCTTTACCATAAAATCAAATGATGGCACAATAATCTCCCCTGACCCATCTACAAAACTATTAGGTGTCATCATAGTCAGTAATCTAAAATTTGACCTACATGTTAACCAAACTATCAAAACCATCAATAAAAAAACTAGGGTCACTTTACAGAATAAAAGCCTTCCTAACCCCTCCAGCTAAAATTGCCATAGCTCGCTCTCACCTTCTTTCAACCCTTCTGTATGCATCCCCTCTACTCTCAAATTTGAACAAGACTGTCCTTAACAAACTCTCAATTTGCTACAACCACATTACCATTTTTGCCACTGGGCTGCCTTTTAGGACACATCATTGCATCAATCTAAATCATCTTGGTTGGCTTGAACTACCCAGCCCAATCCAGTATAACCAACTGATTATGGCCTATAAAATCCTCTACAATCCGGTCAATACTCCTGCACTTAAAAATATTATCACCCCCTATAACAATCCTAGACCGCTTCGATCCTGTAACAAACTACTAATTCAGACTAGCAAAATGTATAACACAGCCGGTGATTCTCTGTTTGCAAACTCTGTAAGTAGATCCTGGAACTCTCTTCCAGCTGATATTACCTTACTTTCCACCTTAGGTCAATTTAAAACTAGACTCAAACAACATTTGTCACTTAACTGGCTATGTCAATGTATCAAGCCTGGCTAGCTCTCTCTAGAATGTATAAAAATCTGTTAACCGGTTTACTGTGTAATTTAATTTAATCCTGACTTGTGCTCAGGATTAACTGTAACCTGTGGAACTTGTTTAACTTGCTTACTTATGTAATCTCTGTAAATAGTCTGTTTGTAATATGTAATGCTGGTATTATGTAATGCTGTATCTGCTTACCCTTGGAGCTTTTCTCCCCGGGCCTCCGCTGAAAATGGTCATGCATCCAGTCGGACTTTCCCGGTCAACAAATGTAAAATAAAATAAATAATGAGATGTATAATTCATTAATAAGAAGCAGAGTAATCTGTAGTGTAAGAAAGTTTAAACTACTGGAGATATATAAAAAGCAGGTGAAACTGCAAGTATACAACTGAAATAAATTAAATGAAGAATTGAAAATATACAGGATAAAATGTGAGGCAGCAAAAAGGTGAATATATGAAAAAAAAAACTGAGAATTCATTACAGGAGTAATGGTGGTGAAAAAGACAGCCATGAGGTGTCAAGCTCAACTTTTATATACTAGGTATTGCTGATCATGTGAAAGCAATAATTGCTCCTGCTTTTAGCCAGCTTTGCAGAAACTATGGAAGAAAGAATATTTTTTTAGAATTGTCTAAAAAGAAAGTTGTGTTCAAAATTTACTGATTGATCAGAAACATGAAAGTTAGCTGTTTGTTGGTATTTTTTCTCTGTGGTTTTCCTGCTGTGCCTGATAACTGCGAGGATTCCCTCTATCATTCTTGTCCATTTGTTCCCCCATCCTGGGTATTCATCAGTGAGGGTGAGAACTACCAAGTAGAGGTCATCAGAGGTGGTGAGCGTAGTTGTATGTTTGAAGATGGCTTTGAACTTTTGGTCCTGCTGACATATTCAATGCACCTATAAATCTATTGCCTTGAGCAGTACTGACATGCAATTATAAAAATCAAAGCACTGAAAGAAGATAATTAATGATGTGATGTTGTCGGTCTCTCCTTTATTCTCACTTGTGGGTCAGATCCATCTCGGCCTTTTTCAATAATTCGAGGCTTTCAGCAAAGCTCATGGGCAGTCTGTCTTACGCATAATGCAGTTCCATACATCCCTCAGATCTCATTTGCCGCTCAGTGAAAGACATGGTCCAGATTCCTTACCTTATCTACCAGGAGTTTGTCAGATGATGATGTGAATAGGGTAGTGCAGAGGCTTCTGAAGATACCGGTTTTGGCCAAGTTATTACCGGATCCAAGCCCACAGGCATCAGGTCCGACAAATTCCTCCCCATCTTCACCTACTCCTCCTCTGATCTGTCCCATGGTTTTGGAGCTGGAAGATCCAGGTGTCCAGCTAATGTCCGTCTCAGATCCTGGACCCGTGGGTTCCTTGGATCCAACGTCTGCCCTGAGTGCTTCTGCTCTGTCGGTGCGGGAGAGCTGTAGGAGCAGACACTCCCCAGTTGAACCCGGAGAGCAGGTTCAGATCTCACCAGATCCAACCCTGCTTCTTGGAGCTTTGGAATGGGTGAGTTTGGATCCTACCTCTGCCTCTGAGCATCTGCCCTCTGCACCTGAGATACTCTCAGCTCCAACTCCCCTTTTGTCAGATCCGGAGTTTTCTTTGGATGGGGGGGGGTTTCTTTGAGGTTATGAGGAGGGTAATGACTACATCCCAGACTCGCACAGTCTCTCCAGGATCTTCCCTCCATTTTTAAGCCGGTGTCTTCGCCTGCTTAAGTACCCTGACCTCGGAGACCCCAGGTCTCAGGACAACCAGCAAGGAACCCCCCCTTCTTTTCTGAAACATCCCCAGATTTACCCCACTGAGGAATTCTCTCTGAAGAGGACTTGCAAGAAGAAGCATCTGGACTCCCCAGAAGAGTCGGTCACATCTGATATCGACCTCGATGATGCAGAAAGGGTCCCCACGGTCACCTCCTGAAGATGTCCCCTTTGGAGACGTTCTGGAAATATTAAAACAGAGAGGTGACTGACATCCCAATCTAAACAACCTCAAACTGACAGCTTGGCTGCCCCAGTTCCCCTGATAGCCAGGGTTCCTTCCCTTTCCTGTAAGACTTTTAATTTCATTACACAAATCATCTACACATAAACTGTACAAGGGAAAAATGGAAGAAGTTTGTTTTATGGGGTAATTCTAATCAAATTGATCCTTTTACTGCTCCCATTCATTTTATATTGGACGTTTTGGTGAAACCTTTTTTAATGAAGGTGCTGCCGCAGCTACTGTTAGAGTTCAATTGGCAGGAATTTCAAACTTTCATATAGGAGAAAATGGATACAGAATCATGTCAAAACGGGCTTTGTAAAGCCTTCTTGAAAGGAACTACACTTTTAAGGCCTCTGTACAAAAGTCTGTATCCACCTTGGGATCTAAATTTTGTGTTGTCACATATCATCTGTCCTCTATTTGAACTTTCTGTTAGCTCTGACTTAAAGTATCTTTCTTGGAAGACTCGTTACACCTATTGGACATTCATAGACAGTTGCATTTTTGCCTACATAGAATCACAGAATTCAGAAAATCAGATCAGCTGTTTGTGTCCTATACTAGCACTAAGAAAGGCCCATCAGTGTCTAAGGTTACCCTATCCAAATGGCTTTCTGAACGCATTTCCTTTATTTACCATTCTAAGAACAAAATTCTCCCTGCATCTGTTAAAGCTCATTAACGCTACTTCCTCAGATTTCTAAGCTAGGCTGTTTTTGAACAATATGGGCAAGCCCTCATACCTTTATTGCACATTACAACGTATTTTTGTTCTCCAGGAGTAGATCATCCTTTAGTTCTATGGTCCACCCAAGAATCCGGTAGCTTGGGATGCTGTCCCAAAAGTGAAAATAAAGGCAAGATTGACATCATCACATAAATAATTTATATATGTGTATTGTCCATCTCCACCTTTATTCTCACAACCCAACCACCTACCTCCTGCCTGTGCTTCTAGGAGACTGGATAGTAGTAATTGGATATGTTTGGCCTTTATAGCCTCAGAAAAGTACAGTTGTGTACACTTACCATAAATGTAGATGTTCGAGTGTATTCATTGTTGCAGTCATCACTTTTGGGTTATCTGCTTACAGTAGCCCTCAGTCGGCCTGATTAACAAAGTCTTGGGTCCTGCGTCGGTTGCTGTCCCTTCTTCCATGACGTCAGGTCGTCAGGGGTATAAAACATGCAGCCGACGCCATTATATCAGTTTTTCTTGCCCCAGATGTCGGGTGACCCCATAATGGGAAGCAATTAAATCTATAAATATACAAGGTTATACCTCCAACAAAAAGCAAATACACCCAAAAAGCTTTTGAAGATAGCAAAGGAAAGTAGAGGTATATCCAAAATAAGAAGGGGGCTGGGAGGGAGGGTAACCAGGACTGCAACAGTGAATGCACTCGAACATCTACATTTATGGTAAGTGTACACAACTGTACTGTGTTCTTCATGTTTCACTGTTGTAGTCATCACTTTTGGGTAGATTCCCAAAGCTAAGGATGGGAGGAGGAATTTAAATGGAATTAGGACCAGATAAAAGGCCATGCAAGACTGCAGTGGCAAAGCCAGCTCTGGATTTAGAGAAAATTGGCAAATGGTAATGCTTGATGAAAGTATGTACAGAATTCCAGGTAACAGCTTTGGGAATGTCCCTGGTAGGGATGCCTCTGAAAAAGGCTGTAGAGGTAGATGCAGCCCTGGTAGATTGGGGTCTGATCCCCTGTGTGACAGGTTTACAATGGTGTTTGTAGCAGAAGTGAATGCAATGGCCTATCCATTTGGAAATGGTTTGCTTTGAAATAGCCTTCCCCTCTGCCCCTGCAGCAGATGCCACCAGCAGTTGATTAGATTTCCTTTGAGGTTTAGTTCTATCCATGTAGATTCTCAGTTGTCTGTGCACGTCTAAAGAGTGCATAATCCATTCCCCTTTGTTCTGTGGATTAGGAAAGATGGTTGGCAAATGTATGGACTGGTTAAGGGCCACACTGGATACCACCTTGGGCATGGAGGGATTGGTCCTGAGGGGACACCCTGTCTGCATGAAAAATGATGAAAGGCTCCACTGCCATGAGGGCCTGAAATTCAGATACCCTTCTTGCTGAAGGGATTGCTAAAATGAAAGCTGTTTTCCAAGAAAGGAATTTTAAGTCCACAGTGGCAGCTGGCTTGAAAGGTGGAAGAGTGAGCTTTTCCAATACAAAGTTGAGGTCCCAGGCTGTAGTTGGAGCTCTCTTGGGTGGTCGTCGATTCTTGGTCCCTCTGAGGAACTGCTTAAGCAGTGGATGAGAGAAGAGGGGTGATTCTGTGTTATAATGAGCTGAGATGGCTGAGGTGTGAATTTTGATGGAGGAGAAATACAGGCCCTTGTGAAGCATCTCAGTTAAGTATTGTAAAATCTGAGGTAAATTGAGCACTGCTGTGCTCATCCATTGAGATTGGTTCCAGGCACAGAATCTCTTCCATTTTTCAGCATAAGACTTTCTAGTACTAGGCCTTCTTGCCTCTAAAATGATATCCATCACCGGTTTACTGAGGGGATGGTAAAGGAGAAATTATGTAATTAGCCAGGCTGCTAGATTCAGTGTTTGAAGTTGAGGGTGCAGAATTTGGTTCTCCTGCTGAGACAATAGAGTAGGAGTCTGAGGCAGGTGCCATGGGGCCAACAGTGACACACTGCGCAAGAGGGGGTACCAGTGTTGGCATGGCCAGTCTGGTGCAATCAAAATCATCCTTGGTTTGTCCGGTGTGATCTTTAGTAGTACTTTGGAGAGCAGAGGCAGAGGGGGAAAGGCATAAACTGATAAGTTTTTCCAGCTGAAGGACAGAGCATCCACTTTCCAATCTTGTTTGTGGGGAGTCCTTGTGCAAAATTTGTCCAACTGATAGTTTTGGGGGGAGGCAAACAGGTCTTTATCTGGGCTCCCCCATTTGCTTGTCAATATGTTGAAAATCCTTGGTTCCAGTTTCCACTTGTGTGGGTCCATGAGGTTTTTGCTTAGTTCATCTGCCAGTGTGTTTAGTTTTCCTGGCAGGAATTGAGCTTTTAGATGGACTTGATAGCTCTGGGCTGTGTGTTCCACAATGCCATGGCTAGTCTGCAGAGGGGGTAAGAATATGTACCACATAACAGTGGTGTTGTCTGTCTTTATCATTAATTGTCCTGGAAGAATGTGGTCCTTGAAATGCTGTCAGAGCATTCTGTACAGCTAACATTTCTTTTTGATTAATATGCAGGCGCATTTGACTTGGGTTCCATTTGCCCTGAATGCACTTCCCTGCCAGGTGAGCCCCCCCCCCCCCATGCATAGTCTGATGCATCTGTTAAGGTTTGGGCGGCAGGGGGTAGTGTGAATGGTAGTCCACTGTTCTGGTGGCAGGCGTGTGCCCACCAAAGGAATTCTAGGCGTAGGCAAGGTATGATAGGAATCATTGCTTCTAGATCCTGTGAATGTTGACACCATAGGCTTTTGAGATAGCATTGCAGTTTCCTCCTATGCAGCCTTGCATATGGAATTAGAAGAATGCAGGAGGCCATGAAACCCCAAGGCTTGCAGAATTTGCCTTGCAGATAAATGGGTTTTTGTGGCCACTTGTTTGAAGTAGGTTGTCAAATGCATCTGTTTCTCTGGCGTGAGGAAAGCCACCTGGGAAGTTGTATTCAAGCTTGCTCCCAGGAATATAATTTATTGACAGGGCACCAGGTGTGATTTCTTTTTGTTTATGTTGGACACCAGGTGTGATTTCATTTTGTTTATGGTGTACCCCAGACAAGTCATTACCCTTTGAACAAAGGCCAGATGTTTCAAAAGTATGTCCTGGCCTTCTGCCTGAATTAGACAATCGTCCAGGTATGGGTATATCTTAATATTTCTTTGCCTGCAGAATGCAATGACTGGAGCTAGGCACTTTGTGAATACCATGGGCGCAGTCGATAAGCCAAAGGGCAGTGCAGAGAACTGATAGTGCATGTAGCCTGCTTTGAATCATAGGCATCTTCTGCAAGACTCCCTGATAGGGATGTGCAGGTATGCTTCTTTTAAGTCTAGTGTAGCTAACCATGCATCTTTGCATAGCATAGGAAGCAGCTGTTGAAGAGTCAGTATCTTGAATTTTGGAATCACCAGAAAGGTATTTAGAGTAGAAAGGTGCAGGATAGGATGCCATCTGTTTCCTTTTTTGGGTACCAGGAAAAGTCTCGAATAGAACCCTTGTCCCTTTTCCTCTTCTGGTACCAACTGAATAGTCCCCATGCTTAAGAGAGAGAGAGAGTACTTGTTTCTGGGCCTCTGCCCACTGATTTGGAGGTAGATCTGGCCACCCGTTTGGTGTTGGTAAGGTATGGAAGTGAAATCTGTATCCTTGGGACACTATATTTAAAACCCATTTGTCTTGCGTAATGAGTTGCCAGTTTTTGGCCTGCAGACCAATCTTTCCGCCTAAAGGAGCATTCAGTTGGGAAGTGCTTGGAAGTTTTAGAAGCGAGTCTTACTACTCCCTGATTTCGGAGTGGAAACCCCCCACTGCTTAGTCTTGTGTGCCCCTTGGGACTGAAAGCTGGGGTTTCTGCTATGTCTGGGTTTGGCTTAAGAAGACCTGGAAGGGGCTAGAAAGGACCAATTCTTAGAGGGCCAGTGCCTGCTGAATCTAGGAGGCTGAACTTGTAAGACATCTTTAACCGTTTGCATAGATTAAGCTTTATCTTCCATCCTTTTAAGAACTTCCTCAGCCTTGTTGCCAAACAGGCGATCCTGGTTTAAGGGAGCATCCAAAAATTTAACTTTAACATGATCAGGTAAAGATTACTCCTTGAGCCAAGCATGCCTTCTGAGCACAGACCCAGTAACAGCAGCCCTGCAAGAAGCCTCTAAAGAAGCAAATCCACATTGCAAAGTATGTTTCCCATCCTGTTCTACTGAATGCATTAAGTCCTGTTATTCTTTATTTTCTGCACAGTCAGGAATCAACATCATTTTCTGTTTAAGCAATCCAGTAACATGTTGATACTTTAACACATGAAACTGGCAGTTTAAAGCCCTAATGGCCAAGGTTGCAGAGGTGTAAACCTTCTTACCCCATCTATCCAGCACCCTGGAATCCCTATCAGAAGGGGTAGGATTTTTAGCAGTAGAAGCCTTAATGCCCTTGGGTCCCTGTGAAATAGTCTCTGGATTTTTAAAAAGGAACTTGTGAGAATCAGGAACCCTGTAATATCTGTCAGGATGTCCTTCAAGGATGCATCTGCAGTCATAACATATGGGTTGTCCTGCCCTCAGGCAGCCCTTCGGTCGGCCGGATTCCAAAGTCTGGGTCTGGCCTCGGCTGATGTCGCATTTTCCCCGACGTCAGAGCATCTGGGGTATAAAAGCATCAGCCGACGCCATCTTCCTCAGTCTTTCTTGCCGTGTGGTGCCCAAAGCAGAAGCAGTTCGCAAGTGCCGGTCGGCCAGCTCCTGTGATTCAGCTACCGAAGACTTCGAAAAAGCTAAGTACCCCGTTGGGGACTCTTTCTTGCCTCAGCCGATGTCAGATAAAGTAAATAATTGTTTAACTTGTGGGAAACAAATACCTCATAAGGATTTCCACTCTTACTGCCTCCCTTGCTTAGGCCCAGACCACGACGTCTCGGCCTGCTCAGCCTGTGCTTCCTTCAACCGACGAACTCTTAGGCGTCGGTCGGAGTTTGCAGAGGAATTTTTTGGGGCTAATTTTGCGTACAAGATGCCGTCGGAGACTCCGACTTTGCATGTGGTTAAAAAACGGAAGGACAAGGACCGACCCTCGCTGCACGCAGTTTCAGCTGAAACCACGGTCAGGCCTACCGCGAGTGTCTCTGTTTCGGCTGAAACAGAGTCCTCGGTGCTTCCTATAACCGAATCCACTCAACCAACTACCTCGGCCACGGAGGCCCTGGCTGAGTCGGTTATTGAATTACCTACTGAAACCGGTGTCCAGGACATGTCCGACACCATTCGTTTAGATAAGTCTACTCCTGCACGTGGTGCAGTCAGACCCCCTGCATCCATGTCCATTAAGGCCTTTTCTAGGGCTAAAGCTGCTAAACTTGCTAAAGCTTTGCCTCCCAAGACTACCTCTCAGAGGCCTTCTACTGGCTCTCAGATTCTCAGCCTAGCAGAGGATCTTATCTCTTTAATTAGAGGTTCTCAACCTCACCCAGACAGGGGCTCTTTACCACCACCAGACAAAAGGCATAGGGTTGAGCCCTCTGACCCCCACTCTTCAGATGAGTGTACGGATGGATCTGTGTTGTCAGACCACCAGGAGGAGGCTTATTCGGCCTACGAGGATTCTGATGCCGAACAATCTATTCCTTCGGCCTCCCCTCCTGAAGAATTTTCATTTGGTGAGACTCTGCATTCTATGAGGGAACATTTTCAATGGCAGGCCAGGAATTTTCTGATTCTAGAAAGAGATTAAGGACCTTTTTACATTTACCTCAGCATAGGCCTTTAGCTATACCTCCTGTTTTGAATGTTGTTGATGATGTGTACTCTGATGCTAGTACAGCCCCTGATTCTCTCCCTCCGGCTCCTGCCAAACCTGATAGGTACTACAGGGTCCCGGATTCTCATCTACACCTGTACAAGGCCCACTCTGCAGACCCAGAAACTATTTCCCAGGGCCCAAAAGGGGTTGCAGCTGCCACTGCGAAAAATCCTCTACCTTCTGAAAGGGAGTCTAGAGCTTTAGAGAGATGGGGAAAGAAAGTATATACTTCTGCAACTCTTTCCATGAGGGCATTAAATTGTCAATTTCATATGATTCAGTACCAAGAGTATTTGTTAGATGAATTGCATAAGAAGCTTTCCTCTTCTGAACCCCTAGACCGTAAATCACTTCAGGATCTGGTACATAACTCACAGCAGGTTAGCAATCATTTTTTGCAGTGTGGTTATGATGCACTGGAAGCTTCATGTAGGTCAGCTATGACAGGGGCAGTTATACGTAGGCATGCCTGGTTGAAGGAACAATCTTTACCAGACCATGTTAAAGCTAAGCTCCTGGATGCTCCAATGGAAAAACAAAAATTATTTGGTTCCACGGCTCAGGAGGTCTTAAAGAAGTTTGAAGAAAAGGCAAAATCTGTGCAAACAGTTAAGGACTTTCTGCAAGTACAACCACCGAGATTCAGCAGAAATTGGCCTACTAAGAATTGGTCCTTTCCGGACTCGGACAGATCCCAGAGAGTCAGGAACAGGCGTGCCAGAGGTAGAGGGCAAGCTAGAGGCTCCTACAGAGGCCGTCAGTGGCAGCCTCCCAACCAGAGAGGTAGTGCAGGAACAACAACAACAACAACTGCTACACCAGGACAGACTCAATGACTTTATTTTGACTCCGCCGACCAGGGCTCAGTTAGAAGCACCACTGGGCGGAAAGCTTTCTTTATTCTCAAAAAATTGGCATTACATCACAAGGGACACATGGACACTGCAAATAACAGACAAAGGATACAGGTTCCATTTCCACACTTTGCCAAAAAGAAAAGGAATGCCAGACCTGCCACCAAATCAGAGGGCAGAGGCTTTGAAGCAAATCAACAAATTAATACAAATGAAAGCCATAGAAAAGGTACCTCTTTCAGAACAAGGCCAAGGATTTTACTCCAGATTATTCCTTGTTCCAAGAAAAGAAAATCAATGGAGGCCTATTCTCGACCTGTCCACACTAAGTACTTATCTCACTGTGCCAAAATTCAAGATGCTGACCCTACAGCAGCTTCTTCCCATGCTGGGCAAGGAGTCTTGGCTGGTGACTCTAGATCTCAAGGAGGCATACCTGCATGTCCCTATTCGACAAAGTTGCAGAAGACAACTCAGATTTCTTGCAGGATCAGAGCATTATCAATTCTCAGCATTGCCCTTTGGCTTATCTACTGCGCCCAGAGTATTCACGAATTGCGTGGCATCAGTAATTGCACACTGCAGACTTCAGGGGATTCAAATCTACCCATATCTGGACGACTGCCTTATACAAGCAGACAACAAGGAAAATTTGTTAAAGGACTTGGACTATGCCATCCACCTATTGCAGGCCATGGGATACACAGTCAACATCCAAAAATCAAGACTTGTTCCATCCCAAAGAATAACCTTTTTGGGTGCAGATCTAGACACAACCACCCAAATGGCCTTTCTCACAGAAGAAAAACAAAAACAGCTTCCGGATTACTTCAAGAATCTGACAAGACAAACTCAGCTGACTGCAAGGAAAATCCTGCAGGCCCTGGGTTACATGGCATCCTGCATAATTCTGATTCCACAAGCCAGGCTGCATATGAGAAAATTGCAATGGTACTTAAGGAGTGTATGGACTCAGCACAGTCACAGTTTAGAAACTTTGATCCCACTCATCCCTTGCCTTCAAAAGGAATTCCTGTGGTGGGCTCAAGCCTGCCAGTCCAACAGAGAGTTGCCTTTCAACAAACCAAAAGCAAACCAAACCATCACCACGGACGCTTCAGACTGAGGCTGGGGAGCACACATGGAGGACAAATGTATCCAAGGGTTATGGCCTCAAGGACAGCTGCACATGCACATAAACCAAAAGGAAATGCTGGCAGTGATGCACGCATTCGAGGCCTTCAAACCTTTCCTTCATCAAGGCCACTTGCTAATAAGGACAGACAACACCACAGTTATGTGGTACATAAGCAAGGAGGCACGCATTCCTACCCTCTATGCAGACTGGCCATGAATCTATGGGAACTTTGCTTGAAACTCAATATACAACTACAGTCCCAGTTCATGCCAGGGAAAGACAATACACTGGCAGACAGCTTAAGCAGAACTACCATGGATGCACACGAATGGATGCTGCACCCAGACATCTTTTTACTCATAACACAATCATGGGGAAGGCCGGAGATAGATCTGTTCGCCTCACCCCACAATCATCAACTGAAGACATTCTGCTCAAGGACATACCACCCACAAGCATGGAAGGTGGACTCTCTCTTTCAGCTGGAAAGCTCTAAAAGTCTATGCTTTCCCACCACTCCCATTAATGTCCAAGGTTTTACTGAAGATCAGGGCAGAACAGCCAAGAGTGATTCTGATAGCTCCAGACTGGCCAAGGCAGCACTGATACCCACTGTTGAAGAGCATGTCACAGACAAAACCGTGGCCTCTCCCCCTATGGCCACTTCTTCTGACGCAGAACAATTTCAAGATCCTGCATCCCAACTTGAAAACCCTACAGCTAACTGCCTGGAGAATACCATGACCCCTCCTCAGAATAGCTTATCACAGAGAGTAAAGGACATTATTATGGAAGCTCGCCGGCCTTCCACAAGGAAGGCATACTCAGCAAAATGGAAAAGATTTCTCATTTGGAACACAACAAAAGGCTTAGATGTGACAGTGGTGAGCATGGCACATATACTGGAATACTTAGCAGAATTGTTCCACAATGGCCTGTCTTATTCTTCCATTAAGATACATGCCTCAGCAATTTCAGCAGAATACAATGTTGATCATCCACCTATCTTCTCGCATCCTCTCTTAAGGCAATTTCTGAGAGGAATCAAAAACATCAATCCTCCAAGGAAACCACCTTTACCTACTTGGGACCTCAACTTTGTGCTGGAGAAACTAACACTTCCTCCCTTTGAACCAGCAGCATCGGCGGATCTACAGTTTCTGTCTTGGAAAACTGCATTCCTTCTGGCCATAACTTCAGCAAGAAGAGTATCTGAGCTACAAGCTTTAATGGCAGTGCAGCCATTTCTTATTTTCCATCAAGACAGAGTTTCATTGAGAACCAATCCTACTTTTATGGCAAAGGTGGTATCCAGGGTATCCTTGAACCAAGCAATTCACTTGCCTACATTCTTCCCAAATCCACAAAATAAAGGGGAGAAACTTCTACACACTCTGGATGTACACAGACAATTACGCTACTATTTGGACAGAACTAAAAGTTACAGAAAGACTGACCAACTGTTTGTAGCATATGCTGCTGGGTCACAAGGAAAAGCAATTTCCAAACAGA
The DNA here is from genome assembly GCF_019279795.1 of Protopterus annectens. Lineage (NCBI taxonomy): Eukaryota > Metazoa > Chordata > Ceratodontiformes > Protopteridae > Protopterus > Protopterus annectens. The sequence continues at coordinate 1,587,235,003 of NC_056733.1, forward strand.
CAATTTCAAAATGGATAGGAAATTGCATTTGTTTTTGTTAGTCCTTTCATGGAAAGACGGTTCCTGCAAACATTAGGCCTCGTTCCACGAGAGCCACAGCCACCACTACAGCCTTCCTAAGAGGGGTGGCTACCAAGGACATTTTAGAAGCTGCTACATTGAGCTCCGTGCATACATTTGCCAAGCATTACAATTTACCTTTATACTCCAGATCCAGAGCAGGTTTTGCTACAGCAGTCCTGCAGGGTATCTTAACTACACCATCCTTTTCTTAGTGCCTCCACCCCCAGTTTGGTTATGGTATTCTACCCATATGTTATGACTGCAGATGCATCCTTGAAGGACATAGTACAGTTTTGTACCTACCATAAATGTAGATGTCTGATAGGTATGCATCTGCAGTCAGGTTTACCCTCCCTCCTTCCCCTCTGTGGTATTCCTAGGGGGCTTACCCCTCTATTAGCTAGCTGGGGGATCTATTATGGTGTATTTGTTTGTATATATATGTATATATTTCTGAAAATGTTTGGAATTTATTGCATTTCTCCAAATTTAGCCTTCCTAGAGGGCACCTGGCATCTGGGGCAAGAAACACTGAGGAAGATGGCGTCGGCTGATGCTTTTATACCCCAGACGCTCTGATGTCGGGAAAAGTGCGACATCAGCCGAGGCCAGACCCAGACTTTGGAATCCGGCCGACCGAAGGGCTGCCTGAGGCAGGACAACCCATATGTTATGACTGCAGATGCATACCTATCGGACATCTACATTTATGGTAGGTACAAAACTGTACTTTTTCTGGGAGCAGGAGGCAAAGAATCAGGGGCCAAATTAGATTCCAAGAAAACATCATCAACAATGTCTAGTACAGGAGGAATAGCTAAAGGCCTAAGCTGAGGCAGGAGTAAGAAATCCCTAAGCCTCTTTTTTTTTAATCAGAAAAATCCTGGCTTTCCCAGCGGAAATGCTCCCTTAGAAGTATGCAAGGTTTCACCAAAAGAAAAAAATCCTCTTGAGGGAAAGCAGAGGGAATAGAGTCCTCTGCATCAGAATTCTCATAATTAGATAAAGGCAAATCCAGATCATCAGAAAAATCAGAATCCTGGTCAGAGGAATCATAAACAACTTCACTCCTAGGTCTCTTAGAAGGGGGAGGCTTGCTTCCCCTGGTTAGAGTTATAAGATCTTCAGCCGTTGTTATCATTTGTTTTTTAGGCATAGAGGCCTGAGCATGCGGCCTGGGCGGTGGTTTTTTTTTTTTTTTTGGTATGGTTCTAGATTTAGGCCTAAAAGAAGGATGTGGCATTGGTTTACTATGCATGTCCGTAGGCCTGAAATACACCTTCAGAAGGCAGTTCCTGCACAGTGGCTCTGGACCCATCCAAGGTAGAGACATCTGCAGGTTCCATAGTTGAAGCATCTCGTGGCATACTGGACTCCGAATGGGTCTCCGTAGAGGCCTGCGAATCAGAGGTAGCGTGTATCAGGGGCTGCGAAAGCACCTCAGAGTACTGGCGAACTGGCGACTGGCTTGGGGAAGCGTCGTCAGCAGTTTTGGACCTCAGTGGCTTGTCTCTGTCTTTATCCTTGCACTTTCAGAATACCGCTAGTCGGATGGCTAACCAACGACATTTCTGGATAATTAAACTGAGAACCGAAATATTTAGAGATGAAAATATACCGATGACTGATAGTGCGTTGATTAAATAAAGCACAAAACTGACAGTAAGGTACGTCGTGGTCAGGGCCTAGGCAAGGAATACAGTACAAATGAAAATCTTTGAGGTATTTGCTTTCCACAAGTAATGCAATTATTAACTTTTACTGAAATCTGTAAGGAGCAAGAAAAAGTTTCCCCAACGGGGTACTTAGCTTTAGTTGAAGACTTCGGTTCTGAAACTCGAAAATGAAAATTTCAGGAGTCTGCCAACCGGCACTTGCTATCTGCTTCGAGCACCGCACGGCAAAAAAGACTGATGTAATAGTGTTGGCTGCATGTTTTATACCCCTGGCGACCTGACGTCATGAAAGAAGGAACAGCAACTAATGCAGGACCCAAGACTTTGTTAATCAGGCCGACTGAGGGCTACTGCAAGCAGATAACCTAAAAGTGATGACTGCAACAGTGAAACATGAAGAACATCCATTTGTTCCTTTTACCGCTATACTGTGGATATAAAAAGTCTACACACCCCTGTTAAAATGCCAGGTTTTTGTGATATAAAAAATGAAACCACAATAAATCATTTCAAAACTTTTTCCAACTTTAACGTGACCTATAACCTGTACAATTCATTTGAAAAACAAATCCGTTGGGGGAAAAAATATAAAAAATAAAAACGTACAATATCCTGGTTGCATAAGTGTGCACACCCTTAAACTAATACTTTGTTGAAACACCTTTTGAGTTAATTACAGCATTCAGTCTTCTTGCATACACACCTGCCATCAATTAAAAAGACTCTGATTAACCCAAATTAAGATCTGCTGCCCTAGTAGGATTTTTCTGATATTTACTCAGTTGCCTGCTACAGCAAAAGTCATGGTTCGCAGAGAGCTTACAAAGCATCAAAGGGATCTCATTGTTGAAAGGTGTCAGTCAGGAGAAGGGTGCAAAAACTTTTCCACAGCATTGAATATACCATGGAACACACAGTGAAGACAGTCATCAAAAAGTGGAGAAAATATGGGACAACAGTGACATTGCAAAGAACTGGAGTCCCTCCAAAATTGATGAAAAGACAAGACAAAAGCTTGTCAGGGAGGCTGCCAAGAGACCTACAGCAACACTGAAAGAGCTGCAGGAATTTCTGGCAAGTACTGGTTGTGTACTACATGTGACAACAATCTCCCATATTCTCCATATGTCTGGACTATGGGGCAAGGTTGCAAGACAGTAGACTTTTCTTACACAGAAAAGCATCCAGGCCCAGCTAAAATTTGCAAAACAATACGTCATATCTCCCAAAAGCATGTGGGAAAATGTGTTATGGTCTGGTGAGACCAAGGTTGAACTTTCTGGCAATAATTCCAAAAGGTACGTTTGGTGCAGAAACAACACTTTGCATCACCAAAAGAACACCATCCCCATGGTGAAGCATGGTGGTGGCAGTATCATGCTTTTCTTCAGCTGGAACTGGGGCTTTAGTCAAGGTGGAGGGAATTATGAATAGTTCCAAATATCAGTCACTTTTTGCCCAAAACCTTCAGGTGTCTGCTAGAAAGCTGATGATTGAGGACTGTCCCCTTTCAACATGACAGTGACCCCAAGCATACATCCAAATCAACAAAAGAATGGCTTCACCAGGCGAAAATTAAGTTTTGGAATGGCCCAGCTAGAGCCCAGACCAAAATCCAATAGAAAAATCTGTAGGGTGACCTGAAGAGGACTGTGCACAAGTGATGCCCTCGCAGTCTGACCAGTTTGGAGCACTTTTGCAAGGAAGAGTGGGCAAATATTGCCAAGTCGAGATGTGCCATGCTGATAGACTCCTACCCAGGAAAACTGAATGCTGTAATTAAATCAAAAGGTGCTTCAACAAAGTATTAGTTTAAGGGTGTGCCCACCCAACAAAGTATTAGTATAAGGGTGTGCACACTAATGCAACCACCGTATTGTATGTTTTTTTTTTTTTTATATATTTTTTCCCCTAACAGATTTGTTTTTCTATTGAATTGTACAGGTTGCAGGTCACATTAAAGGTGGAAAAAGTTTTGAAATTATTTATTTTGGTCTCATTTTTTACATCACAAAAACCTGGCATTTTAACAGAGGTGTGTAAACTTTTTATAATCCACTATACGTAGTTTTACCGTTAGTTCCACTAATTTTTAAGATTTGAGGGATGCAGAGAACACATTATGGGTAAGGAAGAATGCCCACGAGCTTTACTGAAGGCCTTGAGCTTTTGAAAAAGGCAGAGATGGATCTGATGGATTGGATCCAAACCATAAGTGAGAATAAAGGCGGAGATGGACAACACATATGGAACGTTGGTAAGTACATAATTTATTTTTTTTAGCTTTGATTGTGAGAAGTGTAATGATGGAAAGATCTAGTATAAAAGTAGAGTGAATATGATGATCTTCACAGGTCGTTGTTGCAGTTGTAACTTACTGGAATCTCTGCAATGCTGAGTCTCTGACATCAGGCTTGACTATTGGAACTAAAAGCCCTTCCCTCATAGGCTAGGCTAAAGTAAAATTACCTTGGACATCTGTACACATCTGGTCTATTGGTGGCATCTGTCTGCACCTTCTTTGGTTCCTTCTTGCCACATATAACACTTTCCTGATGTGAGCTATTAACCATGTGGTGTTTGTCAGGGCCAGTAGCTTAAGAGTGAGAGACTCCTTTCAGGGTACATTTTTTTCCCATATTCTTGTATTTGTTTGTGACTCATTCCTGTGTTTAGCTGATGTCTCGCATGGTCTTCCAGACTTGGAGGTGTGGGACTATGTCTCTTCACTCTTTAATTTCTCCAAATCTTTTGGGTTTCTAATACCGTGATGGGAATGAACGCCATTCCTAAGTCAAAGGACAGTTAAAGTTCATGAAATTAGTATTGTTTGTCAGATGCAACCAGCGCCATTTTCTTCAGTCTTTCTTGTCTCGTGGTGCCTGAAGCAAAAGCAGTTCACAAGTGCCGGTCGGCCAACTCCTGAGATTTTCGAAATAGAGTTTCAGAACCGAAGTCTTCAATAAAGCTAAGTACCTCGTTGGGGAAACTTTTTCTTGCTCCAGAACCGATGTCAGTAAAAGTTAACAATTGTATTTCTTGTGGGAAGCAAATACCTCATAAGGATTTTCACTCTTACTGTATTCCTTGCCTAGGCCCTGACACAACATTACTAGTTGTCGGTTTTGTGCTAGATTCAACAAATGCACTATTAAACGTCGATTTGATTTTGCCTTACATTACTTTGGCCAAAAGTTTAACTATATAATACCGTCGGAACAACCGATGACCGGAATTCATAAAAAGTGCAAAGACAAGGAAAAGGACAGGCATCCGAGGTCCAAAACCGATGACGAAGCCTCTTCTAGGCCAGTCGCTGGTTCTCAGTGAGGCGCTTTCGCAGCCCCTGACACCCGCTACCTCAGAGCCACAGGCTGTATCCGACTCTCAGGTGGAGACAACTAGGCCTCTGGATACTCAAGGTATTGGGCCTACGGAAACTATTCCGTCAGATGGGTCCGGAGCCGCTGAGCAGGCATCGGCTTCTGATGGTGTTTTCAGACCTTCACAGCTTACTATTATGTCCTCTGCAACAGCCAAGGTACAGTCAAAGACACCAGTAAAGACAAGGAAACAAGTACAGCACTCTCCTGGACAGACATCTGTGCCAAAGAAACAGATGCTTAAAATGGCCGAAGACTTAATTACTTTGATCAGGGGATCCCATCCCCTTCCTGAAAAAAGGCCTAGGCAAGACACTGATTATGATTCCTCTGACCATGTTTCTATTTCCTCTGATTCCTCTTCAGATCAGGGTTATTCTCTCCCTCCCTATGAGGACTCTGATGCTGAAGAATCTATACCTTCAGCTTCTCCACCTGAGGATTATTCTTTTGGGGAAACTCTGCACATCATGAGGGAACATTTCCACTGGGAGAGCCAGGATTATTCTGAATCCATGAAAAGGCTCAGAGATTTTCCTTTACTGCCTCAGCACAGGCCCCTAGCTATCCCCCCTGTGCTTGATATTATTGATGATGTTTTCTCTGAATCCAGTCTGTCTCCTGATTCTTTACCCCCCTGCACCAGTCAAGCCAGACCGATATTACTGGGTCACTGACTCTCATAAATTTCTTTATAAAAACCCTGCTGCTGACCCAGAAACAATTTCTCAGGGTCCCAAAGGGGTTAAGGCTTCTCCTGCAAAAAACCCTGTCCCCTTTGATAGGGATTCCAGAGCACTGGATAGGTAGGGGAAAAAAGTCTACACTTCTGCTACTTTAGCTTGTAAGGGCTTTAAATTGCCAGTTTTACATGCTTAAATACCAACAGTACCTTATGTCTTTGTTAAAACAGAAAATGCTTACAAACTCAGAAAATCCTGACAATAAGGAAATGCATGAATTATTGCATGCAGCTGAACAAGTGGGAAAACATACTTTACAATGTGGTTTTGATTCATTAGAGGCTTCTTGCAGAGCCGCAGTTACAGGCTGTCATTCGAAGGCATGCTTGGTTGAAAGAACAAAGTTTACCTGAACATGTTAAAGTAAAATTATTGGATGCTCCACTACAGCATGATACTTTGTTTGGTGTTAAGGCAGAAGAGGTGTTAAAGAAAATGGAGGATAAAGCAAAATCTATGCAAACAGTAAAGGATTTCTTACAGGTTCAACCCACCTAGGTTTAGTAGAAACTGGCCTTCAAAAAATTGGTCCTTTCAGGTCTCAGACAGGCCACAAAGAGGCAGATACAGACACCCAAGAGGCAGATCTCAGCCCCAAGGATCCTACAGACCTAAACAATGGGGTGCTTCTACCCCCAAAGGAGGAGAAGATAAATCACAACCTTACAGGAAACAGTCCCAATGACTTCCCTCTACAAAGGCCAAGCACTTACCTTTTGGCAGCACCCCAAGGAGGAAAGCTAGCACTTTTCGCACAAAATTGGCACATAATTACCCAGGACAAATGGGTACCGAATATAATTACTCAAGGTTACAAGTTCCACTTTCACACCCTTCCAAAATCAAAAGGTATGCCGAACCTGCCACAAAACCAATGGGCAGAGGCAAAAAAGGAAATTGCTGCTCTCATGGACATGGGAGCTGTTCAAAGAGTACCACAGCAAGAACAGGGGCAAGGATTTTACTCAAGACTTTTCCTGGTACCCAGAAAGGACAAAGCCTGGAGACCAATACTGGACTTGTCAATCCTAAATACTTTCCTGGTTGTTCCAAAATTCAAAATGTTAACACTTCAGCAACTTCTACCCATGCTGGGCAAAAAGGCTTGGCTAGTTAATTTGGACCTCAAGGAGGCATACCTGCATGTACCAGTCAGACAGTCTTGCAAAAGATACCTCAGATTCATAGCTGGCTCAGTGCATTACCAATTCTCTGCACTGCCCTTTGGCTTATCTACTGCACCCAGGGTCTTCACAAAATGCCTGGCACCAGTAATTGCATTTTGCATGCAAAGAGGAATTCAAATATATCCCTACTTGGACGACTGCCTTATTCAAGCAGAGAGCAAGGGCATTCTACTAAGACATCTGGCATTTGTAAAAACATTACTAATTTGCCTAGGGTACACTGTTAACGAAAAGAAATCAAAACTAGTGCCCTCTCAAGAGATAATATTCCTGGGTGCAAGCTTAAATACAACTGCCCAGATGGCTTATCTCACGCCAGACAAACAAAGGCAACTGACTCATTACTTTCAAATGATAGCAACAAAGACCCAGCTCCCTGCAAGAAAAATTCTGCAGGACCTGGGTTTCATGGCACCCTGCATTCTACTAATTCCATATGCAAGACTGCATATGAGGAAACTACAATGGTATCTAAAAAGTGTTTGGACTCAACATTGCCACAGCTTGGAAACAGTCATAACTATAATTCCCTGTCTACAACAGGAGTTTATATGGTGGTCCCGGGCCTGTCATCTCAACAAGGGACAGCCCTTCACCTTGCCCACAGCCAGGCAGACAATAACAACGGATGCCTGGGGGCGCACATGGAAGGAAAATGTATTCAGGGCACGTGGCCCAAGGAACAAATGCATCTTCACATCAATCAAAAAGAGATGCTAGCTGTACAGAATTCCCTGCCAGCCTTCAATGATCTACTGTATCCAGGACAACTATTGCTAAAGATGGACAACACCACAGTTATGTGGTAAATAAACAAGCAAGGGGGCACACATTCATACCTCCTCTGCAGGCAAGGCATGACGTTGTGGAACACGGCACTGACCTATCAAGTACGTCTGCAGTCACAATTCCTGCCAGGAAAGAAAAATACACTGGCAGATGAACTAAGCAGAAATCTCAGGGATCCACATGAATGGAAACTAAATCCACAGGTCTTCAGCATGATAACAAGGAAATGGGAACGCCCAGATAGATATTTTTGCCTCCCCTCACAACTGCCAACTACAGAAATTCTGCACAAGGACTTATCACTCACAAGCATGGAAAGTGGATGCTGTTTCATTCAGCTGGGAAACCCTGACAGTTTATGCCTTCCCTCCACTGCCTCTTCTTCCCAAGGTACTCCTAGAAGTCAGACAAGAGAAGCCAAAAATGATCCTGATTGCCCCAGACTGGCCACGCCAGCACTGGTACCCAATCCTAAAGAGCTTGTCTCAAGGCCCAGCCTGGCCTTTACCTCAAATTCCACATCTCCTGACTCGACAGAACAACCAGATTCTGCACAGTCAACTCAGAACCTTAAATCTGGCTGCATGGCAGATAATATAGTCACTCAAACCACACCTCTCTCTAAAGCTGTTATGGATGTAATTTTAGAAGCCAGGAGGGCCCAGCACTAGGAAATCCTATGCAGAAAAATGGAAGAGATCCTGTGCTTGGAACCAGGCCCAAGGGCTCGAACCACTTGTTCCAAATATACCTCAGATTTTACAATACCTAACTGAGATGCTGGACAAAGGCCATTCCTTTTCATCTATTAAGATCCATGCCTCTGCCATTTCAGCTCATTACAATACGAAACCTCCTATTTTTTCGCATCCACTACTAAGACAGTACCTCAGAGGGGCAAGAAACATAAGACCCCCAAGGAGAGCACCAATACCTACTTGGGACCTCAATTTTGTTTTAGAAAAACTCACACTGCCTCCTTTTGAGCCAGCCAACACAGCTGATATAAAATTCTTATCATGGAAAACTGCTCTGCTCCTAGCAATAACTTCAGCAGGAAGAGTCTCAGAGTTACAGGCACTAATGGCAGTGGAACCTTTCATCATTTTTAATCAAGACAGGGTCTCTCTAAGGACAAACCCAACGTTTATGCCAAAGGTGGTTTCCAGTGTGGCTCTTAACCAAACTATTCATTTGCCAACTTTCTATCCAAATCCCCAGAATAAAGGGGAGAGACTTCTGCACACTTTGGACATACACAGGCAGCTACGATTCTACTTGGACAAAACAAAAGCTTTCAGAAAAACTGAGCAGCTGTTTGTAGCTTATGCTGCAGGATCACAAGGAAAGCCTATCTCAAAGCAGACAATTTCAAAATGGATAGGACACTGCATTCACTTCTGCTGTGCACAACATGGCAAATCAGTGCCTAAGGGCATTAGGCCACATTCAACAAGAGCAGCAGCCACTTCAGCAGCTTTTCTCAGAGTACCACCAAACAAAGACATTTTAGAAGCTGCAACCTGGAGTTCGGTGCACACTTTCACAAAGCACTACCACTTACCTCTCTAAATCCAGAGCAGGCTTTGCCACTGCAGTCCTGCAGGGCCTGGTAGCCTCTCCTAACCCTATTTAGGCCCAGCCTCCCAACCTCAGCTTTGGGATTCAACCCAAGTGTAATGACTGCAACAGTGAAACACGATGAACATAGTATAGTTGTGTACCTACCATAAATGTAGATGTTCAAGTGTATTCACTGTTACAGTCCAGGTTACCCTCCCACCATCCCCTTTTTCATTGCTGGGACTTTTCTGTACTTCTCAACTCTATACAACCTATGTGGTGTATTTGCTTGTAGATGAAGGAATTGTTTGTTTTAGTACATGCATGCTTTTTGGCATACTTTTTTACAGCCTCCCTATTTGGGGGCACCTGACATCTGGGGCAAGAAAAACTGAAGAAAATGGCGTCGGTTGCATCTTTTATACCCCTGGCGCACTGACCTTAGGGAAGAGGCAACATCAACTGACGCCGGACCAAGACTTTGGAAGTCGGGCCGACTGTGGGTAGCCTGCCAGCAGGATAACCCAAGTGTAATGACTGCAACAGTGAATACACTCGAACATCTACATTTATGGTAGGTACACAACTGTACTTTTTCTCTACTTGCAAATACACAACTGTACTTTTTCTCTACTTGCAAATATATTTATGCTTTTTCCACATTTCTTGCCTTCTCATCTGGTCCTTCACCTTATATTCTTTCTTTTGTTTTTTGGCACATTCAGTTGCTGCCGGATTTTTACCTACTTCTGGTTTGATTTCCATTCCTGCTTGATGCCGATATGCTTCTACTAAATTAGACAGAGAAATCATCTTAGATTTATTTTCGTCATGTTTCAAACTGTCATTACATTTAGGTGTTGAGTTCAGCAGATGTGTGGAGTCCTGCGACTGCATATCTGTACATGTAATCAATTTCAAGGAGGCTCATCCCTCCTTCTGAATGGGGAATATATAATCTTGGTATGCACTGATTTTTCTAAATCATTTGGTGAGCATGAAGCATCCTTCTCGTTTTCCTGTCTAATCTGTCCAACACGTTTTGGGGCCAGTCAGTCACTTCAAACTGTAAGTTAGGACAGGAAGAGCAAATTGGTTTATAGCCTGGATTTTGTTCCTAGATGTCAGTGCTGTTTTCAGAATTAATTTAAGTCTTCTAAAGTATTCCTTACTAAGTTTTATTCACATTTGTTCAAGTTGTGTTGTTGATCCTTCATCAATTCCCAAATATTTATACACTCCCTCTTGCTCAAGTTTTTTTATATCACATTCTTGTCCCAAACTGATGTTTTCCTGGTGCTGCAGTTTTCCTGCTTTAAAGATTGCTTTTGCACACTTATCAAGACCAAATGACATTCTTGTATCATCTGAAAAAGTTTTGACAACCTGCAGCTGTGCTTTCAGATCCTCATCTGATGAACTGTACAGTTTTAAATTGTCAACAAAGAAGATGAGAAGTCTTTGGCTCCTAGAAAAACAGGGTGTAAATTGTAGCCATGGCCTAAGCTGTTAAGTAAACAGCTGAATGGGTTAAGGGCAAGGCAGAATAGCAACGGTGATAGAAAGTCACCCTAGAATATCCCCCTTTGAATTTGTATCCCAGGGATAATAATCTGTCCTTTATCATGGCTCAGTTGCAAAGTGGCCTGCCATTGTTTCTTGGTCACTGTAATGTAGTCGATCAGTGTAGAGTGTATCCTATACATTTTTAAGCATTCTTTTATCCATGAATGTGGGATACTTTCAAATGCTTTTTTGTAGTCAATCCATGACATACTTAGATTCTTCCCCTTTTTACAGTTCTCCAGTATGACTTTAACAAAATTGATCCTTTGTTCAGTGTGACTTTCTTGTATTGCCCTTTTGTTCTATTGCCATAATTGTTTTCTTCTAAATGACTATAAGCTCGGTCAGCATCAATTCCCTTGTATAGTTTATATGGCGTCAGAATGCAAGCTATTGGTCTATCATTTTTAAGGTAGCTTGCAGGTTCACTGTTAAGTAGGAGCATTGTTTTGCCTGTTAGGTTGGTGTTTGTTCAGGGTGTGCATACAAATAGTTCTTACTCATGGCTAAATCTTCGTGCAAAGATGTTAATACTTTTAACCAAAAATTAGGTACTGCATCTGGACCTAGGGTTTTCTTAACTTTGTTTCAATTTCTCTGGCTGTTACTTCATCCCATTTCATATCCTCTACCTTTAAACTTCTTATTCTTTTATTAACAACTTCTATCCATTTAGCATCTTTATGTTCCATAGGATCTTCATATATACTTCTCCAAAATGTATCTATTTCCTCTTTTTTTGGTGGTCCTTCAATTCCTTTTACCTTGTTTCCCAGTTCTCTCAAACTTTTTTGGGTTATCAATAAATTGCCTATTTTATACTTTTCCTTTATATTTATCTGTGTATCTTCTAAGTTTTTCTGCCTGTGCTGAAATTTTTAGTTTATTTGCGATGGTGCATGATAGATCCTGGTCTGTTCTAATACTGGGCAATGCTTTTATCACTTCTGTCTTTCAGTTTTTTTGTTGATATATTACCTCTTCTATAGTCTTCTAACAGTGACACTTCTTGTCTTAATTGCTGTATAGTTTTCTCTATTCGATACTTCCATGATGGTATTCAATTCTCCCCTTCCTTTCCCTCGCCTCTCTGTGTTCTTGTGTTGAATTTTATCAGTTATCAATTTAGCAGCACAGTAATATATCCTGTTTATTTCTGTTATATCGCTTGGATCTCTACGGACAGTCCCAATTACTACATTCATTTGTTTTATTGATCTTCTGCAGTAAATTTCTCATTTGTCTTAATGAATCTGTCCATGTTAATTAAGTCAGGCAACTCTTAGCTCATTTTCTTCCAAACCGAAGGCACATCCCTTGTTTCCATTTCCTGTGGGCATTCTGTAGAAAGTTCTATAATATCTTCCTCTGGCACCTTCTCTTCAATTTCATCCTGTGCCATCCATTGCTCTGTCATATGGGAACTCACTGGCCTTTCACTCCTCAACATTGACTGCATCAGAGTTTCCACTTTCTTGTTCCTTTCCTTGTTGTCTAGCTTCAAGTGAATGTTTATACTGGTTTCCTGTGGAAGGCTGCAAAATATCTTGATATGGCACCTGACCAATTGCTTCCTGTTCCACAGGTTTCCCCTTAATTTGGATATCCATTGCTCTTTCCTGTTGTGATGCTTTCTGCATTTGCTTTTCTACACTGAATCCTTCACTTTGCAGGTACTCCATAACCTCAGTTTCTATTTCTTTAACTTCTCCATTACTAATCTCATTTTCTACTTTTCCTCTTTGTCTTCATATTTTTGTATTGTAAAGTTTTCCATGTCCATATTCCTTTGCCTGTATTTCTCTTCAAACATCTTTGATGCTGCTCTTTTTGTATTGGTTAGTTTTGCTTTCTCCTTTGCATAAATATTACACCATATTAAATGTCGTTCTTTCCCATGTCCATATTTCTTCTTCAGATGTCTCCTGATCTTCCTATTTCTCCTTGCTTTGGGGACTCGCTTTGTCATGCTGTGATGTAACATGTGTTAGACCTTCTTCACCAAATCTTTCACTTTGCAGGCACTCCATAGCTTCAACTTTTATTTTATAACTTCGACTTTACTAATCTTCTTTTCTACATTCCATCTTTGTGAAATTTTTTTATTGTGAAATTTTCCATATCCAGATGCCTTTGCCTGTATTTCTCTTTGAATATCTTTGGGACTGCCTTCTTTATATTGATTAATTTGGCTTGCTCCTTTGCATAAATATTGCACCATATTAAATCTCTCCTTCTTTCCCATGTCCATATTTCTTTTTTTTTTTATAATTTTCAAATATCCCTAGGTTTTGTCGTTTATATTTTGCACTTCATCAGATGCTTCTTTTTCCAAATGGATCAAAGTTTCTTGATCTATATACAGTTTTTCACATATCTGTTGTATTAATGAACATAATTTTTCATTTGAAGCTTCTGACAGTTTTTCTTATGGAAGTATTTTGCTTTCCTCTAATTTCTCTCAATAGTTTTGTATATATTGTGCCTGGAAATTCTGGGGGGTTTGCATAATAGTAACAATACATAATTTCTTTCTTATCCTTAATAATCCACTCTATCGTCTTTATGGCTCTTCTTTGGCCTATCAGTTTTTGGGATTTCTCCTCCTGAGAAAGTTACCAGATGTCCTTTTAAGAACAAAATTCCTCAAAAACTTCCATTGCATCATCTGCCTTGGCCCAAAGCATGACACGGCCAGCTTCAGTGTCTGCCAGGTGTTTGTTTCACTTTTAGATCATTTAAAAGAAGCAAGAAGTTCATAAAGCATACAGTGCTAAACAGACTAGTAGCTTTGCTAAAGTGGTGTACCATGTATGCAGCATCATGGCAATATGGATTTACATCCTAAAAAGCAAGAAAGCTCCTCCCATGGGAAAAGCAATGGGAGATCCTGGATCTTTCAAGTGCAGTGGGGAACCATTTAGGTCTGAGATGGTTTCTATCTTTCAGGTCTTTGACACTGTCCCTTGGGGAGAGCATTGCACCTGTGACCCCTAGCACTTCAGTGGGACCAGGCAATGCATGCTTCATCTGATGCCAGCTCCCAGATGTCTGGCTCAGAATGCTGTGTGATTATTAAACAGAGGCAGGGCAGAATTTCCATTGCTGCTAAGAAAGACTGTTCTCCTTGTAACCAGAGTCCAGTCCTGTATCTCTCCACTTGGATTTCCAAATCTTTGGCAGACATAAGTCCACCCAAGACGCCAAGAAGTGTACTCAAGGTGCCCCTTCTACACAGACAGCTGTATTTGTGTGAGTCTGTCTCACATAGACCCATCCAGACTCCCTCCCAGGATTGATCTGAGTTGGCCCAAGATTTCCTCCAGTTTTTTCACTGTCTAGAGTCTCTTCCTCCTAAGAGAAATATTTCCCCATAAGAAACTCCTGATTCAGAAGAGTAAGAGGTGCTGGACTACTGGTTACACCTTTCAACTCCTCTAGGCTTTGACACAGATAGTGAGACATTTTCATTTGAGGACACTTCCTTTGTCATAAAATGACACTTCATTAGGCTTTCTCACTGGCCTGTTACTTTGAGAAACCGATACTGTGACCTTCTGAGTCTAGGGCTCCCAAAACCAGTGGTTACCCCTCCAGTCCAGGAAGCCCTTTTGGCTGTTTGTTCAAAACTTCCTTTCTCAAGAGACCAGACAGATTCAGAAAGAACTCCATTAAAGATTTAAACACAGGGCCCCTGCAAAATGTCTGGAAAGTTTACTGATTCTAGGATGGAATCCCCTTCTAAGTGATACGGGAAAAGAGTTTTTTATACTGGTTTAGAAAAACGGTATATACCTGGCAACTCTGTACTTCAGGATCCTGAGTGTTCAAACCCACATTATGAACTATCAGGAGTATACTGGGGAAGTGTAGGTTGAAACCCCAAAGCCTAGACTGTTCTACATTTGAGAAGGCATGCCATACAGTGTGGCATGGTGTTGCAGATACAGCGTCCAGAGGTGTTGCAATAGGGTCTGGTATTAGAAGACATTCTTATCTGAAGACCCAGTCCCTGCCTGATAACTCAACTCCTTAATGCTTCCTTAAATAAGGAGTTATTTGGGCTCCCATCTTAGTTAGTGTAAAAGACTGGAGAATAAAGGGAAAGCTGTTGAATCTGTCATACATATTTCATCGTCCTTTTCCTAAGTACAGAATTACCAAAACAAGGACCTTTCTACCAAAGGTAGGAAATGGGGAAACAAACAATGTATTGGAATGTTTTCAGCCATTAGCACAGAGTATGTGTGACAATACCAGCCTTATCCCTCTTCTCCATTATCAAGATGTAACAAAGAGGGCAGTTGGCCACTTTTTACCACAGTTGGTCAGGTACAACTTGATTGTTACTTCACTTCACATCCACCCCTCCTCCAAAACAAGAGGACTTCCATAGTTACCAAAAGTTAAAAGGGAATTTGTGCCATAGCAAAGATGTTACTTGGCTCCCTGTTGTAATTCCAAGAGACGTAATTGCACATTTGGGGAAGAAAAAGTCAATTAAACTTAACAAGACTAGCAAACATTGACAATTGCTGTTCTTCTTTAGTTCTTTTTGCAAGGGGCAAGTCCATGCATCCCCTAATTTGGAGGGCTGAACTCTCCACACCCATACCACTTGTATTAGTTTTAAGATCACCATGACAAAAGGAGATACTTCCAGTAAACAACGATCTTGGGCTTAGAATATTTGTATTTCTATTATCGCACATTCAGTCTCACTTTTCTGGGATTTTGTTGCAGGTCTGTGCATTTGAAATTAAGTTGCTGCAAGGAGTGATGGAGCCTGTTTGGTCCATCAAACCTTAAACGATTATATTCCAGGCTGTAAAGGTGAGTCATGGAGACTCATTTTGTACTTATCATGGCTAAAGAGTTTCTTCATCATAATCATCATTATCTGCCCCTTTTTTCACATTTTTTTCTACATGAGGTCATGATTATTAATTCTGATATCTCTCACTGCCTTCTGAAGCTTCTCTTACCACAATTCCTACACCATTTCTATCCTGTCCTCCTCCTGAGTAGTCGAGTCTGGATCCCAAGCCAACTGGCGCTGCTGCACTGCCCTTCCATCTTGTCTCTTGGATACATAGGATATCCAGCCTCCTCCGTATCATCTTATCATCCACTTCCAAGCTGCGTCTTGTCAGTGAACCTACATTAAGTGTAGCAATTCTCGGTTCATGTTTGGCAGGTTGGTTGGTTTTATGTCCAATTTTCATTCTACAGAGCTATCCCAGGTAACCCAGGCTTTGCAACTAGACACCGGCCGGCTAGTAGCTTATTGACCCAGGGCTGCTGGGCTTTATGGCAGGCACACACTGGCCAAGAAGGGCACATATACCCCTCCCACCATTAGCAAAGGTCCCTGGAGTAGGTCAGAGTAGGCCAGGTCCTCAACCCACTTATCACCGGTAACTGCCCATACCCATTTTGGTGACATTAGTCAACATGACAAAATCACCTAGAGCCATATTTTACACCGTCAAGTGTCTCTTCCTGCCATGGCGAGCAGTCTGTGATCCATGCTCTCCTGTCTTGAGGATACTGAGCACCACAGTAGATGCCCAAAGCAGTTGGTCCGTACAACTCTTCCCCCTATAGGGCACCATCTGTGCAGCTGCACACAGTTCCATTCATTGGTGAGTTTGAGATGGAAACACTCAGCATGTTTTTCGGATGTTCAAGAAACCCCACAGAGAAGCAGGGAAAATGTGCAAACGCCAAACGGGCATTGGTTGGGGGTCCGGATCGAACCTTGTGCATGGGAAGTGAAGACCTTAACCATTATGCCAACTGGTCCCGCCAGTTTATTTCCTTTACTCTCTAGCTAAAGAGTTTCTTCATCATTTCAAAATTCAGAATGTTGACTCTACAAGCACCATGGCCCCTTTTGTATTCTCAGGCCCTGTTGATGACACAGAATATCAAGGATGAATTTAAAAGATACATGCAGTACCTTACGTTTGTAGCAGAGGGTGATCACCTTTACCAGTTTATCTCCTTGCCTTTTGATTTAGTTACTGTTCTCAAGAGTTCTTGTAAAATGGTGGACTGCCCAGCCACAATTCACCACAAAGCAGGGTGTCTACATTTAAATGTTGATAGATGACACTTGATTTGGGCACACTCCCAAGAAAAGATGTATAGAGCACTAAAGTACACCCTACTGACTCAGGAGACTCCATTTCTCCCTAATGAACAGAAGTCAAACTTATGGATGGTGATGATTGGAGTGCCGTCTTGTGTACTATGTCAACAATGAATGATTTTCCTTCCCAAGGAAAAAGTAGAGTCCCTTTCAGCCTTTTTTCATAGTTCATAGGTTCATAGGTTCATAGGTTAGTACTAAGCTAACTGCCCTTGCGAGCCATTTTAAGCCTAGCCAATTATCCCTTGTGAGACTCAAACCCTGCACCTTGTGTTTGTAAGGCAAACACCTTAACCATTAGGCCACCCTCCCTTTTTTGGGACATTCATAGGAAGTGAGTGGTGATAACCAGGGAATCAATGTCTTCCTCATGCCAGAATTGGTGGCAGAGTTCTCTCTCAGTCATACTTAACTGAATGTCTGTTCCTAATCTCCAGAAAAGGGAGAAAAATCCTACACTCCTTGGATATAACAGATACTTGAGATATACCTAGTTAAAGACCAAGAATATCAGAACCTCAGATAAACTGTTTATTTCCTTTGCAGCCAGGAAGGATGGCAAACCAGTCTTCAAACAAACAAAAGGTGTCTGGTGCATTATATTAACTTCTGTTACTCTTATAGAAAATAGTTAAAAAGGTGTGTAAGAGTCCACAGCACTGAGTATACTGCAGTCACTGTGGTCTTTCTGTGGGGAGTGCTTAGCTTGTTTTAGGGATGTCCTTCAAGGATGCATCTGCAGTCTTTACAAATGGGTTGTCCTGTCGTCAGGCAGCCCTTCGGTCGGCCGGATTCCAAAGTCTGGGTCTGGCTTCGGCTGGTGTCGCACTTCACCCGACGTCATTGCGGCAGTTATTCGGGTATAAAGGCTTCAGCCGACGCCATTTTCCTCCGTCTTTCTTGCCGCGTGGCGCCCGAAGCAGAAGCTGTTCGCAAGTGCCGGTCGGTCAGATCCAGAGATTACTGCTACCGAATACTACTTCGAAGACTTCTATAAAGCTAAGTACCCCGTTGGGGACTCTTTCTTGCCTCAGCCGATGTCAGAGAAAGTTAATAACTGTTTATCTTGTGGGAAACAAATACCTCATAAAGATTTCCACTCCTATTGCATACATTGTTTAGGCCCAGACCACGACGTAGCAGCTTGCCTAGCCTGTGCTTCTTTTAACCGACGGACGCTTAGACGTCGGTCGGAGTTTGCTGAATAGATTTTCGGCTCCGATTTTGCCTACATTATGCCGTCGGATCCTCCGACTACGCAAATAACCAAAAACGCAAAGAAAAGGACCGACACTCGCGGTCCGCGGTTTCGGCCGAAACCGCGGTTAAGCAAACCACGAGTGTCTCGGTTTCGGCCGAAACCGAGCAAGCGGTTCTTTCTTCAGCCGTTAACATGCCTTCTACCGAGGCCTCTTCTAACCTGGTAGAAACGGCTTCTGAAATCCAACCTTCTGTTGCGGTTTCACAGGATTTATCAGACACCATTCCCCTGGATATTTCAACCCCTGCACGTGGAGCTGCTAGGCCTCCTCCAGCTATGTCTATTAAGGCCTTTGCCAGGGCTAAAGCAGCCAAAGCATCAAAACCTGTGCCTGCCAAGCCCCCCTCTCACAGGCCCAGCACCAGCTCCCATATGCTTTCTTTGGCTGAGGATCTCATCTCTTTAATTCGTGGAGCCCAGCCTCATCCAGACAGGGCCTCTCTCCCCCTCCAGAAAAGAGGCCTAGAGCAGAGCTCCCTGAGCCAGTATCCACAGATGATTCCTCTGATGACTCAGAACATACAGACCCTCCTGAGGCTTCTTATTCTCCTTACGAAGACTCTGATGCTGAGGAGTCCATCCCTTCAGCCTCTCCTCCTGAGGAATTTTCCTTTGGGGAAACCTTACATGCTATGAGGGAACAATTTCAGTGGCAGGGCCAAGATTTCTCAGACTCTAGAAAAAGGCTTAGGACCTTTCTACATTTGCCACAGCATATGCCTTTAGCTATACCTCCAGTTCTTTCTGTTGTTGATGATGCATTTAATGATGCTTGCACTGCTCCTGATTCTTTACCTCCGGCTCCTGTTAAGCCCGATAGGTACTACAGGGTCCCGGACACTCATCACCATTTATATAAGGCTCCTTTTGCAGATCCAGAGACTATCTCCCAGGGTCCTAAAGCTGTAGCAGCTACTTCTACTAAAAACCCCCTCCCCTCTGAAAGGGAATCCAGGTCCTTAGAGAGATGGGGCAAAAAAGTTTACACCTCTGCTACCTTGTCAGCTAGAGCTTTGAACTGCCAATTTCATATGATTCAATATCAAGAGTTTATGCTTGACCAGTTGACTAAAAAGCTGTCCTCTGAAGAATCTTTAGATAAAAAGTATGTTCAAGAAATGGTACATAACATACAGCAGGTTAGTAACCATTCTTTAAAATGTGGCTATGATGCACTGGAGGCTTCCTTTAGATCAGCCATGACTGGCACAGTTATCAGGAGGCATGCATGGTTGAAAGAACAGGCATTACCAGACCATGTCAAATCTAAGCTTTTGGATGCACCTATGGACAAGGTCAATTTATTTGGTTCCCCTGCACAGCAGGTACTAAAAAAGATGGAAGAGAAAGCAAAATCTGTGCAAACAGTGAAAGATTTCTTACAAGTTCAACCTCCAAGGTTTAGCAGGAACTGGCCCTCCAAGAATTGGTCCTTTCCGGACTCCTCTAAGGCACAAAGAGGCAGGAATAGGCGCTCTAGAGGCAGAAACCAATCCAGGGGTGCCTACAGGGGTCGCCAGTGGCAAGGTAACAACCAACGAGGCACGGATACAGCCACCACCACTACAACAACTCAATCACAGTGACTTGGCGGTGGCACCGCCAACCAGGGAACAACTAGAAGCACCCTTAGGCGGAAAGCTAACCTTATTTTCAAGAAAATGGCACTGCATTACAAGAGAAAAATGGATTTTGCAAACTATAGACCAAGGTTACAGGTTCCATTTCCATACTCTACCAGGAAAGAGAGGAATGCCAAACCTACCACCTACTCAAAGGACAGAAGCTCTAAAACAAATATCTCAATTATTAAGAATGAGAGCTGTGGAAAAGGTACCATCTATGGAGCAAGGAAAGGGATTTTACTCCAGACTCTTCCTGGTACCAAGAAAAGAAAACAAATGGAGGCCTATTCTAGACCTGTCCGCTTTAAACACATTCCTCATTGTTCCAAAATTCAAAATGCTGACTCTACAGCAGCTTCTTCCCATGCTGGGCAAGGAGTCTTGGCTGGTAACTCTAGATCTCAAGGAGGCATACCTGCACGTCCCCGTAAGACCAATTTGCAGAAGATACCTCAGATTTCTTGCAGGATCAGAGCATTATCAATTCTCAGCATTGCCCTTTGGCTTATCTACTGCGCCCAGAGTGTTCACGAAATGCCTGGCATCAGTAATCGCTCATTGCAGACTTCAGGGGATTCAAATCTATCCCTACCTGGACTACTGCCTGATACAAGTGGACAACAAAAACAAACTAACAGAAGACTTACAAAGAGTCATTTACTTGCTGCAAGCCCTGGGATATACAGTCAATACAAAAAAGTCAAGGCTGATTCCATCCCAAAGAATAACCTTTCTGGGTGCAGAACTGGACACATCAAAGCAAATGGCATTTCTAACTGCAGAAAAGAAAGAGCAACTTCCTCTCTACTTCTTGGCATTAACAAAGCAGAACCATCTAACTGCAAGAAAAGTGCTACAAGCTCTAGGCTTCATGGCATCCTGCATAATACTGGTTCCTCATGCCAGGCTGCATATGAGAAAGCTACAGTGGTACCTAAAGAATTTGTGGTCCCAGCACAAGCACAGCCTAGAAACCAAAATTCCAATGATCCCATGCCTGAAGCAAGAGTTCCTATGGTGGGCTCAGGCCTGCCAATCAAACACAGGATTGCCCTTCTGCAAAAGTCAACCAAGACAAACCATCACGACAGATGCCTCAGACCTCGGTTGGGGGCACACATGCTGGGCAAGTGCATTCAAGGCCTATGGACTCAAGACCAGCTGCATCTGCACATAAATCTAAAAGAAATGATGGCAGTAAAATTGGCAATCCAGGCATTCAGACCTTTTCTCCAAGAAGGCCAATTGATGATAAGGACAGACAACACCACAGTTATATGGTACATCAACAAACAGGGAGGCACACACTCATACCCCCTATGCCGGCTGGCACTGGACCTATGGGATGTGGCTCTGAGCTACAACATTCAGTTACAGGCAATTTATGTACCAGGGAAGGAAAACATTCTAGCAGACATATTAAGCAGAACTACAACAGATGCCCACGAATAGATGCTGCATCCGGACATCTTCAAAGCCATCACAAGAGAATGGGGATTACCACAAATAGACTTGTTTGCATCCCCATTCAATCACCAGTTGAAGAAATTCTGCACAAGGACTTACCACTTGCCTGGAAGGTGGACTCCCTATCTTTCAGTTGGAAAAGCCTGACAGCATACGCATTCCCACCACTTCCTTTGATGCACAAGGTGCTTCTGAAGATCAAAGAGGAACGTCCGAGGATCATTCTGATAGCTCCAGACTGGCCAAGACAACATTGGTATCCACTGCTGAGGAGCATGTCCCGGGAACAAATATGGACACTGCCCCTGATCCCATTACTGTTAACACAGAACAACTACAACATCCTGCACCCAAACCTAAAAACTCTGCAGCTAACTGCCTGGAACATTACATAACAGCAATTAACCCAAATTTATCCCAAAGGGTTAAAGACATAATCCTGGAGGCTCGTAGACCTTCAACAAGAAAGAATTATGCAGCAAAATGGAAAAGATATCTCATCTGGAGTACTGCAAAGGGACAAGATGTGACACTGGTGAACATAGCCAACATCCTGGAGTACTTGGCGGAGCTCTTCCATACAGGCCTGTCCTATTCTTCCATCAAGATACATGCATCAGCTATTTCAGCAGAATACAGCTTGGATCCTCCTGTCTTCTCGCATCCTCTGCCCAGACAGTTTCTGAGAGGAATTAAAAATGTAAAACCTCCCAGGAAACCTCCATTGCCAGCATGGGACTTGAACTTTGTGCTAGAAAAACTGACTCTTCCCCCTTTCGAACCAGCAGCAACAGCAGAATTACAATACTTATCCTGGAAGACTGCTTTCCTGCTGGCAATAACTTCAGCAAGAAGGGTCTCTGAACTACAGGCATTAATGGCAGTGCAACCCTTCCTGATCTTCCATCAAGATAGAGTGTCCATGAGAACAAATCCTACATTTATGCCTAAGGTGGTATCCAGAGTCTCTTTAAATCAGGCTATCCACCTTCCTACATTCTTCCCCAACCCACAGAACAGGGGAGAAAGGCTCTTACATACCTTGGATGTACATAGACAATTACGCTACTACCTGGACAGGACAAAAACAATAGAAAACTGACCAGCTTCTGGTAGCATATGCAACAGGAAAGGAAGGAAAACCAATTTCAAAACAGACAATCTCCAAATGGATAGGAAATTGCATTAGATTTTGTTACTCCTACCATGGAAAGAAAACTCCAGAGAACATCAGGCCTCACTCCACAAGGGCTACAGCCACTACCACAGCTTTCTTATGAGGAGTGGCTACCAAGGACATTATAGAGGCTGCTACTTGGACCTCCGTGCATACATTTGCCAAGCATTATAATTTACCTCTATACTCTAGATCCCGTGCTGGTTTTGCCACTGCTGTTTTGCAAGGGATCCTAACTACACCATAATCTCTTCTCATTTCCTCCTCCCGTAGTTTAGCTATGGTATTCTACCCATTTGTAAAGACTGCAGATGCATCCTTGAAGGACATAGTACAGTTTTGTACCTACCATAAATGTAGATGTCCGAGAGGAATGCATCTGCAGTCAGGATTACCCACCCTCCTTCCCCTCTGAGGTACTCCTAGGGTATTTGCCAATCTTCAGCTAGCTTGGGGGGAATCTATTATGGTGTATTTGTTTGTATATATGTACATACATGCTTATTTTGTGTGTTTGCTCTCTACTATTTGGAAACTTTGGCATTTATCCAAATTTAGCCATCCAAGAGGGCACCTGGCATCTGGGGCAAGAAACACTGAGGAAAATGGCGTCGGCTGATGCCTTTATACCCGAATAACTGCCGCAATGACGTCGGGTGAAGTGCGACACCAGCGGCCAGACCCAGACTTTGGAATCCGGCCGACCGAAGGGCTGCCTGACGACAGGACAACCCATTTGTAAAGACTGCAGATGCATTCCTCTCGGACATCTACATTTATGGTAGGTACAAAACTGTACTTTCTTTTGACTGGGCTTCAGTCCCCACTTTCTCTAAACACTAAAGCCTAGATAATGCTTCCTGAGCAAGGACTAGGTTTGCTACTGCCATTCTGCACGCTTTGTTGTAGCCCAACCCAACCAATTCTGCCACCTCCCCTCTTAATGGGCTCTGGGAATCATTCCATTAATCAGTACTACTGTAACAGGGATCTATATAAAGAGCGCACTATTGCAGTACTGATTTCCTGCATACCACTGCTTTGGGTAAGGTAGCCTATTTTTATACAATTACCCCTTCTTCCTCTTCCATTGTCAGGGTTAGACCTGCCCACTTCTGGACAGATTTGAGAAACCTAAACTTTCTTACGTTCTTGGCCAGGGAATGCCCAAGTATATTCACTCAGTCCGCATCCTGCAAACTGTCCAGGAGTAGATGGGGTGGATATCCTGCTGGGCAAGAAGGAACTAAAATGGCATGGGTAGGTGCCAGTTTTATACAGGGAAGTCTTGAAGTACCTGGCAGAGCTCTTTTGCTGAATAGCCTCAGTTAAATGCATTTGTATGCAGTTGCAGCTTGCCACACTATGGGCTCTCACCTCTCCGCCCACTCTGCAGTGAAGCTGTTCTTCACTGGGAGATTCTACACATGGAACTGCCTACGAAAATAGCCGTTTCACCTTATGACTTTAATTTCATAATGGAAAATATGACACCTGGTGAAGCTTTTTTATTGCCTTGGAAAACCTTATTCTTGGCTGGTGTTGTGGAAGCTGTATGAGCTTCACACCCATATGTGCAAATAACCATATACCATATTTCACAGAGACAAGTGAGCCTTACAATGATATCATTGCTGGAGCCTTCCTGTGTCCTGACAGAGTGCTCTTCAAACTATCTGGCGATATAATGGAGATATAGTTGGGAGGGTGGCCTAATGGTTAAGTTGTTTGCCTTACAAACATAAGGTACAGGGTTTGAGTCTCACAAGAGATAATTGGCTAGGCTTAAAATGGTTCGCAAGGGCAGTTAGCCTAGTACTAACCTATGAACCTATACAGAGCGAAGTATATTTTTCTGGCACTTCAGAGTTGTGTACTGGTAATTGTTTGACTAATTTTATATCCTTGCTGGCTGACTTCAGAGTTGTGCACTGTTATTTTTGCTTCACTGTATAGTTTTTCAGATCTCTGCTGAAGGTGTTGGCTTTCCCATACCTACCCTCCCTATTCCTATGTTGTTTAAATATGGAGGCTTTTACAGTTGCCCGCCCCCACTGTAGATTTAATCTGGGACAATCCCCCCAGTCCCATCTCTTTACTTCATTCTAACTAATAGACTCCTTCTGCACTTGTTTTTAGTCATTTTTAATTTAATTGCATTTTTTAAACTGTTTGGTCCAACATTGCTAC
Source organism: Protopterus annectens (assembly GCF_019279795.1). Classification (NCBI taxonomy): domain Eukaryota; kingdom Metazoa; phylum Chordata; order Ceratodontiformes; family Protopteridae; genus Protopterus; species Protopterus annectens. The sequence goes on from NC_056733.1 coordinate 1,587,259,847, forward strand.
ATACTCGTGTGCTAGATTGCACTGCATTTGAATTGTTTTGACTGCTGTTTTAGCTACTTTTCTGTATATATATATATATATATCTATATATTTAAAATATATATATATATATATATATATATATATATATATATATATATATATATATATATATATAAACTTTTATATATATATATATATATATATATATATATATATATATATATATATATATACCTTTCCTGTAACTACTGTAGTCCAGATTCAGATTTGCTGTATCCAGGACTGTATGTAAGCTTCTGAGCCCCCCCAAGCTTTCTGTGTTGGAGGGAAGCCTTTTAGCTCATCAGTGGGAGTGGTAAGCACTAGGCAACCTATCTACTACATAAGGAGTGGTTCTGGCCCAGAAATTGTAGTTATTGGCCGTTTGGGCAGTTTTTCCATCTCTCTCAACTTTCTGATTTAAAAGCCCGCATTTGCACTTGTTTCCCCCTTTCCTGTAACTAGTTTAGTCCAGATACAGATTCTTAGTTTGAGCACTTGAATTTGCTTATTCGTGATCAGCACTTGTTCAGAACTTGTAAACACTAAATAACCTACTAATTACTACAGCACTCAACCTTCCTCATTACATAGAGGAAAACAGTTTTGGTACTTACTTTCCTCACTTGCTTAGAGAAAAACAGCTCTTGTACTCACTTTCCTCACTTATCTAGAGGAAAATAGTTTTTTATTCAGGCATGTCCAAGGGTCAGCTCCCAATGTTCTCTCCTGTCTATCTGATGAATCTGGGCATTTTGGGGTAATGTAGAAATTGCCTCATGTACACAGACAACCCTCTCCTCCTACCACCCAACACTACAACCTGTGAGAGATGCACTTATCTAGCCATACTGGAGGTAAAGCTCTTTCCAAACAAGACTCAAATTGACAGTCAAGAGGAGAAGGTAAACACTTGCACCACACCACACTCATCACATAGTCTCACTAAATCTACACCACCAAAATACACAAAACCTTTCGCGGAGGCTCTCCGTAATAATCTGCTCAAGCAACAGAGACCTCCAAAGCAGAAATGCAAGCAACCTCCACCCCCCCCCCCCAACACAACCCAAATGACACATAGCCTGCAGACTCAGTGTGCCACTCAACCACAGCCAATAAGGCAAAACAACATACCCAACACACTAGTCATAGGTGACTCTGTAATCAGGCACACTGATGTCCCACTCACCGGGCTAAACAAGGCGAAGGTTACTGTCAGCTGCCTGTTGGGTGCCAGGATTCGCCACATAACTCACGCACGCAGGTCACTCCAGAACAAGTACAAATATGACACTGTCATTGTCCATGTTGGTGTGAACGACCTGAGACGTACCTCCCTGAACTACATGAAAAGAGACATGGAAGAGCTCTCCGATCTTGTAGCCTAGGCAGGTATGACCCTAGCCCTGAGTAGCATTCTGCCATCACCCAGAATAATGCCGCAGTACAAGGACAAAATGATTGGCTTCAACAATTGACTAAGTTTCTGGTGCCATTCTAAAGGGATCCAGTATCTGTCTGCCTGGGATGACATGGTCGACAGACCACGATGCTTTGCCAGAGATGGCCTGCATCTGTCACCCCTGGGATTTCGGATACTGGCTAAGGTTCTTGCCGCCCCTATAGTGCCTTTTTTAGGCAAGGTTCAATGACAAATTCACCACTGTAACAGGAACAGGCAAGCAAAAACTGAGGGTGATGCTACTCAATTCTAGAAGTCTAAATCTCAAAATGCACTCACTCAAGGCACTCCTTAAAATGGAGAACATCGATATCTGTGCACTGACTGAGACCTGGTTCAAGGCTCCAGAGAGCATCCCTGCACTTACCAGGCTATAACTCATACCACACTTTTCAGCCATGTAACCTGGACCGGAACACCAAAGGCGGAGGTGTGTCCATATTCATTAAGGATATCCACACCTCCGGGCTAGTTGCTCAGCATAATGCAGCCGAGGTTATCCATGTGCAACTAACTGGGCAAAACTGCAATCTGAATTGTGGCTTGCTACAGATCACCCACCATGCCCCAGGATTCCCACTCCTCTTTTCTTGATGTACTGGAAAATATTAGGGTTCAACCAAACACCCTAATTATGGGCGATTTCAACTACCCAACCATTAACTGGGAAAACTACTCCTGTACCAACTCCTTCATTCAATGCTTTCTGGAATTTATAAACTCCAATGCCATGGATCCGCTTATCCACACCCCCACCAGGGGCAACAGTATCCTAAATCTAGTCATTACCAACATGAGTGACCGGTGTTCCACACCTGAAGTCAATGCTTCATTGGTCTGATCCGACCATAAGCTAATTACCCTAGATATCAACATCCTGCCCCCACCCCCCATTAAGGAAAGCATGGTAAAAAATTTCTCCAAAGCCAACTTCATGCTTCTTAAGACAGAAGTGGTGAACTTCATGATACCCATGCAGATTGGACAGTACAGTTACGACTACTGAATCCTACACAATTGCACTTTATAAGCAGTTACACGAGTGCATGGATCGTGCTATCCTCAACAGAACCAAGACGCTATCCTCCAAAAAAAGGAAGCCAATCTGGTGGTCCCCTGCCATAAACAAACTGTACAACAGAAGGAAGAAACTGTTGCAAAAGAGAGTAAAATCCCATGAGTGGAGGAGCTCCCTGGTCAGCCTCATTTAGAAGCTGCGATCCCAGATAAAATCCTCCAAAGCTAGTTGCGAAAACAAAAATCGCCACTGATTCTAAAGACAACCACAAAGCATTCTATAGCTATGTCAAGAATCTCAATGGCAACACTCAGATCTGCTCAGAGTTGCAGCACAATGGCACTAAATGTACAGACCCAACTGATATTGCCAACATCCTGGCAGATAGGTTCAGTGATAACTTTACCCCCGTCTCACCCCCTAAAGAGCCCATCTCTATACCGGAAGAATGCAAAGTTCCTGTAATCACGGCTGCACAGGTAAAAACCACACTCTCCAAAGCCAAGAACACAGCATCCGTGGGACCAGACAACATCCCAGGCTGCGTTCTACACGAACTACAGAATGAAATGGCACCCCACCTAAGTACCATGTTCAATCATAGCCTCACCTCAGGCTCTGTGCCTGCTGAATGGCGCACAGCGGCGGTTATCCCACTCCACAAGGGGAGGGAGCCACCACGGACCCTGGGAACTACCACCCAATTAGCCTGACGAGCCTGATCTGCAAGGCCTTGGAACATATCATCACAGAACTTAGAAACAAAGACATTGGTAATCTCCAAACTCTGGACCCCACCCAATTCGGGTTTGTAAAAGGCAGATCATGTCTCCTAAACCTGATAGACTTCTTTGAAGCAGTCACCAAAGCCGTAGACAAGGGTAAGGTGGTTCACACAGCCTATCTAGCTCTTGCCAAGGCTTTCAACACCATCCCCCACTCTGGAATTATAGATAAACTCCCTAAACTAGGTATAAATTCCTATGTCACAAGATGGGTTGCCAACTGGCTCACTGACAGAAACCACACTGTGAAAGTAGCAGACTCCAAATCCGACTTCAGACCAGTTACAAGTGGAGTACCACAGGGTTCAGTCCTGGGTCCTCTCCTGTTTGGTATCTACTTCTCTGAAGTACAGGCTAACACAAAAGGTCTTTGGCTAACGAAGTTCATAGATGACTGCAAACTAGGAGCCATAATCGAAACTCCTAAAGATGTGAACATCCTACAAAAGGGCCTTACTGAGACAGATGCCTGGTGTCAAAGCCATGGCCTCAAGCTCGATGCCAAAAGTACATTGTCATCCCCTTTGGTAAAAACTCTGTACCCATGAGCTACAACATAGGAGGTAGTATACTTAACACCGAAAGTGTGATAAGAGACCTTGGGACACAGGTGGACAGTAGTCTCTCCTTTGATAATCACATTGCCACAGTAGTCAGGAAATCCTTCTATGTGGCACAACCTCATCACAAAAGGTTTCTCATCCAGAAAAAAAAGAGGTCATTGTTCCCCTCTACTCATCACTCATTAGACCCATTATAGAGTACAACGCCCCTTTTGGTATGTACCTCACAAGACATCTACAACAACTGGAAAGGCTGCAGAAATACCTCACAAAGAGGATTACCAACCTCAAACAGATGCCCTACGCAGACAGTCTCAAAAAACACCAGCTTTACTCCGTCACATATCGCCTACTCAGAAGTGATCTCTGCCTAACATACAAAGCTATGTCAAACCCAAAGCTGTTGGACATGCTCCACTTAAAGAAATCCCAATCCCTCCGAGCTACACGCTCTAGGGACCTAAACATTGTCACCACAATAAACAGAACATGCTGGAGGTATAGATTACTGTCCCAGAGACTTCCCATACTCTGGAATAAACTACCTATCTATATCAAACAAAGCTCCTCATTAACACTCTTCAAGAAAAATCTTGATGATTGGATGGGAAATAGGAAATTCACCCCGGGGATCACCTCTGTGGCTCTGCTCGACAGTGGCACAGGAAAATAATTTTTTTGGGTGGCAAAAGCCTGAGTACCTTTTTGGCTGGGCTTGTATAGGCCCCAGAGCCAATAGCCTAGTACCTACCTATGAACAACCTTCTTTCATGACAAATGTGTATCTAATCTGGAGCTAGTCCAAAATGTTCATTTACCACTGTTTTACCCTAGTTAAGTGGATCACAATAAACATCTTATATTTTCTGGATATACTCAGGCAGCTTAGGTGGTATCTAGCAAGCACTAAGGAATTTAGACAGCCTGAACATTTTTTTTTTTTTTTTTTTATGACAGGCCTGTCTCTAAGCAAACAGTTGTTAAACTGGTACCCTCATCAACTGTTATTAGAGCAGTAGTGTACTTGCTCATAGCTGTACAACAGAAAATTTGAAAGTGTTGAAGACTAGCCTAGAGGAGTTCTGAATCCCATCAATAAGAAATCACACTGCAGCACTGAGCCTACTCAAACATCTTGTTGTGGTGAGTGTGCTAACACAGTTGTACTATTGGCGAGGTGAGATCACTGTAGCAGTAAAACATCCCTGCTTCCTTCTCTGTGTTTGGGAACTGTATACACATTTACTGCTTTTTTGGTTAATATGGTTGGGGAAATTTTTTCATTATTTTGTATGTTAGTTTTGGATTTATTATTTTTTTTACTATAATCACAGTTATGAGAGTTTCATCTGATGTGCGTCAAAACCTTCATAGCTATGTGACCAGACTTGATATTGTTAGAGAGATGTGAACTCTGAAAAATCAGGGAGGACAATGGAAGTAGAAAGCAACTGAAATGAAATGCAGTTATTTACTGTTACATGATCACCCTTGAAGACCAACAACTTTGCTGTATTATTATACTGGATTTTATAAAAAGAGCCTTCACTGTAGATGAACTACTTATCTTCAGAAAACTTCATAGTTTTTTAAACTTTCCTTTTCTTACAGGCATTACTGAATTTGGCAGAGAGACTAGGTGAGGCAAAACCACGAGGACTTACCAAGGCAGACATAGAACAACTTCCATCCTACCGTTTCAACCCTGAAAACCATCAGTCAGAGCAAACGCTGTAAGACTTTTTCCTTGTTTTCTGGAGTTTATTTAGATATGGGGAAGAGAACTTGTAAAGATCTGTTAATACGTGCATGTGCACACATATGTATATATAAATGAAGTTAAGCTAAGAAATACATAATGAGTCAAACCTCATCTCTAGTCATTCAAAAATGCCATTCTAGTTCCAGAATTTTTTTTATTTGAGCAGTGAAAGAAAACTCCGAGCAGTTTTTTAGCGATAAATGGCTAAGTTAAAGTAGGTACAAGGTTTGAATTTTAGCTTTTTTTAACTACTGTTTGATTTCCATGACCGAAGATGCAGCAGTTATGTATTCCTTTAATGGAGATGACCAGTTTCAGAAGTTTTTTTTTTTTTTTTAATTTCTAACTGCTTTGAATTCTCAGCATTTTCTTAATTTTAAAGCCAGCAGTACACCCTAAAGCATTTTTGAGTCTTTTCTGTTCTTAACAAGCGTATGTAAGAAGCCTCAGCAGTAAAGCAGTATACAGGATGAAAATCTTTACAGTTTTTTGATTGTGTAAAAATGTTTTGTGAAAAACTTTAATAATATGATCTGTGGTGTTAGTAGAGTTGCTGACTTAACACCCCTTCTTCTCCCTTTATAAAGACACACCCCTGCATTGTGTTAATACATGTGAGAAGTGATTGCAGGAGTAATGCACAGTTTACTTCTGCTGGAACATCTATGTAATGTTTGCTATAAAATGTGCTGACATTGTTTTGTTACAAGGTGTTTTTCTCTTTTAATTTCTACAAAAATGTTGGGTTTCTAATGTCATAACTGGATTTGACCCCATTCTTAAGTCAAAGTGTTTGTGAAATTAGTATTGTGTCACTGTTTGTTAGGAAGAAGTGCTCTTTGCAGCATCCACAACATGCCTAAAATTGACTCCTGCAATTCATATGAGTTACATGTATTGGTAGCATATCTAAATGGGACTGTAAATTCTTTTTTATGAGACCCATTGCTCCTTGGTATCCTCATCCAACATTGCCCTTTTTTCTGCCCACGTATCCTGGTATTGTATGACTTTCTTTGTGTCTCAGTACATAAAGCACAGTAATCACCAGGTATAGCAATTTTCATGATCAGTGCTATACTTTCTTTTTGTGGACTACTATATTTTTTTCACATCTGTTTTTTGAACTGTTGGTAATGGGTGATCCCATGTGATGTAAACTTCATCGTTCTGTATAATACTTTCTGGCTTATATTTCCAGTGCTTCTGAGGTACTTCAGTATTGTAATGTTTACACAGTCCCCAATGCAACAGTCTTGCCACATTATTATACCTTTCAGTATACAGACCCTCTGCCTTTAGTGTATCAAACCCAGCAACAAGATGTGCGACTGTTTTCAGTTCTGTTTTACAGGACCAGCATTTATCTGTTTCTCCCACATGCTCATTGGACTTTGTAAACTAGTGTGTATGTAGTACGCTGTCCTAGGCCACCAGTATTAACCTGGTTTAAATTCACCTATCCTTTAACCATTCCTTCATCAGATGCTGATCAGCATGAGGTTGTTCCAGGAGTTTTCTTATTTGCAACTATATTAATGACTTCTCCACATTACTTACCTACTCATCCGATCCTCCTCCTTGTATTTTTTTTTTTTTTTTGGCACATTTAGTTGCTGCCTGGTTTTTATCTGCTTCTGGTTTGGTTTTCATTCCCACTTAGTACCCGTAATGCTTCTGCTAAACTAAGCAAGGAGGTTATCTTATACTTGATGTCCTTTTCCAGTGTTGCAGTATTCGTACGGCCAGTATACAAAAGTTTTCAGTCCCTTTGAGCTGCGTGGGACATCTGATGTGGCTGAGGGAAATGTGGGCCATAAAAGTGACGTTTGCATGCACCTGCCTTCAGAACTTCTCAACCGCCAGTCGTACGTCAGGTGTTCCTACTACTGCGGACGTTGGATTCAAAGAATTAAGATAAGTACTCCATTGGGGGGACCCTTTCAGTCCTTCCTTTTTACTTGTATTGCTTGTTCATGTCATCCAGAAAGGGCAAGTGTGGCCGACTGATTCCCCACAAGGATGCCCACGATCAGTGTCTTTTCTGCTTGGGACGGTCGCACAACTGCAAGGCTTGCCCTGTTGTCAGGCATTTGTACCCAAGACCCTACGTAGCTGCTTGCATGCTTTAAACCTTTACTTTGAAAACCAACGCCTTAAGCAGATTACTTTAGGGATGGTGGGTCCTCCGATGTCCTTCAAGAATGCAACTGCAGTCATAACATATGGGTTGTCCTGCCTCAGGCAGCCCTCGGTCGGCCGGATTCCAAAGTCTGGGTCCGACGTCGGCTGATGTCGCATTTCTCTCCGACGTCAGAGCGGCTGGAGTATATAAGCATCAGCCGACGCCATTTTCTTCAGTCTTTCTTGCCGCGGTGCCGGCAGAAGCAGTTCGCAAGTGCCGGTCGGTCAGCTCCTGTATTCTTCGAATCCGAAGTCATCAAAAAAGCTAAGTACCCCGTTGGGGACCTTTTCTTGCCTCAGCCGATGTCAGAAATTACTGAAAAAGTTAATAATTGTCTGTCTTGTGGTAAACAAATACCTCATAAGGATTTCCACTCTTACTGTCTTCCTTGCCTTGGCCCAGACCACGACGTCTCGGCCTGTGTCGCCTGTGCTTGCTTCAATAAGCGCACTCTCGGGCGCCGGGCGGAGTTCGCTGAAGACTTTTTCGGCAAAAAATTTGCTTATACAATGCCGTCGGAACTTCCGACATCGCAAACTCCCAAGAAACGAAAAGACCGGGACCGACATCCTCGGCCCGCGTCTACCACCGACTCCACACCAAAACCTACCGCTAGTGCTCCGGTTCCCCCTGAGACGGTTATTCCACCACTCCGAACCGAAGACACCGCAATACTGACGACTCCGATACCAGATACCACTCCGACGCCAGTTATAGATTTTCCTCCGGATACTGAAACCGAGGAAATGCCCGAGACCATTGCTGTAGATAAGGTCACTCCTGCACATGGAGCTGCCAGGCCTCCTATGGCCATGTCTATTAAGGCCTACACTCAGGCTAAGGCAGCCAGCAAGACCAAGCACCTTACAGCTAAAGCCTTACCTCAGCCTACTCCTGAGACACAAATCATGTCTATGGCCGCAGACTTAATTTCCATGATTAGAGGATCCCAGCCTCCTCCTGATAAGAGGCCCCGGATTGAACCCTCTTACCCTATCCCTTCAGATGAAGATTCTGAGGACTCTGTCCACTCCGATGGCCAGGAAGAGCTCTTCCAGACCTGTGAGGACTCGGATGCAGAGGATTCCATCCCCTCGGCCTCCCCTCCTGAGGATATTTCTTTTGGGGAAGTTCTGCATACCATGAGGGAACATTTCAAGTGGCAAGGCCAGGAATATTCTGATTCCAGAAAGCGCCTTCGAACCTTCCTTAAAAAGCCCCAGCACAGGCCCTTAGCTATTCCTCCTGTGTTTGATGTTTTGGATGATCTATATTCTGACTCCAGTGTTACCCCTGATTCTCTTCCTCCTGCTCCAGCCAAGCCAGACCGATATTACAGGGTCCCAGAAACACATTCCCATTTATTCAGGGCCCATACTGTTGATTTAGAAACTATTTCTCAGGGACCTAAAGGTGTTTCAGCTTCCACCTCTAAAAATCCCTTGCCTTCCAACAGGGAAGCTAGGTCATTAGAGAGATGGGGGAAAAAGGTCTACACCTCCACCACTTTATCTATGAGAGCTTTGAATGGCCTCTTTCATATGTTACAATATCAGGATTACCTGTTAGATGATTTACAGAAAACATTGGCTTCTCCTGACCCTTTAGACAGGAAGTCTTTGCAGGAAGCTGTACATAATTCTCAGCAAGTCAGCAATCACTTTCTGTAGTGTGGATATGATGCATTGGAAGCTTCATGTAGGGCAGCTATGACAGGGGCAGTCATTCGTAGACATGCATGGTTAAAAGAACAACCTCTACCAGATCATGTTAAGGCAAAACTTCTGGATGCACCCTTGGAAAAGAACAAGTTTTTTGGTGCTAATGCTAAAGATGTGTTAAAGTCCATCGAGGAAAAAGCAAAATCAGTTCAGACGGTCAAAGATTTCCTCCAGGTTCAGCCCCCCAGATTCAGCAGGAATTGGCCTTCAAAAAACTGGTCCTTTCCTAATCCTGAAAAATTTCAAAGGGGTAAAAACAGGCATGGCCGAGGAAGAGGACAATACAGAGGTCCTTACAGGGGACGACAATGGCAGCCAGCAAACCAAAGAAGTGACACAGGGGTCTCCCCTGCCCCTCAGACACAATCTCAATGACTTTCCTCTACGTCTGCCAACCAAGGAGCAAATAGAAGCTCCCTTGGGCGGAAAATTATCTCTGTTTTCAGACAATTGGCACAGATTGACAAAAGACAAATGGATTTTGGACATTATAGACCAAGGTTACAGGTTCCATTTTCATACCTTACCAAGAAAACAGGGCATGCCAAACCTACCACAAAACCAGAGGGCAGAGGCTATCAAGCAAATTTCTCTGCTTGCTCAGATAAAAGCAATAGAAAGAGTACCACAACAAGAACAAGGCCAGGGGTTTTACTCAAGACTGTTCCTTGTTCCAAGAAAAGAAACTCAATGGAGACCAGTACTGGATTTGTCCGCATTAAACACTTTTCTCATAGTACCAAAGTTCAAAATGCTGACTCTACAGCAACTCCTTCCCATGCTGGGCAAGGGGTCTTGGCTGATTACTCTGGACCTCAAGGAGGCATACCTGCATGTCCCTATCAGACACAGCTGCAGAAGATACCTCAGATTTCTTGCAGGGCCAGAGCATTATCAATTCTCAGCATTGCCATTTGGCTTATCTTCTGCGCCCAGAGTATTCACAAAATGCCTGGCTTCAGTAATTGCTCATTGCAGGCTCCAGGGGATCCAAATTTACCCGTACCTGGACGACTGCCTTATACAAGCGGACGACAAATTGATGTTGACAAAAAACTTGAACTATGTCATACAATTACTTCAGGCTCTGGGATACACAGTCAACTTCCAAAAGTCAAGACTTCAACCATCCCAGCAAATAACCTTCTTAGGAGCCAATCTAGACACAGCCTCTCAAATGGCTTACCTGACAGAAGACAAGCAAGAGAAGTTAACTCATTATTTCAAGGGTTTGGCAAAACTCACCCAGATGACTGCAAGGAGATTCCTACAGGCCCTGGGTTACATGGCATCCTGCATTCTCCTGGTTCCATTAGCAAGACTACACATGAGAAAGCTTCAATGATACTTAAAAAGCCTATGGTCTCAGCACAGCAACAACTTAGAGACAACCATACCGCTCATTCCATGCCTACAAAAGGAATTCCTATGGTGGGCCTCAGTAAGCCAGGCAAACACAGGTATGTCATTCAAAAAGCCTCAGATAACACAGACCATGACCACAGACGCCTCAGACATTGGATGGGGGGCGCACATGGAAGGCAGATGTATACAAGGACAATGGTCTCCAAAGGAAACACATCTGCATATAAACCAAAAGGAAATGCTGGCAGTAATGCATGCCATCGAGGCCTTTCGACAACAACTTCAGCAAGGCAATTTACTGATACGGACAGACAACACCACTGTGATGTGGTATATAAACAAGCAAGGGGGCACCCATTCCTACCCCCTTTGCAGACTGACAATGAATCTTTGGGAAAAATCACTGAGCCTAAACATACAGTTACAATCCCAGTTTGTTCCAGGCAAAGACGATGCGCTGGCGGACAGCCTAAGCAGGAATTTCATAGATCCACACGAGTGGAGGTTACACCCGAAGATCTTCACACAACTCACCTCAACATGGGGCAGGCCAGAAGTAGACCTATTTGCCTCTCACCTCAACCATCATCTACAAAAATTCTGTTCAAGGACATACCATCCACAAGCTTGGAAAATAGATGCTCTTTCATTCAACTGGAAATTCCTAAAAATCTATGCATTCCAACCTCTGCCACTGATGACCACAGTATTACTAAAGATCAAAGCAGAGAGACCCAAGGGGATCCTAACAGCTCCAGACTGGCCAAGACAACACTGGTACCCACTACTACGGAGCATATGTCACAACAAGAAGTGGGCCCTTCCCCAATGGCCCCTACTTTTGACTCAGCACAACTTCAAGACAGTGCATCCAAACCTTCAGACACTGCAGCTAACAGCCTGGGAGATCCCATGAATAACCTCAATCTATCTCTCTCTAAGGAAGTTCAGCGGATATTAACAGAAGCTCGAAGACCGTCCACCAGAAAGGTTTACTTAGCAAAATGGAAGAGATTCAGCATTTGGAATACCAGCAAGGGACATGATGCATCATTATTGAACATCCCACTCATCCTGGAATATTTGGCAGATATGCTTCAGAATAGACTCTCATATTCTTCCATAAAGATACATGCTTCAGCTATTTCAGCTAGATATAACACTGATCCACCTGTGTTTTCACATCCTTTGCTAAGGCAATTCCTCAGGGGAATCAAGAACATTAAGCCACCAAGAAAGGCTCCAGTGCCAGCTTGGGACCTCAACTTTGTCCTAGAAAAACTGACTCTACCTCCGTTTGAGCCAGCAGCTTCAGTGGACTTGCAATTTCTCTCATGGAAGACAGCTTTCCTGTTGGCAATTACCTCAGCAAGAAAGGTTTCGGAACTACAGGCCCTAATGGCAATGCCACCGTTCATAATCTTTCACCGAGACAGGGTCTCCTTAAGAACCAACCCTACTTTTATGCCAAAGGTGGTATCTAGGGTTTCTTTAAATCAAGCTATTTATCTGCCTGCTTTCTTCCCCAATCCTGAGAACAAAGGGGAAAGACTGTTACCATACCTTGGACATTCACAGACAACTTCGCTACTACCTGGACAGAACCAAGACCAGTAGGAAGTCTGATCAACTTTTTGTAGCTTACGCCCCTGGAGTACAAGGAAAAGCAATTTCAAAACAGACTATTTCAAAATGGATTGGACATTGCATCAGATTTTGTTATTCCTTCCATGGGAAGATTGTTCCAGCCAATGTCAGACCACACTCCACCAGAGCTACAGCCACCTCTACAGCATTCTTAAGAGGGGTGCCTACAAAGGACATTCTAGAAGCTGCTACATGGAGCTCCGTGCATACATTATCCAAACACTACAATCTCCCTCTATACTCCAGATCCAGAGCAGGCTTTGCTTCGACAGTCTTGCAGGGTTTGATTGCCACACCATCTCTTTCCTAGAGCATCCCCCCCCCCCCCCCAGCTAAGCTATGGTATTCTACCCATATGTTATGACTGCAGTTGCATTCTTGAAGGACATGGTACAGTTTTGTACCTACCATAAATGTAGATGTCCGATAGATATGCAACTGCAGTCGGATTTTCCCTCCCTCCATACCCCTCTATGCCTTGGGTCCACTCCTATCCCTGTTTCTCTTAGCTGGGGATATCTGTTATGGTGTATCTGTTTATTGCTTACTTATTTGTCTGGAATCCTGTTTTTGTCTTCCAATTTGATTACAGCCTTCCTTGGAGGGCACCTGGCATCTGGGGTAAGAAACACTGAAGAAAATGGCGTCGGCTGATGCTTATATACTCCAGCCGCTCTGACGTCGGAGAGAAATGCGACATCAGCCGACGTCGGACCCAGACTTTGGAATCTGGCTGACCGAGGGCTGTCTGAGGCAGGACAACCCATATGTTATGACTGCAGTTGCATATCTATCGGACATCTACATTTATGGTAGGTACAAAACTGTACTTTCCTTCAGAACTGCCAAAAAAGGCCAAGACCTTACAGCCTACCTCTTCCGCTGAGCCTTTACTGTCCTATCCTCAGCCTGTGTCTGACCTTGGTCTGGTAGAGGGATCCAGATTCGGATCTGCTGCAGTGGATGTAGCAGGTACCTCCACAGATGCCGTACAATCCCATGGTGAGAACACATCTGCTGAGGCTTTACGTACATTAGTCTCCGTCAGGGGGAACCATCATTTTCAGAAGGCCTGTCGCATCCCTCTAGTCCTTTGCTGTCTCCAGATTCAACACCCCTTCAGACACCTGCTAGGCCCCTTAAAAAGAAAGACAAAAGAAAGCACATCTCTTCTTCTTCTGAAAGCATGCCTGATTGGCAGGCTTTCAGTCAAAGCCTGTTTAATGCTTTCATGGCCTTGCGGCCTACCTCTACTGTGAGTGCTAACATATCCCCACCACTCCTGAGCTCTATGCCTCAGACCTCAGATCCTAACATGAGGGAAGAGGAAGACTTTTCTGATTCCTCCTCTGAGGAATTTTTATCTTACAACATCCAGATTTCTTCCACCTTGGGGTATGGCTCTCCAGTGGAAGAATCAGTCGATCCTGACTCCCCCTGCTGAGGTCCTGACCTTTGGGGAAACTGTCTCCAAGATGAAAGATCATTTCAAGTGGGAATCCTCTGAGATAACTGAGGTCCAAAAAAGATATAAATTGTGTAAAATCTTACCATAACCATAGATGTCCTTCTCTTCCATGTTGTAGTATTCCTTCCCACCCTCCTTCCTTTCCTGTTAGGTTGCATTTCGCTTTCTTGGTGGCACTGGACCGGCATTGCCCTTATTAGGACTGGCTCCAACTGGGGCTTTTAGTTTTGAGGGTTGTTGTGTGCAGACATCACTTTTATGGCCAACATTTCCCTCCGCTATGTCAGACGACCCATGCACCTCAGAGGGACTGAAAACTTTTGTATACTGGCCATACATATGCAAGACAAGGAGTAAACCCATATGTAAAATACTGCATGGTAAGTAACTTGCCATCTGACGATGTATAAACTGTACATTGGAATAGATGCCTAAGAGAAAGACATCTGTGGTTATGGTAAGGTTTTACACAACTTTTCTTTCTCTTTGTTTTAAAACTTTCACTATGTTTGAATCTGATGATGTCAGCAGAGATGTATGCAGTCCTACAACTGCAGATATGTATGGGTAATCAGTTTCGAGGAGGCCTATGCCCCCCTTCAGAATGGGGAATATATAATCTTGGTTTACACTTTTTTTTTTAATGTGTGTGTATATATATATATATATATATATATATATATATATATATATATATATATATCATTTGATAAGTGTGAAGCATTTTTTTTGTTTTTCCTGTCCAACTGATCCAGTGTCTTTTGGGGCCAATCACCCCAAAACTGTAAGCTAGACCAGGAAGAGCACATTGGTTTATAGCTTGGACTTTGTTCCTACATGTCAGGGCTGTTTTCAGTATTAATTTTAGTCTTCTAAAATATTCCTTACTAAGTTTTGTTCGTATTTCTTCGTGTTTTATTGTAGATCCTTCATCAGTTCCCAGATACTTATATACTCCCTTCTGCACAAGTTCCTTTGTCACATTCTTGCCCCAGACTGATGTTTTCTTTGTGCTGCAGCTTTCCTGTTTTAAATGTTACTTTTGCACTTTTATCAAGACTAAATGACATTCATGTATCATCTGAGAAAGTTTTGACCACTTCCAGTTGTGCTTTCACCTCCTCATCTGATGAACTATACAGTTTTAAATCATTCACAAAAAAATAGATGAAAAGCCTTTACACTTTGCTGTTTTCTGAGAGCCAGATTGTAACCATGACCTAATGGGTTAAGGGCAAGACAAAAGAAAAATGGTGAGTTACCCTGGAATATCCCCCGTTAAATTTTTATCCCCGAGATGATGATTTGTCCTTTATCATGGCTTAGGTGAAAAGTGGTTTTCCTCTGATGTTCTTCATGTTTCACTGTTGCAGTCATTACATTTGGGTAATCCTGCTGGCAGGTTGCCCTCAGTCAGCCTGAATTCCAATGTCCTGGGTCCTGCATTGGCTGCTGTCACCCCTTCCCTGACGTCAGGTCGTCGGGGGTATAAAAGAAGCAGCCAACGCCATTTTCTTTAGTCTTTCTTGCCACACGGTGCCCGAAGCAGAAGCAGTTCACAAGTGCCAGTCGGCCAACTCCTGAGATTTTCGTGTTCGAGTTTCATATCCAAAGTCTTCAATAAAGCTAAGTACCCCTTTGGGGAAACTTTTTTCTTGCTCCAGACCGATGTCAGAAAAAGTAAATGATTGTATTTCTTGTGGAAAGCAAATACCTCATAAGGACTTTCATTCTTACTGTATTCCTTGCCTAGGCCCTAATCACAACGTTTCTGGTTGTCGGTTTTGTGCTAGATTTAACCAACGCACTATTAAGCGTCGGTATGATTTTGCTTTAAACTATTTTGGACGCTGGTTTAATTATCCAGAAATGTCGTCGGATAGCCATCCGACTACCGGCGTTCACAAAAAATGCAAAGAGAAGGAGAGAGACAACCGAGGCCCAAAACTGACGACGAAACTACTTCTAAGCCAGTCACCGGTTCTCAGTGAGGTGTTTTCGCAGCCCCTGACGCCCGCTACTTTAGAGTCGCAGGCCGCTACCGACTCCCACATGGAGTCTGCCATGCCGCTGGAAACTCAAGGTGTTGGAGCCTCTGATACCATTCCTTCAGATGGGTCCGGAGCCGCTGAGCAGGCACCGGCTTCTGAGGGTGTATTCAGACCTAAACATCTTTACATCAAACCTAATTCAACTTCAAAGACAGAGGCTAAAGCACATTCTAAAGCAAAGAAACAAAACTCAAGAGCCACGTGGACAGGCCTCTATGCCCAAAAAACAGATGCTCAAAATGGCCAAAGACTTGATTACCTTGATCAGGGTTTCCCATCCCCCTCCTGATAAGAGGCCTAGGCAAGAGACTGACTATGAATCTTCAGATTAGTTTTCTATTTCTTCTGATTCCTCTTCTGATCAGGAATATTCTCTTCCCCCCTATGAGGATTCTGAGGCTGAAGAGTCTGTTCCTTCAGCTTCTCCTCCAGAGGACTATTCTTTTGGGGAAACTTACCATGAGGGAGCATTTCCAGTGGGAGGGCCAAGATTTTTCAGAATCTAAAAAGAGGCTCAGGGATTTCGTTTTACTACCTCAGCACAGGCCACTAGCCATTCCACCTGTGTTAGACATTGTAGATGATGTTTTTTTCGGAGTCTAGTCTTACCCCTGACTCCTTACCTCCAGCTCCTGTTAAGCCTGACAGATATTACAGGGTTCCTGACTCTCATAAATTCCTTTTTAAAAACCCTGCTGCAGACCCAGAAACTATTTCACAGGGTCCCAAAGGAGTTAAGGCTTCTGCTGCAAAAAAACCCTACCCCCTCTGACAGAGATTCTAGGGCACTAGATAGATGGGGAAAAAGGTTTACACATCTGCTACCTTGGCTATAAGGGCCTTAAACTGTCAGTTTCATATGCTAAAATATCAGCAACATGTCATGGCATTGCTTAAACAGAAAATGTTGTTAAACTCAGAATGTGCAGAAAACAAGGACATGCAGGATTTATTGCATGCAGCTGAACAAGTTGGAAAGCATACTTTGCAATGTGGTTTTGATTCTTTGGAGGCCTCCTGCAGGGCCACAGTTACAGGTTCTGTAATTAGAAGGCATGCTTGGTTAAAGGAACAAAATCTGCCTGATCATGTCAAAGTTAAACTATTAGATGCACCTTTACAGCATGATACTTTGTTTGGTGTTAAGGCAGAAGAGGTGTTTAAGAAAATGGAGGATAAAGCTAAATCTATCCAAACTGTCAAAGATTTTTTACAAGTACAGCCACCTAGGTTTAGTAGACACTGGCCAACCAAGAATTGGTCCTTTCCTGTGTCAGACAGACCTCAAAGGGGCAGATCCAGACGCCCTAGAGGCAGATCCCAGGCACAAGGTTCATACAGGTCAAAGCAATGGGGTGCTTCTACCTCCAAAGTTGGAGAAGACAAATCACAACCATACAGGAAACAGTCCCAATGACTTCCCTCTGCCTGCATCAAGCACTTATCTACTGGCAGCACCTTTAGGGGGGAAATTAGCACTTTTTTCACAAAATTGGCACATTATAACCCAGGACAAGTGGGTTCTAAATATAGTGTCACAAGGCTACAAGTTCCATTTTCATACCTTGCTAAAGGCAAACGGCTGGCCAGATTTGCCAAAAAATCAATGGGCAGAGGCACAAAAACAAGTCTCATCCCTCATGGACATGGGGGCCATTCGACAAGTACCAGAGCAAGAGCAGGGACAAGGATTTTACTCGAGTGTTCTTGGTACTCAGAAAGGACAAGGCCTGGAGGCCAGTACTGGACCTATCTATTCTGAACACATTCCTGGATATACCAAAATTCAAGATGTTGACTTTGCAGCAACTTCTGCCCATGCTGGGCAAGAACGCATGGCTTGTGACTTTAGACCTAAAAGAGGCATACCTGCATGTCCCAATCAGACAGTTATGCAGAAGATACCTCAGATTCAAGGCTGGCTCAATGCATTACCAATTCTCTGCACTGCACTTTGGCTTATCTACTGCGCCCAGGGTCTTTACAAAGTGCCTGGCACCAGTAACTGCATTCTGCAGACAAAGAGGAATACAAATATATCCTTACTTGGACGACTGTCTAATTCAAGCAGAGAGAACAAGGACATTCTTCTACAGCATCTGGCATTTGTAAAAAGACTTCTAACATGCCTAGGGTACACAGTCAATGACAATAAATCAAAACTAGTACCCTCTCAAGAGATAATATTCCTGGGTGCAAGCTTAAATACAACTGCCCAGATGGCTTATCTCACGCCAGACAAACAAAGGCAACTGACTGCCTATTTCAAAATGTTGGCAACAAAGGCCCAGTTATCTTCAAGAAAAATTCTGCAGGCTTTGGGCTTTATGGCATCCTGCATCCTACTAATTCCATATGCAAGACTGCATATGAGGAAATTTCAATGGTACCTAAAAAGTGTTTGGACTCAAGATTGCCACAACCTGGAAACTATGATTACTCTCATTCCCTGCCTGCAACAGGAGTTTCGATGGTGGGCAAAGGCTTGTCACCAAAACAAGGGACAGAAATTCACATTACTCCCAGCCAGGCAGACACTAACAACAGATGCATCAGATTATGCCTGGGGGCCCACTTAGCAGGAAGATGCATTCAGGGAACATGGTCCTCAAACCAAATGCATCTACATATCAATCAAAAAGAGATGCTAGCTGTTCAAAATGTCCTGACTGCCTTCAAGGACCTACTTCATCCGGGACAACTACTGATAGACAGACAACACCACGGCCATGTGATATATAAACAAGCAAGGGGGCACACATTCTTACCCTATTTGCAGACTAGCCATGACTTTGTGGGACACAGCATTGATTTACCAAGTTCATCTGCATGCACAATTCTTGCAAGGAAGGAAAAATACTCTGGCAGACGAACTAAGCAGAAACATCATGGATCCCCATGAGTGGCAGCTGGATCCACAAGTCTTCAGCATGATAACAAGGAAATGGGGTTGCCCGGACATAGATCTATTTGACTCCCCTCACAACTACCAACTAAAAAGATTCTGCACAAGGACTTATCACAGACGAGCATGGAAAGTGGACGCCCTATCTTTCAGATGGAAAAACCTATCAGTATATGCCTCTCCTTCCCAAGGTACTCCTAAAGGTCAGACAGGAGAAGCCAAAGATGATACTGTTTGCCCCAGACTGGCCCCGCCAGTACTGGTATCCAATACTAAGGAACTTGTCTCGATGCCCAGTTTGGAACTTACCTCAAATACCTCATCTACTGTCCCAGCAAAACAATCATATCCTGCACAGCCAACTCAGGACTTTAAACCTGGCAGCATGGCGGATAATGAAATCATACAAAACACACCTCTCAGTAAAGCTGTGATGGATGTCATTTTGGAAGCCAGAAGGCCTAGTACTAGAATATCTTATGCTGGAAAATGGAAGAAATTCTGTGCTTGGAACCAGGCACAAGGAACTGATACAGCTGTGCCAAATATTTCTCAGATTTTGCAATACTGAGATGCTGGACAAAGGCCTATCTTTTTCATCTATTAAAATCCATGCCTCTGCCATTTTGGCTCATTACAATACAGAGCCACCAATCTTTTCTCATCCCTTATTAAAGAAGTACCTCAGAGGAGCCAAAAATTTAAGGCCTCCAAGGCGAGATCACCAATGCCTGCATGGGACCTCAACTATGTGTTGGAAAACTCACCCTGCCTCCTTTTGAGACAGTTGCTACTGCTGATATAAAGTTTTTATCTTGGAAAACAGCTCTGCTCCTAGCAATAACTTCTGCAAGACGAGTTTCAGAGCTACAGGCACTCATGGCTGTGGAACTTTTTATCATTTTTTATCCAGACAGGGTATCCCTGAGGACAAACCCAACATTTATGCCTAAGATGGTGTCCAGTGTGACTCTTAACCAAACTGTTCATCTGCCAACTTTTTATCCAAATCCACAGAACAAGGGGGAGAGAATTATGCATTCTTTGGATGTACACAACTTAGATTCTACTTGGACAGAACCAAAGTTTTCAGAAAAACAGAGCAATTACTAGTGGCATATGCTGCAGGATCACAAGGAAAGGCTATCTCAAAGCAGACTATTTCAAAGTGGATAGGCCACTGCATTCGTTTCTTCTATTTACACAATGGCAAGCCAGTGCCTAAGGGCATTAGGCCACATTCAACCAGAGCTGCAGCCATTTCAGCAGCCTTTCTCAGGGGAGTACCTACCAAGGACATTTTAGAGGCTGCTACTTGGAGTTCAGTGCACACCTTTACAAAGCACTATCATCTGCCACTCTACTCTAAATCCAGGGCAGGCTTTGCCACTGCAGATCAGCAGGGCCTCATAGCCGCTCCTATTGCTGTTTAGCTCCAGCCTCCCAACCATAGCTTTGGGACTCTACCCAAATGTAATAACTGCAACAGTGAAACACGAAGAACATAGTACAGTTGTGTACACTTACCATAAATGTAGATGTTCGAGTGTATTCACTGTTACATTCCAGGTTACCCACCCGCCATCCCTCTTTTCTTCTGATGGAACCTATCTTTCCTTCTCTGATTTACACAACCTATGTGGTGTATTGGCTTGTAGATGAAGGTAAAGTTTATATTGGTGCATGTAATTTGTGTATATATATATGTATATATATATATATGTATGTATGTGTGTATATATATATATATATATATATATATATATATATATATATATATATATATATAATATACATTTTGGCTACCCTTTTAGGGGGCAACTGACATCTGGGACAAGAAAAACTAAAGAAAATGGCGTTGGCTGTTTCTTTTATACCCCTGACGACCTGACGTCAGAGAAGGGGCGACAGCAGCCAACGCAGGACCCAGGACTTTGAAATTCAGGCCGACTGAGGGCAACCTGCCAGCAGGATTACCCAAATGTAATGACTGCAGCAGTGAATACACTCTAACATCTACATTTATGGTAAGTGTACACAACTGTACTTTTCTTGGTCACTGTAATATAACTGATCAATGTGTAGGGTGTATTGTATACATCTGAGAGCACTCCTTTATCCGTGAATGTGGAATCCTGTCAAATTTTTTTTTGTAATCTAGCCATGCCATACTTGGATTCTGCCACTTTTTACAAATTCTCCATTATGAATTTAACAAATGATCCTTTGTTCCATATGACCTTCTTTTGTTACTCTTTTGTTCTATTACCATGATTGACTTTTTTAAAATGGCTATAAACTCTGTCGGCATCAATTCCAATGTACAGTTTGTACATAGTCAGATGGCAAGTTACTGGACTGTAGTTTTTTGAATAGCTTGCAGGTTCACTGTTAAGGAGGATTATTGTTTTTCCTGTTAACCAGGTTGGTATCTGTTCGGGATGCATATATAATTATTTCTTACTCGGGGCCAAATTTTTGTGTAAAGATGTTAATACATTTAGCCAAAAGTTGGGTACTGCATCTGGGCCTGGGGTTTTCCGGTTAGGAGCTTTTCTTAATTTTGTTTCAATTTCTCTGGCTGTTAATTCATCCCATTTCATATTGTGTATGTTTGAACTTCTACTGTTTCTTTAACATCTGTCTGTTCAGCATCTGTATTATGTTCCACAGGGTCTTCATAGATATTTCACCAAAATGTCTCTTTCTTCTTGTTTTGGTGGTGTTTATATCCCTTTTGCTTTATTTCCCAATTCTCTGTAAAACTTTTTTTGGGTCTTCATTGAATTCCTTATTTTGTACTTTTCCTTTATATTTATCTGCATATCTTCTAAGTTTTTCTGCCTGTGCTGATATTTTTAATTTATTATTTGCGATAGTGCACGTTGAATCCTGATCTGTTCTGATACTGGGCATTGTTTTTATCACGTCTATCTGAGTATTTTTGTTCTATTCCCTGTTCTGTACTCTAACAGTCACACTTTTTGTCTTAACTGCTTTGTTTTTTTCTCTATTCAATACTTCCATGATAACATTTGATGTTCTTCGTCTCCCATTGCTGCAGTCCTTACATATGGGTAGTCCGCTGTCCACAATTGGCCCGAATACCAAAGGGCTAGAACCGGCGTCGGTCATCGGCGCCCGAGACTGACGTCAGTACGTGCCAGTACAAATGCGCATGACCGACGCCATATACTCAGTCTTTCTTGCCGCGTGGTCCTAAGCAGAAGCAGCCTTTTGCAAGTGCCGTTCGGCGTTCTGGAATTGTCGGTTTTTGAGTTTCAGACCGGAGACCAAGTTGGGCTAAGTACCCCATTGGGGACACTTTTGTTTTTTTCTTGCCTCAGTATTGACGGATGTCAGAAAAAGTTAATAACTGTATTTCTTGTGGGAAACAGATTCCTCATAGGGATTACCATTCACTCTGTATTCCTTGTTTAGGGCCTGAGCACGACGTGGTTGGGTGTCGCTTTTGTGCTACTTTTAACAAGCGTACTATTAAACGTCGGTTGGACTGTGCTAGGCTTGTGTTTGGTAAACGTTGTAATTACAACATGCCGTCGGATTCTCAGACGCCTGGTTCTTCTAAGAAACGCAAAGAGAAGGCTTTGCGGTCCAAACAGGATGAGTCGTCCACTCCGGACGGTTCTGTAGAACCACCGAATACTTCAGCGGCTCCTTCTGAAAGTTTACCTGAGTCTCAAGGGGAGCCTTTGTTACTACAGGGAGTGGCTTCTCCTGTGTTAGGCCAGGCTGAGGGTGCTTCTCAGATGTCGGTGGTTCCCTCCCCTCATAGGGTAGTTAGGCCTCCTCCTTCTCAAAGCAAAAGCCATTCTAAGTCTAAGTCTGCCCCTGCTGGTGCTAGTCCCCAGGGTCCAGCTCCTAGGAAGCACATGTTAAAGATGGCTGAAGATTTGATAACTTTAATTAGGGGTTCTATCCCCCCCCCCCCCGAGAAGAGGCCCAGGGTACAGACCGAGTTGGAGGGTTTGGTTCAGTCTTCCAATGAGTCAGATTCTTCTGTGGAAGAACTTCAGGATTTCCTCCCTATTCTGATTCGGAGGCTGAGGACACTACTCCTCTCGTCCCCTCCAGAAGATTTTTCTTTCTCTGAGACTTTGCATTCCATGAGAGAACATTTCAAATGGGAAGGCCAGGATTATTCTGATTCTCGTAAAAGGCTAAGAGAATTCTTGTTTTTGCCTCAGCATAGGCCCTTGGCTATTCCTCCTGTACTGGATGTTGTTCAGGATGTATTTTCTGAGGCTGCCCTTAACCCAGATTCTCTGCCTCCTGCCCCGGTTAAACCAGATAGATACTACAGGGTTCCGGAAGCTCACAAGTACTTGTATAAGAGTCCTAGGGCTGATCCAGAAACTATTACTCAAGGCCCCAAAGGTGTTAGTGCTTCTGTGGTTAAGAATCCAGTTCCTCTGGACAAGGATGCTAGGGCCCTGGATAGGTGGGGTAAAAAACTGTATACCTCTTCTACTTTGGCTATGAGAGCTATAAATTGTCAGTTTCATATGCTCAGGTATCAAATTTTTTTGCTGGGCCAATTGAAATGTAAAGTAGATGCTTTAGCTGAAGGTATTGAATGTAAGGAGCTTCAGGATTTAGTGCATGCTTCAGACCAAGTTGGTAAGCATTCTTTGCAGTGTGGTTTTGATGCTTTACAGGCTTCTTCCAGGGTGGCTGCTACTAGTTCAGTTGTTCGCAGGCATGCCTGGCTTAAAGATCAGACCTTGTCAGAGCATGTTAAGGCTCGAATTATGGATGCTCCTCTGCAATCTGATGTTCTTTTTGGCCCTCCAGTAGAGTTAGTTTTGAAAAAATGGAGGAAAAAGCTAAGTCTATGCAGACGGTTAAGGACTTTTTACAGGTTCAGCCCCCTAAGTTCAGTAGAAATTGGCCTGCTAAGAGATGGTCTTTCCCCTCTTCGGATTATCAATCTAGGGGCAGGTCGAGGCGTGGTAGAGGTAGGGCTTCCTCTCAGGGCCCTGTTACTTCTAGGACTTTGAGTTCTTCTACCCTTTCTGCTGGGGAGGGCAGGGGTCAGTCCTTTCGGAAACAGACCCAATGACCTGTGTCTTCAGCTGCCGGACTCTGCCTTGCTGGCAGCTCCTCTAGGAGGAAAACTGGGACTTTTCAAAAGGAATTGGCATTTGGTTACCCAAGACAAATGGGTATTGGACATAATAAATCGAGGCTACAAATTTTATTTTCACACATTCCCTCCTTTCAAAGGTATGCGGATGTGCCTCATCAGCAAAGACTGGAAGCACAGGCACAAATTTCTTCTCTGCTTCAGTTGGGAGCAATACAGGAAGTACCTTCTGCAGAAAGGGGCACAGGGTTTTATTCCAGTCTTTTCTTAGTGCCAAAGAAAGGAAATACTTGGAGACCAATTCTGGATTTGTCCATTCTAAACACCTTTCTGGAAATTCCAAAATTCAAGATGTTAACACTGCAACAGCTGTTACCTATGCTGGGCAAAGATCACTGGATGGTGACTCTGGATCTCAAAGAGGCCTATCTTCACATTCCTATCAGGCCCAGTTGCAGGAAATTCCTGAGATTTCGGAATGGGAATTTGCATTATCAGTTCTCTGCATTGCCCTTTGGCTTGTCTACTGCGCCCAGGGTATTCACAAAAGTCCTGGCTCCAGTGATAGCTTTTCTCAGACTAAAAGGAATTCAAATTTATCCTTATCTGGACGACTGTTTGATTCTGGCTCAAGGCAAGCACGAACTTCTTCAACATCTGCAGTATGTAATGACAGTTTTAAGATGCCTAGGGTATTCTGTGAACGAAATAAAGTCCAGTCTAGTACCCTCACAAGAGATGTGTTTTCTGGGTGTAAGACTGAACACAGCTGCTCAGATGGCATTTCTTACCCCGGACAAACAAAGAAATCTTCACCTATACTTCCAGCAGTTATCAGTAATGTCCAGGCTGACTGCAAGGACAGTCCTTCAAGCCTTGGGGTTCATGGCATCTTGCATTCTAGTACTTCCAATGCCAAACTGCATATGAGGAAGCTGCAATGGTATCTCAAAAGCGTTTGGACTCAACACAGCCACGATTTGGACACTGTCATTCGGATTCTGCCTTGCATTCAGAAAGAATTTGTGTGGTGGGCTCAGGAATGTCACCTAAACAAGGGACTCTCTGTGACCCAACCAGAGGCAAGTCAGATATTAACGACAGACGCCTCGAGTCAGCCTGGGGAGCTCATTTCACAGGAAAATGGATTCAAGACCTTTGGCCCCCAGAGCTACTTCACTTGCATATCAACATGAAAGAGATGCTGGCAGTTCAATTTGCTTTGGAAGCATTCAAGGGCCTACTTCAACCAGGACTGGTGTTGATTCAACAGACAACACAACTGTCATGTGGTACATCAACAAGCAGGGGGGAACTCATTCTTACCCTCTTTGCAGACAAGCAATGCTGTTATGGGACACTGCTTTAAATCTGCACATCACTCTTCGAGCACAGTTTCTGCCAGGAGCGCAAAATTCTTTAGCAGATGTTCTGAGCAGACAGATTGTGGATCCTCATGAATGGAAGTTGGACCCTCAGGTATTTCTTCAGTTGACCATGGCTTGGGGAACTCCAGACATAGATATGTTCGCTTCTCCTCTGAATTTCCAACTGCCACTGTTTTGCACAAGGCTGTTTCATCCAACAGCCTGGAAAATCGATGCACTATCCTTCAGTTGGAGCAACCTTCACGTGTATGCTTTTCCTCCCTTGCCTCTTCTTCCAAAGGTACTGTTGAAAGTCAGGAGGGACAAACCTTGCATGATTCTTATAGCACTGGATTGGCCTCGTCAGCATTGGTACCCTCTGTTGAGGAGCTTAATTCATGGGACACCTTGGCCATTACCACAGATTCCTCACTTATTGTCTCAGGAAAACAATCATTTTCTCAATGTCAGGGTGCAATCCCTACACCTGACAGCCTGGCATTCTGTTTTAAAGAAGGAGGGCCTTCAGCTCCCTCAACAAGTTTTGGATGTTATTTTGGAAGCCAGGCGACCTAGTACTCGAAAGGTTTATGCTGATAAATGGAAGAGATTTTTTCTTTGGAGTTCAGCTAAAGGCTTTGATGTCAAATTGCCTAATTTGAGTTGTACGTTGCAATATTTGACTGTATTATTGGACAAGGGTTTGTCCTTCTCTTCTGTAAAAGTGCATGCTGCAGCTATTTCTGCTCACTATGATTGTGACCCTCCTTTGTTTTCACATCCATTGGTTAAACAGTTTCTTAGAGGGGCAAAGAATATAAGACCCCCATGAAGAGCTCCTACTCCTGCCTGGGATCTTAATTTTGTTTTGGAAAAGCTGACTCTGCCTCCTTTTGAACCTGCTGCTACAGTTGAATTGAAGTTGTTGTCTTGGAAGACTGCTTTTTTGTTGGCTGTTACTTCTGCTAGAAGGGTATCTGAATTATAGGCCCTCATGGCAGTGGAACCTTTTCTGATTTTTCACAATGACAGAGTTTCCTTATGTACTAATCCTACTTTTATGCCTAAAGTGATTTCTAATGTGGCATTGAACCAATCTATACATTTTCCTACTTTTTATGCTAACCCCCAAAATAAAGGGGAAAAAGTTTTGCATTCTTTGGATGTACATAGGCAGTTAAGGTATTATTTGAACAGAACCAAAGAGTTCAGAAGATCTCAACAATTATTTGTTTCTTTTGCTTTGACTTCACAAGGGAAAGCTGTCTCAAAACAAACTATTTCCAAGTGGATTGGCCATTGTATTGCTTTTTGTTACTCTCATCATGGAAAGGATGTTCCAGTTGGGATCAGGCATCATTCTACTAGGGCTACGGCCACCTCTACTGCTTTTTTGAGAGGGGTAGCTACTAAAGACATTCTAGAGGCAGCTACTTGGAGTTCTGTACATACCTTTTACAAAGCATTATCATTTACCTCTTTATTCTAGGTCTAGGGCTGGGTTTGCCACTGCAATCTTACAGGGCATGTTAGCAGCTCCTAATGCTATTTAGTTGGCCAGCCTCCCCTTTTTTCCGTTGCTCTGGGATTCTACCCATATGTAAGGACTGCAGCAATGGGAGACGAAGAACATAGTACAGTTTTGTACCTACCATAAATGTAGATGTTCGAGGATCTCCATTGCTGCAGTCCAATTTTCCCTCCCTCCTTCCCCCTTTTTAGGTTGGGTTTTGGGTGGTGTTTTTTGCATTCTGGCGTCTGAGGCAAGAAAGACTGAGTATATGGCGTCGGTCATGCGCATTTGTACTGGCACGTACTGACGTCAGTCTCGGGCGCCGATGACCGACGCCGGTTCTAGCCCTTTGGTATTCGGGCCGATTGTGGACAGCGGACTACCCATATGTAAGGACTGCAGCAATGGAGATCCTCGAACATCTACATTTATGGTTGGTACAAAACTGTACTATTTCTCCCCTTCCTTTCCCTTACTGCCCTATGTTTCTGTGGTAAGACTTTATCTGTTGATTTAACTGCACAGTAATGTATCATATTGACTTCTGTTATGTCACATGAATTTATCTTTTAGTGTGTTCATTTGTTTTACCAGACTTCTAACATTTTTGGGTCTTACTTTCTGTAGTATATTTCTTTAATCAATCTTAATATGTCTATCCATCTCTATTATATCGGGCAACACTTCCCTTGGATCATTTTCTTCTAAACTGAGGGCAAGTTCTTTGTTCTGCGTTTTTCTGCAGGGATTCTACAGAAAGTTCCAGAACATCTTCCTGTTGCATATTCTCCTCAGCTGCATCCTGCATCATCCTTTGCTTTTTCATATGGGAACGCATTGGCATGTCACTCCACAACATTAACTGTGTCAAAATTGCCACTGTTTCCTGTTCCTTCCTTTGCTGTGAAACTCCAGCTGAACCTTTGTACTGGTTTCTTTCTGAAAGCTCCAGAGCATCTTCATGTGGTAAGTGACCAGATACTTCCCTTTTCACCTGTTTTTCCTTAATTTGAGGACTCGCTCTTCTGTCTTGCTGCGACATTACCAGAGATGGATTTTCTACACTGAATCCTTCACTTTGCAGGTAATCCATAACATTTTTTTATTTCTTTAACTTCTCCGTTACTAATCCTCTTTTCTACTTTGCCTCTTTGTTTCCTTTTTCTTTTTTTATTGTAAAAGTTTCTTTATCCGGATGCTTTTGCTTGTATTTTTCTTTAAATATCTTTGGTGCTGCTCTTTTTGTATTGATTAGTTTTTTCTTTCTCCTTTGTATAAATATTGCAAAATATTACATCTTTCTTTCTCATGTCCATATTTCTTTTACAGCTGTTTATCCTTATTTTGGTGACTCATTGTTCCATCATGCTGTGACATGACCTGTATTAGACTTTCTACACTCCTTCACTTTTTTTATATATATATACATATTCCATTACTTCAGCTTCTGTTTGTTTCTTCTTCTTGATTCTAATACCATAACAGGAATGGACCCCATTCCTAAGTCAAAGTATGATTAAAGTTTATGAAATTAGTATTGTTTTCAATCTTTGATGTTAGCCAGAAATGCTCTTCACTACACCTGCGGTGTTCCCAGTATTGTCGTCTCCTGCAGTTCATAAGGAGTTACATATATCTGTAACATACATGTCTAAGTGCGAATGTAGTTTCTTTTTTATAAGACCCATTTCTCTTACTACTATTAGAACTGAGTATCCTTATTCCACATTGCCCTGGTTCCCGCTTGTAAATCTTGGTATTTTGACTTCGTCTGTTTCTGTATGTAAGACACTGTAGTCAATAGGTGTAGCAGTTGCAATGATCAGTGCTACTTTTGTCTTCTCATGGACTACTGTATCTGGTTTTCTCACGTCTGTTTTTTGAACTGCTGGTAATGGGTGATCCTATTTGTTTCTTCTTGTAGTACATTTGATGATGAGAAAGTTAGGATCAAGTATGACTGACGATTTATGTAAATTTGGACTGAATGACCATTGTTATAAAGAAAGAAACAAACATATATGCAGTGTATAGTGTATGTAAATGAAAAAAATGTAATTTTATTTTATTTTCAGTATATGTCTGCCTATGTCTTGACTGATAATTTAATAAAATTAACTCATTCCTTCCAGTACAGCTCTTCTGCGTGTGTAGCTTTAACTCCCATTGCGTGTGGCTTGAGCCTTTAAAAAATGAAGTTATCGCCTTACATTTCTAACAAATACTCATTGACAGAGGTCAAATATCAATACAGTTGTGTTTGCCATCATGTGTATTTCAAGATAAAATATTCTGATACCTTGTATGTAGCATGATTTTGGAATTATTAATGCAAATATGAACAAGCAATATTTGACACCTAGAAGCGCAATGGGAGGTAACTGCAGAAACGCCTGGAGGCGCACTTGGCTGTCTTTTTCTTTTGGCTGCTCCCATTAGGGGTTGGGTCATTTGATGTTCTTTGTGTTTCACTGTTGCAGTCATCACACTTGGGTTATCCTACCAGGGGCCCTCAATCGGCCCAAATACCAGAGGCTTAGTATTTCTGCGTTGGTTGCTGTCGCTCCAGGGCTGGCGTCAGGTTGTCAGTGTTATAAAATCAGGCAGCCGACGCCATTACATCAGTCTTTCTTGCCGAGGAGCCTGAAGCAGAAGCAGTTCGCATGAGTGCCGGTCGGCCGCTACCTGAGTTTTTCATTTCCGAAATTGAAGTTGAAGGCTTCTAAAACTAAGTACCCCGTGGGGGATCCTTTTATCTTGCTCTAACCGATGTCAGAAAAGGTTAACAATTGTCTCGCCTGTGGAAAGCTAATACCACACCGAGATTTCCATTCTTACTGCATCACCTATTTAGGCCCAGACAGCAATGTCCCTCGCTGTTGGTTTTGTGCTTTGTTCAAAGCCCGAACTATATGTCGTCAGGCCCTTATCGTAGCTAAATACTTTCGGTCTCGATCTCCGTATTCCGAAATGGCTTTGGTAAGCCATCTGACTACCGATCTTCTGAAAAAATGTAAGGATAAAGACGGAGACAGACCGCACAGGTCCAAAACTACCAATGACACTTCTGTTAAACTAGTCGCCAGTTCACCAGTACTCAGTGAGGCGCTTTTGCAGCCCTTGATGCCCGCTTCTGTGGATTTGCAGGCCGCTACCAAGACCCGTTCGGAGCCCGGTATGCAGTGAGACTCTTCGTTGATTAAGGATCCTGCGGATGTCTCTACCTTGGATGGGACCGGAGCCGCTGAGCAGGAACCGGCTTCTGAGGAAGTTCTTCGCACTACCGATATTCAACACAAACCGACAACTTCTTTCACATCTTCATTTCTTTCTAAAACTACCGAGTTTCTAAGGCCCAGGGTATGAACTACGCCTAAATAAAAATGACGACCCAAACTCAACCACCTGCTTCCATGCCTCAATCCCAAATGCGTAAAATGGCAGAAGACCTTATCATGCTTATTAGGGGAAGCCAGCCTACCCCTTCTAAAAGAAAGAGACTTGTCCCCAGCAGTTTTATCTGACCAGGAGTCTGACGACTCTTAGGTTTCATATGAAGACATGCCCTTGTCCGCTTATGAAGATTCAGATGCGGAGGAAGCCATTCCCTCTGCCTCTCCTCCAGAAGATTTTTCTTTTCATGAAACCCTACAAACTTTGAGAGAACATTTCCATTGGGAATGTCAGGATTATCCTCAGTCCAAAAAGAGACTCGGGGAATTTTTAGATTTACCACAGCACAGACCCGTAGCTATTCCTTCTGTCCTGGATGCTATGGATGATATTTTCATGGAATCTAGCTGAACTCCTGACACCCTACCACCTGCTTCTAGGAAACCCGACCGGTATTACATAGTCCCTGACTCTGACAAATTTATTTTCAAAAATCCTACTAAGGACCCTGAGGTTATGTCCCAGGGACTTAAAGGAATAAAAGCAACCACAGCCAAGAATCCCACCTCTTTGGACAGGGATTCCTGAGCTTTAGACAGATGGGGTAAAAAAGTATACACGTCTGCAACTCTTGCCATTAGGGCACTAAATTGTCAGTTCCACGTGCTGAAATACCAGCAACATACAATGGAACTCCTAAAGCAAAAATTATCTACCTTTCCAGCTTGTGCAGAAAATAAAGAATTACAGGAGCTTATACATTCTGCAAACCAAATTACTAAACACACTTTGCAATGTGGCTTTGATTCCCTAGAAGCATCCTGCAGGGCAGCAGTCTCAGGTTCTGTGCTTAGAAGGCATGCTTGGCTTAAGGAAGAGACCTTGCCAGACCATGTCAAATCAAAATTATTGGACGCACCATTCCACAAAGACAGTTTGTTTGGCATCAAGGCAGAAGAGGTTTTAAAAAAGATGGAAGAAAAAGCAAAATCTATGCAGACAGTTAGACTTCTTGCAAGTCCAGCCTCCGAGGTTCAGTAGGCATTGCCCCTCCAAGCACTGGTCCTTTCCAGCCCCCTCAAGGCCAGCTCAGACAAGATCTAGGGGAATCAGAACCCCCAGACAGCAACCCCAGGGAATGCAGAGATCTATGCAGTGGAGTTCCTCCACATCAAAAGTAGGGAGTGCTAAGCCACCCCACTTATGGAAAAAACTTGCAATGACTTTACAACTCCACCCCTTCTCTCTGCCCACATGCTTGTGCCCCTAGGAGGAAAATTCTCCTTTCATGCAAAAAAACGGGCTTCCATCATCAACGAGCGATGGGTACTCAACACATTGTCCCAGGGATACAAGTTTTATTTCCACACACTGCCAACCCCAAAAGGGTTCCCAGATCTTCCTCCAAACCAGTGGGCAGAGGCCCAAAACCAAGTCCATTCCCTGCTCTCCATGAGGGCAATACAACATGTTCCTGCAGACCAGATGGGCCAAGGTTTCTATTCCAGGCTCTTCCTGGTACCCAGAAAAGAGGGCCCCTCCAAGTCCATTCCCTGCTCTCCATGAGGGCAATACAACATGTTCCTGCAGACCAGATGGGCCAAGGTTTCTATTCCAGGCTCTTCCTGGTACCCAGAAAAGAGGGCACCTCTGGTGCCCAATCCTCGATCTACCCATTCTAAACACCTTCCTGGTGATACCAAAATTCAAAATACTCACCCTCCAGAAGCTTCTACTTATGCTATCCAAGGATGCTTGGTTAGCCACCGTAGACCTAAAAGAGGCCTATTTACACATCCCAATCAGATATTTTTGCAGGAAATATCTATGTTTCAGGGCAGGATCTATGCACGTTCAGTTCTCTGCACTTCCTTTTTGGCTTATCCACTGTTCCCAGAGTTTTCACAAAATGCCTGGCTCCTGCCATTGCTTTTTGCAGACAAAGGAATATTCAGATTTACCCCTACTTAGAAGACTGCCTGATTCAGGCATACAGTTGGGGAAAGCTGTTACAGCACCTGACCTTTGTAAAGGACCTACTTACCTCCCTGGGGTATACTATCAATGAAAAGAAATCCAAACTAGTCCCCACTCAAAAAATTGTATTCCTGGGAGCCAGCCTGGACACAGCATCCCAGATGGCATTCCTTACTCCAGAGAAACAAGCCTATCTGACATGCTACTTCTGTCAACTAGCCACTAGAACCCAGTTATCCGCAAGGGAAATCCTGCAAGCTCTAGGGTTCATGGCATCCTGCTCATTCCATATGCCAGACTGCATATGAGGAAACTTCAATGGTACTTAAAAAAACCTTTGGTGTCAACACTCTCAGGACCTGGAAACTGTCATACCTATGATACCTTGCCTGAGGAAAGATTTTGTTTGGTGGGCAGCAGCATGCAACCACAGCAAGGGTCTTCCCTTTACACAACCCCACGCTGCCCAGGCCCTAACCACAGATGCATCAGATTATGCCTGGGGTGGCACACCTGGATGGCAGTTGAATTCAGGGCCATTGGAGCCCAAATCAAATGCATCTGCACATCAACCAAAAAGAATTGCTAGCTGATCAGCACGCACTGACAGCTTTCAGACCCCTACTATCCCCGGGGCCTGTACTGACCAAAACAGACAACACCACAGTGATGTGCTTCATCAACAAGCATGGAGGAACCCATTCCTATCCCTTCTGCAGGCTGGCTATGACCCTTTAGCACATGGCTTCACCAATGCAAATACACCTGCTAGCACAATTCCTGCCAGGCTCCCAAAACTCTTTGGCAGACAACTTAAGCAGAAACCTCCTAGACCCACATGAGTGGCAACTAGACCACAGCACCTTCAACCTCATAACCCAGAAATGGGGCACCCCAAAGGTGGACTTATTTGCCTCCCACAAGAACCACCAGCTCAGCGAATTCTGCACCAAAGAACCTCACAGCAAGACTTGGAAAGTGGATGCCCTATCCTTCCAATGGGTAAACCTCTCAATCTGTGCATTTCACCCTCTACCTCTACTCACAAGGGTACTATTCAAAATAAGGGAGGAAAAATCAAGAGCAGTCTTGATTGTCCCAGACTGGCCACGTCAGCACTGGTACCCACTGCTGCACAGTCCGTCACCCCTGCCTCCTTGGCACCTACCTCAGATCCCAAATGTCCTCACCCAGCAGAATGGAGAATTCATGCATCCACAATTGCAGACTCTGAACCTGGCAGCCTAGCTTATTCCCTAACCTCTCGTCCAGTTGCCAGCCTAAGCATGTAAGTCCTGGACGTTGTACGTGAGGTCAGATGCCCTAGTACTAGAAAATCCTATGCTGACAAGTGGAAAAGGTAGTGCACCTGGATCCAGGCTAAGGGAGCTGATGCAGCACAGCCCTCCCTACCATTCACCCTGGATTACCTAGCAGACCTACTGCACAGGGGTCTGTCCTTCTCCTCTATTAAAATTCATGCCTCTGCCATCTCTGCTCATTACAGCACAGAGCCACCTCTCTTTTCTCACCCTCTTATCAAACAGTTCCTAAGAGGGGCTAACATTTTAAGGCCACCCAGACGAACTCCTACCCCAGCTTGGGACTTAAATTTTGTGTTGGAAAAGCTCACACTACCACCCTTTGAGCCTGCTGCTTCACCAGAGTTAAACTTCCTCTCTTGGAAAACAGCCTTGCTTCTAGCCATCACTTCAGCTAGAAGAATTTCTGAGCTACAAGCACTCATGGCTGTGGAACCTTTCATCATTTTTCATGCTGACAGGTTTTCCCTCAGGACTAACCCAACCTTCATGCCTAAAGCGGTGTCCAGTGTGGCCCTCAACCAAATCTATTAATTTGCCCACCTTTTTCCCCAATCCTCAAAATAAGGGGGAAAGGATCGTGCACTCTTTAGATGTGCACAGACAGCTCAGATTCTACCTGGATAGGACTAAGCCTTTTAGAAAACTGACCAGTTGCTAGTCAGCTTTGCAGCAGGGACGGAGGGCAAGGCCATATCCAATTAAACCATCTCCAAATGGGTAGCACACTGTATCCATTTCTGTTAAAAACACCACGGGAAACCAACCCCACAGGGGGTCAGGACACATTCCACAAGGGCAACCTCCACCTCTGCAGCTTTCCTCAGAGGGGTCCCTACCAGGGATATCTTGGAGGCTGCAACATGGAGTTCTGTTCATACCTTAACCAAACATTACCACCTGCCTATCGTCTCCAAATCCAGGGCAGGCTTTGCAACCGCAGTCTTGCAGGGCATGCTAGCCAGCCCCAACTCTTCTTGACTGCTTCCACCCTTTACTTCAGCTTTGGGTATCAACCCAAGTGTGATGACTGCAACAGTTGAACACGAAGAACATAGTACAGTTGTGTACACTTACCATAAATTTAGATGTTTGAGTGTATTCACTGTTGCAGTCCTGGTTTCCCAACCTCCATCCTCCTTGTTTCTCTCACTCACTCTCTTCAAGGATTTTTGATATTTATTTTCTACTGGTGGTGGTGTTCGTGTTTCACTGTTGCAGTCATCACATTAGGGTTATCTGCTTGCAGTAGCCCTCAGTCGGCTTGATTATCAAAGTCTTGGGTCCTGCGTCGGTTGCTGTCTCATCTTCCATGATGTCAGGTAGTCAGGGGTATAAAGCATGCAGCCTACGCCATTGCATCAGTCTTTCTTGCCGTACACTGCCTGAACCAGAAGCAGTTGGCAAGTGCCGGTCGGACGACTCCTGAAATTTTCGTTTTTGAGTTTCAGAACCAAAGTCTTCAACTAAATCCAAGTACCCTGTTGGGGAAACTTTTTCTTGCTCTAAACCGATGTCAGTAAAAGTCAATAATTGTATTTCTTGTGAAAAACAAATACCTCATAAAGATTTTTATTCGTACTGTATTCCTTGCCTAGACCCTGACCACGACGTACCTCGCTGTCGGTTTTGTGCCTTATTTAACCAACGAACTATTCGTCATCGGTATATTTACGCTTCTAAGTATTTTGGCACTCGTTTCAATTATCCGAATATGTCTTCGGTAAGCCAGCCGACTACCAACATTCCGAAAAAACGCAAAGGTAAAGACAGAGACAGGCCGCCTAGGTCCAAGGCTGCCGATGACGCTTCTCCTAAACCAGTCGCTAGTTCACCGGTACTCAGTGAGCCGCTTTTGCAGCCCCTGATACCCGCTGCTTCAGATTCGCAGGCTTCTACTGAGACTCTTTCGGAGTCCGGTATGCCGCGAGATGCTTCACCTGTGGAACCTGCGGATATCTCTACCTTGGATGGGTCCAGAGCCGCTGTGCAGGCACCGGCTTCTGAGGATGTATTCGGGCCTACTGACTTGCATATTAAACCGATGCCATCTTCTTCTTCAAGGCCTAAAACTCTAACCATACCTAGAAAACCGACACCCAGACCTCATGGTCAGGCCTGTATGCCTAAAAAACAAATAAGAATGGCTGAAGACCTTGTTGCTTTCCTCTGACCAGGATTTACCCTTGTCTACCTGTGAGGATTCTGTAGCAGAGGACTCTATTCCCTCTGCTTCCCCCCCAGAGGATTTCTCTTTTGGTGAAACCTTTAATAGTCTTGGGGAACATTTTCATTGGGAAAGCCAGGATTACTCTGATTCTAAAAAGAGGCTTAGGGATTTCTTACTCCTGTCCCAGCACAGGCCTTTAGCTATCCCTCCTGTACTAGACATTTTTGATGATGCCTTTTCGAAATCTAGATTGGCCCCTGACAACTCTACCTCCTGCTCCCAGAAAACCTGATAAGATATTACAGGGTTCGTGACTCTCTCAACTTCCTTTTTAAAAATCCTACTGTGGATCCTGAGACCATTTCACAGGGACCCAAGGGCATTAAGGCTACTACTGCCAAAAATCCTACCCCCTCTGATAGAGACTCCAGGGCGCTGGATAGATGGGGTAAGAAGGTATACACTTCTGCAACCTTGGCCATTAGGGCCTTAAATTGCCAGTTTCATATGTTAAAGTATCGGCAGCATATTATTGGATTGCTTAAACAGAAAATGATGTTGATTCCTGACTTTGCTGAAAATAAGGATTTACAGGATTTAATGCATTCTGCTGAACAGGTTGGAAAACATACTTTGCAATGTGGTTTTGATTCACTAGAGGCATCTTGCAGGGCTGCTGTCACTGGGTCTGTACTGAAAAGGCATGCTTGGATAAGGAGCAATCCTTGCCAGATCATGTTAAAGCTAAATTGCTGGATGCTCCCTTAAATCAGGACCGCCT
Source organism: Protopterus annectens (assembly GCF_019279795.1). Classification (NCBI taxonomy): domain Eukaryota; kingdom Metazoa; phylum Chordata; order Ceratodontiformes; family Protopteridae; genus Protopterus; species Protopterus annectens. The sequence goes on from NC_056733.1 coordinate 1,587,296,433, forward strand.
GTTTGGCAATAAAGCAGAAGAAATTCTTAAAAAGATGGAGGAAAAATCTAAATCTATGCAAACTGTTAAGGATTTTCTACAAGTACAGCCTCCAAGATTTAGTAGGCATTGGCCCTCTAAGAATTGGTCCTTTCCTGCCTCTTCCAGGCCTTCTAAGTCCAAACCCAGAGCCAGCAGAACACCCAGGCTTCAGTCCCAGGGTATGCACAGGACTAAGCAGTGGGGGCCTCCCACTTCCAAATCAGGGAGTACTAAGACTCCCCCCTATTGTTAACTGTCTCAATGACTTAACCTTAAAACTTCCAAGCACTTCTCAACTGACTGCTCCTTTAGGGGGAAAGATTGCTCTGCAGGCAAAAAACTGGGAACTCATTACCCAGGACCAATGGGTTTTAAATATAGTTTCCCAAGGATACAGATTTCACTTCCACATGTTACCACCCCCAAGCGGTTGGCCAAATCTACCCCCAAATCAGTGGGCAGAGGCTCAAAAGCAAGTACTCTTTCTCTCTTAAGCATAATGGCTATTCAAACTGTACCAGAAGAGGAAAAGGGACAAGGTTTCTACTCGAGACTTTTCCTGGTACCCAGAAAAGACAACTCATGGCATCCTATCCTGGATCTTTCTATCTTAACACCTTTTTGGTGATTCCAAAATTCAAGATGCTAACTCTTCACCAGTTGCTTCCTATGCTAGGCAAAGATGACTGGTTGGCAACACTGGATTTAAAGCCTACCTGCACATGCCAATCTGGGAATCTTGCAGAAGATACCTACGCTTCAAAGCAGGCTACATGCGCTATTAGTTCTCTGCACTGCCCTTTGGCTTATCTACTGCGCCCAGGGCATTCACAAAGTGCCTAGCTCCAGTCATTGCATTTTGCAGGCAAAGAAATATTCAAATATACCCATACCTGGATGATTGTCTAATTCAGACAGAAAGCCAGGACATACTTTTGAATCATCTGGCATTTGTACAAAAGGTGCTAACTTGTCTGGGGTACACCATAAACTAAAAGAAATCACATCTGGTACCCTGTCAACAAACTATATTCCTGGGAGCAAGCTTAAACACTACTTCCCAGATGGCTTTCCCTCACACCAGAGAAACAAATTCATTTGACAACTTGCTTCAAACTAGTGGCCACAAAAACTCTGCTGTCTGCAAGGCAAGTACTGCAAGCCCTGGGGTTCATGGCCTCCTGCATTCTACTAATTCCATATGCTACACCATAAACTAAAAGAAATCACATCTGGTGCCCTGTCAACAAACTATATTCCTGGGAGTAAGCTTGAACACTACTTCCCAGATGGCTTTCCTCACACCAGAGAAACAAATTCATTTGACAACTTGCTTCAAACTAGTGGCCACAAAAACTCTGCTGTCTGCAAGGCAAGTACTGCAAGCCTTGGGGTTCATGGCCTCCTGCATTCTACTAATTCCGTATGCAAAACTGCATATGAGGAAACTACAGTGGTATCTAAAAAGCCTGTGGTGTCAATATTCTAAGGAAACCAACTATTCTTATCGTACCTTGCCTATGGTTAGAATTCCTTTGGTGGGCAGGGGCCTGCCACCAAAACAAGGGACTACTATTCACTCTACCCCCTGGCGCCCAAACCCTAACAACAGATGCATCAGACTATGCATGGGGTGCTCACCTGGCAGGGAGGTGCATTCAGGGCAAATGGAGCCCAAGTCAAATGCACCTGCATATCAATCAAAAAGAAATGTTAGCTGTACAGAATGCTCTGACAGCCTTCAAGGACCACATTCTTCCAGGACAATTAATGGTAAAGACGGACAACACCACTTTTATGTGGTACATAAACAAGCAGGGGGGGGTACCCATTCTTATCCCCTCTGCAGACTAGCCATGGCTCTTTGGAACACAGCCTTGAGCTACCCAAGTGCATCTACAGGCTCAATTCCTGCCAAGAAAACTAAATACACTGGCAGACGAACTAAGCAGAAATCTCATGTACCCACAAGAGTGGAAACTGGAGCCAAAGACTTTCAATATGTTGATAAACAAATGGGGGAGCCCAGATATAGACCTGTTTGCCTCCCCCCAGCACTACCAATTGGACAAATTCTGCACAAGGACTCCCCACAAACAAGCTTGGAAAGTGGATGCTCTGTCCTTCAGCTGGAAAAATCTATCATTTTATGCCTTTCCTCCTCTGCCTGTCCTCTCCAAAGTACTACTAAAGATCAAACAGGACAAACCAAGGATGATACTGATTGCACCAGACTGGCCACACCATCACTGGTACCCCCTCTTGCACAGTGTGTCACTGTTAGCCCTATGGCACCTGCCTCAGACCCCTAACCTGCTGTCACAGCAGGAGAGCCAGATTCTGCACCCCCAGCTTCAAACCCTGAACCTGACAACCTGGCTAATTACCTAATCTCTCCGTTACCATCCCCTTAGTAAACAAGTGCTGGATGTCATTTTGGAGGCAAGGAGGCCTAGTACTAGAAAATCTTATGCTGAGAAATGGAAAAGATTCTGTGCCTGGAACCAAACTCAAGGGATGGCCACAGCAGTGCCCAATTTACCTCAGATTCTTCAATACTTAACTGAGATGCTTCACAAGGGCCTTTCCTTTTCCTCCGCCAAAATTCACACCTCAGCCATTTCAGCTCATTACAATACAGAACCACCCCTCTTTTCTCACCCACTGCTCAAGCAGTTCCGTAGAGAGGCCAAAAACTTAAGACTACCCAGGAGAGCTCCAACTCCAGCCTGGGACCTTAACTTTGTATTGGAAAAAAATCACTCTTCCTCCTTTTGAGCCAGCTGCAAGTGCAGAGTTAAAATTCCTTTCTTGGAAAACAGCTTTCCTTTTAGCAATCACTTCAGCAAGAATGGTATCTGAATTACAGACCCTTATGGCAGTGGAGCCTTTCATCATCTTTCATGTGGACAGAGTGTCTCTCAGGACCAATCCCTCCTTCATGCCCAAGGTGGTATCCAGTATGGCTCTTAATGCATTCATTTGCCAACCTTCTTTTCTAATTCACGGAACAAAGGGGGACGGCTACTGCACTCCTTAGATATGCACAGACAACTTAGACAGGACTAAACCTCAAAAGAAATCTGAACAACTGCTGGTGGCATTTGCTGCAGGGGCAGAGGGGAAGGCTATTTCAAAGCAAACCATTTCTAAATGGATAGGCCATTGCATTAATTTCTGCTATAAGCACTGTGGAAAACCTATCCCACAGGGGATTAGACTCCATTCAACCAGGGCTGCATCTACCTCTACAGCCTTTTTCAGAGGTGTCCCTACCAGGGATGACCTAGAAGCTGCTACCTGGAGTTCTGTACATACTTTCACCAAGCGTTACCATTTGCCAATTTTCTCTAAATTCAGAGCTGGCTTTGCCACTGCAGTCTTGCAAGGCCTTATAGCTGGTCCTAATGCTATCTAAATTCCTCCTCCCATCCTTAGCTTTGGAAATCTACCCAAATGTGATGACTGCAACAGTGAAATACGAAGAACATAGAACAGTTGTGTACACTTAGCATAAATGTAGATGTTCGAGTGTATTCACTGTTGAAGTTCTGGTTACCCCCTTTCCAGCCCCCTGACGACTTTTGGCTATACCTCTACTCTCCTTTACTATGCTTAAAAGCTTCTTGGTGTATTTGCTTTTTTGTTGGCGGTATAACCTTGATATAGATTTATATATATATATATATATATATATATATATATATATATATATATATATATATATATATGTCTGTGTATATATAAAATTGCTTCCCATTAGGGGGGCACCTGACATCTGGGGCAAGAAAAACTGATGTAATGGCATTGGCTGCAGGCTTTATACCCCTGACTACCTGACATCATGGAAGATGAGACAGCAACCAGTGCAGGACCCAAGACTTTGATAATCAGGGCTACTGCAAGCAGATAACCCTAATATGATGATTGCAACAGTGAATACACTCAAACATCTGCATTTATGGTAACTGTACACAACTGTACTTTCTTCCACCATAATGTAGCTCCCTATATGGGGGCTCCTGACTTTTGGGGCAAGAATAACTGATGTAATGGCGTCAGCTGCCTGATTTTATACCACTGACAACCTGACTTCCGTCCTGGAGTGACAGCAACCAATGCAGAAATACTAAGCCTCTGGTATTCGGACCGACTGAGGGCTACCCCTGGCAGGATAACCCAAGTGTGATGACTGCAGCAGTGAATACACTCGAACATCTACATTTATGGTAAGTGTACACAACTGTACTTTGCCATTTCTTCCTGTCCTCTACATCTTGCTCGGTCACACCAACCAGCATGCATGTCCTCTCTCACCACATCCATAAACCTTATCTTAGGCCTTCCTCTTTTCCTCTTACCTGGCAGCTCCATTTTTAGCACACGTCCAAACCAACACAATCTCACCTCTTTGGCTTTGTCTCCTAACCATTCAATCTGAGCTGACCATCTAATATACTAATTTCTAATCCTGTCCATCCTCATCACACCCAATGCAAATCTTAACATCTTTAACTCCGCCACCTACAGCTCTGACTCCTGTCTTTTTGGCAGTGCCACCGTCTCCAGCCCATATAACATAGCTGGCCTCAATACCATCTTGTAGACCTTCCCTTTCACTCTTACTGGTACACGTCTGTCACAACACTCCTGATAATATTCTCCACCCTGCCTTCACTCTCTTCACCTCTCTTCCACACTCACCAGTCATCTAAACTGTTGACTCCAAGTATTTAAACTCCTCCACCTTCGCCAGGTCTGCTCCGTGCATCCTCACCATTTCTCTGTCCTCCCTCTCATTCACGCACATATATTCTGTCTTTGTCCCGCTGACCTTCATTCTTCTCCTCTCTAGAGCATATGTCCTCCTGTCCGACTGTAATGAGTTTAAAACAATAGTGGTATGATTGACCACAGCAGTTGATTAGGGGTGGAAAAAAGGCTTCAAGGGCAGCAGGAATATTAAAGCTCAATGTTATCAGTACAAGCTCACCTAAATAGACTTTCAAAGAGCTGGATCCCATAATACCCTGGATCCGAAGACTCTGTTGCCTAGCCCATCTATCCAACTCTCTCTTAAGTACCATAGTAGTCGAGTTCTTTTCAGTTATCAGTAGAGTAGAGTTCCATCATTGACTTTCCATTCCATAAAATTAATTTTTCAAAATATTTGAGTTATTTTCCTGACAGCAAGCAAGTTACTATTTCTTATAGTTTTGATGTATTTTTATTTATCTTTTTACCACACTTGCACCATCAGTTTCATTATGCAAGCTTTTATAAATAATGGCCAGGTCACTCTTTACCCATCTGTGTTTAACAGAACATCGAGACAAGACCTTCAGCCTGCTTATGTAATTTGCTCCCCTCATACCACCAGTACATCTTGTAAAATGTTTATGAATTCTTTCAAGTTTGCACAAATGAATTTCATTGTACACACAAGTAGAAGATGTTGGAGACCTAGCAAAAAGACCTGCTAGTATGTAAAGAAAAGGCTTCATCTTTGCCCAGAATGGGTAGTGTTGCTCAGAGGTGGGTTGGAAATGTGTATTTCAGTGATAATGCCTTAGGAGAAGCAGATGATGTGCTTAGGTACTTGGGTAATAGGCAGCAGGGAAAACAAATTGGATAAATAAGGTTGTATAGGAACAGACATGGGTGGTTTAAATCATGGTTCATTTGTATTACTGCATACTGCCAGAGTTTGGGTAGGAATGCAGAGGAGTTGCTGATTTGTTTTTTTTTTTTTTTTTTTTTTTTTGCATTCATTCATATGCCAAAACTGGAGAAAATGAATAAAAGAATATAGATGCTTAAGTTTCCACACCAAAAATGTTAAATTTGCTGGCTGACTGCATGATGGATGGTGCTAAGGTTGTGACTGTCGCCCATCTTCAGTACAAAGAGGGTGGTAATGAGGGGCCGAGAGAGATTTATTTAATATCAATGATTTAATAAGTGGGCATGAAGTGCCACTTGCATTGTCAGCAGCTCAACAGGTAGCACACACACCTTTTTGTGGGAGAATATAAGGTTGTGGGTTCTATTCCAGTACCTGGTACTTGGATTAATTTCTCAGTGCTGACACTAGTGCAGTATACGTGGTGTGCTGTGCTCCTGTGTGCCATCTTTTTTTTTGGTGAAACACTAAACCAGCGTCCCATTTGTCTAAGCTGGAGGTAGCTCGTGTAAGTATAAAAGATGTCATGGCACTTGTCAAAACAAAAAAAAAAGAATAGGGGATGTTCCCCATTGCCATGTCCAAATTTCCCCTAATCAGTGTGAATACTATTTCTGGTCTCCCCTGAAAAGAGGCCACTGGGCTAGTGGAACAGTCAGCAGAGTAAATAAAAAAATAAGTGAAACTTGATTCTATCACTACAGCTATCTGTCATGAGCATGACTTTACAGAGGCCTTGAATTTATTTGTAGCTGGTACAGACTATTTGCGACAGTACCTGACTTGAAAGAAAAAAAATAATCGGTATGGTATTGATCAAGTTGTAGCAGCTTAAAGAAAAGATAACCAGACTAGGAAAACAGAGATGAACAGAAAAGTGTTTGGACTGTGTAATTTTCAGGCAGCAAAATCTGGTAACTTGGATTGATCTACTGGAGAACAAAATAAAGGTGAGTGGATGTTCATCGTGTTTCACTGTTGCAGTCATTACTCCTGGGTTATCCTGCTGGCAGGCCACCCTCGGTCAGCCAGAATTCCAAAGTCTAGGTCTGGCGTCGGTTGCTGTCGCCTCTTCCCTGACGTCACTGCGCCAGGGGTATAAAAGATGCAGCCGACGCTATTTTCTCCAGCCTTTCTTGCCGCGCAGTGCCCGAACCAAAAGCAGTTCGCAAGTGCCGGTCGGCCGACTCCTGAGATTTTCAAATCCAAATTTCAGAACCAAAGTCTTCATTAAAGCCAAGTACCCCATTGGGGAAACTTTTTTCTTGCTCCAGACCGATGTCAGAAAAAGTTAACAACTGTATTTCTTGTGGGAAGCAAATACCTCATAAGGATTTTCACTCTTACTGTATTCCTTGCCTAGGCCCTGATCACAACGTTGCTAGCTGTCGGTTTTGTGCTAGATTTAACCAACGCACTATTAAGCGTCGGTTCGATTTTGCATTTCATTACTTTGGCTGAAGATTTAATTATATAATGCCGTTGAAACAGCTGACGACCGGAGTGTACAAAAAACGCAAAGACAAGAAAAAGGATAGGCAGCCGAGGTCCAAAACCGACGATGAGGCCTCTGCTAGGCAAATCGCTGGATGTTCATCGTGCATACAGCTGCAGTCATAACAGATGGGTTCTCCTGCCGTCAGGCGGGTCCTCGGTCGGCCGAATTCCAAAGTCTTGGTCCGGCGTCGATTGTCGTCGCTTCTTCCCTGACATCAGTGCGACAGGGGCATAAAAGAACCAGCCGAAGCCGTTTTCTCCAGTCTTTCTTGCCGCGCGGTGCCCGAAGCAGAAGCAGTTCGCAAGTGCCGGTCGGCCAGCTCCTGAAATTATGAAAATTTTGCAACCGAAGTCTTCTTGAAAGCTAAGTACCCCGTTGGGGAAACTTTTCTTGCCTAAGACCGATGTCAGACAAAGTTAATAATTGTATTTCATGTGGGAAGCAAATACCGCATAAGGATTTCCATTCCCTCTGTATTCCTTGTTTAGGCCCAGACCACGACGTCTCGGTCTGTCGCTTTTGTGCTACATTCAACAAACGCACCATTAAGCGTCGGGCGGAGTTCGCCCAGCATTATTTTGGCAAAAACTTTAACTATATTATGTCGTCGGATACTCCGACTCCAGTTTTGTCTAAAAAGCGCAAAGATAAGGACCGACACACGAGGTCCGCGGCCTCTACCGACACCACGCCAAAGCCGACTACACATGGTTCGGTTCTCAGCGAAGCGCCTACGCAGCCCCTGACTACCGACGACGCTTCCTTGGCGGTGTCTCCTGTGCCCGAGGTCGCAGGCTCCTCGGCCCACACCCCGACTACAGATACCGAAGACGCTCTTGGCGGTGAATCTCAAAATGTGGACAGGTCTACCTCCTCTCAAGGTGTCTTCAGACCTTCCTCTTCTTTTTCCATCAAGGCTTTCATGAAGTCTAAAGCAGCCATGCATCCCAAGAGACAAGCTACACAGGGCCCATCTCCAGGCCCCATGCCTAAAAAACAGATGCTTAAAATGGCTGAGGATTTAATTACTCTTATCAGGGGTTCTCAACCCCCCCGGACAAAAGGCCCAGAGTGGAGGAAGAATCCCCCTCCTCTGATCAGGGCTGCATTATATCAGAGCACTCTGATGAACAGGAACATTCTTACTCCCCTTTTGAAGACTCTGATGCAGAGGAGTCCATTCCCTCTGTATCCCCCCCAGAGGATTACTCATTTGGGGAAACTTTGCATACCTTAAGGGAACACTTCCACTGGGAAGGCCAAGATTATTCTGATTCCAAGAAAAGGCTTAGGGAATTTCTCTTGCTACCTCAGCACAGGCCTCTGGCTATACCTCCTGTCTTGGACATACTAGATGATGTGTACTCTGAGGCCTGCCTTAACCCGGATTCTCTACCTGCAGCCCCAGTCAAGCCTGACAGGTACTACAGGGTTCCTGACTCACACCAATTTCTATACAAAAGCCATGCTGCTGACCCAGAAACTATCTCACAGGGCCCCAAGGGAATTAAGGCCTCTACAGCTAAAAATCCATTACCTTCCGAGAGAGATTCCAGATCCTTAGAAAGGTGGGGAAAAAAGGTATATACCTCGGCCACCTTAACCATGAGGGCTTTAAACTTGTCAGTTCCATATGCTGAAGTACCAACAGTTTTTGTTATCACAATTGAGAAGTAAAATGTCACAACCTGAACAACCAGACTTGAAGGAGTTGCAGGATTTGATGCATAGTGCAGAACAAGTGGGTAAACATACCTTACAATGTGGTTTTGATGCTCTAGAGGCCTCATGTAGAGCTGCTGTTACAGGATCAGTCATACATAGACATGCCTGGCTCAAGGAACAAACCTTACCAGATCATGTCAAAGCTAAATTACTAGATGCCCCTCTGCAAAAGGATGTATTATTTGGTGCTAATGCTGAGGAGGTGTTAAGGAAAATGGAGGAAAAGGCTAAATCAATGCAAACAGTGAAAGACTTTCTACAGGTACAACCCCCACGTTTCAGTAGAAATTGGCCTTCCAAAAATTGGTCCTTTCCAGCCATGGACAGACCCCAAAGAGGTAGATACAGGCGCCCGAGGGGCAGAGGGCAATCCCAAGGATCGTTTAGAGGCAGACAATGGCAAGCTCCTACACAGAGGTGGTGAGGATAACTCGCAACCATTCAGAAAGCAAGCCCAATGACTTTCCCCTTTGCATGCCAAGCAAGACTCAAATGGCAGCACCCTTAGGTGGAAAACTGGCATTTTTTTCAAAAAATTGGCATATTGTCACAAAAGACAAATGGATCCTGGACATTATAAACAGAGGCTACAGATTCCATTTTCACACCCTTCCAAAAATGAGAGGCATGCCAAACCTGCCACACAATCAAAGGGTAGAGGCACAAAGACAAATTTCAGATCTCATAGACATGAAAGCTATTCAAGAGGTACCTAGGCACGAACAAGGTCAAGGTTTTTATTCCAGACTATTCCTGGTACCAAGGAAGGGAAAAGATTGGAGACCTATTTTGGACCTATCCATCCTAAACACATTTCTTACCAAAATTCAAGATGCTCACTCTACAGCAGCTTCTTCCCATGCTGGGCAAGGAGTCTTGGCTGGTAACATTGGACCTCAAGGAGGCATACCTGCATGTCCCAATCAGACAAAATTGCAGAAGATACCTCAGATTTCTTGCAGGTTCAACCCATTATCAATTCTCTGCATTGCCCTTTGGCTTATCTACTGCACCCAGAGTATTCACGAAATGCCTGGCATCAGTAATTGCCTACTGCAGACTTCACTGGATACAAATATACCCCTATTTGGACGACTGCCTGATCCAAGCGGACAGCAAGCACATTTTTCTGAAACATCTGGCTTATGTAATTATGTTGTTGAATTCTCTGGGATACATAGTCAACAAAAAGAAATCAAGGCTAATTCCCTCAAGGAAAATAATTTTCCTGGGTGCCAACTTGGACACAAACACCCAGATGGCCTACCTCACGCCAGAGAAGCAGGGGCAACTAACTCAATACTTCAGAACACTAGCAAATTGCACCAGGCTGACTGCAAGGAAAATCCTGCAGGCTCTGGGATTCATGGCATCTTGCATCTTACTAATCCCATGTGCAAAGCTGCATATGAGGAAACTTCAATGGTACCTGAAAAACCTATGGTCTCAACACAGCCACAGTTTGGAAACAATAATACCTCTAATTCCATGTCTTCAAAAGGAATTTCTGTGGTGGGCTCAAGCATGCCAAACAAACGCAGGTCTCCCATTCAGCAAGCCTCAAGCAAATCAAGTCATCACAACAGACGCCTCGGACTACGCCTGGGGGGCGCACATGACAGATCGGTGCATTCAGGGCAAATGGTCCCAAAAAGAAAAGCACCTTGACATCAATCAAAAGGAAATGCTAGCAGTAATAAATGCTATTATAGCTTTCAAAGACCTTCTGCAACCAGGTCAACTATTGATAAGGACGGACAACACAGTAATGTAGTACATAAACAAACAGGGAGGAGCCCATTCATACCCTCTATGCAGACTGGCCATGTCACTTTGGAACATGGCCCTGGACTTACAAATCGAACTACAAGCACAGTACTTGCCAGGCAAGGAAAACACGCTGGCAGACAACCTAAGCAGAAATATGACAGATCCACACGAATGGAAGTTGCATCCTCAAGTTTTACAGAGGTAATTCAAGCATGGGGAAGGCCAGACATAGATCTCTTTGCCTCCCACAAAAATCACCAATTGACAAAATTCTGCTCAAGGATTTTTCATCCAAAGGCCTGGAGAGTGGACGCTCTCTCTTTCAGTTGGACATCAATGACAGTTTATGCCTTCCCACCTCTTCCTCTGCTGCCCAAAGTTCTATTAAAAACCAGAGCAGACAGACCAAAGATGATTCTCATTGCTCCAGACTGGCCAAGACAACACTGGTGTACCCACTCCTGAGGAGCCTGACGCATTCCCCACCATGGACCCTGCCTCTAATGCCTCTTCTTCTTACTCAGCACAGCTACAAAACTCTTCACAGTCAGCTAAAAACACTCAATCTAGCCGCATGGAAGATTCCTTAGCATCACAACAGACCCTACTCTCCAAGGAGGTGCAGGATGTCATTTTGGAGGCCAGAAGGCCGTCTACTAGAAAAGCTTACTCCGCAAAATGGAAACGGTTTTGTGTCTGGAATGAGAAAAAGGGCCAGGAATCCTGGAAAACTGAATTTACCTCAAATATTACAGTATCTAGCTGAGCTGCTAAGCAGTGGACTTTCATTCTCCTCCATCAAAATCCATGCCTCAGCCATTTCTGCAGAATACAACACTGATCCACCCTTATTCTCTCACCCCCTCTTAAGACAGTTCCTCAGAGGGGCTAAGAATCTAAAACCCCCAAGGAAACAACCAATACCTGCTTGGGATCTCCATTTCATTCTAGAAAAGCTGACCTTGCCTCCTTTTGAGTCAGCTGCCTCATCAGATTTGCAATATTTGTCCCGGAAAACAGCTTTCCTTCTGGCTATTACCTCAGCTCGTAGGGTATCGGAACTACAAGCTCTCATGGCTGTGCAGCCATTTATCATCTTCCATCAGGACAGAGTTTCCTTATGAACCAACCCGTCCTTTATGCCAAAAGTGGTATCCAGGGTAGCTTTGAATCAGGCTATACACTTACCTACCTTTTATCCTAATCCTCAAAACAAAGGGGAGAGATTACTACATTCCTTGGACATCCACAGACAACTGCTTTATTATTTGGACAGAACAAAGCCTTTCAGAAAATCAGAACAGCTCTTTGTGTCGTATGCTATAGGAGCTCAAGGAAAGCCAATTTCCAAGTAGACAATCTCAAAATGGATAGCCCACTGCATACGCTTTTGCTATTCTTTTCATGGGAAATCTGTACCTACAGGCATCAGATCTCACTCCACAAGGGCCATGGCTATCTCTGCAGCTTTTCTCAGAGGAGTTCCTACCAAAGATATTTTGGAAGCAGCCACTTGGAGTTCTGTGCATACCTTCTCCAAGCACTACCACCTTCCATTATACACCAAATCTAGAGCAGGCTTTGCCACTGTAGTCTTGCAGGGCATTCTGGCTCCTTCTTGCTCCACCTAGTGCCTACCACCCCTTTCTTAGCTTTGGGATTCTACCCATCTGTTATGACTGCAGCTGTATGCACGATGAACATAGTACATTTTTGTACCTACCATAAATGTAGATGTTAGAGTGCTAATATAGCTGCAGTCCAGGTTTCCCTCCCTCCTTCCCCTCTTGGGACAGGCCTATTGGCTAACACCTCCTCGTGCAACCTGATTGGGGTATTCATTCTTGATGTATTTGCTTGCACTACTGTATTTTGATTATATGGCATTGCTTTATTACACAAATTTATATATTGCCTTCCTTCTGGGGGCACCTGACATCTGGGGCAAGAAAAACTGAAGAAAATGGCATCTGCTGGTTCTTTTATACCCCTGTCGCACTGACGTCAGGGAAGAAGCGACGACAACCGAAGCCGGACTAAGACTTTGGAATTCGGCCGACCGAGGACCCGCCTGACGGCAGGAGAACCCATCTGTTATGACTGCAGCTGTATTAGCACTCGAACATCTACATTTATGGTAGGTACAAAACTGTACTTTCTCAGTGAGGCTCTTTCGCAGCCCCTGGCGCCCGCTACCTCAGAGCCACAGGCCGCTTCTGACTCCCACGTGGAGCCGACTGGGCCTGTGGATACTCAAGGTATTGGACACTTGGAAATCATTCCCTCAGATGGGTCCGGAGCCGCTGAGCAGGCATCAGCTTCTGAGGGTGTCTTCAGACCTACACAACTATATATTAAGCCATCTTCAGCTACAAAGACTAAAGCAGCTCTAAAGACAAAGAAACAAGTACAGCATTCTCCTACTCAGTCTACCATGCCTAAAAAACAGATGCTCAAAATGGCCGAAGACCTAATTTCTTTGATCAGGGGCTCCCATCCCCCACCTGATGAGGCCTAGGCAAGAGATAAGAGTATTATTCTTCTGATCAGGTTTCTATTTCCTCTGATTCCTCTTCTGAACAGGATTATTCCATGTTTCCCTAGGAGGATTCTGATGCTGAAGAATCCTTTCCTTCAGCCTCTCCTCCTGAGGATTATTCTTTTGGGGAAACCCTGCATACCTTGAGGGAGCATTTCCACTGAGAGCGCCAAGATTATTCTGAATCTAAGAAAAGGCTCAGAGACTTTCTGCTACTTCCTCAGCACAGACCCATTGCTATTCCACCTGTTTTAGACATTGTAGATGATGTATTTTCAGAGTCCAGCCTGTCCCCTGACTCTTTACCCCCTGCACCTGCTAAGCCAAACAGATACTACAGGGTTCCGGATTCTCATAAATTCCTATATAAAAACCCTGCTGCTGATCCAGAAACTATATCCCAGGGTCCCAAAGAGGTTAAAACCTCCACTGCAAAAAACCCTGTCCCCTCTGATAGGGATTCCACGGCTCTAGACAGGTGGGGGGAAGAAAGTATACACTTCTGCTACCTTGGCTGTAAGGGTTTTAAATTGTCAGTTTCATATGCTATATCAGCAATATTTAATGACACTGCTTAAACAGAAATTGTTGATAAATACTGAATGTTCCGAGAACAAGGAATTGCAGGATTTATTGCATGCAGCTGAACAAGTGGGAAAGCATACTTTGCAATGTGGTTATGATTCACTGGAGGGCTCGTGCAGGGCCGCTGTCACAGGTTCTGTTAGAAGGCATGCTTGGTTAAAGAAACAGAATCTGCCTGATCATGTTAAAGCAAAATTATTAGATGCACCATTGCAGCATGATTCTTTGTTTGGTACTAAAGCAGAAGAGGTTTTGAAAAAAAAAATGGAGGATAAAGCAAAATCCATGCAGACAGTCAAGGATTTCTTACAGGTACAGCCTCCCAGGTTTAGGAGGAACTGGCCTTCTAAAAATTGGTCCTTTTCGGTGTCAGACAGACCACAAAGAGGCAGATACAGGTGTCCCAGAGGCAGATCTCAGCCCCAAGTCTCATACAGGCCTAAACAATGGGGTGCTCCTACCTCCAAAAGCAGAGAAGACAAATCACAACCTTACAGGAAACAGTCCCAATGACTTTCCTCTGCCAGATCCAAGCACTTTTTTTTTGGCAGCCCCCTTAGGGGGAAAACTAGCACTTTTTTCATCAAATTGGCAAATAATTACTCAAGACAAATGGGTTCTGAACATAGTGTCCCAAGGCTACAGGTTCCATTTTCTCACACTACCAAGGTCAAAAGGTATGCAACACAATCAATGGGCAGATGCGCAAAAACTAATTACAGCCCTCATGGACATGAGGGGCCATTCAGCAAGTACCACAACAAGAGCAAGGGCAAGGATTTTACTCCAGACTTTTCCTAGTACATAGGAAGGACAGAACCTGGAGGCCAATACTGGACCTGTCTATTCTAAATACGTTTCTGGAAGTTCCAAAATTCAAGATGTTGACTCTACAGCAGCTACTGCCCATGCTGGGCAAGAAGGCTTGGTTCGTAACTTTGGACCTAAAAGAGGCATACCTGCATGTCCCAATCAGACAATTTTGCAGAAGATACCTCAGATTCATAGCTGGCTCAATGCATTACCAATTCTCTGCACTGCCCTTTCGCTTATCTACTGCGCCCAGGGTCTTCACAAAGTGCCTGGCACCAGTAATTGCATTTTGCAGACAAAGAGGAATTCAAATATATCCCTACTTGGACGACTGCCTAATTCAAGCAGAGAACAAAGACATTCTTCTAAAGTATCTGGCGTTTGTAAAAAGATTACTAACTGGCCTAGGGTATACAGTAAACGAAAAGAAATCAAAACTAGTGCCCTCTCGAGATAATATTCCTGGGTGCAAGCTTAAATACAACTGCCCAGATTGCTTATCTCACGCCAGACGAACAAAAGCAACTGACTTCTTACTTCAAGAAATTAGCAACAAAAACCCACTTATCTGTAAGGAAAATCCTGCAGGCCCTGGGTTTCATGGCATCCTGCATTCTACTAATTCCATATGCCAGACTGCATATGAGGAAACTACAATGGTATGTAAAAAGTGTTTGGACTCAGCATTGCCACAGCCTGGAGACAGTAATTGCACTCATTCCCTGCCTGCAACAGGAGTTTCGATGGTGGGCAGAAGCCTGTCACCACAACAAGGGTCTCCCATTCAGTTTACCCACAGCCAGACAGACACTGACAACGGATGCATCAGATTATGCCTGGGGGGCCCATAAGGCAGGAAAATGTATTCAGGGCACTTGGCCTGCAAACCAGATGCATCTGCACATCAATCAAAAAGATATTCTAGCTGTTCAAAATGCCCTGACAGCCTTCAAGGACCTGCTTCATCCAGGACAACTACTGATAAAGACAGACAATACTACAGTCATGTGGTACATAAACAAACAGGGAGGTACACATTCCTACCCTCTCTGCAGGCAAGCAATGACCTTATGGGACACAGCATTGGCTTTTCAAATTCACCTGCAAACACAATTCCTGCCAGGAAAAACAAATACTCTGGCAGACGGCCTAAGCAGAAACCTCATGGATCCCCACGAATGGAAACTGGATCCACAAGTCTTCAGCATGATAATAAGGAAATGGGGATGCCCAGACATAGATCTATTTGCCTCTCCCCACAACTGCCAATTTGAGAAATTCTGCACAAGGATTTATCACAAGCAAGCATGGAAAGTGGACACCCTGTCCTTCAGCTGGAAAAATCTAACCGTATATGCCTTTCCTCCACTGCCTCTCCTTCCCAGGGTACTCCTAAAGGTCAGACAAGAGAAGCCAAAAATTATACTGATTGCACCAGACTGGCCACGCCAGCACTGGTACCCAGTCCTAAAGAGCTTGTCTCAAGGTTCAGCATGGATATTGCCTCAAACTCCTCATTTGCTGACCCAACAGAACAATCAGATCCTGCACAGCCAACTCAGGACCTTAAATCTGGCAGCATGGGGGATAATGTAACCATTCAGAACACTCCTCTTTCAAAAGCTGTTATGGATGTTATCTTAGAGGCCAGGAGGCCCAGTACCAGAAAATCTTATGCAGAAAAATGGAAGAGATTCTGTGCTTGGAACCAGGAACAAGGCATTGACACGTGTGTACCAAATATACCTCAGATTTTACAATACCTATCTGAGATGCTGAACAAAAGCCTTTCTTTCTCATCAATTAAGATTCATGCCTCTGCCATTTCAGCCCATTACAATACGGAACCACCTATCTTTTCTCATCCTTTAATAAGGCAGTACCTCAGAGGGGCCAAAAACATTAGGCCTCCAAGGAGAGCACCAATTCCAGCCTGGGACTTAAAGTATGTATTGGAAAAACTCACACTTCCTCCTTTCGAGCCAGCTTCAACAACAGATATAAAATTTTTATCCTGGAAAACAGCTCTACTCCTAGCAATAACCTCTGCAAGGCGAGTCTCTGAGTTACAAGCACTCATGGCTGTGGAACCTTTTATCATTTTTCATCCAGACAGGGTTTCTCTGAGGACAAACCCTACATTCATGCCTAAGGTGGTATCCAGTGTGGCCCTCAACCAAACCATTCACTTGCCTACCTTTTATTCAAATCCGCAGAACAAGGGTGAGAAAATTTTGCATTCTTTGGACATACACAAGCAGTTACGTTTCTACTTGGAAAGAACTAAAGCTTTCAGAAAAACTGAGCAACTTTGTGTCATATGCTGCAGGATCACAAGGAAAGGCTATCTCAAAACAGACAATTTCTAAATGGATAGGCCATTGCATCTGTTTCTGCTATTTTCAACATGGCAAATCAGTGCCTAAGGGCATTAGGCCTCATTCCACCAAAGCAGCAGCCACTTCAGCAGCCTTTCTCAGAGGAGTACCAACCAAAGATATCTTAGAGGCTGCAACTTGGAGTTCAGTGCACACTTTCACAAAGCACTACCACTTACCTCTTTACTCTAAGTCCAGTGCAGGCTCTGCCACAGCAGTTCTGCAGGGCCTCATAGCCTCTCCTAATTCTTTATAGCCCAGCCGCCCATCCTCAGCTTTGGGATTCAACCCAAGAGTAATGACTGCAACAGTGAAACACGAACATAGTACAGTTGTGTACCTACCATAAATGTAGATGTTAGAGTGTATTCACTGTTGCAGTCCAGGTTACCCACCCACCATCCCCCTTCTCTTTGCTGGGACTTTTCTTCATTACTCTATCCTATACAACGTATTTGGTGTATTTGCTTGTAGACAAAGGAAATGTTATTTTTGTGCATGTATTTTTATTGGCATATTTTTTCAGCCTACCAATTTGGGGGCACCTGACATCTGGGGCAAGAAAAACTGAAGAAAATGGCGTCTGCTGCATCTTTTATACCCCTGGCGCACTGACGTCAGGGAAGAGGTGACAGCAACCGACACCGGACCTAGACTTTGGAATTCTGGCCGACTGAGGGTGGCCTGCCAGCAGGATAACCCAAGAGTAATAACTGCAACCGTGAATACACTCGAACATCTACATTTATGTAGGTACACAACTGTACTTTCTTTACTTGTCCTTGGAGCTTTATCTGAAGCTGGTCTACTGTAGCACACATTGTTTTGTTTTGAAGCTTAATAAGGTAAAGGATCAAGTACTGATATTGTGGTTTCCTGGGGGAAAAAATCATATATAAGGTGGGAGATCAATATTTCTATTTAGAAAGTTTACTCTGCTCAGATGTGGACAAAATTGTCAGCGTTTGCTGTTATGTATGAGAGTGCGTAAACTGAGCAGATTGTTTCTGTGTTCAGTATTGTACAATTTGTATTTTCTAACAGGAATTAAGACCTAATGGTAGAAAAGAAGGTATTGGTACCACAAACGCATATGAGGTGAAACTTCTTCAAATAATATCCGCAAGCTGGAATAAACGAACAGTACTTTTATTAAGAACAGTTTACGTTAAGACCTGGCAAGGTGTATGGGAGGGTGTGCAATAGGATGACAGCAGAGTATATCCCCTCGTTT
Organism: Protopterus annectens; assembly: GCF_019279795.1. Lineage (NCBI taxonomy): Eukaryota > Metazoa > Chordata > Ceratodontiformes > Protopteridae > Protopterus > Protopterus annectens. Next base: position 1,587,314,679 of record NC_056733.1, read on the forward strand.
CCGTAAGTGGCATTTCTTCCAGGCATTCCAGCTGAATTCCCCTGAGGCACAAATTGTGACCTTTCCAGTCTCCATCAGGAAGTTGGTACCACACACTGTACACCTGAATCCCTACAACCTTTCTCTTTCTCCTGGGAGAAGTGAAAGGGCCACATCCCTTCACTCCTGTCCCTGCCTTACCTGGCTGATGTTCTTCGTGTTTCACTGTTGCAGTCATCGCACTTAGGTTATCTGCCTGCAGGTAGCCCTCAGTTGGCCCGAATACCAGAGTCTTGGGATTTCTGCGTTGGATGCTGTCGCCTTTTCCATGACGTCAGGGGTATAAGACATGCAGCCGACGCCATCGCAACTGCTGGTCAGCCGCTACCTGAAATTTTCGTTTTTTGAGTTTCAGACCTGAAGTCTTCTAAAGCTAAGTACCCCGTTGGGGATTCTTTTCTTGCTCTAACCGATGTCAGAAAAAAATTTGTCTTGCCTGTGGAAAGCAAATACCTCACAGAGATTTTCATTCTTACTGTGTCACCTATTTAGGCCCAGGCCACGACATCCCTAGCTGTTGGTTTTGTGCCTTGTTTAACACCTGAACCATTCGTCATTGGGCTATTTTTGTAGCTAAATTCTTTTGCTCTCATTTTCCATATTCCGAAATGGCTTTGGTAAGCCATCTGACTACCGATCTTCCAAAAAAGTGCAAAGACAGACCTCATAGGTCAAAAACCGCCGACTGCGCTTCCGTTAAGCTTGTCACCAGTCCGCCGGTTCTCAGTGAGGTGATTTTGCAGCCCCTGATGCCCAGTTCTACGTCTCTGCTGAGACCCATTCGGAGTCCGGTATGCCGCGAGATGGCTTCTTCAACTATGGAACCTGCGGATGTCTCTACCTTGGATGGGTCTGGAGCCGCTGTGCAGGCACTGGCTTCTGAGGGTGTATTCTCACCTACCAATATTCATATTAAACAGACAACTTCATTTCCTAAAACTACCGAGTTTCTCAGGCCCAGAGTTTGCACTACGCCTAGAAAACCGACGTCCAAAGCGCATAGTCATCCTCCCATGCCACAAAACAAATGCTTAGAATGGCTGAAGACCTTATTACTCTAATTAGGGGAAGCCAGCCTTTCCCTGCCAAAAGACAATGGACTAGGAGTCTGATGACTCTGACCCTTCTGATTACCAGGACATACCCTTAATCTACCTATGAGGATTCAGATGCAGAGGAATCCATTCCCTCTGCCTCCCCTCCAGAGGATTTCTCTTTTGGTGAAACCTTGCGTACCTTAGAAGAGCATTTACGCTTGGAATGCCAGGACTATCCTCAGTCCAAAAAGAGACACTGGGAATTTTTAGATTTGCCTTAGCTCAGGCCTCCAGCTATACCTCCTGTCCTGAATATTGTAGACGATGTCTTCTTGGAGTCCAGTCTTACTCCTAACACCTTACCACCAGCTCCTAGAAAACCTGACAGGTACTACAGAGAGTACCTGATTCTCACAAATTTCTCTTTAATATTTATCTGCTGTAAAACATTATAAGTATCCCTGCCTGTTTCTAATGTATTTAATTTAACAATTTGCAGGTCACAGCACCCTACTATCAAGCTGTGAACAGACTGTTCTCAGTAGCATTGTCAGGTCATTGATTTCACTCTGTAACAATAGGCTTAGCATTGTCAATGTAACAGAACCAGTTTCCCAGTTAAGCATACAATTAATAATAGAGTAACTAGCTGCCTGAAATTAGACTGTATTTATAAGAAACTATGTGTGTAGCTAACTGCAATTAAAGCATTGTTCCTACTGCTCATCTCTCCACCATTTAACTGTCTGAACTACTCTGACTCCCACTGTACCTTCTATATCTCTCCACAATGGTCTTTTCCTAGATTACATTCCCTACCACTCTCCTCATTCTCTTCACATTCACCCATTTTCATATTAAAGCTCTCTTTCGCTGCATTCTTCCTCAACTCCCTCCCCTTTAACTCTACTGTGGTGTTATCCTAACTAAATCTGTCCTAAACCTTATCTTACCCTCCACCTCACTATTGACTTACTTGAAACAACACTACTGTTATTCATCTCATCCTTACCTTCCTTTCTGTCTTGTTTTACAGGTCCCTGACACCTAAATCAGGCTTTAATCCCCAGCAGAAACTGAAGAACACCCACACCCTCGGGTGTGCTGCTTCGCCAGAGGAATTCATCTTCAGCAACAGTGCAATTACTGAATAACATATGTGCTATAGTAAATATACGTAACCCTGTCCTGATTTGCCTTCTGTGAGCCTTGAGGAACTAGTGCTCCTGGTCAGTGACAAACCATTAGTGTCCCCATAACCTGGGTTCTCTCAGGCTATTAAACTGGTCTTCTCCCCTCTAATCCCTCATACATAGCCTCTCTCTTGGCTACCTCCTTCCCTTGCTCACCTATCTCCATTTGTAACTGCCCCTCATACTTCTACTGTTTCCTATCATCTGGCCTCTATCAGCCTTCCTTCACCCAGACAGTTCTCCACTAGCTACTCCAGACCCAGTGCCCCCCTTTCCCTACCAGACTCCCCATACTCACCTCTTAAGCCTTGCTCCTAGATTAGTATCTAACCACCTCACCCATAGATTTGTGCTAAAGAATCAAAGTTGTCTATATTGCATTCTCCTACTACTCCCACTGATTGATTGGTTTCCTTGATTATTGCTGCTGCTTCTTTACACCGTGTCTTGCCCCAGTCTGTTCGCTCCTCTCACTTTGCTCCCCTACCGTACCCCCATTCGCACCCACCCCTGTAACACCTACACTTATAGTTGCAAACCACACCCTCTACTCATTTAATCCCATCCACCTAGTCAGCCCATATACTACATTTCACGACACACCAAACATTTCATCCTTTACCTGCTCCCAATCACAACAGCTATAGATACTTCTTCTACACACCTTTACTGTCTACTCCCACTCTTACCCCCCTCTACACAAACTAAAAATTTATCCAACCTCTAAGGCTAGTAATATACCTACTAACCACCATATCTCTACTGCTCCTCTCCATCCTGACCTCATACCACACTGAACTTTATATAAGCAACACAACACAGTGGCAAACAGATTCCACAACCACTTCCATTAAACTAAAACACTTCCTTATATCACCAGCAAACCTCACCTCCTCCCAACCTCTTTCGTACTCTTATAACAAACCAACAAATAAAACTAACCCCCACTCTTCCCAAAAACAGGCCAAAATACTACACAAACTTCATAGACTCTGTCTTCACCTACTCCATAATATCTTCTGTTGTGGAGATATACACCCTAATCCAGGTCCCAACTCTTTAGACACAACTAATTTAAATCCAACCGATGCTATATTTCAGAGGCCTACTTCTTCTCTCCTCCTCTTAAACATAAATGTGAGAAGTATTATCAACAAAATTCAAGACTTACATGCCCTGCTAGCCTTATACAAACCAGAGATAGCGGTGTTAACTGAAACTTGGCTTAAGCCAGATCACCATGACAATGAGATCACTCCACCTGGGTATAATATTATACGTCATGATAGTACAGGGAAAAAAGGTGGAGGAGTAGCCATAGTTATCCAAAATCATCTCACCATAGAACAATTTGATTTCAATGCCCATGATACAAAAGGTTCAGAAATAATATTTGCTAAACTAAAACTAAACTCCAAAAAATATATTATTGCAGGTGCCTACATTCCACCAGGTAGTAACATTACCACACTGGAAAACATGTTATACTGGATGTGTACCTCCCTCCCACAGGAAACCATACTACTAGGAGACTTTAATAATTGACTGGGCTAAATGCTCCAGTTACAACCCCTCCTCTCATATAAACCTACATGGTTTCACACAAATTATTTCTGACCTCACTAGAGTTGATATGACATCCAAAATGCCAGTCCATTTTAGACTGGATATTGCTATCAAACCCTAATCTCACACAACACTCAGGCTGTCTCCCAGACAGTCTAAGTGACCACCAAGCAACCTACCTTATTAGGAACAGATCCCACTATACCACTCTCCCCACTCTAAAGATAATATGCAACAAAAGGAACCTCAAAACTAATGACCTACTCAACGCACTAAAATACAGGAATTGGACTCCCCTAACTCACCTACCTCTAGATGAAGCTGTGCAATACTTTAACTCAGCCTTTCTCAAAATTCTAAATGAGCATGCACCACCCAGAACCATTCGAGTCAAAGCTAATTATGCCCCTTGGCTAACAAAAGAGACAAAACTATAATGAAAAACAGAGACAAAGCTTGGGTACAATTTCACAAACACAAAACCTCCTCATTGAAACAAATCTACTTAGAATTCCGCAACAAAGCCAAAAAACAGATTAAACTAGACAAACCCAATTACTATACAACCTTGCAAGACAAATTTGCTCATAACCCACAGAAATTCCGGTCCACAATAATTAGTTTACTTCACCCTGGAAAATCTATGACCCCCCCACCCCTGTATTACCAAATAACCACACTAATATCCTAACACATTTCAACAGATATTTTACTGAAACAGTCCAAACTCTAGCCAACACCCAAAATGGTATTAACAACCCCATATCAAATCCCACCCATACCCACAGCATAGAACAAACAACTTCTTTAACTTTTCCCTACACCCAGTGTCCACTAAAACCACCACTAAACTCCTGAAAAACATAAACCAACCACACTAGCAGCTGATAAACTCCCAGTTGACTTCCTTCAGATAACAGCTGAGGCCATAGCCTATCCTATATCCATTCTCATAAACAGGTCCATAACTGAAGCCACAGTACCCACCTTGTGGAAAATATCACATATCCCACTCCACAAGGGAGGCAAATCCCTAGAGCTTACCAATTACCGACCAATAGCAATTCTATCACCCTTATCAAAAATATTGGAGAGAATAGTTCACTATCAACTAATGCAGTACTTCCTGAAAAACAACCTGCTATCTCATTCTCAGCACGGCTTTAGACCCTCACATAGCACCACCACAGCACTGCTCTCTTTTACCAACGTAGTCAATCACCACAGAAACAAGGGACAATTTGTATCTGCCATATTCCTATTATTATGTAAAGCCTTCGACATGGTAAACCATAGCATACTTCTTGAAACACTAACTACCCTTAACATACAGTCTTCCACTATATCATGGTTTAGTAACTACCTATCAGGTCGACAGCAAGCAGTTCTCTGGCAAGACCAATTTTCCTCCCTTTTACCAGTATCCATCAGTGTACCCCAAGGGTCCATTCTTGGTCCTCTTCTATTCTCCCTATTTACAAACCAGATAGCTGCATCCTCAATCTCTGCCACAGTAGTATAATACGCAGACGACACCACCATTATAAATATCGCCCCAAACATAAAGGAACTACTAACCATAACTCAAAAAAACTTTACCTTAGCAGAAGCATGGTTCACCAATATAAAACTTCTTCTTAACCCCCAAAAAAGCCTAATTTTATTTGGTCCTGGTAAAACTCCACAGTTAAGCAATAATTTCATCATAAACTCCAAAGATAACATCACAATCACCCCAACAACCCACACAAAACTGCTAGGAGTAATCATCGATGACCACCTCAGATTTGACATTCACATAGCACAAGCAATCAGGAAAGTAAACAAAAAGCTAGGTCTCCTTTATAGAAAACATTTCGTGACCAAAAATACAAAATCCACAATCGCTAGGACCCACCTCTTATCCATCCTACTATATGCCTCCCCCATTCTGACAAATCTGCACCATTCCGAACTTAACAAGATGGAATCTTGCTACAAGATTTCCAAGTTTGCAATGGAGGCCTCTCATAGGTCCCACCATTGTCTCGCCCTAAAGCAGCTCAACTGGCTTGAGCTCCCCAAACTACTGTTACTTAATCAACTCTCTGCAGCACACAAATTGTACTACCTGCCCAGCAAAACCCCATCACTAGAGCATCTAATTCAGCCCTACACAACCACCAGAACCTTAAGATCCAGTAACCAAAATCTTATAAATGTCATCAAACACAGAAATGATGCAGGTAAGTCTCTCTTTACCTGCACCATAGCCAGAGTTTGGAATCAACTCCCAATTCACATTACTACTACAACCTCTGCCTCCCAATTTAAAAGACTCCTCAAAAGCCACTATTCAGACAATTGGCTGTGCTCCTGTATCACACCAGGTTAAGCCAAACCACTGCACTGTTGGATGAATGTATGAATTAATCTGCTAAAGATCACCAATAACTTCCTCTAGTTACCCAGGTATACCTGCACTACTCCAAACATATGGGCTTGTCAGATTGAACTTCTATTCAAACCTTTTGTACTTTTTTTCTCAAATGCTATACTAATTCTAATATCACAAAGTACCACTGAATAACCTTACTACCAATAATGCTTTAAAAACTTTTTCTACTACTATTTCACAAATACTGTACTATTCTCAATCTTACAATGTACTGCATATAAACCAACTAACAGAAATGTTAAACTATCTCCTACATGCTCAAATGAGTCTGTAACTTATTTGTATATTGTTCTTTGAACAAGATGTTAAAATTCTGATTATTGCATGCTTTAATGTAGACATACCAGAAATGTTGAACTCTGTCTACTATACACTGAAATGAGTCTGTTATGTCCTTATACATATTCCTGAAAACAAGATGTTAATATCTGAATATTGCATGTTGAATTGTAGTTGTTGTTTATCTTTCGGCTTTTCCCGGTTAGGGGTTGCCACAGCAGAACTCTGGTCCGCTAATGATTGGCAGTTGTTTTTTTTATGGTGTCGAGTTGCCCAGCCTTCAACGAAGGCATGCCCATTCAACTTATGTATTTCGAACGCCCACTCGATCCTCACTTGTACTATACTGTATGTGGAGCTTTTATCTCCGGGCCTCCGCTAAAAAGGGACCTGTGTCCATTCGGACTTTCCTGGTTAACAGATGTAAAATAAAATAAAAAAAAAAAAATTCCTACTGGAGATCCAGAGACCATTTCCCAGGGTACCTAAAGGCATTAAGGCTACTACAGCCAAAAAACCTATCCCTTCAGACAGGGATTCTAGCTTTAGACAGATGGGAGTAAGAAGGTGTATACCTCTGCAACTCTTGCCATCAGGGCTTTGAATTGCCAGTTTCACATGTTGAAGTACCAGCAACATATTATGGAACTAATTAAACAAAAAATGGTGTTACTTCCAGATTGTGCAGAAAATAAAGATTTACAAGAGTTAATGCATTCTGCAAACCAAGTTAGCAAACATACTTTGCAATGTGGGTTTGATGTCTTAGAAGCATCTTGCAGGGCTGCTGTCACTGAGTCTGTACTGAGAAGGCATGCTTTGCCTGACCATGTCAAAGCAAAATTACTAGATGCTCCATTAAATCAGGAGCGTTTGTTTGGCACAAAAGCAGAAGTTGTTCTTAAAAAGATGAAAGAAAAAGCTAAATCTATGCAAACAGTCAAAGATTTCTTACAGGTGCAGCCACCTAGATTCAGTAGGCATTGGCCTTCAAAAAACTGGTCCTTTTCAGTCCCTCTTAGGCCTTCTCAGTCCAAACCCAGGGAAAATAGACCACAGTCTCAGGGTATACAGAGATCTAAACAGTGGAGTGTTTCCACCTCAAAATCAGGGAGCGGTAAGCCACCCCCTTATGGAAAAAGTTCACAATGACTTTCCAGTTATCCTTCCCAGCCATGCCCAAGTACTTGCGCCCCTAGGAGGAAAACTCGGCCTTCATGCAAATAACTGGATGTCCATTACTCAGGACTGATGGGTTCTACGCATTGTATCCCAGGGATACCGATTCTACTTCCACTCACTGCCAACACCAAGTAGGATGCCAGACCTTCCTCCAAACCAGTGGATAGAGGCTCAAAAGCAAGTACATCCCCTTCTCCATGTCAGGGCTATTCAACCTGTTCCAGTAGAACAAAGGGGACAGGGTTTCTACTCCAGACTGTTCCTGGTGCCCAGAAAAGAGAGCTCTTGGCGCCCTATCCTGGATCTAACAATTCTCAACACCTTTCTGGTGGTCCCAAAATTAAAAATGCTTACACTGCAACAGCTTCTTCCTGTGCTAGCCAAGGATGCCTAGTTAGTCACTCTAGATTTAAAAGAAGCTTATCTGCACATCCCCATAAGGGAGTTTGAGGACATGTCTACATTTCAGGACAGGCTCTATGCACTATCAGTTCTCTGCACTTCCTTTTGGCTTATCTACTGCGCCCAGAGTATTTACAAAATGCCTGACTCCAGCCATTGCATACTGCAGACAGAGAAATATTCAAATCTACCCATACTTGGACGATTGCCTGATTCAGGCGGACAATCAGGATTTGCTACTTCAGCACCTGGCATTTGTAAAAAGACTTCTAACTTCACTGGGATACACCATCAATGAAAAGAAATCACAACTGATGCCCAGCCAACAAATTGTATTCCTGGGAGCAAGCTTGAACACAACTTCCCAGATGGCATTCCTCACTCCAGAAAAGCAGGTCCATCTGAGAAACTATTTCAAACTAATGGCCAACAAAACCCAGCTATCTGCAAGCCCTAGAGTTCATGGCCTCATGCATTCTGCTAATTCCATATGCAAGACTGCATATGAGGAAACTTCATTGCTACTTAAAAAGTCTCTGGTGTTAACATTCTCAGGACCTGGAAACAGTGAATGTTGTGTAGTCCAATCTCACCTTCATTTTTAAATATGGGTTCGGAGCCCCGACTCCGCCGATTTACAAGCTCAAAGACTTCTGGTTGGCTCGTGGCTAAGCAGGTATCCCATAGTGCACCAGTACAAACCCCAGATCTCGTTTGCCACATCAAAGTGTTCGGGTCTGCTTCTCTTGGCTCTGGCTAAGTGTCAAAATTCTTCTATTTAAATTTTTTATTACGATGTTGTAAGGTGATATTATATCTGTCGTGTCCAGGGGCCAAAGCTGTCCTGTCGGCACCGACAGGGAGGGTTGGAATCTATCTTCGGTTCCGAGCCTTCCTCTCTGTGCGTTGCCCAAGGTGAGCTCAGGCCCTGCATCTATCTCTGAGCCAACGGCTCTGGCTCTGACGTCAAACTTAGTCTCTTAGGAGCGGAGGAGGTCTTCGGAGCTGGAGAGGTCAGCGTTTGAGATGACGAGGAGCGTGCTGTCTCATTCTCCAGCCCATACCAGTGGTACCAGCACTCTTCCCCCGAGAGCACCCACTTTGGTCTCAGCCCCTACTCTCTCCGGAGACAGTAGAGACCCTCAGCATCAGGAGCCATCAGCTGGTGGCCCCCACTCTTCCGAGGAGCCTCCCTGGAAGAGGCCATGTAAGAGGAAACATGTTGACTCCCAGGATGAGTCCTTGACATCGGACACTGACCTCGAGGAGTCGGAAGGGTCCCCCAAGTCATCCTCTGATGATGTCTCCTTCATGGACATCTTGGAGATTCTTAAGCAGAGGTGTGACTGGCCCACTGTCAACCCTTCTCAGGAGGAGTCGGTGTACCTGAAGGCTTTCGGGCATTAGCCTTCTGCTTCTTGGGTGTCTCCACCTTTTGACAAACTAATGGATCTAGTTAGTCAAAAGGTGTGGGATACTCCTGATGCCGTGGGACCAGTACCCAGGAGACCCAGTAAGTTTCTGTCTGCCCCTCCTGGTAAAATGTTTTGTCTAAGGGCGTTCCTGTAGATGCCATGGTGGTGGCGGCAGCCACAAAGAAGGAGCTGGCAGAGACTTCATCCTCTGTTCATCTGCCAAATAAGGATTCTTGACAGATGGACAGATTAGGGAAGTGTATCTTTAGTTCAGCGGCATTTACCCTTCGATCATTGAACTATCTCACTCACTTCACGAGATTGCAGAGGGATCTCCGCAAGGAGTTAGGAGATTCTATACAAGGTGCGTGTATTGAGGGAGTCCCTGACAAGATCTCTGCTCAGTTGCCCACCTTAAATTCTATAGTTAACTCCTCCATGCGGCTTATGGAGCGAGTATAGCAGCGGGTTCAGGAGTTGCCCTGAGGCGTCACTCCTGGATGCGCTTGTGTAATTTTGCGGGACTGTTCAAGTCTACTTTCACCATTGCCCCATTTGATGGTTCCTCATTGTTTGGTTCCAAGGTGAAGGACACACTCACTTGGTGTGAGCAAGAAGGAAAGACGCTTTCTGCCGTTGGAGTACATTTTACTGTTCCCTCTCGACCATACCCGAAGGGTCAAAGGGGCGGTAAAATGTGGTTCATAAAGTCCCAGAAGGTCTTTCCGGGCCCACAGGGTGAATCCTCCTTCAGAGGAAGAGGAGGAAATGGGAGATGTCACCTTAGGGGCAGGGGTGGTCCGCAATACCAGCAAGGCCATGATTCCTTTCAGGGACAGCCTTATTAGCGCTCCTGATGTGAGGCCCGACTGCGTTTCTCAGGGGCTGGTTGGGGGTCGCATTCCAGAAGCCTGGCTAAATATCACTCAAGACAAGTGGGTACAAAGAGTTGTTACCAGAGGCTATATCGTACCCTTTTCCCTTCCACCATTTGTCCCAAGAAGATCCCAGATGTACCACCCAATCACAGGGATCAGGCAACTGTGGAGATCAACAAGTTGCTTTTAAAAAGAGTCATCCAGTCCATCCCAGCAGACCAGATAAGATCCGGAACTTACTGCAGGTTCTTTTTAGTAACATAACGAACCGGAGATTGGAGGCCAATATTTGACCTCAGCAGGTTAAACGAATCTGTGAAGGACAAGTTTCGGATGGTAACTCTGCAGTCGATACTCTCGCTAGGGAAAGACTATTGGATGTGCTCTCTAGATCTCCAAGATGCCTACTACCATATAAAAATGGACAAGGCGTCCAGGAGCCATCTATACTTCCAGCTTGGAGCCAGTCATTATCAGTTTTGTGCTCTGCCCTTTGGTCCTACCACAGCCCCCAAGGTGTTCACCAAATGCATGGTAGTAGTGACAGCTCTCCTGAAACGTCAAGGATTCCAGGTGATGTTCATCGTGTTACCCTGCTGCAGTCATCACACTTGGGTTATCCTGCCGTCAGGCGGTCCCGCAGTCGGCCTGAATTCCAAAGTCTTGGTCCGGCGTCGGTTGCTGTCGCTTCTTCCCTGACGTCAGTGCGCCAGGGGTATATCAGAGGCATCCAACACCATTTTCTTCAGTCTTTCTTGCCGCGTGGTGCCCGAAGTAGAAGCAGTTCGCAAGTGCCGGTCGGCCGACACCTGAGGTTTTCAAATAGAGTTTCAGTCCGAAGCCTTCAAAGTTAAGTACCCCGTTGGGGAACCTTTTCTTGCCTCAGTCCGATGTCAGAAAAAGTTAACAATTGCATTTCTTGTGGGAAGCAAATACCTCATAAGGACTTTCATTCTTTTTGTATACCTTGCCTAGGCCCAGACCACGACGTCACTGGTTGTCGGTTTTGTGCTAGGTTCAATAAGCGAACTATTAAGCGATGCTTTGATTTCGCACGACACTACTTTGGTAGGAAATTTAATTATGCTATGCCGTCGGAGCAACCGACTACCGGCGTGCATAAAAAAACGCAAAGATAAAGAAAGGCAGCCTAGATCCAAGCCAGACTCCGAGCACTCGGCTGGGCCGGTCGCCGGTTCTCCGGTTTTCAGTGAGACACCTACACAGCCCCTGGCTACCTACCGCTGAATTGGATCCCCAGACCGTTTCGGATTCTCCAGCAGAGAGTTCTAGGCTGATGCAGCCATTTTCTTTAGGCCCTACCAACGACATTGCAGTAGGAGAAGTCGGTGCTGTAGAAACACCTTCGGTTTCTGAAGGTGTCTTCAGACCGACTACTCTCACCGTAAAGTCTTATGCTAAACTTAAGACTCCTGTAAAACCAAACAAGACTACTCTTCAGTCTCCAGGTCAAGGCCCTATGCCTAAGAAACAGATGCTTAAAATGGCTGAAGATTTAATTTCTTTGATCAGGGGTTCCCAACCCCCCCCCCCCCGACAAAAGGCCTAGACAAGAGGAGGATTATGCCTCCTCTGATCAGGTGTCTGTTTCCTCAGGCTCCTCTGAGGAACAGGATTACTCCTTTCCCCCTTATGAAGATTCTGATGCTGAAGACTCCATTCTCCTCAGCTTCTCCCCCTGAAGATTATTCCTTTGGGGAAACCGTACATACTATGTGAGGGAACATTTCCACTGGGAAGGTCAGGACTACTCCGACTCAAAGAAAAAGCTCCGAGAGTTTCTTTTACTCCCCCATCACAGACCCCTTGCTATCCCCCCAGTTTTAGACATTGTGGATGATGTTTTCTTAGAATCTAGTCTAAATCCAGATTCCCTGCCTCCTGCTCCAGCCAAACCAGATAGATACTATAGAGTGCCTGACTCACACAAATTCCTATACAAAAGCCCTGTTGCTGATCCAGAGACGATCTCCCAGGGTCCCAAGGGAGCTAAGGCTTCTATGGCTAAAAATCCTGTACCCTCTGAAAGGGGCTTTAGAGCACTAGGTAGGTGGGGGAAGAAGGTTTACACCTCAGCTACTCATAGCTATGAGAGCACTAAATTGTCAATTTCTCATGCTTAAATACCAGCAATTCCTAATGTCTCAAATAAAACAAAAGATGGGCACGCACCCTCAACATTCTGAATTCAAGGAAATGCAGGATCTGTTGCATGCAGCTGAACAGGTGGGCAAACATACTTTACAATGTGGTTTTGATGCCTTGGAAGCTTCCTCTAGAGCAGCTGTTACTGGGTCTGTTATACGTAGGCATGCTTGGTTAAAGGAACAATCTCTGCCTGATCATGTTAAAGCAAAGTTACTAGATGCACCCTTACAGCAGGATGTCTTATTTGGGGTTAAAGCAGAGGAGGTTTTAAAGAAAATGGAGGATAAGGCAAAATCTATGCAGACGGTCAAAGATTTCTTACAAGTACAGCCCCCACGATTCACCAGAAATTGGCCAGCAAAAAATTGGTCCTTTCCAGCTTCTGACAGACCACAGAGGGGTAAGTACAGGTGCCCAAGGGGCAGAGGACAAGCACAAATCCCTTACAAACCTCGCCAATGGGGCACTGCAACACAGAAGGGAGGAGAAGACAGGCCACAAACTACTAGAAGGAAAACACAATGACTTATACCTCAAACTGTCAAGCAAAACTCTCCTGGCAGCTCCCTTGGGAGGAAAATTATCACTTTTTTCAGACAACTGGCGCATCGTCACAGGACAAATGGGTCCTAGACATTATCTCACAAGGATACAGATTCCATTTCCACACCTTGCCAAGGATAAAAGGAATGCCAAACCTGCCACAATATCAATGGGCAGAGGCACAAAAACAAATTACAGCTCTCATGGACATGAGAGCCATTCAGCTGGTACCTACACAGGAGCAAGGCCAATGATTTTACTCAAGGCTCTTTCTAGTCCCCAGAAAGGACAATGCTTGGAGACCCATTCTGGACCTTTCAATTTTAAACACCTTCTTGCAAGTACCCAAATTCAAGATGCTAACACTACAGCAGCTTCTTCCCATGTTGGGGAAGAAAGCTTGGCTTAGTAACGTTGGACCTCAAGGAGGCATACCTGCATGTCCCTCAGACAAAATTGCAGAAGATACCTCCGTTTCATTGCAGGTTCAACCCATTACCAATTCCCTGCACTGCCCTTTGGCTTATCTACTGTACCCAGGGTCTTCACAAAATGCCTGGCACCAGTAATTGCATACTGCAGACAAAGAGGAATTCAAATATACCCATACCTGGACGACTGCCTCATCCAAGCAGAAAGCAAGGACATTCTCTTACAACACCTGGCTTTTGTAAAACATCTAAGTTGTCTAGGGTATACAGTAAATGAAAAGAAATCAAAACTAGTGCCCTCACAAAATATGACATTCCTGGGTGCCAGCTTGAATACAATGGCCCAGATGGCTTATCTGACGCCAGACAAACAACTACAATTAACTCAATACTTCAGAGCAATGGCAACAAAGACCCAACTCACTGCAAGAAAAATTTTGCAGGCCTTGGGCTTCATGGCATCTTGCATACTACTAATACCATTTGCAAAACTGCATATGAGGAAATTACAATGGTACCTAAAAAGCGTATGGACTCAACACAGCCACAGCTTGGAAACAATGATACCTCTCATTCCCTGCCTTCAATAGGAGTTCCTATGGTGGTCACAGGCATGTCACCTCAACAAGGGTCAGCCTTTCACCTTACCCCCAGCCAGGCAAACTATGACAACAGATGCATTGGACTATGCCTGGGGGGGCACACATGGCAGAACGGTGCATTCAAGGCATATGGACTGCAGATCAAAGGAATCTGCACATCAATCAAAAAGAAATGCTAGCTGTACAAAATGCTCTGACAGCCTTCAAGGACCTCTTACATCCAGGACAGCTTATCATAAGAAAAGACAACACCACAGTAATGTGGTACATAAACAAGCAAGGGGGTACACACTCCTACCCTCTATGCAGGCAAGCAATGACCTTGTGGAACACAGCACTGGCTTACCAAGTTCAATTACAAGCTCAATTCCTGCCAGGAAAAAAGAACACATTGGCAGACTACCTAAGCAGAAACATCATGGCTCCCCACGAGTGGAAACTGGATCCACAAGTATTTGCAATGATAACTCAACAATGGGGGCTCCCAGACATAGACCTATTTGCCATCCCCCAAAACTATCAACTAACAAAATTTTGCACAAGGACAATTCTGATGAAGTTTCCGGTGAGGAAATGAAAGCGCTCAATTGAACTGTTTTGTTGTTTTGTGTTTTGTGAAAATAAATTTACCCTGTTTATTACGGACTGCAGAGTCTTACGAGAGGATTTTGTTACATCTGGAGACTACCGCTTATACTGTGAGACTGCCTATTCTGTGAGACTGCCTTTATCGGTTTTCCTGCTATCGGGGAATTTATTTGGTTATTGGTCTTTGTTCAACTATTTCCCGTTTCTTCCACTTTTTCTGTTACTAGAAATCTGCAATATATCTGGCATGGCTTAGTGGAAAATCACTTTGTCTATGGTGTGCAGGGTCCTGGGTTTGAGCCTTGCAAAGGCTGCTTATTTATTCCTACCTATGAACCTATAGCACTCCAAGAAAAATCTTGATGATTGGATGGGAAATAGGAAATTCACCCCGAGGATCACCTCTGTGGCTCTGCTCGACAATGGCACAGGAAAATAATTTTCTTGGGTGGCAAAAGCCAGGGTACCTTTTTGGCTAGGCTTGTATAGGCCCCAGGGCCGATGGCCTAGTACCTACCTATGAACCTACCTGTGAACCTATTATTGCCCTCTCAATTTGTGATTTTTTATAGGCGCAGAGGTAGACACAGTGAACATGACAGCTCGTCTCCCCGCTGACAGGGCACAAAACTTAATCTTTCATATTCAACATCATCTTCCATTGCGGAAGGTCAAAGCGAAGTGGGTTCTTCAGCTCCTCGGGACTATGGCTTCCATCATTCTATTAGTACCATTAGCCAGGTTGCACATGAAAATTCTCCAGTGGCGTCTGTCTTCTCAATGGTCCTTCCAGTATCTCCCGCTGAGTCATCCTATACTGCTGACGGAATCATACAAGAAGGACCTTCTTTGGTGGATAGCTCCCAACCAGTTGAGCACGGGCACCCCCTTTGTTCATGCCCAACCCGTTGCAGCTGTGACCACGGATGCCTCCCAGATCGGGTGGGGAAGGCATTATCTCGGCAGGACTGTCCAAGGAAGGCATTATCTCGGCAGGACTGTCCAAGGCACATGGCAAGAACACCAGGCTCACCTGCATATCAGTGTTCTGGAAATGAGGGTGGTGCTCCTGTTGTTGCAAGCACCTCAAGACCTTCTTCCTCCTGGGACTATTGCGATACAATCAGACAGCATGTTGGTAGTTTGGTTTATCAACAAACAGGGCGGTACCAGATCTTACCCACTCTGTCGAGAGGCCATGCGAGTTTGGGAATGAGTGATTTCTTTAATCACTTTCCTGTTGCAATGCACATTCCAGGGACGACCAACGTGATAGCCAACGAGCTCAGCCGGGCGATCCTACTGCCTCACAAGTGGTCTCTGAAACAGGAAACAACGGAACAGATTTTCCGCAAATGGGGACAGCCTTGCTGCAACTTCTTTACCAGCCCAGTCAATACAAAATGCAGCAGCTATTTTTCCCTCATTTCCCCCTCTGGAGGAGACGCCCAGAGATGCTCTGGCTCACGATTGGCCCATGGGACTTCTGTATGCTTTTCCTCCATTTCCAAAGTGATTCAGAAAGCCAGCCGGCTGGGAAGCAAGTTGATCCTCATTTCTCCTTACTGGCCTCGTCAGGTCTGGTTCCCCTTTCTCGAGCCTCTTCTCCTGGACGATCCTTGGATCCTGGACCCAGCTCCAGATCTGTTGACTCACATGTCAGGTTCGCTACATTCTTCAGTCCACACCCTCAGGTTGGCAGCGTGGCTGCTCCAGATGTCCTTCAAGGGATGCATCTGCAGTCATAACATATGGGTTGTCCTGCCTCAGGCAGCCCTTCGGTCGGCCGGATTCCAAAGTCTGGGTCTGGCCTCGGCTGATGTCGCACTTTCCCTGACGTCAGAGCTTCTGGGGTATAAAGGCATCAGCCGACGCCATTTCCCCCAGTCTTTCTTGCCGCGCGGTGCCCGAAGCGGAAGCTGTTCGCAAGTGCCGGTCGGTCAGATCCAGAGATTTCAGCTACCGAAGACTTCAAAAAAAGCTAAGTACCCTGTTGGGGGACTCATTCTTGCCTCAGCCGATGTCAGACAAAGTAAATAATTGTTTAACTTGTGGGAAACAAATACCTCATAAGGATTTCCATTCTTACTGCCTTCCTTGCTTAGGCCCAGACCACGACGTATCAGCTTGTTTAGCCTGTGCCTCCTTCAACCGACGGACTCTTAGACGTCGGTCGGAGTTTGCAGAAGAATTTTTTGGAACTGATTTTCCATATAAAATGCCGTCGGAGACTCCGACTACGCATATGGCCAAAAAACGCAAGGAAAAGCACCGACACTCGAGGCCCGCAGTTTCGGCTGAAATCACGGCTAGGCCTACCACGAGTGTCTTGGTTTCGGCTGAAACCGAGTCCTCAGTTCTTACTACGACCGAAACCATACCTCCGATAACCGAGGCCAGAGAGGCCCCGGTTGAATTGGCTACAGATATCCCTACCGAAGCTAGTGCTCAAGAATTGTCCGACACCATTCCTTTGGACATTTCTACTCCTGCACGTGGGGCAGCTAGGCCCCCAGCTTCTATGTCTATTAAGGCGTTCTCCAGGGCTAAAGCTGCCAAACTTTCAAAAGCTTTGCCTGCCAAATCTACTTCTCAGAGGCCTTTCTCAAGTTCTCAGATTCTCAGTCTTGCTGAGGACCTTATATCCTTAATTAGGGGTTCCCAACCTCCCCCAGACAGGGCCTCCCAACCTCCACCAGACAAAAGGCCCAGGACTGATCCCTCTGAGCCTCTCTCCTCTGATTACTCCACGGATGGATCTGATCATTCAGACCAACAGGAAGGGGCCTACTCACCTTATGAGGATTCAGATGCAGAAGATTCTATTCCTTCGGCCTCCCCACCTGAAGAGTTTTCCTTCGGGGAAACTTTGCACTCCATGAGGGAGCACTTTCAATGGCAGGGTCAGGATTTTTCTGATTCTAGAAAAAGATTAAGGACATTTTTGCATTTGCCCCAGCATAGGCTCTTAGCCATACCACCTGTTCTAACTGTAATTGATGATGTGTACAATGATGTCAGTTCTGCCCCTGATTCTCTTCCCCCGGCCCCTGCCAAACCTGACAGATATTACAGGGTCCCGGATGCTCACTTCCCCCTCTATAAAGCCCATGCTGCAGACCAGAAACTATTTCTCAGGGCCCAAAAGGGGTTGCAGCTGCTACTGCCAAAAATCCCCTACCCTCTGAAAGAGAGTCTAGAGCATTAGAGAGATGGGGTAAAAAGGTTTATACATCTGCTACTCTTTCTGCCAGGGCATTAAACTGTCAATTTCATATGATACAGTACCAATAATTTTTGTTAGATCAGCTGAATAAGAAGCTTTCTTCTCCTGAACCTTTAGACCGTAAATCCCTTCAGGATTTGGTACACAACTCTCAGCAGGTCAGTAATCATTTCTTAAAATGTGGCTATGATGCACTGGAGGCTTCATTTAGATCAGCTATGACTGGGGCAGTAATTCGTAGGCATGCCTGGCTAAAAGAGCAATCCTTGCCAGACCATGTCAAGGCTAAACTCCTTGATGCTCCAATGGAGAAACAAAATTTATTTGGCTCCCCTGCACAGGAGATTCTAAAGAAAGTGGAAGAAAAAGCAAAATCTGTGCAAACAGTAAAGGAATTTCTGCAGGTCCAACCTCCGAGGTTTAGCAGAAACTGGCCTACAAAGAATTGGTCCTTTCCAGACACCTCCAGAGCACAAAGGGGCAGGAATAGACGCCCTAGAGACAGAGGTCAATCAAAGGGTGCCTACAGGGGCCGTCAGTGGCAGCCTGCCAACCAGAGGAGTAGTGCCACAGCTGCAACTACAACCACTTCCACAGGACAGACACAATGACTTGACTCTGATTCCGCCTACCAGGGATCAACTGGAAGCTCCCTTGGGCGGAAAGCTGGCTTTATTCTCAAAAAACTGGCATTGCATTACAAAGGACACATGGACACTGCAAACAATAGACAAAGGATACAGGTTTCACTTCCACACTTTACCAAAAAGAAGCGGAATGCCAAACCTTCCACCAAACCAGAAGGCAGAGGCTTTGAGGCAAATCAACAATTTACTTCAGATGAAAGCGATAGAAAGGGTACCATCTATGGAACAAGGCCAAGGATTTTACTCCAGACTATTCCTTGTACCAAGAAAAGAAAACCAATGGAGGCCTATTCTCGACTTGTCCGCACTGAACACACATCTCATTGTGCCAAAATTCAAAATGCTGACCCTACAGCAACTTCTTCCCATGTTGGGCAAGGAGTCTTGGCTGGTGATTCTAGATCTCAAGGAGGCATACCTGCACGTCCCTATCCGACCAGATTGCAGAAGACACCTCAGTTTTCTTGCAGGATCAGAGCATTATCAATTCTCAGCATTGCCCTTTGGCTTATCTACTGCGCCCAGAGTATTCACGAAATGCCTGGCATCAGTAATTGCACATTGCAGACTTCAGGGAATACAAATTTACCCATACCTGGACGACTGCCTAATACAAGCAGACAACAAGACAAAATTGTTAAAGGACTTGGCCTATGTCATACACCTGCTACAGGCCTTGGGATACACAGTCAACATCCAAAAGTCAAGACTAGTGCCATCCCAAAGGATAACCTTTTTGGGTGCGGATCTGGACACAATCACTCAAATGGCTTTTCTCACAGAAGAAAAACAAAAACAACTTCTAGATTATTTCATGACTTTGACAAGACAAACTCAGCTTACTGCAAGGAAAGTCCTGCAGGCCCTGGGTTACATGGCATCCTGCATAATCTTGATCCCACATGCCAGGCTGCATATGAGGAAATTACAATGGTACCTAAGGAATGTATGGTCTCAGCACAGGCACAGTCTAGAAACCAGGATACCAATCATTCCATGCCTTCAAAAGGAATTCCTGTGGTGGGCTCAGGCCTGCCAGTCCAGCAGAGGGTTGTCTTTCAACAAACCAAAACCAAGGTAGACCATCACCACGGACGCCTCAGACCTAGGATGGGGAGCACACATGGAGGACAAATGTATCCAAGGCCTATGGCCTCAAGGACAGCTAAGCATGCACATAAACCAAAAGGAGATGCTGGCAGTGAAGCATGCAATCGAGACATTCAAACCATTCCTCCAGCAAGGACATCTGTTGATAAGGACAGACAACACCATGGTCATGTGGTACATAAACAAACAGGGAGGCACACATTCCTACCCTCTATGCCGGATGGCAATGAATCTGTGGAACCTATGCCTGAATCTCAATATCCAGCTACAGGCCAAATTCGTACCAGGAAAAGAGAATTCACTAGCAGACAGCTTAAGCAGAACTACCACGGATGCTCACGAATGGATGCTGCATCCAGACATCTTCAAACTCATAACAAAGAAATGGGGAATGCCAGAGATAGATCTGTTCGCCTCCCCACTCAACCACCAAACCAAACTGTTTTATCTCAGAGGGTCAAGGACATTATCCTGGAGGCTCGCAGACCTTCCACAAGGAAAACATACTCAGCAAAAAGGGAAGAGATTCCTCATTTGGAGCACATCAAAGGGCGCAGATGTCACAGTGGCAAACCTAGCACACATCCTAGAATACTTAGCAGAACTGTTCCACAATGGACTGTCATATTCTTCCATTAAGATCCATGCTTCAGCAATTTCAGCAGAATACAATATGGATCCCCCTATCTTCTCTCACCCTCTTCTCAGACAATTTTTGAGAGGGATCAAAAATGTTAAACCTCCAAGGAGACCCCCTCTACCTGCATGGGATCTCAATTTTGTGCTGGAAAAATTGACACTACCTCCTTTTGAACCAGCAGCATCAGCAGACCTACAGTTTTTATCTTGGAAAACTGCTTTCCTTCTGGCAATCACTTCAGCAAGAAGTATCCGAGTTACAGGCATTAATGGCAGTGCAGCCTTTTGTTATTTTCCACCAGGATAGAGTGTCACTGAGAACCAATCCTACTTTCATGCCAAAGGTGGTATCCAGGGTATCCTTGAACCAAGCTATTCATTTGCCTACGTTCTTCCCTAACCCACAGAACAAAGGAGAAAAACTTTTGCTCACCTTGGATATACACAGACAACTACGCTACTATCTGGACAGAACTAAACCCAACAGAAAAACTGACCAACTTTTTGTAGCTTATGCAACGGGGGTGCAAGGAAGAGCAATTTCCAAACAGACAATTTCAAAATGGATAGGAAATTGCATTCGCTTTTGCTACTCCTTTCATGGAAAGACAGCTCCTGAAAATATCAGGCCTCATTCCACAAGGGCCACAGC
The DNA here is from genome assembly GCF_019279795.1 of Protopterus annectens. Lineage (NCBI taxonomy): Eukaryota > Metazoa > Chordata > Ceratodontiformes > Protopteridae > Protopterus > Protopterus annectens. Next base: position 1,587,335,714 of record NC_056733.1, read on the forward strand.
CACCACTACAGCTTTCCTACGAGGGGTGGCTACCAAGGACATTTTAGAAGCTGCTACTTGGAGCTCCGTGCATACATTTGCCAAGCATTATAATCTACCTTTATACTCCAGATCCCGAGCAGGGTTTGCAACTGCAGTTCTGCAGGGGATCCTAACTACACCATCCTTCTCTTAGTACCTCCTCCCCCAGTTTGGCTATGGTATTCTACCCATATGTTATGACTGCAGATGCAACCTTGAAGGACATAGTACAGTTTTGTACCTACCATAAATGTAGATGTCCGATAGGTATGCATCTGCAGTCAAGATTACCCACCCTCCTTCCCCTCTGTGGGATTCCTAGGGTGCTTACCCCTCTTTCAGCTAGCTGGGGGAATCTATTATGGTGTATTTGTTTGTTTGCATATATGTATATATATTTTGCTACTGTTTGGAACCTTTCAGCATTCTATCCAAATTTAGCCTTCCTAGAGGGCACCTGGCATCTGGGGCAAGAAACACTGAGGAAAATGGCGTCGGCTGATGCCTTTGTACCCCAGAAGCTCTGACGTCGGGGAAAGTGCGACATCAGCCGAGGCCAGACCCAGACTTTGGAATCCGGCCGACTGAAGGGCTGCCTGAGGCAGGACAACCCATATGTTATGACTGCAGATGCATACCTATCTGACATCTACATTTATGGTAGGTACAAAACTGTACTTTCCATCCCTAGTCAGGCTTCATGATGTATCATCCTCAGTATCGCATATTCTTATGTCATCCCATAAACCTTCAACTAGGAGGCTGTATGGCAGTAAATGGAAAAGATTTTCTATTTGGGCACAGAAAATGAATGTAGATCCCTACACTGCTTCTATCCCTGTGATTTTGGAATTTCTCTCTGAGCTTTTTCAACAAGGAGCTGCCGCCACTATCAGAGTCCAATTGGCGGTAATTTCTCATTTTCACTTAGGGTTTCCAGATAACAATTTAATGCATCATAAGTTATGCAAGACCTTTTTGAAAGGAATCACTCTTGAGACCACCAATGCAAGAAACTGTGGCTTCTTGGGATTTAAATTTTGTGGTGTTCAAACTGACTTCTCCCCCGTTTGAACCTTCACACTCCTCTTCATTGAAATTTTTGTCTTGGAAGACTTTGTTTTTGGTAGACGTTACGTCAGCTAGACGGGTATTGGAGCTACAAGCCTTGTCTGTTAAGCCACCTTATTTGATCTTTCACAAGGACAGGGTATCACTGCATACTAATCCTTCCTTTGTCCCCAGAGTTTATTCCCCTACTACCTTAAATCAATCCATAGAACTCCCAGTTTTCTTCCCTAGTTACTGTAATGCAGCTGAATACCGTTTTCATCAGCTGGACGTTCATAGACAACTGCATTTTTATTTACAGCGGACCAAGGAATTTAGGAAATCAGATCAACTATTCATTTCCTTTTCTGGCTCCAGATTGGGCTTACCAGTTTCTAAAGTGACACTATCTAACTGGATTTCCAGTTGCATAGCCTTTATCTACAGTTCAGAGGGCAGACCTTTACCCTGCAGGATCAAGGCTCATTCTGCCAGATCGCTTTCTACCTCTGCAGCCTTTCAAGCCAGGGTCCCACTTGATAATATTTGTGCAGCAGCTACGTGGGCTAACCCTCACACTTTTATTACACATTACAAATTTGATTTCACTTCCAGGGGTAGAGCATCCTTTGGCTCCACGGTGCTTAGAAGTATTTTCCAGTGAGCCACCCAAGAATAAGGCGCTAGAGACGCTGTCCCATATGTAAAAATGAAGGTGAGACTGGACTATACAACATAAAGAAGTTATGTACTCACCATAACGTTCCATGTTGGTAGTCCATCTCACCCTTCATTTTTACCAACCCACCCTCCTGTCCCCATCCCCATCCTGTAAGATCTGGAGATAACAATAATAATAATTTGGGTATCTTTGGTTGGAGACCCTTTAGTATTGGTTTGTCTGTTATGGGTTTTTTCTTCTAGTGAGCAGCAAACAAGATCTGGGGTTTGTACTGGTGCACTATAGGATACCTGCTTAGCCACAAGCTAACCAGAAATCTTCGAGCTTGGAAATCGGCCGAGTAGGAACCGCGGATTGGCTTCGAACCCATATGTAAAAATGAAGGGTGAGATGGGCTACCAACATGGAATGTTATGGTGAGTACGTAACTTCTTTTTCCTGTCATACCTTGTCTAAGGGCAGAGTTCCTTTGGTGGGCAGAAGCATGCAACCACAACAAGGGACTGCTTTTCACTCAACCCCTAGCCGCCCAAACCCTGACAACAGACTCATCAGACTATGCATGGGGGACTCACATGGCAGGCAAATGCATTCAAGGCAAATGGAGCCCAGAACAAATTCCCCTGCATATCAATCAAAAAAAGATGCTAGCAGTACAGAATGCTCTGACGGTCTTCAAATACCTTATCCTTCCAGGACAGCTCCTGATAAAGACAGACAACACCACAGTTATGTGGTACATGAACAAGGAGGGCGGGACTCATTCTTACCCACTCTGCAGATTAGCCATGGCTCTGTGGAACACAGCCTTGAGCATCCAAGTGCACCTACAGGCTCAATTCCTGCCAGGCAAGCAAACTTCACTGGCAGATGACTTGAGCAGAAATCTACTGGACCCTCACGAGTGGAAACTGGAACCCAACTCATTCAAACCTCTAACCCAGAGGTGGGGAACTCCGAAAGTGGACCTTTTTGCCTCCCACCAAAACCACCAATTGAACAAATTTTACACCAGGAACCCTCACAGCAGAGCCTGGAAGGTGGACTCCGTATCTTTTACATGGGAAAACCTCTCAATTTATCCCTTTCCTTTTCTGCCCCTCATCTCAAAAGTACTACTCAAGATCAAACAGGACAGGCCAAGGGCAATCCTTATTCCACCAGACTGGCCACACCAGCACTGGTACCCACTCCTATGCAGTCTGACAGCAGTGCCACCCTGGCACCTACATCAGACACCTTCTCTGCTGTCTCAGCAGGAGGGAAAGAGTTTGCATCCACAGCTGCAAACGCTAAACCTTGTAGCCTGGCTTATCCCATGAGTACACCACTAGCATCCCTCAGCAAACAGGTGCTGGATGTCATCCTTGAGGCCAGAAGGCCTAGTACTAGGAAATCCTATGATGAAAAGTGGAAAAGATACTGTTCTTGGAGTCAGTCTTAAGGAAAGGACACAGATATGCCCAACTTACCTCAAATCCTTGATTACCTAGCAGAGCTGCTCCACAGAGGCCTATCCTTCTCATCCATTAAGATTCATGCCTCTGCCATCTCAGCTCATTATAATACTGAGCCTCCTCTCTTTTCTCACCCTCTCATCAAGCAGTTCCTGAGAGGAACTAACAATTTAAGGCCCCCCTAGGAGAGCTCCCATCCCGGCCTGGGACCGTACTGGAAAAGGTCACACTTCCCCCTATTGAACCTGCTACTTCAGCAGAGTTAAAATTCCTCTCTTGGAAAACAATCTTAATTCTAGCTATTACTTCAACAAGAAGAGTGTCTTGAGTTACAGGCACTAATTGTGGTGGAGCCCTTCATTATTTTCCATGCTGACATGGTTTCCCTCAGGACTAACCCTTCCTTTATGTCCAAGGTGATATCCAGTGTGGCTTTAAACCAGTCCATCCATTTGCCAACCTTTTTCCCTAATCCTCAGAATAGAGGGGAAAGGATCCTGCACTCCTTGGATGTGCACAGACCGCTCAGGTTCTATCTTGACAGGACTAAGCCTTTCAGAAAATCTGACCAGCTACTAGTCAGCTTTGCTACAGGGGCAGAGGGCAAGGCCATTTCGAAGCAAGCCATTTCCAAATGTATAGCACACTGCATCCATTTCTGATACAAGCATCATGGAAAACCTACCCCTCTGGGGATCAGAACTCATTCCACTAGAGCTACTTCAACCTCTACAGCATTTCTCAGGGGGGTCCCCACCAAGGGACATCCCGGAGTTCTGTACACACCTTCACCAGGCATTACCACTTACCTATTATTTCTAAATCCAGAGCTGGATTTGCTACAGCAATCTTACAAGGCTTGCTAGCCAGCCCCAACACTTCTTGACTGCCTCCACCCTTCCTCAGCTTTGGGAATCAACCTGTGTGTGATGACTGAAGTAGTGAAACACGAAGAACATAGTACAGTTGTGTACACTTACCATAAATGTAGATGTTCGAGTGTATTCACTGTTGCAGTCCTGGTTTCCCTCCCTCCAGCCCCCTGGCTTTCTCTATCCTTATTACCTGTCCTCTTTATGGCCATCTTTTGTGGCAGGGGTATTTACTTTTTACTGGAGGTGTTCCACACTATATAATAGCTTCCCATTTTGGGGGCTCCTGACATCTAGGGCAAGAAAAACTGATGTAATGGCGTCCGCTGCATGTTTTATACCCCTGTCGGCTTGACATCATGGAAGAGGTGACAGCATCCGATGCAGAAATCCCAAGACTCTGGTATTCGGGCCGACTGAGGGCTACCTGCAGGCAGATAACCCAAGTGTGATGACTGCATCACTGAATACACTCGAACATCTACATTTATGGTAAGTGTACACAACTGTACTTTTTAGTGCTGGGGCTACTGGTTGACCTCTGGTCACTTGTAACAGTCAGGAGTTTGTCCCTGCACCACAGAGCCAGGTTATGCTGTATAAAATTTTATTGTAGTCCCTAACCTTATAAAGATTAGTATGGTTCTGAGTTGTTTTCTTATTTGTTTATGCTTTGTTGACTGGTTTAGTCCCAATAGGCCAGCAGCCTCTTCTCAAGGAAGACCTACAGTGGCAGTCATTCTAAATAGGGGAAATTTGGTCAGTACACTAGGGAATCTCCCTTACTGTTTTACTGTCATTGAAGCTGCACTCCCTCTAAGGTCTCCTCACCCTGGATAATGCAAACATCTGTGCACTTACCAAGACGTGTCAAAGCCACAGAGAGCACCCTGGCAGTTCAGGGCAACAATGCCTTCCACACATTTAGACCAGCTACTGCACAGGCAGGAACTAAAGGTAGAGATATCTCAATATTCATTAAAAACAAGCTTGCCTCAAGGCTGTTCGAACATTATGATGCATTTGAGCTTCTTCGTGTCCAAATTAATGCAGAATCATTTCTAACTGCTGCTGGGTTGTCTGGGATTATCCGTTTTATTTTTATTCAGAATCGACAGAGGACTTTACACTAATGTAGTAGGAGGGGGGTTTCCAGATTTGTGATGACCAGGACCTTTGTTTGTGCCCCTAGTGGGTATGTGGACAATCTTATCTAGGATGTCTGTGTTAGGTAAGTTGAGGAATCTTTGGACCTGCACTTTAGGGGTTGTGTATGAATCCTATTTTGTAGTGGGGGTAGTTAGTCACCCATGAATATGGGATGGGGTGAATGGTGAGTGTCTCCAATATTTCTGGGTATGAGCTATGGGTTTCCTGGTTCATAGAGAGGGACCTGTAGCTTGTAAGGATATGGTATCTGACTGTGTAAGGCAGTCTTCCTGTCATTAAGTGGTAATCTGGCAAGCTTTCAAGCCCCACCAAATCCTGAGTGCACCACTGCCTGTGCAAAACCTTTCACAGAAATGTACAGTCATGGTAATAGAAGCAATGAGGCAGCTGTGCCCACCAAAAATAAGTTCAGAACAATCAAAAAAAAAACAGGTCACCCTGGTGAAATCCTGACATAAATAGGTTTTACAACCAAAGGAATTAAAATCATGGCAAAAGTTAGGAAATGCAATGCCCAACATGATAAAATCTCCCTCATCAATCTAAACAAACAACTCAGAGGACAAATCACACATACCAAAGCCAAGTTTGAGGTAAGAATAGCCACACGGGCCAAGGACAACCTTAGAGCTTTCTGTGTTTGCAACCTCAAATGCAGTGCACAGAAACATGCAGAACAAATAGTAAGTGGAGCCACCTACATGGAGCTGGAAGATGTATCAAATCTATTGGCCAGGAAGTTCAGCTCCAGTTTTGCTCCCCCCAAGCCACCCCTTAAGAAATAACATCAAACAGAAATCCCCCTAGCTGTCACTAGGGAGCCAGTCCTAAATGCACTCTTCAAGGCCAAGAAGACCACGTCAGTGGGACTTGATAATATTCCAGGTTGCCTCATAACTAGCATGAAACATGAGCTGTCAGGATCACTGGAGTCATATTTCAACCATAGTCTCCAGTCAAGCTTTATACTATATGAGTAAGTAACTGCAAAAGTCATCCCTCCGTACAAGGGCAGGCCATCTACAGATCCTGGAAACTGTAGACTCATAAGGCTGACTAGTCTTGTATGCAAAGGCATGAAAAGAATTGTCATGGAAATAAGGAATGACATAGGAAACCCTCAGACACTGGATCCAACCCAGTTCTGTTTCATCAAGGGAAGATCATGCATACATAACTTGATTGACTTTTAGAAGGTCACCAAGGCAGTAGATGAGGGTAAAATACTGCATGCCTTGAGCTGGCCAAGGTAAATTACATAATTCCGTGCTCAGGTATTGGAAATAAACTTGCAGAATATTAATCATAAACTCTTGTCACATGCTGAATTGCCATCTGGCTCTCAGATAGGATCCAAGAAGTTAGGATAGGGGAGTCCACATATGCAAAGAGATGAGTTGCTAGCAAAGTCCCTCAGGGGTCTGTGCCGAGTCTGCTGCTTTTTGGCATCTACTTCTCAGATCAGCATTGACATTCTCTGACTGGCCAAGTTTGCTGTTGATTGCAAACTAGGAGCAGAAACAGAACCCCCCCCACCCCCCAAAAAAAAAAAAAAAAAAAAACATTAACATCCTCCCAGAAGGACAAATACAGACAAATTTTCGCTACTGGAACAATGGTTTAAAACTTAGTGCCAAGAAATACATGATGATACCCTTTGGAAAGTCTACCTCATTGACAACACACCTTTTAAGAGTAGACCTAGTAGTCTGGAATTTGGGGATGTATGTAGATGGTAACCTAGCTTTCATCCAACATGTTTCTAAGGTAGTAAGGAAATCATTCTAGGTTGTTCAACTTATGAACAAGTGTATGGCATCCAGGTCCAAAGAAGTCTTTCTTTTATATTTGGTCCTCATCCGACCCGTTATCGAGTACAACATCCCCTTTGGTATTTACCTGGCACATTCAACAACTGGAATTTCCCCAAAGGTTCCTCACTAAAAGTATATGGGGTGTAAACATGTCCTATGAGGATTGCCTCAGAGCCCTGTCTCTGTACTCTGTCTCCTGCAGATTGTTGAGGGGCAATCTATGCCTGTCATACAAGGCATCCTTGGATCCCTGTCTGATGAACCTTTTGCATATCCCCCCCTCCCCCCCAAAAAAATAGCACCAGAACTACCCGATCCATAGGTTCATAGGTTGGTACTAGGCTATCAGCCCTAGGGCCTATACAAGCCTAGCCATAACGATTCCCTGGCTATTTCTTCCCACACTATTTACTTCCCTGGACCCCTGTCTAGCAGGGCGACTGATGTGATCCCTGGGGTGAATTTCCTTTCTCCCATCCAATCGTCAAGGTTCCTTTTGAAGAGGGCCAAAGAGGCACTCTGCCTGACATGTATGGGCAGTCTATTCCAGAGTCTGGGTTGTCTCTGGGTCAGGAACCTATCGCTCCAGCATGTTTTGTTTATTGTGATGACAAGGTTTAGATCCCTGGAGCATGTGGCTCTGAGGGATTGGGATTTCTTTAAGTGTAGCATGTCCAACAGCTCTGGGTTTGACATGGCCTTGTATGTTAAGCAGAGATCGCCTCTGAGTAGACGAGTATAGCTGGAGTTTTTTAAGGCGGTCAGTGTAGGGCATCTGCTTTAGGCCTGTGATTCTTTTAGTGAGGTATTTCTGCGGCCTTTCCAATTGTTGCAGATGTCGTGAGAGGTACATACCAAATGGGGCGTTGTATTCTATAATGGGTCTAATGAGGGATGAGTACAGTGGGACAATGACCTCCTTTTTTCTTGATGAAAAGCCCTTAGTGATGAGGTGTGCCACATAGAAGGATTTCCTGACTATTGTGGCGATGTGGTTATCGAAGGTGAGACCACTGTCCACCTGTGTCCCTAAGTCTCTTATCACACTTTTGGTGATTAGTGTACTGCCACCTGTGTGGTAATTCATGGGTACATGTTTTTTCCCAAAGGGGATACTTATACATTTCTTGACATTGAGATTGAGCCCATGGCTCTGGCACCAAGCATCTGTTTCTGTAAAGGCCCTTTTGTAGAGTATCCACATAATTTGGGGATTCAGTAATGGCTCCCAGTTTGCAGTCATCTACAAACTTTGTTAGCCAGAGTCCCCTAGTGTTGGCCTGTACTTCAGAGAAGTAGATGCCAAACGAGCGGTCCCATGACTGAAACCTGAGGTACTCCACTTGTCACTTGTCTGGAGCTGGAGTTGGAGTTGGCTACTCTTACAGTGTGTGCTCTGTCAGTAAGCCAGTTGGCAACCCATTGGGTGACGTAGGGATTAATGCCCAGCTTAGTAAGTTTATCTATGATTCCAGAGTGGGGGATGGTGTCAAAGGCCTTGGCAAGGTCTAGATAGGCTGTGTGGGCCACCTTACCCTTGTCCATGGCTCTGGAGACTGATTTGAAGAAGTCAGTCAGGTTCAGGAGACAAGATTGGCCCTTCATGAACCCAAACTGGGTGGGGTCCAGTGTTTGAAGGTTGCCGATGTCTTTGTTTATAAGTTCCATGATCATACGCTCCATGGCCTTGCAGATAAGGCTCGTCAGACTGATGGGACGGTAGTTTCTGGGATCCAAGGTGGATCCCCCCTTGTGGAGTGGGATAACTGTAGCTCTGTGCCACTCAGTGGGCATGAAACCTGAGGTGAGGCTATGATTAAACATGATACTTAGGTGAGGTGCCAGTTCATATTGTAGTTATGTAGTACACAGCCCGGGATGTCATCTGGTCCCATGGATGCTGTATTCTTAGCTTTGGAGAGTGCATTTTTTACCTGTGTGGCCGTTATTACCGGAATTTGGCAATCTTCCGGTATTGAGATGGGCCGTATAGGGGGCGAGAGGGGGGGTGAAGTTGGCACTGAATCGATCTGCCAGGATATTGGCAATATCCTTGGGATCAGTATATTTAATGCCATTCTGTTTTAGCTCAGAGCAGATCTGAGCATTGCCATTTATATTCTTGACAGTTATAGAATGCCTTGTGGTTGTCTTTGGAATCTTTGGCAATTTTATTTTCGTAACTAGTTTTGGGATTTAAACCTTGCCAGCAACATAAGTAGGACTTGTTGGAGGACCATTATGTGTCTCAGAGAATACCCCTTCTCTTGAAAAGGCTTCCCATCCAGGTGAAGCAGAGCTCATCCCTAACTCTATTAAAGTGTAAACTGGATCAGTAGATGGGAAATTGGAAATTCACCCCTGGTCTGCCACCTGTTGTCTCTAGTGGACAGAGGCAGCCTCTAAGTGCTTGACTAACCATACTCCAGCTTACATATAACCATTAAAGTATACCTCTAAAAATAACCTCTAGGGCACTAAAAATTTGTCAATTGCATTCAGGAAATTTGGCTAGGCTTGTAGGGGCCCTTGTGAAGTGTTCAGTCCATTATATCTATTGGAGAGGTGGTGGACTGATGTGTTGAGGAATCCAAGGAAAGAGCATGCAGTTTGGATGTCTCAGTTGAGATGACCCTGTAAAAGAATTGACAGTGGCAAATCAGTTAGTTATGCAGATCAGTTCTGTTAAACTGAGAGTGGAAAGTGTTATAAACACTGGTCCAGCAGCTGTTGTGAGCAGGCAAAACATGAACTGGTGAGAAGTATCCATTGTATAACAGGGCAAGAAAACTTTGCTAGAAGCTTAAAAAAAAAAAAAAAATGGAGTACTTATTAAAGGTATATGATCTGGGACTTTAACACTGCTGGTTTGCAGAGTAACTGATGTAAGGGCATTGGAACCTTGAGGCTTAGGATTCCTATGCGAGAAAACATTTGATACTTTCTCCTTTAGTTGAGAAATTGAGTGACTGCAATCCAAAACATTATGACTTCTGGAAGGATTATATCTTTGTTAATGAATATGTTCATTAATGTTATGTACATATTCACATATTAACTTCTTTGTTAATGAATATGTTCATTAATGTTACGTACATATTCACATATTAACTTTATATGTTATGTACATATTCATGTAGTAACAATGTTACGTGACATATAATACTGTATCCACCAACTACGTTAAATCCCTACTTAAACTTAAACCTTGCTCCCACTCAACAGATTATGTCCCTCCACTGTTTCTCCAGAAAGCAGCCAACTCCATAGCCCTACCCATCTCCATTTTCATTGACCAATCCATTACTGAGGCCAAAGTCCCAGCAACCTGGAAAAAAATTCTACACCATACCCATTCATATAGGTGGCAGCTCCACAGTACTATCCAACTAGAGTCGCATCGCAATTCCATCACTCTTCTCAAAGATTCTGGAAAAATGTGTTCACAAACAAATCCTACAATACCTCAGACAAGAGAACCTTATAACCCCTACCCAACATGGGTTTGCCCTAGTCACAGTACCTCTACTGCCCTTATCTCCTTCATCAACACCATTTCACAAGCCAGAGACCAGAACAAAACTAGTCTGTTGCCTCTTTCTTGATCTCTCAAAAACTTTCAACACCGTCTCTTAATCCCTTCTCTTAAATAAACTCTCTGAACTCAACCTATCTACCTCTACTATCTCATGGATGTTCACTGTGTTGTTTCACTGTTGCAGTCCTAACCAATGGGTTGTCTGGCTCCCAGTAGCCCTCAATCGGCCAGAATACAAAAGGTAAGTAAATATGATGTCGGTTGTAAAGGATGTCCGGATGTCCGATACAAAGGGAGGCAGCCAACGTCACTTCCTCAGTCTTCCTTGCCGCGTAGCCCAAAGCAGAATTATTTCTTGTACAAGTGCCAGTCGGCAGTTTACCTTTTTTCATTTCCGACTACAAAGTTGAAGTCTACTACAGCTAAATACTCCATTGGGGGTCCTGTTTTCTTGCCTTAACAAATGTCAGAAAACGTTAATAATTGTCTTACCTGTGGAAAGCAGATTCCCCTAACTGTGGAAAGCAGATTCCCCATAGAGATTTGCATTCCCATTGCATTATTTGTCTAGGCCTTGACCAAGAAGTTCCTAATTGTGATCTCTGTGCCTCCTTTAATCCGCTTACTATCGTCGTCGGACTAAGCTGTTAGCTAAACATTTTGGAGTTTGGCCTAGGTTTGTCGGTATGGCATCCGCTAGTCTTCAGGCTTCGGATATACCCAAGAAATGTAAGGATAAGAGGACCGCTACAGACTTCAGAAGGTTAAATCATCAGATGATGTTAGAATGGTAGTCAGTCATGTGGTAGCCAGTGAGGCGCCTTTGCAGCCCGGAGATTTGCAACCGCAGGCCTCGGTTGAAACCATTTCAGAGTCCCTAGGCCTCTGGCCTCCATTTTCCCTTCTGATCTCTCACCTGTCACCTCTTCAGCTGGATCCGGAGCTGCTAAGCTGACACCGGTGTCTGAGGCCTCCGTTCTTCGTTCAGACAGCAAGCTCTTACAGATGACCTCTACTGCGACTTCGCCGGTTGCCAGCCCCCCCCCCCCCCCCAAGTCCTTTAGACTTGCAGGTAAATCTTCCAGTCGTAAGCCTGTGAAAAGCAGGCTCCAGTTTCCTTTCATTCCCCTCAATCCCAGATGATTAAAATAGCTAATGATCTTTTGACCCTTATTAGAGGTTCACCGCCTTCTCCTCCTTAAAGGAGCAGGGATGTTTCTCCTGAGGCTTTGACTTTTTCTGGCTCTGATTCTTCTAGCATTTCTGCTGATGAAGAGGAAGTGTCTCAGGCTTTTTCTCCTTTTTAGGATTCAGATGCAGAGGAATCCATCCCTTCTGCTTCTCCCCCAGAGGATTTCTCTTTTGGTGATACTTTGAGTACTCTCAGGTTGCATTTTAAATGGGAAAGTCAGGACTATCCCCAATCAAAGAAAAGAATTAAGGAATTTTTGGATTTACCTCGGCATAAGCCTTTGGCTAGTCCCCCAGTGTTGGATGTGGTTGATGATGTTTTTCTGGAAAATTCCTTAACTGCAAATTTGATTCCTCCTGCTCCCAGGAAACCTATGTAGGGTACTATAGGGTCCCCGATTCTCATCTGTTTCTTTTCAGGAATCAGTTGGCTGAATGAGGTTATTTTTCAAGGCCCTAAAGGAGCTAAGGCCACTGTTACTAAAAATCCTGTTCCTTCTGATAGGGAGTCTAGGAACCTAGAAAGTTGGGGTAAAAAAGTTTATATCTCTGCCACTCTTGCTATTAGGTCTACTAATTGTCTTTTTCATATGCTGAAATTCCAGCAGCACACCTTGGAGGCTATTAAGTCTAGGATAGCAAGTGTGCCTCTTTTGGTGGAGAGTAAGGATATGCAGGATTTGCTGAATTCTGCCAGTCTTGTCAATAAACATTCTTTACATTGTGGTTTTGACATTCTAGAAGCCTCCTGCAGGGCTACAGCTACTGGATCTGTTACTAGAAGGCACACTTGGCTGAGGGAACAGCCCCTTCTAGAGCCTGTCAAGGCTAAGCTGTTAGATGTACCTTTGCATAAGGGCAGTCTTTTTGACAGCAAAGTGGAGGAAGTGCTCAAGAAGATTGAGGATAAGGCCAAGTCTGTGCAAACTGCTAAGGATTTTCTGCAAGTTCAACCTCCACGCTTTAGCAGGAATTACCCTTCTAAGAGTTGGACATTTCCTGATACCAGCAGACAGAACCGTTCAAGGACTAGAGGTTACAAATCTTCTAGGGGTTCAGGCGTCTACTCCTCAAAGGTCTAAGCATTGCCAAGTTTCCACATCCAAGGCAGGAAGTTCTAAGTCTGCATCTCAATCACAACACTCCCTCTGGGCAAAAAGTCACGGAAAAAGCCCTTCTTAAAAACTTTAATGAAATAAAACAGGATTGAGCGCTTTCATAAGACTATAACACAACTTCATCAGAATCCATACTCAGAACCAAATTTCCTTTAAATAAGAGCAATTAATCACCTGACCTAATTAGTTCTTAAAGTTCTAGTACAAATCTTCTAAATATATATATATATATATATATATATATATGCTAAAATTATATAATTGCGTACAAGATTTGCAATAAATCCATATATACTGTTTAAATGGATGTCATATAACTGTATTATAAAATGTAAATATTAATTATGATTAAAATATAAATTTAAAAAATCTGTGTATTGAGTGAATGAAAATCACACAAGATTATTACGTAATAAGATTTTAACCTTAAAACACTAGCTATTGAAGATGATTTATTAAGTCCGGGGGGGGGGTATGGCGTTTAACTTGAGTTGCCATAGTAACTCTTTATACTCTGTTAGATCACACCATGGTCCTCCCCAGTGCTGCTTAATTTTGTCCAAACCAACAAATAAAAAAACATGATCAGGAAAATTCTTTAAATGACAGTAAAGAGAATTCTTTAAATGACAGTAAAGAGAATTGCTAGTCTTCCAATGTTTTATGTCAGTTAAATGTTAGTATATCCTCTCCCTAAATTAACGAACAGTTTTTCCAACATAAAAGCTTGAGCACTTTTGACAAATAGCCAAATAAATAACACCCGCCGTTTTACAATTAAAATGTGAATTAATTCTTATTTTAATATTATTAACCTTAACTTGGTCAGTTTCCATTATACAAAAACATTGACTGCAACTCCCACATTTAAAGGTGCCAATTTTCTTTTTACTATGGAACTCTGTACCTCTGTCATCAACCTCTAAAAAACTCTTTAAACATCTAGCACACCTAGTAACAAAACTAGATCCTCCTTCCAATATATCTTTTAAACCTTCAAAACCCTGAAGGAAAGTCCAACTATTTGTAATGATCTGCCTAACCATAGGAAAATCCGATGTGTGGGTAGTAGTAAAAGAACACCTATGTGTCACTACTACAGTTAGTATGTTCAACCTGAATATACTCAGTTTCATGCATAATAGGTTTAATAAACCCCCTATTCCTTCTCAAAAAAACTAATCTTGAATTTAATGAATAACTATTTCAGGATAACTTCTAGCAACAAACATGTTTTTTAATGTGTTGCACTCCCTTTCAAAAGTTCCATTGTCTGTAATCATACTGCCCTAAACGAGTACGTTCTCTTTACTGTCATTTAAAGAATTTTCCTGATCATGTTTTTTGATTTGTTGGTTTGGACACAGTTATTAACCAGCACTGGGAAGGGACCATGGTGTGATCTAATAGAGTATAAAGAGTTGCTATGGCAACTCAAGTTAAATGCCACGGGGCCCCCCTGGACTTAACGAATCAACTTCAATAGCTAGTGTTTTAAGGTTAAAATCTTATTATGTATGAATCTTATGTGTGATTTTCATTCACTCAATACATAGATTTTTTAGATTTATATTTTAATCATAATTAATATGTACATTTTTATAATACAGTTATAAGATATCCATTTAAACAGTATGTATGGATTTATTGTAACTGTTGTATGCAATTATATAATTTTATCATATATATATATATATATATATATTTTTAGGAGATTTGTACTAGGACTTTAAGAACTAATTAGGTCAGGTGATTAATTGCTCTTATTTAAAGAGAATTTGGTTGTTAGAGTATGGATTCTGATGAAGTTGTGTTATAGTCTTATGAAAGCGTTCAGTCCTGTTTTATTTCATTAAAGTTTTTAAGAAGGGCTTTTTCTGTGGCTTTTTGTCCAGGGGAATTATTTTTCGTTTGGTTACTGGTTGTCAATCAAAACATTCTCAATGACTTTATCCAACTTCTGCCTGTTCTTGCCTGCCTGGAAAATCCTTTTGGAGGAAGGTTGACCCTTTTTGCAAATGTCTGGGCCACTATCACGGACGACAGATGGGTATTCAGAACTGTATCCCTAGGCCACAAGTTTTTTTTACACACCTTTCCAGTTCCCAAAGGATTTGCGGACGCTCCTCCAAACCAAAGGACAGAAGTAGAAAAACAAATTTTGTCTCTGTTTCTTCTGGGAGCAATAAAATCAGTTCCTGCTCAGCAGGTAGGCCAGGGTTTCTATTCCAGACTTTTCCTAGTTCCAAAAAAAGAAGGCAGCTGGCGTCCTATCCTAGATCTGTCTATTCTGAACTCTTTCTTGGTAATTCCAAAGTTCAAAATGCTCACTGTGGCTCAGTTGCTGCCAATGTTGGAAAAAGATTCCTGACTGGTAACTTTGGATCTCAAATAAGCTTATCTGCACATCCCTATCAGGGAGAGTTACAGGAAATACCTTCATTTCAGGGTGGGCAAGCAACATTATCAATTCTCTGCGCTGCTCTTTGGCTTATCTACTGCTCCTAGAGTTAAAGTGCCTGGCTCCAGTCATAATTCAGATTTATCCATACTTGGATGACTGTCTAATCCAAGCAAATTCTCAGGAACAGCTGTTAAAGGATCTAGAATTTGTAAAGACTCTCCTGTCTTCCGTGGGTTACACTCTCAACAAGGAAAAATCAAAAATGGTGCCATCCAAGGAGATAACATCCCTGGGAGCACGTCTGAACACAGCCGCCCAGATGATGCATCTCAGCCAGGAGAAGCAGACAACTCTTTCAGTTTACTTCAAGGACTTGGCAAGCCTGTCCCAGCTCCCTACAATGAAATACCTGCAAGCTCTGGGATACATGGCCTCTTGCATTCTCATGATTCCATATGCAAGACTGCATATGAGGAAATTGCAATGGTACCTCAAGAACATTTGGTGTCAATACACACACAGGACCTGGATATGATGATTCCTTTGCTTCCATGTCTACAGACAGAGTTTCTATGGTGGGCAACAGCCTGTCTACAAAACAAAGGCATGCCTTTTTGCCCACTTCCTGCTACTCAAGTTCTTACCACAGATGCATCGGACTATGCCTGGGGAGCACACCTGGATGGCAGATGCATGCAGGGACATTGGAATGCCCAGCAGATGAATCTACACATAAATCCAAAGGAGTTGATAGCAGTTCAGCAGGCCTTGCTAGCTTTCAAGCATCTTCTTTCTCCAGGGACCCTGTTCGTCAGGACAGACAAACACCACAGTCATGTGGTACATCAACAAACAGGGAGGGACTCATTCTTACCCTGTGTGCAGGCAGAGCATAAATCTTTGGTCCATAGCACCATCCCTAGGCCTGCATCTCCTAACTCAATTTCTTCCAGGAAGGCTCTATGGTTTTGGCAGACCAGTTGAGCAGACAAACCCTGGATCCTCACAAGTGGCAGTTGAACAGAGCAGTCTTTTACAGCATCATTCAGTGTTGGGGCACACCGCAGGTGGATCTTTTCTCCTTCCCAGACAACCATCTTCTACCTGTTTGCACTAAACAGTATCGCAGCAGAGCCTGGAAGAGTGGATGCTCTGTCTTCCTTGGACGCTGCTGTCGGTTTCTGCTTTCCCTCCTCTTCTTCCCAGAGTATTACTGAAGATCAGGGATGAACGACCAGGGACTATTCTCGTAGCTCCAGACTGGCCCAGACAGCATTGGTATCCACTGCTTTGCAGTCTCTCCCAACTTCCTCCTTGGCATCTTCCTCTGAAGCCAGATATTTTGGTTCAGGAAGGGAGAAACATTCTACATCCTCATCTTCAGTCTCTACATTTGGCAACATGGCTCATTGTATGACTCCTCCCTTTTCTTCTTCCCTTTCCCAACAGCTGGTTGACATGCTGAGGGAGGCCAGGAGGCCTAGCACTAGGAAGTCCTACACTGGCAAATGGGAAAGATTCTCTCACTGGATGCAGGCTTGAGGGGAATCTTCTTCTCAGCCTACCCTTCCTCTGATCCTGGAATACCTAACTGATTTGCTTCAGGGTGGTCTTTCTTTTTCCTCTATCAAGATCCATGCTTCACCAATTTCTGCCCATTGTTCTTTTGAACAACCCATTTTCTCTCATCCCCCTGATGAAAATGTTTCTCAGAGGTGCTTGCAACTTAAAACCTCCCAGAAGGGCACCTACTCCAGCCTAGGATCTTAATTTTGTCTTAGTAAACTCACTCTCCCTCCTTTTGAGCCAGCTGCCAATGCAGATTTAAAGTTTCTCTCTTGGAAGACTGCCTTCCTCTTGGCTATAACTCCAGCAAGGAGAGTTTCGGAGCTGCAAGCGTTGATGGCTGTGGAGCCCTTTCTTATTTTCCATGCAGATAGGGTCTCTCTAAGAACCAACATTTCCTTTATGCCTAAGGTGGTTTCTAGCCTGACTGACCGTCCATACACCTTCCTACCTTCTTTCCTAATCCTCGAAATAGAGGTGAAAGTGTCCTGCATTCTCTTGATGTGCACAGACAGCTCAGGTTTTACTTGGACAAGACTAAGGACCTTCGGAAATCAGCACAGTTATTGGTCAGTTTTGTCCCTGCACTCAGGGCAAGGCTATTTCTAAACAAACCATTTCCAAATGTTTTGCACATTGTATCTCTTTTTGTTGCTCCTTTCATGGCAAGGTTCCTCCTCAAGCGGTTAGGACCCATTCAACTAGAGCAGCTTCCACTTCTGCAGCCTTTTTAAGGGGCGTCCCTGCTAAAGACTTTTTGGAGGCTGCTACATGGTCTTCTGTTCACACTTTCACAAAGCATTATAATTTGCCTTTGTTTTCTAGAGCCAGGGCAGGGTTTGCCACTGCTGTTCTGCAGGGCATTCTCTCCAATCTTTGATTCTGTTGGTGCCTCCTCCCTTTTCTCTGAGCTTTGGTAATCAACCCATTGGTTAGGACTGCAGCAGTGAAACAGGAACATAGTACAGTTGTGTACACTTGCCATAAATGTAGATGTTCGAGTGTATTCACTGTTGCAGTCCTGGTTTCCCTCCCTCCTTCCCCCTTTTTGGTCCTCTCCTGTTCTCTTTTCCTAAGGTACAGGCTAAATTTGGTATTATTTGCCAAAATTGCTTTTGGTTTAAACCTAGTTTTCTGGGGGCTTCTAACTGTTATGGCAAGAAAGAGAGAGGAATTGACATCGGCTGCCTCCCTTTGTATCGGACGTCCTGTACAACCGATGACAGCCAACATGATATTTACTTACCTTTGGTATTCTGGCTGATTAAGGGCTACCGGGAGCCAGATAACGCATTGGTTAGGACTTCAACAGTGAGTACACTCAAACATCTACATTTATGGTGTGTACACAACTGTACTTTCTCTAGCTACCTCAGCAATTGTTTCCAATCTGTAAAATGGCTATCTGCTGTCTCCCCAGAACTCCCTATAAATATGGGAGTTCCCCAAGGTTCAATACTGGGCCCACTACTATTTAATATTTTTACCAATCTGTTATCTATCTCCACTCCTCAGTCATCGTTTGTGCAATATGCTGATGACTCCACAGTCATCACCATAGCCAACACCCTCTCTGATCTACATACTACAGCTCAGAACTCTGTTTTGTCTATTGAAACATGGCTCAAACAAAATCATCTAATCTTAAACCCAGAGAAGACTAAACTCTTGCTCTTTGTCCCAAAAACAATGTATCATCTAAAACCTTCTTTCTCTATCACTTCCCACAGTAACACACCCATCACACTTGAAACATACACCAAACTACTCATGGTCATTATCGATGACCAGCTAAAATTTGACCTACATGTAATCAGTAACATTAAGAAAACCCTCCAAAAACTTGGACTTCTCTACAGGTACAAAACTTTGTATCTAGTAAAGCCCAAGACTGCCCTATCCCATGCCTACCTACTACTAACCCTTCTCTAAGTGTCTCAAATACTCACCAACTTGCAAATCACACTTCTCTCTAAATTAGAAACCACCTACAACAAGGTTGCCAAATTTGCTGCTGAACTGCTGTACTTTTCTCATCACTGCTTAGCACTCAGGAAACTAAACTGGTTAGAGCTTTCCCATTACCTTCTCTTCTCTCAGCTTCAGATAATTCTGAACTGCACCAGACCTCTTGCTGCCTCAGCATTACCTCTATTATCTCCTCCTACTCCCCATCCAGGACACTTCAGAGCTCAGAACAACATCTTTCCATATGTAAGCCAAAGACCAATTTCGCCAAAAACCTTTACAGTTATTTACCAGCTGAGAACTGGACTAAACTTCCACTTGACATTAGAAATATTAAGTCCAAACACCAGTTCAGAAATGCATTAAAAAATAACCTAACCGATACAAGACTGTGACAATGTAATCATCCCCCAGACTGACCCTGTTTCTCTTCACCAACCCATTCAGGTGAAGTGATAATAAGGAACTCTACTGTACTAGTTTGTACTATTCTGATTTTTAGAAGCTATTTGCAATCTCATGTCTTTTCTTTATTTTTGTAATTTTTAAAAATTTTGTAAATGTTGTTTAAATAGCTAAGTTTTACACTTATGTAGTTATGCATATGACTGTCTATGTATTTGTGGAGCTTTTCTCCCCAGGTCTCCACTGAAAAAAGGGCTTCGACCCAGCTGGACTAACCCGGTCAACAAATGTCAAATAAATAGTTAAATAAAATTAACAGACCATGAACTGAAAATGTTTGTTTTCAGAATATATAAAGTATGGAATAGAGCTTGGGAGCTATGGGCATTAATAACAGTAAAAGATGAAAGACGCGAAGCTGCTGCATTTAGCAACTATAATTACAATGGGTAGAAAAAAGGGAACTGTTGAATATGCGGGGCAACCTAAGTCATAATAATTTTTATGGAGATTCCTCACATTTGAAATGTGAATGTGTGAAAGAAGGTATTCCCATTGTAGGTCTTAGGGACATTTTGCAAAAAAACAGTACTACAGTTTTTGAAACTGAGGCTTAGTGCAGCCTGGTGTGATGTCTGACAGGATATCGGCTCCCATACTGTCACTAAAAAAAAAAAAAAAAAAAAAAGAGAGAGAGAGATAAGCACATACCAGATGCAACAATGGTGTCCATCATCCCTGATCAGTCCAAGGGTACCTATTGTGGTGGACTCTCTCACTTCCCCTGGACCGAACACCTGCTTTTCCCCAGGTTGCTGGCAGTGACACTTTGGAGTCTGCCGTGCCTTAGGAAACGGGCACATCCATCCGTCCAGACCAATTGTTTTAGAAGGGAAATAAGGGACCCCCAGGATTCTCATTAGAGAGGCAGTCAAGGACTTGTATATGGAAAACTAGCCTTCAGTGCAGAGGAGTAGACTTCCAAAGCAGACATCCCATTAAAAAAGATCAAACAACTAAACATATTTCTCCATCTCCTGCCACCAATCAGATGCCCAGCTTGCAGGCACCTGGTAAGACTTGCTTTTTCCCAGCTTCTCCCTTGTACAGTGTATCCCAAAGGCCTTGCAGGCTCTCTAGCCAGGCGATAAACTCAGTGTCTGAGTCTGCTGCTTTAAGAAGAGTCCCTTGCCCAGGCAGAGAAATCCCAGGAAAGTAAGAGGAAATGATTGGATTATTCTTCTCAGATGTCTAATCTCCAGTCTTCTCAGATTCCCCTTCAGAGTAAAAATCTTCTTGAAAAAAATGGATCCTTTCAGATGGGAATATAGGCCTCTAAGCACAAAAGAGAGATTTTGATTTTCTGGGCCTAGAGGCTGTCAAACCAGTGGCAATTCGTCCAATACTGGAAGCTCTGAAGGATGGTTTTCTGGTAGCCTCCCAGGAACTGTACTTGCAGCCTGCTGCACCTAAGAAACCTGCCATTTTCTTTAAAGTGCAAGACTCTTGTAGATTCCTTGTATTGGAGTTAACTGGTGTCCGTCGATCATGAAAGAGTCCAAGTTGGTTCCAGCTCCAAATACTCTTTCCAGTGACAGAAAGATAACAGATTTTTTTTGTGTTTCACTGTTGCAGTCATCCCATTTGGGTTATCTGCTTGCAGTAGCCCTCATTTGGCCTGATTAACAAAGTCTTGGGTCCTGCGTCGGTTGCTGTCCCTTCTTCCGTAACGTCAGGTCATCAGGGGTATAAAACATGCAGCCGACACCATTTTAATCAGTCTTTCTTGCCGTGAAGCAGAAGCAGTTCGTAAGTGCTGGTCGACTCCTGAAATTTTCATTTTCGAGTTTCAGAACCGAAGTCTTCAACTAAAAGCTAAGTATCCCGTTGGGGAAACTTTTTCTTGTTCTAAACAGATGTCAGTAAAAGTAAATAATTGCATTACTTGTGGAAAGCAAATACCTCATAAAGATTTTCATTCGTACTGTATTCCTTGCCTAGGCCCTGACCATGACGTTCCTCGCTGTCAGTTTTCTGCCTTATTTAAGCCGCGAACTATCCGTTGTCTGCATATTTTCGTTGCTAAATATTTTGGTGCTTGGTTCTATTATCCTGATATGTCTTCGGTAAGCCATCCGACTACCAACTTTCCGAAAAAACGCAAAGATAAAGACAGAGACAGGCCGCCTAGGTCCAAAGCTGCCTATGACGCTTCTCCCAAGCCAGTTGCCAGTTTGCTGATACTCAGGCACTTTTGCAGCGCCTGATACCTGCTACTTCAGATTCGCAGGCCTCTACTGAGACCCATTCGGAGTCCGGTATGCCGCAAGATGCTTCAATTGTGGAACCTGCGATTGTCTATACCTTGGATGGGTCCGGAGCCACTGTGCAGGCCACCGGCTTCTGAGGGTGTATTCAGGCCTTCTGACTTGCGTATTAAACAGATGCCATCTTCCTCTTCAAGACCTAAAACTCGTACCATGCCTAGAAAACTGATGCCCAGACCACATGGTCAGACCTCTATGCCTAAAAAACAAATTATAAGAATGGCTGAAGACCTTATTACTGTAATCAGTGGGGAGGCCAACCTTCTCCCTCTAAGAGACCTAGGACTGAGTTTGCTTATGATACTTCTGACAAGGATTCTGAATTTTCCGTTTCCTCTGATGACCAGGATTTACCCTTATCTACCTGTGAGGATTCTGATGCTGAGGACTCTATTCCTTCTGCTTCTCCCCCAGAGGATTTCTCTTTTGGTGAAACCTTGCATACTGTCTGGGAGTATTTTCATTGGGAAGGTCAGGATTTCTCTGATTCTAAAAAGTGGCTTAGGAATTTCTTACTACTGCCCCAGCACCGGCCTTTAGCCATACCTCCTGTACTAGACATTGTTGATGATGCCTTTTCAGAAGCTAGCTTGTCCCCTGACACCTCCTGCTCCCAGAAAACCTGACAAATATTACAGGGTTCCTGACTCTCACAAGTTCCTTTTTAAAAATCCTACTGCGGACTCTGAGACCATTTCACAGGGACCCAAGGGTATTAAAGCTACTACTGCCAAAAATCCTACCCCCTCTGATAGAGACTCCATGGCGCTGGATAGATGGGGTAAGAAGGTATACACTTCTGCAACTTTGGCCATTAAGGCTTTAAACTGCCAGTTTCATATGTTAAAGTATCAACAGCATATGATTGGATTGCTTAAACAGAAAATCATGTTGATTCCTGATTGTGCTTAAAATAAGTATTTACAGGATTTACTGCACTCAGCTGAACAAGTTGGAAAACATACTTTGCAATGTGGTTTTGATTCACTAGAGGCATCTTGTAGGGCTGCTGTAACTTTGTCTGTACTTAGAAGGCATGCTTGGCTTAAGGAGCAGTCCTTGCCAGATCATGTTAAAGCGAAATTACTGGATGCTCTCTTAAACCAGGACCACCCGTTTGGCAACAAAGCAGAAGAAGTTCTTAGAGATGGAGGAAAAAGCAAAATCTATGCAAGCTATTAAAGTTCTTTTACAAGTACAACCTCCAAGGTTTAGTAGGCACTGGCCTTCCAAGAATTGGTCCTTTCCTGCCTCTTCCAGACCTTCTCAGTCCAAAACCAGATCCAGCAGAGCCTCAGTCCCAGGGTATGCACAGGACTAAGCAGTGGGGGGCCTCCACTTCCAAATCTGGGAGTAATAAAACTCCCCCTATGGTAAACTGTCTCAATGACTTCTTTTTAAAACTTCCAAGCACTTCTCAACTAACTGCCCCTTTGGGGGGAAAGACTGCTCTTCATGCAAAGAACTGGGAACTCATTACCCAGGACAAATGGGTTCTAAATATAGTGTACGAGGGATACAGATTTCACTTCCACACTTTACCAACACCAAGCAGATGGCCAGATCTACCCCCAAATCAGTGGACAAAGGCCGAAAAACAAGTACTTTCTCTTTTAAGCATGGGGACTATTCATTTGGTACCAGAAGAGGAAAAGGGACAAGGTTTCTACTCTAGACTTTCTAGTACCCAGAAAAGACAGTTCATGGTGCCCTATCCAGGACCTGTCTACTCTAAACAACTTTTTGGTGATTCCAAAATTCAAGATGCTGACTCTTCACCAGTTGCTCCCTACGCTGGGCAAAGACGACTGTTTGGCAACACTAGATTTAAAGGAAGCATACCTGCACATATCCCAATCAGGGAACCTTGCAGAAGATACCTACGCTTCAAAGCAGGTTTCACACACTGTCAGTTCTCTCCACTGCCCTTTGGCTTATCTACTGTGCCCAGGGTATTCACAAAGTGCCTAGCTCCAGTCATTGCATTTTGCAGGCAAAGAAATTTTAAAATATGCCCATACCTGGATGATTGTTTAATTCAGGCAGAAAGCCAGGACATATTTTTGAATCATCTGGCCCTTGTACAAAGGGTGCCAACTTGTCTGGGGTACACCGTAAATGAAAAGAAATCGCACCTGGTAGCCTGTCAACAAATTATATTCCTGGGAGCAAGTTTGAATACAATTTCCCAGATGGCTTTCCTCACGCCAGTGAAACAAATTCATTTGACAACCTACTTTCAAACAAGTGGCCACAAAAACCCTGCTCTCTGCAAGGCAAATACTACAAGCCTTGGGGTTCATGGCCTCATGCATTCTTCTAATTCCATATGCAAGACTGCATATGAGGAAACTACAATGGTATCTAAAAAGCCTATGGTGTCAACATTCTCAGGATCTAGAAGCAATGATTCCTATCATATCTTGCCTACGCCTAGAGTTTCTTTGGTGGGCATAGGCCTGCCACCAAAACAAGGGACTACCATTCGCACTACCCCCTGCTGCCCAAACCCTAACAACAGATGCATCAGACTATGCATGGGAGGCTCACCTGACAGGAAAGTGCATTCAAGGCAAATGGAACCCAAATCAAATGCACCTGCATATCAATCAAAAATAAATGTTAGCTGTACAGAATGCTCTGACAGCCTTCAAGGACCACGTTCTTCCAGGACAATTAATGGTAAAGACGGACAACACCATTGTTATGTGGTACATAAACAAGCAGGGAGGTACACATTCTTACCCCCTCTGCAGACTAGCCATGGCATTGTGGAACACAGCCCTGAGTTACCAAGTGCATCTACAAGCTCAATTCCTGCCAGGAAAACTGAATACACTGGCAGATGAACTAAGCAGAAACCTTATGGACCCACACAAGTGGAAACTGGAACCAAGGATTTTCAACATGTTGACAAGTAAATGGGGGAGCCCAGATATAGACCTGTTTGCTTCCCCCCAGAACTATCAATTGGACAAATTTTGCACAAGGGCTCCCAACAAACAAGCTTGGAGAGTGGATGGTCTGTCCTTCAGCTGGAAAAACCTATCAGTTTATGCCTTTCCTCCTCTGCCTCTGCTCTCTAAAGAACTACTAAAGATCAAACAAGACAAACCAAGGACCATTTTGATTGCACCAGACTGGCCACGCCAGCACTGGGTACCCCCTCTTGCGCAGTGTGTCACTGTTGGCCCCATGGCACTTGCCCCAGACTCCTACCCTATTGTCTCAGCAGGAGAACCAGATCCTGCACCCTCAGCTTCAAACACTGAACCTAGCAGCCTGGCTAAATACCTAATCTCTCCTTTACCATCCGTCAGTAAACCAGTGATGGATATAATTTTAGAGGCAAGGAGGCCTAGTACTAGAAAATCTTATGCTGAAAAATGGAAAAGATTCTGTGCCTAGAACCAATCTCAAGGGATGAGCACAGCAGTGCCCAATTTAACTCAGATTTTACAGTACTTAACTGAGATGCTTCACAAAGGCCTGTCTTTCTCCTCCATCAAAGTTCACACCTCAGCCATTTCAGCTCATTATAGTACAGAACCTCCCCTGTTCTCTCATCCACTGCTCAAGCAGTTCCTCAGAGGGGCCAAAAATTTACGACCACCCAGGAGAGCTCCAACTCCAGCATGGGACCTTAACTTTGTATTGGAAAAACTCTCTCTTCCTCCTTTCGTGCCAGCTGCTACTGCAGACTTAAAATTCCTTTCTTGGAAAACAGCTTTCGTTTTAGCAACCTCTTCAGTAAGAAGGGTATCTGAATTACAGGCCCTCATGGCAGTGGAGCCTTTCATCATCTTTCATGCGGACAGGGTGTCTCTTAGAACCAATCCCTCCTTCATGTCCAAAGTGGTATCCAGTGTGGCCCTCAATCAGTCTATTCATTTACCAACCTTCTTTCCTAATCCACAGAACAAAGGGGAATGGATACTGTACTCCTTGGATGTGCACAGACAACTTAGATTCTACTTGGACAGGACTAAACCTGAAAGGAAATCTGACCAACTGCTGGTGGCATTTGCTACAGTGGCAGAGGGGAAGGCTATTTCAAAACAAACCATTTCCAAATGGATAGGCCATGGGGATTAGACCCCACTCAACCAGGGCTGCATCTACCTCTGTAGCCTTTCTCAGAGGCGTCCCTACCAGGTGCATCCTAGAAGCTGCTACCTGGAGTTTTGTACATACCTTCACCAAGCATTACCATCTGCTAATTTTCTCTAAATCCAGAGCTGGCTTTGCCACTGCAGTCTTGCAGGGCCTTATAGCTGGTCCTAATGCTATCTAAATTCATCCTCCCATCCTTAGCTTTGGGAATCTACCCAAATGTGATGACTGCAACAGTGAAACGCAAAGAACATAGTGTAGACTTACCATAAATGTAGATGTTAGAGTGTATTCACTGTTGCAGTCCTGGTTACCCTCCCACCAGCCTCCTTACTTCTTTTGGCTATACCTCTACTCTCCTTTATTATGCTCAAAAGCTTTTCGGTGTATTTGCTTTTTTGTTGGAGGTATAACCTTGTATATTTATAGATTTAATTGCTTCCCATTAGGGGGGCACCTGACATCTGGGGCAAGAAAAACTGATTAAAATGGCATCGGCTGCATGTTTTATACCCCTGACGACCTGGCGTCATGGAAGAAGGGACAGCAACCGACGTAGGACCCAAGACTTTGTTAATCAGGCCGACTGAGGGCTACTGCAAGCAGATAACCCAAATGTGATGACTGCAACAGTGAATACACTCGAACATCTACATTTATGTTAAGTGTACACAACTGTACTTTCTACTGTCTTTATCAGATGTCATACACAGATGACCAAGTTTTAGACGCCTCTCTTTGACTACATAGGAGGGAATTAATGTATTAATATAATATTACAAAGAGAGAATGTAGAAAGGAAGGTTAGTAAAGTTGAAGTTAGAAAATTAGAAGTTGGAAGTTGTTGAGTGCCTACGAAGTGCAGTATTTGGTGTAGAAGGTCCAACACAAGTTACACCACAGCATGATTGAACAAGTCCCCAAAGTAGGACAAACAGGAAGATCAAGAGACATCTGAAGAAGAAATGTGGACATGGGAAAGAAAGAGATTTAATATGGTGTAATATCTATGCAAAGGAGAAATAATAACTAATCAATACAAAAAGAGCAGCACCAAAGATATTTGAGGAGAAATACAGGCAAAGGAATCCAGACATGGAAAACTTTACAATGCAAAACATAAGAAGACAAGGAGGAAAAGTAGAAAAGGAGATTAGTAATGGAGAAGTTAAAGAAATAGAAATTGAGGTTATGGGAGTACCTGTGAATTGAAGGATTCAGTGTAGAAAATCTAATTCAGAAAGCACCACAACAGGATAGAGCAATGGGCATCCAAATTAAGGGGAAAACAGTGGAACAGGAAGCAATGGATCAGATGCCAGATAAAGGTATTTTGGAGCCTTCCACAGGAAGCCAGTATAAACGATAACTTGAAGCCGGACAGCAAGGGAGGGGACAGGAAACTGTGGCAACTGACTCAGTCATTGTTGAGGTGTGATAGGCCAGTGAGTTTCCATGTGACAGAGCAACAGATGGCACAGGATGAAATTGAAGAGTGTGTGCCACAGGAGGATGCTATAGAACTTTCTGTAGAATGCCCGCAGGAAATGTAAAACAAAAATGTTGCCCTCATTTTAGAAGATGATGAGCTAAGAGAACAGATGCTTGATTTAATAGAGATCGACGTATTAACTCATTAAACCCGACTACCGTCTCATGATGCCTCTGTGCTTAAATCAGAGCGCACTGTAAGACGGTAGTAATTGCATGTTGTTACACCCAAGTGGCTTCTGCCAGTGCAATTAACTTTGCAGTCATATTTTAGCTCCACTGTTGAAAATTAAGCTGAAAAAGTAATTGAACCTTGTCAGCTTAAGTTTCAACATGGAGTTGCATGGTTCATAGGTTCATACTAGGCTATCTGCCCTAAGGTATTTATAAGCCTAGCCCAGAGTTTTGTGGCTTACGCCACCCCTTATGTTAAAAAATACTGTGCCCATTAGTTTGTTGTGCCTCTGTCCAGCAGTGACACAGAGATGATTCCCGGGGTAAACCTACGATCTCCCATCCACCGGTCAGGATTTCTCTTGAACAGAGCCAGCGAGGTGCTCTGCCTCACATGGACCGGGATTTTATTCCACAACATAGGGAGTCTCTGGGTGACAAATCTATCCCTCCAGAATGTCCTATTTATATCCGTGCTAAGGTTTAAGTCGCTTGCTCTAGTGGATCTGGTAGATTTGGATTTTTTAAGGTGGAGCATGTCCATTAATTCCGGGTTGGACATGGCCTTGTATGTCAGGCACAGGTCACCTCTGAGCAGACGGTATGCGACTGAATAGAGCTGGAGTTTCTTCAGTCTGGCAGCATATGACAGATTTTGGAGTCCCTTTATCCTTTTGGTGAGGAACTTTTGGGGTCTCTCCAATTGTTCATATTAGAGTTTTCCGAGAAAATCTGCTTGCAATGGAGTCTGTACTTTCCACTTTTTTTGGTAATCAGTTGCCCTTAGAAGGGTTATGGTCGGCTAACATCTGCAGGGCTTTCATGTAGTAGTACAGAACTGCTAAGATGTGTGTGACTTAATACTTACACCTTTAGCTTTGTACTTGACAGCAGAGTGTTGTGTGTGTCCAAGCTCGAACCATCCATTTGGCTAGCTGCTTTATGTAGGAAAACTTGTCGGGGTTTATTACATAGATGTGTATGTGCTAAAAGGCCTTGTTTGAGTTCCCTTCTATAATCTCCGTGCTGCTCAGCCAGAGTGTCAACAACCCTGCATGCCCAGAATGGCAAGCATACTTTTTCCAACATTTTAATAGGATCCTATACATGAACAGAAAGCTGTAAAGGCATTCTGGGAGAGTTGTGGGGGGGTGCTTCAATGTCCTCAAGGCTGAGCTTTTTGAGAATGTCCATATTTTTGGTCCGTTTTAATTTTCCAACCATTATTCAGCTAGCCTTCACAGAAACTAATATGTAGCATTCCTAAACTCTATGAGCTGCCTATGAACTATTAAAAAAGTCTAAGATTACAGATTTGATATGTGTAAATAGTGTAAGCTTCAGACAAACATGAAAGCGCTGAATGCTCTTTGCCCGATGTTCTTCATCTCACATTGCTGCAGTCCTTACTTATGGGTAGTCCGCTGTCCTCGGTCGGCCCGAATACCAAAGTATTAGGCTGACGTCGGTCATGGGCGCCTAGATCTGACATCAGAGCGTCAGGGTATAAAGGCGCATGCCCGACGTCATATCCACAGTCTTTTTTGCCGCATGGTCCGATGCAGAAGCAGCGTTGCAAGTGCCGTTCGGCGTTCTGAAAGTTTTCGTTTTCGGAGTTTCAGACCGATACCAAGTTGGGCTAAGTACCCCGTTGGGGAATATTTTTGTTTTTTCTTGCCTCAGTTACTTACCGGATGTCAGAAAAAGTGAATAATTGTATTTCTTGTGGGAAACAGATACCGCATAGGGATTACCACTCGCTTTGTATTCCTTGTTTGGGACCGGAGCACGACGTAGTTGGGTGTCGGTTTTGTGCTAGGTTTAATAAGCGCACTATAAAACGGAGGTTAGATTGCGCTAGGTTAGTCTTTGGCAAGAGGTGTAATTATAATATGCCGTCGGATGCTCCGACGCCTGCTTCTACTAAGAAGCGCAAAGACAAATCTTTAAAGCCTAGGCAGGATGATTCGTCCGTTACGGACGCCGGATCTTTAGAAGCTACAGCTGAACAGGTGGATCCGGCTGAAGTTTCCGTTGAGTCCCAGGGGGAAACTTTGATTTTACATGATGTGGCCTCTCAGGAGGCAGGTCAGGCTGAAGGGGCCTCTCAGGTTACTATTCTCCCTTCTATGCCTAAGGTGGTTAGGCCTTCTGTTACTGTTTCTAAGGCTCCTTCTAAGGGCAGGTCTGTTTTGCCTTCCTCTGGTGTCAGTTCTGGTTCTTCAGGGTCTGTGCCTAAAAGCACATGCTTAAAATGGCAGAGGATTTGATTACTTTAATTAGAGGTTCTATGCCCCTCCTGATAAGAGGCCCAGGATGGAGCCAGAGTTGGAAAGTTTGGAGCAGGCCTCAGATGATTCAGAGTCTTCTGCTGAGGACATTCAAGATTTCCTCCTTATTCTGATTCTGATGCAGAGGATTCCACTCCTTCTGCTTCTCCTCCAGAGGATTTTTCATTTTCAGAAACTCTGCATTCCATGAGGGAGCATTTTAAGTGGGAAGGACAGGATTACTCTGATTCACGGAAGAGACTTAGGGAGTTCTTGTTTTTACCACAGCATAGACCCTTAGCTATACCTCCGGTTTTGGATGTTGTTTCAGATGTTTTTTCGGAAGCTTCCCTTAATCCAGATTCTGTGCCTCCTGCTCCAGTTAAACCGGACAGGTATTACAGGGTGCCTGACGCTCATAAATATCTTTATAAGAGTCCTAGGGCGGACCCAGAAACTATTAGTCAGGGGCCTAAGGGTGTTAGAGCCTCTGTTGTTAAGAATCCGGTTCCTCTGGATAAGGAAGCTAGAGCTTTGGATAGATGGGGTAAGAAGGTGTATACCTCTTCTACTTTAGCAATGAGAGCTTTGAACTGCCAGTTTCATATGTTGAAGTATCAGAATTTCCTCCTTGCTCAGCTAAGATCTAAAGTGGATGCTTTGGCAGAGGGCATAGAGTGTAAAGAATTGCAGGATTTAGTGCATGTTTCTGAACAGGTGGGAAAGCACTCTTTGCAATGTGGTTTTGATGCTTTACAGGCTTCTTCTAGGGTGGCTGCCACTGGTTCCGTTATTCGTAGGCACGCCTGGCTTAAGGATCAGAATTTGTCTGAGCATGTTAAGTCTAGAATTCTGGATGCCCCTTTACAGTCTGAAGTTTTGTTTGGTCCTCCTGTGGAGTCAGTCTTAAAGAAAATGGAAGACAAGGCTAAGTCTATGCAGACTGTTAAAGATTTTTTGCAGGTACAACCTCCAAAGTTTAGTAGAAATTGGCCTACTAAGGGGTGGACGTACCCTTCTTCTGATTCTCAGTCTAGGGGTAGATCTAGGCGTGGTAGGGGCAGAGCTCAGAGTACCTTCAGGCCGAGACAATGGAGTTCGCCTGTTCAATCTGCTGGGGAGGGCAGGGGCCAGTCCTTTCGTAAACAGGCCCAATGACCTGCATTTTCAGCTGCCAAATTCTTCTTGCCTGGCAGCTCCTTTGGGAGGAAAGTTGGCTCTTTTCAAGCAAAATTGGCATTTAGTCACCCAGGACAAATGGGTATTGGACATTATAAACCGAGGTTACAAGTTCTATTTCCATACCATGCCTCCTTTCAAGGGTATCCCAGACGTCCCTCCTCGGCAAAGGATAGAGGCTCACAAACAAATTTCTTTACTTCTTCAAATGGGAGCTATACAGCCAGTTCCTCTGTCAGAAGTGGGCCTAGGATTTTATTCTCGCCTGTTTCTAGTTCCAAAGAAAGGGAACACGTGGAGACCAATTTTGGATTTATCTATCCTCAACACTTACCTGGACATTCCAAAGTTCAAGATGCTGACTTTACAACAACTTTTACCTCTGTTGGGAAAAGATCACTGGATGGTTACTCTGGATCTCAAAGAGGCTTACCTTCATGTTCCTATCAGGCCCAGTTGCAGGAGGTACCTGCGTTTTCGGGCTGGAAATTTACATTATCAGTTCTCTGCATTGCCCTTTGGCTTATCTACTGCGCCCAGAGTGTTCCCAAAGGTTCTGGCTCCAGTGATAGCTTTTTTCAGACTAAGAGGAATACAGATTTATCCTTATTTGGACGATTGCCTGATTATTGCACAAGAAAAGGACGAACTTCTTCTTCATCTACAGTATGTGAAGGCAGTGTTAAGATGCCTAGGGTATTCTGTGAACGAAACAAAGTCCAGTCTAGTACCCTCTCAGGACATGTGCTTTCTGGGTGTGAGACTGAATACAGCTTCCCAGATGGCTTTTTTGACCCCGGACAAACAAAGAAGCCTTTCTCTTTATTTCCATCAAATGTCTCTACGGTCCAGGCTGACTGCAAGGACAGACCTTCAAGCCTTGGGGTTCATGGCATCTTGTATTCTGGTGCTTCCCAATGCCAAATTGCATATGAGGAAGCTTCAATGGTATCTCAAAAATGTATGGACACAGCACTGCCAAGATCTAGACACTGTCATTCAGATAATACCTTGCATTCAGAAGGAGTTTTTGTGGTGGGCTCAGGAATGTCACCTAAACAAGGGACTCTGTGACCCGGCCAGAGGCGAGTCAGATTCTAACGACAGATGCATCGGACAAGGCTTGGGGAGCACACCTCAATGGAAAATGGGTGCAAGACACGTGGCCTGTCAAACTCCAACATTTGCATATCAACTTGAAGGAAATGTTAGCAGTCCAGTTTGCATTGATGGCTTTCAAAGATTTACTTCACCCAGGGCAGGTGTTGATTCAAACAGACAACACTACTGTCATGTGGTACATCAACAAGCAAGGGGGAACCCATTCTTACCCTGTTTGCAGGCAAGCGATGATTTTGTGGGAAACTGCTCTCAATCTACACCTCAATCTTCAGACAAGGTTTCTACCAGGAGCACAGAACTCCTTAGCAGATGTGTTGAGCAGACAAATAGTGGATCCTCACGAGTGGAAATTGGATCCTCATGTATTTCAAAAGTTGACAGTGTTATGGGGAACTCCAGACATAGATCTGTTCGCTTCTCCACTAAATTGCCAGTTGCCAAAGTTTTGCACAAAAATGTTTCATCACACAGCTTGGAAGGTGGACGCTCTATCATTCATTTGGAACAATCTGCATGTATATGCCTTTCCACCTCTGCCTCTTCTTCCCAAGGTACTTTTGAAGGCCAGACAAGACAAGCCAACCATGATTTTGATAGCACCGGATTGGCCTCGACAACACTGGTACCCACTACTGAGGAGTTTAGTACGAGAACCTCCATGGCCTCTGCCTTTGATTCCGCACCTTTTGTCACAAGAGGGCAATCACTTCCTCAATGTCAAGATTCAGTCTCTGCATCTAACAGCCTGGCATATTCTGTTTTAGACTCTGGAGGGTCTCAGCTTCCACAACAAGTTTTGAATGTTATTTTGGAGGCCAGGAGGCCTAGTACCAGGAAAGTTTACTCTGATAAATGGAGGAGATTTTTTATTTGAAGCAAAGGAAAGGACTTTGATGTCTCCAAACCTGATTTAAGTGTTGCTCTTCAATATCTTACTGAGTTATTGGACAAGGGTTTGTCTTTCTCCTCGATAAAGGTCCATGCTGCAGCCATTTCTGCTCACTATGATTGTGACCCTCCTTTATTCTCTCATCCTTTGTTTAAGCAATTTCTTAGAGGGGCAAAGAATATAAGACCCCCACGTAGAGCTCCTACTCCTGCTTGGGATCTCAATTTTGTGTTGGAAAAACTTACTCTACAACCTTTTGAGCCTGCAGCTACTGCCGAGTTAAAGTATTTGTCATGGAAAACTGCTTTTTTGTTGGCCATTACCTCGGCAAGAAGGGTTTCTGAATTACAGGCACTCATGGCAGTGGAGCCTTTCCTGATTTTTCATAAGGATAGGGTATCTTTGCGTACTAATCCTTCCTTTATGCCTAAAGTGGTTTCTAGTGTGTCCTTAAACCAAACTATTCATTTGCCTACTTTTTATGCAAACCCCCAAAATAAAGGGGAGAAAATTTTGCATACTTTGGATATTCACAGACAGTTGCGTTATTATTTGAGCAGAACCAAGGAGTTCAGACAGTCTCAGCAGTTGTTTGTTTCTTTTGCTTTGGGTTCACAGGGTAAACCTGTTTCAAAACAAACTATTTCTAAATGGATTGGGTTTTGTATTTCTTTCTGTTATTCCCATCATGGTAAGGAGATTCCTGCTGGAATCAGGCCTCATTCCAGTAGGGCTACTGCTACTTCTACTGCCTTTTAAGGGGTAGCTACAAAAGACATTTTGGAGGCAGCTACTTGGAGTTCAGTGCATACTTTTTCTAGACATTACCACCTTCCTCTTTATTCTAAGTCTAGGGCTGGATTTGCCACTGCAATTTTACAGGGCATTTTAGCAGCCCCTAATGCTCTATGATTTTTACCAACCTCCCTTTCCCGTTGCTTTGGGATTCTACCCATAAGTAAGGACTGCAGCAATGTGAGATGAAGAACATAGTACAGTTTTGTACCTACCATAAATGTAGATGTTCGAAGATCCACATTGCTGCAGTCCAATTCCCTCCTTCCCCACTGTAGTTTGACATGGTGCTATGCTTTAGGTGATGGTTGTTGTTGGGCTTGTTTTTGGGAGGTATTCTGTTTTTGGCTGTGGCCTTTCTTGTTTGGCCTTCTGACATCTGGGGCAAGAAAAGACTGTGGATATGACGTCGGGCATGCGCCTTTATACCCTGACGCTCTGATGTCAGATCTAGGCGCCCATGACCGACGTCAGCCTAATACTTTGGTATTCGGGCCGACCGAGGACAGCGGACTACCCATAAGTAAGGACTGCAGCAATGTGGATCTTCGAACATCTACATTTATGGTAGGTACAAAACTGTACTTTTCTCATGTTATGGTTTTCCATTTAATTAGTGTCATAGACTGTAGTTAGAAAATAATGACAAAGATTTCATTTGCACACTGCATATCCCTACGTAAACCACTGCTAGTGCATAACTTTTTATTCTATCAATGTTCAAAGTTCATATGAGCAGTATACAATTGTTCCTAGTTTTGACAAGATTTCTTGCTCTACAAGATAGCAAATACACACTCCCAAGCATACTGATTTTCATAGAATGTTTATATTTTTGGGCCGTTTTTCAAAAAGTTGCAGTTTTCCGAGTAATTAGGTGTACGGACTGAACTTAGAAAATAATGACAGATGTTTAATTTGCAGACTCTATATCCTACTGCAAATCCCTGCTAGTTAGTGCAAACCCTGTTATTCTATCACCTCTAAGAGGTAGACAAGTGTGCTTTCGTAACAAAAAAAAAAAAAAATAAGGAATCTGGTCATTTTATGTCCTCCCCAAGAGTTGGTGTTGGTTTCCTCCAACTGCTCTGTTTCCTCCCACGTTACAAGGACTCTTGTCTGTAGCATTTCTCCCCATGTTTGTGCCGTAAATTGGCTTGTTACACATCTGACTTTCCTGGTAAACAAATGTTACAGACCAAAATATAGGGCAGAAATCCATGCATACTGAAAAATGCTAAACTTTTGAGAGGTGTGATTGTCTACTCTGTGTGTGTGTGTGTGTGTGTGTGTGTGTGTGTGTGTGTGTGTGTGTGTGTGTGTGTGTGTGTGTGTGTGTGTGTGGTTAAAAGGGTATTGGCACTCAGTTTGGGGATGTAGGAGTAGATGACACCTGAAAATGTTTTTATTGTTGCTTTACTGACTGGGTGCTTCCACTAACTGATTTATTCTAGCTCAAGCTTCAATCTGTTTACTAGGGTTAAAACTAAGGAAAAGCACACTATGGCACACACTGTATCAGTTTATGCAGAGATGTGTACTACAATTTAAATTAAATTTCCTGGCTCATTTACAGTAGTTTTATCTTAAGGAATATATTTTGTTAAATTATCTTTTTTTTTTCTCAGAATGCCTTATTTCTTGTATAAGCCAGCTAATATGTTCTGTCCAGAAACAGTACATTTGGGGAATGAGGCTACACAAGGCTACAAAATGGTGTACAACAAACACATAGAATCACCTTGATAAAAAGAAAAAAAAATGCGCATTACCAGAATGAAAGATGGCAAAGCAAATTTATTTTTGCAGAGTGTAGGACAAATGTGATGTGATAGTTATGTCAAAAATGTATGTAAAATACTTTTGAGCTGTTTTGATAATACGAATGGGCTAATAGAAGTAGCTATAAGTAGTTTTTTGGTCACTTTTGTTAGCAGTTTCCTGTTGTACATATTTAATGGCAAAATGGTCATCTGGCAGTGGGACATTAGCATTTCCTTTAGTCCTTTTCCTTTGTAATAATGTGCTGCATGCAAATTAGAGTGCTGTGATAGCCAAACAACCCGTTTCAAAATCAGACATTTTAATTTGCAGCTTTAATGTTTATTATAACTAGCACAGACAAGAGGCACTTGTATTCCACTAACAAGGTGTAGTGTAACTGATGCCAGCAAAATTAAAAAGCTAATATGACCTTTGACCAGGATAAAAGGCTGTTTCATTTCATAACCATTTCCTTTTGTTCTTTGTGGTATTTCTAATTTATGTAGCTATTGAAACAACTCTGTTTAGACTTCCATAGCCAGCAGTGTAGAGTTCTTACAGAAGCAATGTTTAATCTGGTGAATCAAAAGCTTTAAAGGAATGAGAAACTGGTATTGACTGCATTAGAAAATCCCATGAGTACTAAAGAGATGTTTCACAGCCTGGATGGAGTTTGCATTGTTCCTTCCAAAATGGAAGTTTACTTATCAGCTGGAGATGACTCTCTGTAGCTCACTTGTAAAGACTTTTTTAACGAAGCTGAAAAGTGTGACATAGTATAGTTGGATATACCCACTAGTCCTCTTTTTCAGTTTGCATGTCAGGATGCACTGTCCCAACATTTTAAGCAACATTGAAGAGGTCACTTCGCTGAATGCTGTATTCTGTTGCATGTTCTTTCTAGGAACTGTTACTGGAGGGTTGTTTGGAGGAATATTTCTTTCTGGCACTTGTGCATACTGCAACATTTTATTGTAGGGGTCACTTGTGTGAATGTCTCATTTTGGTAATTGCACATTACTGGGAACTGTTACTGAAGGCTCATTCAGGGAAATGCTTCATGTTGGTGTTTGTTTATACTGCAGCATTTTATTGTAGGGGTCACGGGTGTAAATGCTTCATTTTGGTGCATGTTCATATCAGCAAATGTTAATGCAGGGTCATTTGGGGAAATATTTCATTCTGGTGCTTGTGCAATTATGACCTTTGAATGTGCAGAACCTTGCAGTAATGAAATGCAGGTCATTGTCACATTTGAACAATAATTGCAGTTACGGTGTAACACTCAAGTCATTCTCACTTCTCCGGTGAAACTCTCAGCAGCTGCCAAATGTTATTCACACAAGTAGAAGTCAAATTTACAGTGATGAATAAACAGACCAAATAATGGTTTCTGTTTATGTGGAGTGATTTTCAAGCCCCCCCCCCCAAACAGTTTTTCTGTCATTTTTTAGAATTTCTTGTAGTGGGCACAATATGTACCTATTGTGCTTACATGGATCATGTTTTTGTGAACTACTGCAATTGAACATCATTTCACAGTTTGTTTAGGACTTAGGTTATGGAAATTATGAATTTTTTTTTCATATTTTGGCAAGTAACTTTGCTAGGGAGCAAGTAATTGCGCTAGGTAATACCTCATTTTGAAGACAGTGTTCGTCCTTACAACATGGTAAAAACTGTGCCTGTGGCCTGTACACATGTACAGATATCAGAGTTTGTTTAGGACTTAGGGTATGGAAATTATGATTTATTTCATATTTTGGTAAATAAATTTGCAAGGGAGCATGTCAATGTCCCAAGTTATACCTCATTTGAAGACAGTATTACTACTTACAACATGGTAAAAGAACTGTGGCTGTATACTGTACACACATGCAGATATCACAGTTTGTTTAGTCTAGTAGAATTATGAAAATTATACATTTGCCATATTTCTCATTATTATGCCCATATCTTTGCAAGGGAGCATGGTGATGACACAGATGATGCACCATTTTGAAATTGACATTGAGCCACACTTGTACACTGGATATATAGGTGATGAGATATTATGCTTTATTAGTTTTGAGAAATGTAATATTAATAATTTCTGTGAATATCTCTGTAATGGAGCATCACGCAGTAATGGTATAATTTTAAAGCTGACATTCATACAAACAAATTGATTACAAATTGTATGGGTCTACATGGTACATTCACCAAGATATTGTGATTTGTTTTACCGAAAAGGTAAAAAATATGCACAATATCAGCATTCCCTGGCAAATATTTAATAATGACTTGGATACGCAGTACCAACATTTACACTTGGTGTCTGCTGAACAACTTTCGCAATGACATTTTTAGTCTAGCTGTTCTGGTTAAAGAGTTAAGAACATTTGATGTTCTTCGGGTTTCACTGTTGCAGTCATTACATTTGGGTAATCTGCTGGCAGGTTGCCCTCAGTCTGCATGGTTAACAAAGTATTGGGTCCTGCGTCAGTTGCTGTCCCTTCTTCCATGACGTCAGGTCGTCAGGGATGTAAAACATGCAGCCGACACCATTACATCAGTTTTTCTTGCCGCGCGGTGCCCGAAGCAGAAGCAGTTTGCAAGTGCCGGTCAGCCGACTCCTGAACTGAAGTCTTCAACTAAAAGCTAAGTACCCTATTGGGGAAACTTTTTCTTGCTCCTTACCGATGTCAGTAAAAGTTAATAATTGCATTACTTGTGGGAAGCAAATACCTCATAAGGATTTTCATTTGTACCGTATTCCTTGCATAGGCCCTGATCATAAAGTACGTTGCTGTTGGTTTTGTGCTAGATTTAATCAACACACTATTAAACGTCGGTACATTTTTGCTTCTAAATATATTGGCTCACGATTTACCTATCCAGAAATGACGTCTGTTAGCAATCAGACTACTGGAATACCTAAAAAACGCAAAGAAAAAGACAGAGACAGGCCGTCGAGGTCCAAAACTGACGATGACGCTTCTCCTAAGCCAGTCGCTAGTTCGCCGGTACTCAGTGAGGTGCTTTCGCAGCCCCTGATGCCCGCTACTTTTGATTCACAGGCCTCTACTGAGACCCATTCAGAGTCTGATATGCCACGATATGCTTTAAGTATTGAACCCGCGGATGTCTCTACCTTAGATGGGTCCAGAGTCGCTGTGCAGGCACTGGCTTTTGAGGGTGTTTTCAGGCCTAAAGATTTGTATATTAAACCAACGCCATCTTCAAAACTAAGGCCAAAATCTACTTCTATGTCTAACAAACCGACGCTTGGGCCACGTGTGCAGGCCCCTATGCCTAAAAAACAAATGATCAAAATGGCTGAAGATTTAATTACCTTAATCAGGGTTAGCCAACCCCCTCCTGTTAAGAGGCCTAGGCAAGACATTGATTATGTATCTTCTGATCAGGATTCTATTTCTTCTGATTCTTCTCCTGAACAGGATTTATCTATACCTACTTATGAGGACTCTGGCGCAGAAGATTCCATTCCTTCTGCTTCTCCCCATGAGGATTTCTCTTTTGGGGAAACTTTACATACCTTAAGGGAACATTTCCACTGGGAAAGTCAGGATTTCTCTGAATCTAAAAAGAGACTTAGGGATTTTCTTCTTCCTCAGCATAGACCTTTGGCTATACCTCCTGTTCTAGACATTGTTGATGTTTTTTTTCAGAATCTAGTACGTCTCCTGATTCTCTGCCTCCGGCTCCTAGTAAGCCAGACAGGTACAACAGGGTTCCTGGCTCCCACAAATTCCTTTTCAAAAATCCTACTGCTGATTCTGAAA
The DNA here is from genome assembly GCF_019279795.1 of Protopterus annectens. Taxonomy (NCBI): domain Eukaryota; kingdom Metazoa; phylum Chordata; order Ceratodontiformes; family Protopteridae; genus Protopterus; species Protopterus annectens. Next base: position 1,587,374,879 of record NC_056733.1, read on the forward strand.
CCATTTCTCAGGGTCCCAAGGGCATTAAGGCCTCTACTGTTAAAAAGCCTGCCCCTTCTGATAGAGATTCCAGGGCGCTGGATAGATGGGGTAAGAAGGTTTACACTTCTGCAACCTTGGCAATCAGGGCTTTAAACTGTCAATTTCATATGCTTAAATATCAACAGCATATTATGGGACTACTTAAACAGAAAATTATATTGATTTCTGACTGTGTGGAAAATAAAGATTTACAGGATTTATTACATTCAGCTGAACAAGTTGGAAAACATACTTTGCAATGTGGAGGCCTCTTGCAGGGCTGCTGCAGCTGGATCTGTGCTAAGAAGGCATGCTTGGCTCATAGAGCAAACTCTGCCTAATCATATTAAAGCAAAATTGTTGGATGCTCCTTTACAATAGGAACTGTCTCTTTGGTAATAAGGCTGAAGAAGTGTTAAAGATGGAAGATAAAGCTAAATATATGCAAACTGTGAAAGATTTCTTACAAGTGCAACCTCCAAGATTTAGTAGGCACTGGCCTACTAAGAACTGGTCCTTTCCAGTCCCTTCAAGAGCCGCTCAAGTCAAATCCAGACATACCAAAGGCTCCATGTTTCAGTCGCAAGGAACTTTTAGAACAAAACAATGGGGTGCCTCCACCTCCAAATCTGGAAACAGCAAGGCACCTCCCTATGGTAAACAGTCTCAATGACTTCCCTCTACAATCATCAAGCACTTACCTTTTAGCCGTCCCTTTGGGGGGTAAAATGGCACTTCATGCACGAAACTGGCAACTTATTACCCAGGACAAATGGGTTCTAAATTTAGTATCCCAGGGATACAGATTTCATGTCCACACGTTGCCAATCACAAAGAGATGGCCAGATCTGCCCCCAAATCAGTGGGCAGAGGCCCAAAAACAAGTTCTGTTCCTCATGAACATGGGGGCGATCCAACCAGTACCAAAAGAGGAAAAAGGACAAGGTTTGTATTCAAGACTTTTCCTGGTACCCAGAAAAGACAAATCATGGCGTCCAATTCTGAACTTATCCACTCTAAGCACATTTCTGGACATTCCAAAATTCAAGATGCTGACTCTTCAGCAGTTACTACCTATGCTAGGCAAAGATGCCTGGTTGGTAACCCTAGACTTAAAAGAAGCTTACCTGCATATCCCAATAAGGGAATCTTGCAGAAGATACCTCCGCTTCAAAGCAGGTTACTTGTATTACCAGTTCTCTGCACTGCCGTTTGGCTTATCTACTGCGCCCAGGGTCTTCGCAAAGTGCCTGGCTCCAGTAATTGCATTTTGCAGGCAAAGAAATAATCAAATATATCCGTACCTGGATGATTGTCTAATTCAGGCAGAAAACAAGGTCATTCTTCTAAAGCATCTGGCGTTTGTAAAAAGGGTTCTGACTTGTCTAGGGTACACCATAAACGAAAAAAAATCACAACTGGTACCCTCTCAAAAAAATTACATTCCTAGGTGCAAGCATGAATACAACTGCTTAGATGACTTACCTTACACCAGAAAAGCAAATTCAACTGGTGACTTACTTCAAACTGGTGGCCACAAAAACCCCGCTATATCTGCAAGACAAATTCTGCAAGCCTTGGGGTTCATGGCCTCCTGCATTCTTCTAATTCCATATGCAAGACTGCATATGAGAAAACTTCAGTGGTACTTAAAAAGTTTATGGAGCCAACATTGCCACAGCCTGGAAACAATGATACCTATTATACCTTGCCTGCAACTAGAGTTCCTATGGTGGGCAGAGGCTTGCCACCAAAACAAGGGACTGACATTCACTCCACCCCCTGCCGCCCAAACCCTAACTACAGATGCATCAGACTATGCTTGGGTGGCTCATCTGGCAGGAAAGTGCATTCAGGACAAATGGAGCCCAAATCAAATGCACCTACATATCAATCAGAAAGAGATGCTAGCTGTACAGAATGCACTGACAGCCTTCAAGGACTACCTTCATCCAGGACAACTAATGATAATGACAGACAACACCACAGTTGTGGTACATAAACAAGCAGGGGGGTTCACATTCCTACCCCCTTTGCAGACTAGCCATGGCATTGTGGAATCCTGCCTTGACCTACCAAATACAACTACAAGCACAATTCTTGCCAGGAAAGCTATATACTCTGGCAGATGAACTAAGCTGAAATCTTTTGGACCCACATGAATGGAAACTGGAACCACAAGTTTTCAACATGTTGGCACACAAATGGGGGAGTCCAGACATAGATCTTTTTGCCTCACCCCAGAACTATCAGTTGGACAAATTCTGCACAAGAATTCATCACAAAAAAGCTTGGAAAGTGGATGCTCTATCATTCAGCTGGAAAAACCTGTCAGTCTATGCTTTTCCCCCTCTGCCTCTGTTCTCCAAAGTTCTACTAAAAGTCAGACAGGACAAACCAAAAATGATTCTGATTGCTCTAGACTGGCCTCGCCAACACTGGTACCCACTCCTGTGCAATATGTCACACCTTCCTCCGTGGCACCTGCCTCAGACACCTTACCTACTGTCTCAGCAGACCTACCAAATTCTACACACTCAGCTCCAAACCTTGAATCTTGCAGTGTGGCTAATCAACTAATTTCACCCTTGGCATCTCTCGGCAAGCCTGTGATGGATGTCATTTTGGAGGCTAGAAGGCCTAGTAGTAGAAAATCTTATGCTGGCATGGAAAAGATTCTGTGCCTGGAACCAATCACAAGGAATAAGCACAGCAATGCCCAATATTCCTCAGATTCTGCAATACTTAACTGAGATGCGTCAAAAGGGCCTATCTTTTTCTTCCATAAAAATCCATGCCTCTGCCATTTCAGCTCATTACAACACAGAACCACCCCTCTTCTCTCATCATCTGCTAAAGCAGCATCTCAGAGGGGCCAAAAATTTAAGACCTCCCAGGAGAGCACCAACTCCTGCATGGGACCTCAATTTTGTTTTGGAAAAACTCTCTCTCCCTCCTTTTGAGCCAGCTGCTACTACAGACCTAAAATTTCTCTCCTGGAAAACAGCTTTCCTTTTAGCAGTCACTTCAGCTAGAAGGATTTCATAATTACAGGCTCTTATGACAGTGGAGCCTTTCATTATTTTTTATCCGGACAGGGTGTCTCTCAGGACCAATCCATCTTTCATGCCTAAGGTGGTATCCAGTGTGGCTCTTAATCAGACCATTCATCTGCCAACTTTCTTTCCCAATCCACAGAACAAAGGTGAGTGGATTCTGCATTTATTGAATGTACATAGACAACTTAGACTCTACTTAAACAGGACAAAATCTCTAAAATTCTGAACTATTGGTGGCATTTACTGCAGAGGCAGAGGGAAAGGCTATTTCAAAGCAGACTATTTCCAAATGGATAAGCCATTGTATTCATTTCTGCTATATGCACCATGGTAAATCTACCCCCAAGGGGATCAGATCTCATTCCACCAGGGCTGCATCTACTTCTGCAGCCTTTCTCAGAGGGGTTCCTACCAGAGACATTCTAGAAGCTGCTGCCTGGAGCTCAGTTCATACGTTCACCAAACATTACCATTTACCTCTCTTTAAATCCAGAGCTGGCTTTGCCACTGCTGTCCTGCAGGGCCTTATAGCTGCTTCTAATGCTGTATAAATCCATCCTCCCAACCATAGCTTTGGGATTCTACCCAAATGTAATGACTCCGAAACACAAACATAGTACAGTTGTGTACACTTACCATAAATGTAGATGTTTGAGTGTATTCACTGTTGCAATCCTGGTTACCCACCCTCCAACCTCCTGTTTTTCTCTTACTATATCTCTCCTTTCTTTTACTATGCTTAAAATCCTTTTTGGTGTATTTGCTTTTGTTTGGAGGTATATTTTTTGTGTTTTAAATTTTATATATATATATATATATATATATATATATAGATATATATATATATATATAGATATATATATATAGATATATATATATATATATATATATATATATATAGATATTTTTTTTTTTTTTTGCTGCCCATTTGGGGGGCACCTGACATCTGGGGAAGAAAAACTGATGTAATGGCGTCTGCTGCATGTTTTATACCCCTGACGACCTGACGTCATAGAAGAAGGGGACAGCAACCGACGCAGGACCCAAGACTTTTGTTAATCAGGCCGACTAAGGGCAACCTGCCAGCAAATTACCCAAATGTAATGACTGCAACAGTGAATACACATGAACATCTACATTTATGGTAAGTGTGCACAACTGTACTTTTTCTGTATGGTATTACAAAAGAATTATCTGAAAATGAGCTCTGGCTGCACTGTTGTTCCTATGGTGGAAGTAAGCAGGCAGCATTTTTCTGAGCTGCTCCGGAGTGAATGAGTTAAGATCACTGAAAGAAATAGACTGCAGAATGTCAATAAAACCCAAAAAGTCAGAAACCAAACCATACCAGCCCCCACAGGGAGCTAGGAATTTTCCTCAAGCAAAAAAACACCGAGCACTGCTGTATCTAAAAAAACGACGCATGAGCCACATGCTCAGGCCCCTATGCCTAAAAAAAAACAGATGATCAAAATGGCTGAGGATTTAATTACCTTGATCAGGGGTTCCCAACCCCCCCCCCTCCTTCTAAGATGCCTAGGCAAGGCAGTGATTATGAATCTTCAGATCAGGTTTCCATTTCTTCTGATTCCTCTTCTGATCAGGAATTTTCTATTCCACCCTATGAGGATTCTGATGCAGAGGAATCCATCCCATCTGCATCTCCTCTTGAGTATTACTCTTTTGGAGAGACTTTGAATACTTTAAGGGAACATTTTCACTGGGAGAGTCAGGACTTCTCTGAATCAAAAAAGAGGCTTAGGGATTTCCTTCTTCCTCAGCATAGGCCTTTGGCAGTACCTCTTGTATTAGACATTGTTAATGATGTGTTCTCGGAATCAAGCATGGCTCCTGATTCCCTGCCTTCCGGCTCCTAGTTAGCCAGACAGATATTACAGGGTTACTGACTCCCACAAATTTCTTTTCAAAAATCATGCTGCTGATCCTGAGACTATTTCTCAGCATCCCATGGGTGTAAAGGCCTCTACAGCCAAAAATCCTTCTCCTTCTGATAAAGATTCCAGGGTGCTGGATAGATGGGGTAAGAAGATTTATACATCTGCAACCTTGGCAATCAGGGCTTTAAACTGCCAGTTTCATATGCTTAAATATCAACAACATGTTATGGGCTTACTGAAACAGAAAATTATGTTGATTTCTGATTGTGTGGAAAATAGAGTTACAGGAATTATTGCATTCAGCAGAACAGGTTGGAAAGCATACTTTGCAATGTGGTTTTGATTTCTTGGAGGCCTCTTGCAGGGCCGCAGTTACTGGATCTGTGATTAGAAGGTATGCCTGGCTCAAGGATCAAAATCTGCCTGATCATGTTAAAGCTAAATTGTTGGATGCCCCTTTGCAGCATGGTGCTCTATTTGGTAATAAGGCAGAAGAGGTTTTAAAGAAAATGGAAGACAAAGCTAAATCTATGCAAACTGTAAAAGATTTCTCGCAAGTGCAGCCACCCAGGTTCAGTAGGCACTGGCCTACTAAAAATTGGTCCTTTCCTGTGTCCAACAGAGCCACTCAAGGCAAATCCAGGCACTCAAAAGGCTCCAGATACCAATCACAGGGTTCTTACAGGTCAAAGCAATGGGGTGCCTCCACCTCCAAATCTGGAGGAAACAGAGCAGAACCCTACAGTAAGCAGTCTCAATTACTTTTCCTCTACCATCACCAAGCACTTATCTTTTGGCAGCCCCCTTGGGGGGGAAACTAGCACTTCATGCTCAAAATTGGCAGTTAATTACCCAGGACAAGTGGATATTAAACATAGTATCCCAGGGGTACAGATTTAATTTCCATACTTTGCCAATTCCAAACAGATGGCCAGATCTGCCACAAAACCAGTGGGCAGAGGCCCAGAAACGAGTCATGTCCCTCATGGATATTCAACCAGTACCAGAAAAGAAAAAAGGACAAGGTTTTTATTTAAGACTTTTCCTGGTACCCAGAAAAGACAATTCATGGTGCCCAGTACTGGACTTATCGATTTTTGAACACGTTCCTGGACATTCCAGAATTCGAAATGCTGACTTTACAACAGCTACTGCCTATGCTAGGCAGGAATGCTTGGTTAGTAACTCTAGACTTAAGAGGCATACCTGCATATCCCAATAAGGGAATCATGCAGAAGATACCTCCACTTCAAAGCAGTTTTTTTGCATCACCAATTCTCTGCACTGACCTTTGGCTTATCTACTGTGCCCAGGGTCTTTACAAAGTGCCTGGCACCAGTAATTGCATTCTGCAGACAAAGAAGCATTCAAATTTATCCATATCTGAACGACTGTCTCATTCAAGCAGAGGACAAGGACACTCTTCTTCAACATCTGGCATTTGTAAAAAGGCTTGTAGCATGCCTAGGGTACACCATAAACGAAAAGAAATCACAGCTGGTACCCTCTCAAATAATTACATTCCTTTGTGCAAGCTTGAATACAACTGCCCAGATGGCTTACCTCACGCCAGACAAACAAAGGCAACTGACAACATACTTCAAACAAATGGCAACAAAAACCCAGTTATTTGCAAGACAAATTCTGCAGGCTTTGGTGTTCATGACATCCTGCATTCTACTAATTCCATATGCGAGACTGCATATGAGGAAACTTCAGTGGTACCTAAAAAGTTTATGGAGTCAACATTGTCACAGTTTGGAAACACTGATTCCTCTCATTCCCTGCCTACAGCAGGAGTTTCTTTGGTGGGCAGAGACATGTCATCAGAACAAGGGACTGTCATTCACTCTACCCTCTGCCACTCAAACCCTAACTACAGATGCATCAGACTATGCTTGGGGGGGCCCACCTGGCAGGGAGATGCATTCAAGGCAAATGGAGCCCAAACCAGATGCATATGCATATCAACCAGAAAGAGATGCTAGCTATTCAGAATGCTCTGACAGCCTTCAAGGACTTCATCCAGGACAACTACTGATAAAGACGGACAACACCACAGTTATGTGGTACATAAACAAGCAGGGGGGGTACACATTCCTACCCCCTTTGCAGACTAACCATGGCCTTTTGGAACACAGCCTTGACTTACCAAATACATCTTCAAGCTCAATTCCTGCCAGGAAAGCAAAATACTCTGGCAGACGACATAAGCAGAAATCTTATGGACCTGCACAAATGGAAACTGGATCCACAAATCTTCAGCATGTTAACACAGAAATGAGGGAACCCAGACATAGAACTATTTGCCTCTCCTCAAAATTATCAGTTGGACAAATTCTGCACAAGAACTCATCGCAAAAAAGCATGGAAAGTAGATGCCCTATCCTTCAGCTGGAAAAACCTAATCAGTCTATGCCTTTCCCCCTCTGCCTCTACTCCCCAAGGTCTTACTAAAAGTCAGACATGAAAAAACAAAAATGATCCTAATTGCTCTGGACTGGCCTCGGCAGCACTGGTACCCACTTTTAAGGAATATGTCTCACCTTCCTCCATGGTACTTGCCTCAAATACCTCATCTACTGTCTCAGCAGAACTGTCAAATTCTGCACACTCCGCTCCAAACTCTGAATCTTCCGGCATGGCTAATCAACTAATTATTCAAACAACACCTCTCAGTAAATCTGTGATGGATGTCATTTTGGAAGCCAGATGGCCTAGTACTAGAAAATCTTATGCTGATAAATGGAAGAGATTCTGTGCTTGGAACCAAGCACAAGGAATAGACACAACAAAGCCCAATATTCCTCAGATTTTACAATATTTAACTGAGATGCTTGACAAGGGTCTATCTTTTTCTTCAATAAAAATCCATGCCTCTGCCATCTCGGCTCATTACAGCACAGAGCCTTCCCTCTTTTCTCATCCTCTGCTTAAACAGTGTCTTAGAGGGGCCAACAATTTAAGGCCTTCCAGAAGATCACCAGCTCCTGCATGGGACCTCAATTTTGTGCTGGAAAAACTCACCCTGCCTCATTTTGAACCAGCAGCTACTGCGGATATAAAATATCTATCTTGGAAAACAGCTTTTCTCTTGGCAGTCACTTCAGCAGAAAGGGTTTCAGAACTACAGGCTCTCATGGCAGTGGAGCCTTTTATTATATTTTACCCGGACAGGGTATCTCTCAGGACCAATCCTTCTTTTATGCCTAAGGTGGTATCCAGTGTGGCTCTTAACCAGACCATTCACCTGCCAACATTTTACCCAAATCCGCAGAACAAGGGGGAGTGGATTCTGCATTCATTGGATGTACACAGACAACTAAGATTCTACTTAAACAGGATCAAATCTCTAAGAAAGTCTGAGCAACTACTGGTAGCATTTGCTGCAGGGTCAGAGGGGAAGGCTATATCAAAGCAGACTATTTCTAAGTGGCTAAGCCACTACATTCATTTCTGCTATTTGCACCATGGTAAACCTGTGCCCAAGGGGATCAGATCACATTCCACCAATGCTGCCTCTACTTCAGCAGCTTTTCTCAGAGGGGTCCCAACCAAAGACATTCTAGAAGCTGCTACTTGGAACTCTATTCATACCTTCACAAAGCATTATCATTTACCTCTCTTCTCCAAATCCAGGGCAGGCTTTGCCTCTGCAGTCCTGCAGGGCCTTATAGTTGCTCCTAATGCTGTTTAGTTCCATCCTCCCATCCATAGCTTTGGGATTCTACCCAAGTGTAATGACTGCAACAGTGAAACATGAAGAACATAGTACAGTTGTGTACACTTACCATAAATGTAGATGTTCGAGTGTATTCACTGTTGCAGTCCGGGTTACCTACCCGCCATCCCCTCTTTCCTTCACTATACTCAAAAGCCTTTGTGGTGTGTTTGCTTTTAGGTGAAGGTAAAGTTTATGTTTCTAAAAGTGCATTTATATATTTACTGTTTGTTTATATATATATATTTGCTCCCCATTTGGGGGGCACCTGGCATCTGGGGCAAGAAAAACTGAATAAAATGGCGTCGGCTGCATGTTTTATACCCCTGACGACCTGACGTCATGGAAGAGAATACAGCAAACTGACGCAGGACCCAAAACCTTGTTATTCAGACCGACTGAGGGCAGCCTGCAAGCAGATTACCCAAATGTAATGACTGCAACAGTGAATACACTCGAACATCCACATTTATGGTAAGTATACACAGCTGTACTTTTTTCTGTATAGGTTCATAGGTTCATAGGTTTATACTAGGCTATCTGCCCTAAGGCATTTATAAGCCTAGCCCAAATTTTTGTGGCTTACGCCACCCCTTATATGAAAAAATACTGTGCCCATTAGTTTGTTGTGCCTCTGTCCAGCAGTGACACAGAGATGATTCCCAGGATAAACCTACGCTCTCCCATCCACAGGTCAAGATTTCTCTTGAACAGAGCCAGCGAGGTGCTCTGCCTCACATGGATCGGGATTTTATTCCACAGCATAGGGAGTCTCTGAGTGATAAATCTATCCCTCCAGCACGTCCTATTTATATCCGTGCTAAGGTTTAAGTCGCTTGCTCTAGTGGTTTTGGTGGATTTGGATTTTTTGAGATGGAGCATGTCCATTAATTCCAGGTTGGACATGGCCTTGTATGTCAGGTACATGTCACCTCTGAGCAGACGGTATGCAACTGAATAGAGCTGGAGTTTCTTCAATCTGGCAGCATATGACAGATTTTGGAGTCCCTTTATCCTTTTGGTGAGGAACTTTTGGGGTCTCTCCAATTGCTGCAGATGTCGGGTGAGATACATCCCGAATGGGGCATTGTACTCTATCATTGGTCTGATAAGTGAAGAGTACAGGGGAACAATGACCTCACTAGATCTGGATGTGAATCCCTTCATGATCAGGTGGGCAATGTAGAAGGTCTTTCTAACCACTTTAGCAACGTGAGTGTCAAAAGAAAGGCCACTGTCAACCTGGGTCCCCAGGTCCCTGATAACCTCTTCTGTGCTTAGTGGATTGCCACCTATATGGTAGCTTGGGGTTACCTTGTTTTTCCCGAAGGGTATGACTATACATTTTTTGGCGTTTAACTTCAGGCCATAGCTCTGGCACCAGCTATCTGTTTCCGTGAGTCCCTTCTGAAGGATATCCATGACCGATGCACTTTCCACTATGGCGCCCAGTTTGCAGTCCTCTGCAAACTTTGTCAGCCAAAGTCCTCCCATGTTGGCCTGTACTTCTGAGAAGTAGATGCCGAACAATAGGGGGCCAAGGACCGAGCCCTGTGGGACACCACTTGTGACCGGCTTGGAGTCTGACATAGCACCAGCAACTCGAACCCTGTGGGTTCTGTCCTTAAGCCAGTTTGCAACCCATCTTGTGACATATGGGTTTACATTTAAGCTGGTAAGTTTTTCTACAATACCCGAGTTGGGTATTGTGTCGAAGGCCTTTGCAAGGTCAAGGTAGGCTGTATGGACTGCCTTTCCCTCCTCAATGGCCTTGGTGACTGTTTTGAAGAAGTCGACCAAGTTCAAAAGGCATGATCTGCCCTTGACGAAGCCAAACTGGGTCGGGTCCAATGTCTGCAAGTCCCCTATATCTTTGTTTATGAGCTCCATTATGATCCTCTCCATAGCTTTGCAGACTAGACTTGTTAAGCTTATGGGGTGGTAATTACCAGGGTCCGTAGAGGCACCGCCTTTGTGGAGTGGGACCACAGTTGCCGTACGCCGCTCCTTGGGCACGTATCCTGTGGTAAGGCTGAGATTAAACAGCTGCCTTATGTGCGGGTTTAATTCCTCATTTAGCTCGTGTAGCACACAGCCGGGCACACCATCCTGTCCCATTGATGCTGTGTTTTTAGCTTTAGAGAGAGCAGCTTTCACCTGCGCATTTGAGATGTCTGGGAGGCTACACTCTGCTGGGATAGTTATCTCTCCTTTAGGGGGGGAGAGGGGGGTGAAGTTTGCACTGAACCTGTCTGCCAGTATGTTGGCAATGTCTGTGGGTTCAGTGATTTTTGTATCATTTTGGACTAATTCTGAGCATATCTGGGAGTTTCCACCCAGGTTCCTAATATAGCTGAAAAAGGCCTTATGATTGTCCTTTGAATCCATGGCAATTTTTCTCTCAAAATTGGCCTTAGTTGATTTTATGAGTGCTCGTATTTTTTACTAATAATGATCAGGGTGACTTCCCTTTTATGGATTTTGTTCTATCATGTAATAGCTTTCTCCTCTTATTGTAAAGTTTGTTAATGGCTGGGGTCCACCAGACTGGACGTTTGCCCTTTGTGGAAAGAGTCTTGGTTTTATTTGGGATTGCCTGATCCATGCAGTCCTGGAGGTGTTCATAGAAGGCATTTGTAAGGGCTTCCGCAGCTTTGGTTGTGGTTTCCACTGGCTCAGGGGCCTTGAAGGATACCACACCAGTCTTGAGTAGTGTGAAGTTTGCTTTAGAGAAGTTCTTCACTGTGGTCTTTTTTGTTTGGGGTGGGGGCGGGATGTGGATTTCCAGTGAGATTAGTTTATGATCACATCTCACCAGTGAGGGCTATACTTCCGGTGTGGAGCATTTTGTCCCCATGTTTGTGATAATGAGATCTAGTATATTTTCTCCTCTCGTGGGAACAGTGACTAGCTGTTCCATGGCATTTGAATTTATGAACTCCAGGAACCGTTGGGCTAGAAAGTTAGGGCTTGAGTAATGTTCCCAGTCTATATTCGGGTAGTTGAAGTCACCCAATATGATGGTGTTTGGAGATACATTTATACCCTCCAGTGTCTTCAGGAAGGCTGTGTGGGGTTCCTGAGTTTGAGAAGGTGGCCTGTAGCATGCTACAATTTGTAGAGCAGTTTTGCCTATGGTTAGTTGCACCTGGATGGTTTCCGAAGCTTAGATGCGTTGCCACCAACCTGGAGGTGTGGGTATCCTTTATGAATATGGATACACCCTCCTTTTGTGGTGTGGTCCGGGTTTTGGGGCGAACGCATGATATGAGGTAAAACCTAATAGTGCGGGGTGCTCTCAGGAGCCTTGAACCAGGTTTCAGTTACAGCACAGACATCGATGTTCTTCATACTGAGAAGGGCCTCGAGTGCGTGCATTTTGAGATTTAGACTTCTGGCATTGAGCAGCATTACCCTCAGTTTCTTCCCATTTTTGTTTTCTAGGGTGGTAGGGTTAGAATTTGAGCCTTGCCTAAAAAGGCTATGGGGTGGCAAGAGCCTTGCCAATATCCAGAATCCCAGGGTGACAGGTGCAAGCCATCCCTTGAAGCAGCGTGGCTTGTCAAGCATGTCATCCCAGGCAGACAGATACTGGATCCCCTTTGAATGACACCAGACATTAAGCCAATTGTTAAAGCTGATCATCTTGTCTCTATATTGTGGCATCATTCTTGGTGAAGGAAGGATACTGCTCAGGGTCAGGGTCATACCTGCCTGGGCTACATAATCAGACAGCTCCTCTATGTCTCTTTTCATGTAGTCCAGGGAGGTACGTCTCAGGTCGTTCACACCAGCATGGACAATGACTGTGTCATATTTGTACTTGCCGTGGAGTGACCAGAGTGCTTGTGTTATGTGGCAGATTCTAGTGCCCGATAGGCAGCTTACTGTGACCCTCTCCTTGTTCAGCCTGGTGAGTGGGACGTCAGTGTGTCTGACTATGGAGTCACCTATGACAAGTATGTTTGGTGTTGTATTTGGCCTTAAGGGCTGTGACTGCTTTGCACACTGCTTTTGTGGTTTATGTGTTGCTTGTGGGGTGTCTTGAGGTAGCAGTTGTTTGGGTGTCTGCTTTGGAGGCCTCTGCTGTTTAGGTAAATTTTTACTCAGAGCCTCCGAGTATGTCTTTGTGTGTTTATGTGTTTGATTCAGTGGTGTGGTAGCATTATGTGAGGCTGGTTTTGTGGTGTGTGTAGTTGCCTTCTCCTCCTGTCTGGTCTTGCCAGTCCTGAGTTGAGAGAGCTCAGCCTCCAGTTTGGCTGAATAGCTGCATCTCTCGCAAGTATTTGTGTTATGTGGGAGGAGGAGAGGGTTGTCTGTGTACATGAGGCAGATGTCCTTCATGGATGCATCTGCAGTCATAACAAGTGGGTTGTCCTGTCGTCAGGCAGCCCTGCAGTCGGCCGGATTCCAAAGTCCGGGTCCGGCTTCGGCTGATGTCGCACTCCACCCGACGTCATCTCTGCTGGTCTTCGGGTATAAAAGCATCAGCCGACGCCATTTTCCTCCGTCTTTCTTGCCGTGGCGTGGCAAGCAGAAGCTGTTCGCAAGTGCCGGTCGGTCGGATCCAGAGATTACTTCTACCGAATACTACTTCGAAGACTTCTAAAGCTAAGTACCCCGTTGGGGACCCTTTCTTGCCTCAGCCGATGTCAGAAAAAGTTAACAATTGTTTAACCTGTGGGAAACAAATACCTCATAAAGATTTCCACTCTTACTGTCTGCCTTGTTTAGGCCCAGCCCACGACGTAGCAGCCTGTTCGGCCTGTGCCTCTTTCAACCGACAACGCTTAGGCGTCGGTCGGAGTTTGCAGAACAGTTTTTCGGTACTGATTTTGCGTACATTATGCCGTCGGATCCTCCGACTACCCAATCTTCCAAAACACGCAAAGATAAAGACCGACACTCGCGGTCCGCGGTTTCGGCGAAACCACGGCAAAGCAAACATGAGTGTCTCGGTTTCGGCGAAACCGAGAAAACTGCTCAAAGTACAGCTGAACCTATTCTTACAACTGAGGCCCCTGCTACAATTCTTGAATCGACCTCAGAAATTTTACCCACTACGGTGGTTGACTTATCAGACACCATCCCTTGGATGTCTCTACCCCAGCACGTGGTGCTGCTAGGCCTCCAGCAGCCATGTCCATTAAGGCCTTCGCCAGGGCTAAAGCAGCCAAGACTACTAAATCAGTGCCTGTTAAACCCCCTCATCCAGGCCCTCTTCTAGTTCTCAAATGCTTTCTTTGGCAGAAGATTTAATTTCTTTAATTAGAGGATCTCAATCTCACCCAGACAGGGCCTCTCAGCCCCAGAGAAGAGACCTAGGGCAGAGCCCCTGAGCCAGTGTCTTCTGATGATTCTGCTGATGAATCAGACATAACTGACCAGCCTGAGGCTCCTTCTCCAATTTTGAAGATTCTGATGCTGAAGAATCCATTCCAGCTGCTTCCCACCAGAAGAATTCTCCTTTGGGGAAACCTTGCATGCCATGCGAGAACAGTTCCAATGGCAGCAACAGGATTTTTCAGACTCCAGAAAAGACTTAGGACCTTTCTGCACCTCCCACAGCACAGGCCCTTAGCTATACCTCCTGTTCTCTCTGTGGTGGATGATGCTTTCAATGATGTTTGCTCCGCTCCAGATTCTTTACCCCAGCCCCTGCCAAACCAGACAGATTTTACAGGGTGCCAGATACTCATCACCACCTTTACAAGGCCCCTCTTGCAGACCCAGAAACTATATCCCAGGGTCCCAAGGCAGTAGCCGCAACCACAGCTAAAAACCCTATTCCTTCTGAAAGGGAAGCAAGGTCACTAGACAGATGGGGTAAAAGGTCTACACTTCAGCTACTCTCTCAGCTAGAGCTTTAAACTGTCAGTTTCACATGATACAATACCAAGAGTTTATGCTTGATCAGTTAACTAAAAAGCTAACTACTGATGAATCTCTTGATAAGAAATATGTATTAGAGATGGTAAATAACATACAACAGGTTAGCAACCATTCCTTAAAATGTGGCTATGATGCACTGGAGGCTTCATTTAGATCAGCCATGACAGGCACAGTGATAAGAAGACATGCATGGCTAAAGGAACAAACTTTACCGGATCATGTTAAAGCTAAGTTGCTAGATGCTCCTATGGACAAGACAAGTTTGTTTGGTACACCTGCCCAGCAGGTTATGAAGAAAATGGAAGAAAAGGCAAAATCTGTTCAAACTGTTAAAGATTTCCTGCAGGTTCAACCCCCAAGGTTTAGCAGGAACTGGCCTGCCAAAAATTGGTCCTTTCCTGACTCCACAAAATTTCAAAGGGGCAGGAATAGACGTTCCAGAGGCAGAAACCAATCCAGAGGTGGTGCCTACAGAGGACGACAGTGGCAAGGTAACAACAGAGGCACAGACACAGCCACTGCCACTACATCAGCACAACCACAGTGACTTAATCCTAAATCTGCCTACCAGGGAACAAATAGCAGCTCCTCTAGGCGGAAAGTTAACCTTATTTTCAAAGAACTGGCACTACATAACAAAAGACAAGTGGATTTTACAAACCATAGATCAAGGTTACCGGTTTCACTTCCACACTTTACCAGTCAAAAGAGGAATGCCAAATCTACCTCCAAATCAAAAACAGAGGCTCTACGCCAGATAATGGAGTTAGCAAACATGAGAGCTGTGGAAAGAGTGCCAACAGCAGAACAAGGAAAGGGGTTCTACTCCAGACTATTCCTAGTCCCAAGAAAGGAAAAAAGTTGGAGACCAATTCTCGACCTGTCCACCTTAAATACATACATCATTGTCCCAAAATTCAAAATGCTGACCCTACAGCAACTTCTTCCCATGCTGGGCAAGGAGTCTTGGCTGGTAACTCTAGATCTCAAGGAGGCATACCTGCATGTCCCAATTCGACCAATCTGCAGAAGATACCTCAGATTTCTTGCAGGATCAGAGCACTATCAATTCTCAGCATTGCCCTTTGGCTTATCTACTGCGCCCAGAGTATTCACAAAATGCCTGGCATCAGTAATCGCCCATTGCAGACTACAGGAATTCAAATTTACCCATACCTGGACGACTGCCTGCTACAAGGGGACAACAAAAGCAAGCTGACAACAGATTTACAAAGGGTCATTTACTTGCTACAAGGACTGGGATACACAGTCAATTTACAAAAGTCAAGGCTGATACCATCCCAAACAAGGACATTCTTGGGCGGAATTGGACACAGTACAACAAATGGCATTCCTGACTACAGAAAAACAAAAAGAACTTCCTCTTTACTTCTTGGCACTAACAAAACTGAACAAGTTAACAGCAAGAAAATCTCTACAGGCCTTGGGCTTCATGGCATCATGCATAATCTTGGTCCCATTTGCCAGACTACATATGAGGAAACTACAGTGGTACCTAAAGAATTTATGGTCCCAACACAGACACAGTCTAGAAACAGAAATCCCACTAATTCCATGCTTAAAACAGGAGTTCCTATGGTGGGCTCAGGCATGCCAGTCAAACCCAGGCCTGCCCTTCCGCAGATGTCAACCAAGCCAGACCATCACAACAGGCGCTTCAGACCTAGGATGGGGCCCACATGCTGGACAAATGCGTGCAAGGATTGTGGACACAGGATCAACTTCACCTGCACATCAATCTAAAAGAAATGCTGGCAGTAAAACTGGCAATCCAAAAGTTCAAACCATTCCTCAAAGAGGGCCAGTTGATGATAAGGACAGACAACACCACAGTCATGTGGTACATCAACAAACAGGGAGGCACTCATTCATACCCCCTATGCAGAATGACCTTGGAGCTGTGGACCCTGGCACTCAGCTACAACATTCAGTTACAGGCAATATTTGTACCGGGGAAAGACAATACTCTAGCAGACATACTAAGCAGAACCACTTCGGATGCCCACGAATGGAAGCTGCACCCGGACATCTTCAAGACCATCTCAAAGAAATGGGGAATGCCACAGATAGACCTATTCGCATCACCTCTCAATCACCAGCTCAAAAAATTCTGCACAAGGACATTCCACCCACTAGCATGGAAAGTGGACTCCCTCTCCTTCAACTGGAAAGGCCTAACAGCATATGCATTCCCTCCTCCTCTTCCTTTGATACACAAGGTACTACTAAAAATCAAGGAAGAACGTCCAAGGATAATCCTGATAGCCCCAAACTGGCCAAGACAACACTGGTACCCACTACTGAAGAGCATGTCTCGGAACAACATGTGGCCAATACCCCTGATGCCTTTGATGTTAACTCAGAACAACTACAGCATCATACATCCAAACCTAAAAACGCTGCAACTGACTGCATGGAACATCACATAGCAGCAGCTAATCCAGAACTTTCCCAAAGAGTTAAAGACATTATTCTTGAAGCACGCAGACCTTCAACAAGAAAGAACTATGCTGGAAAATGGAAAAGGTTTTGTCATTTGGAGTACCGAAAGAGGAAAAGATGTGTCAAACATAGATATGCCTAACATTCTGGAGTATCTGGCCGAACTTCTTCATTCAGGCCTGTCCTACTCCTCCATCAAGATACATGCATCAGCTATTTCAGCAGAATACAGCTTTGATCCTCCTGTTTTTTCGCACCCTTTGCTCAGGCAGTTCCTCAGAGGAATCAAGAATGTAAAACCTCCAAGGAAACCACCATTACCAGCTTGGGACTTAAACTTTGTGCTAGAAAAGTTGACACTAGCACCCTTTGAACCAGCAGCAACAGCAGACCTACAACACCTGTCATGGAAAACTGCTTTCCTACTGGCAATTACTTCAGCAAGGAGGGTTTCAGAACTACAGGCCTTAATGGCAGTGCAACCCTTCCTAATCTTCCACCAAGATAGAGTGTCCTTGAGGACTAATCCTACATTTATGCCTAAGGTGGTATCCAGAGTATCTTTAAACCAGGCAATCCACCTACCTTCCTTCTTTCCCAACCCACAAAACAGAGGGGAAAGAATACTGCATACCTTGGATGTACATAGACAGCTACGCTACTACTTGGACAGAACAAAAAATAGCAGAAAGACTGACCAACTTTTTGTAGCCTATGCAACAGGAAGGGAAGGAAAAGCTATTTCCAAACAGACCATCTCCAAATGGATAGGAAATTGCATACGATACTGTTACTCCTTCCATGGAAAACCAATTCCACAGAACATAAGACCTCATTCTACAAGGGCAACAGCCACTACCACAGCCTTCTTACGAGGAGTGGCAACCAAAGACATTATTGAGGCGGCTACTTGGACCTCCGTGCATACATTTGCCAAGCATTATAATTTGCCTCTTTATTCCAGATCCCGAGCAGGGTTTGCCACTGCTGTACTGCAAGGGATCTTAAACACACCATAATCTACCTTTATCCTCCTCCCTAGTTGGCTATGGTATTCTACCCACTTGTTATGACTGCAGATGCATCCATGAAGGACATAGTACAGTTTTGTACCTACCATAAATGTAGATGTCCAAACTGGATAGCATCTGCAGTCAGGATTACCCTCCCTCCTTCCCGTCTGTGGTACTCCTAGGGTGTTTACCCTCCTAATAGCTAGCTGTTGGGGGGGGAGTCTTTTATGGTGTATTTGTTTGTATATATGTACATATATGCTTATTGTTGTGTTTACCTCTATCTATTTGGAAACATTGGCATCTATCCAAATTTTACCCTGCAAGAGGGCTACTGGCATCTGGGGCAAGAAACACTGAGGAAAATGGCGTCGGCTGATGCTTTTATACCCGAAGACCAGCAGAGATGACGTCGGGTGGAGTGCGACATCAGCCGAAGCCGGACCCGGACTTTGGAATCCGGCCGACTGCAGGGCTGCCTGACGACAGGACAACCCACTTGTTATGACTGCAGATGCTATCCAGTTCGGACATCTACATTTATGGTAGGTACAAAACTGTACTTTATAACATTGCCTCAAGATTCCCAGATTCACCAGCTGGACCGGAGAGGAGATTGACAACTGACCTTTGGACATGCTAGAATAATATTGGGAATTCCTTAATAATTGAAAACAAGGGCCAGTGGGGAGTGAGGGTGTAGTGCTTTTAATTTTTAGTGCTGACTTATATAATTGCTTTAGTGAGCAAGTGCCAGGTAACTTGAATGCAATGTGTTACAAGTAACTAAATGCAAAAACGACAAACAGTAACTTACTTTCAAGTGAAACAAGGAACTAGTACAGTAAGCAATGCAGATATCACTAGTGATCCACAGAAGCGCTGAGAAGCCGCGTATTAGGTGGAATTAGCTTCCAGGGAAATAACAAGCAAACAAGCATATAAACAAAGCTAGATTCAGCAGGCCTGGATCTAGTCTATGCTAGAGCAAACAAGGTGTACCAATTTCAGTAAGATACAGTTCAAATATTCAGGCACTATAAACCTTTAACCAGAAAGTCCAAGCTCAGAAGGGCAGAGTCCAGCCTCTTCTCCCACAAGAGTGCAGACCACGAACCTTCTTAATGTAAAATAACTGGCCTGAAGCCCAAGTGCCTAAACCAGAACTAATACCCTTGGACACTGGGCTCTCAATCAGCAGTTCCCAACTTAGAAGGATGAAAGCTACCTATCCTGCCACCACAGTGCTTGCCACAAACCTTCCTAATGTAAAACAACTGGTCTGAAGCCCAAGTGCTTAATCCAAAAGACTTAGAATGATAGCTACACTTTAATCAAGTTACAACCAAGCAGTAATAAATACAATTGAATACTTTAGAGAATGTCTGGATTAGTGCTCAAGTTACACAAACAAAGCTAGATCCAGCAGGCCTGAATCCAGTCTATGCCACAGCAAACAAGGCGCACCAACTTCGGTAAGAAGCAGTTCAGATATGCATGCACTATAAGCCTTTAACCAGAAATTCCCAGCTCAGAAGGGCAGAGTCCAGCCTCTCTCCCACAAGAGTGCAGACAACGAACCCTCTTAATGTAAAATAACTGGCCTGAAAGCCCAAGTGCTTAAACCAGAATTAATACACTTTTAGAATAACAGACACTGAGCCCTCAATCAGCAGTTCCCAACCTAGAAGGATGTAAGCTACCTGTTCTGCCACAACAGTGCAGACCACAAACCCTCTCAGTGCAAAACAACTGGTCCGAAGCCCAAGTGTTTAAACCAAAAGGCTTAGAATGAGTTACACCAAGCAGTAATAAATACAATTGAGTATTTTTAAGATGATGCAAAAGTAAAATGAAGTCGGTAGAAACACAAGTACAGTAAAAGCAGATAAAAATTTTTTTTTTTTTTTTATCTGAACAAGTGCTGAGATCAAAGAAACAGATTTGAGTGCTGAAACTAGAAAACTGGCTAGTTATAAGAAAAAAAACAAGCTAGAAGGCTTCCCTCAAACACAGAAGGGCTTGGGGGCTCGGAAGCCTACAAATAGTCTATACCACTTAACAGGAAAGGCAGGAAATAAGCTTAATTTTTTTTGTCTGTTTCCCAGATGCTCTCTTTGTACACAGTAGGAGTGCCTGAAATCAGAATATGATCTCACTGCACTCAGTTGAGTAAGCAAATGGGATGGGCCCAGAGGCAGGCTGAGGGGCGGGCAGTTTCAAGGCCACTAAGATTAACACCAAAACAAAAACAGGGAGGGTAGGTGGGAATAACTGAAGAGCAGAATAACTGCCACTTGAGTTAAATATTCCTTCAACACAGTTTAAATCAAATTAAATACTGTATTTTTTTTTAAAAAAAGTGCCGATAAAGGTACTTAAATTCTCTTATACGTCTAGTTGAATATAACCAAGTTCTTAGCTGGCCAAAGCTGAGGTTTTTAAGCAATAAAAATTTCACAATGCACCACTTAAAAAGGCAAGGACAGGAAATCAAAGAATGTGGCTACCCCCACACCTGTAATTACTAGCAAATAACACACTAACTTCAGTTCAAGTTACTAACGAGCAGAATAACTGCCACTTGAGTTAATTATTCCTTCAACACAGTTTAAATCAAATTAAATACTGTATTTTTTTAAAAAAAAAAGTGCAGATAAAGGTACTTAAATTCTCTTGTACGTCCAGTTGAATATAACCAAGTTCTGGTATTACAAAAGAATTATCTGAAAATGAGCTCTGGCTGCACTGTTGTTCCTATGGTGGAAGTAAGCAGGCAGCCTTTTTCTGAGCTGCTCCGGAGTGAATGAGTTAAGATCACTGAAAGAAATAGACTGCAGAACGTCAATAAAACCCAAAAAGTCAGAAACCAAACCACACAAGCCCCCACAGGGAGCTAAGAATTTTCCTCAAGCAAAAAAACACCGAGCACTGCTGTAGCTGCCAATTTTCTTTATTCACTTTACGTCATCCTGGTACCTTGGCCTCATAGGCCTTCAGTGAAATAACTTGATACAGTCCCAGCAGCCTTTTATATTCCATCATTACATCAATTCTTCCTTCATTTAATTAGATAATTAAATAATTTTCTTCAATGATTATGAAGCTTAGAGCTTAAAGATGTACCCCCAATATATCATACACCATAAATACATAAATAAGTGAATTAACAACACACAGAGTGACTGAAATCTCAAATGACATTTTTTTAAAACTTCACTTCTACAGCACACATTATTTTTTAACATATTTCCATATTTCCTATTATATATCATATTTAATATTATAATCAACTTAATGTCACAAAAAAACACAAAGGAGAACATTTCAACCCTCCCCTGAAACTCTACTATAAATAAACCCTTTTATAATATAATTACTACTAACTTCTCATTAAATATAACAATTTATATAAACAATTTTTACATCATTTTAAATTATTACACATTCATTTTTACATCTCAAATAAATTTAATTAATTAATGCATCCAAAATTGTTTGCTACTTACCTAGCCATCAGATCTAAACTATACTATAAACACCATTGACCAAGTTAACCACCTAAGTCCCCCAATCAATAGCCAAATTGAGACCCCTGGGAAACAGTGCTCAGATATACTATTAACTTAGTTTCTAACTTAATCAACCTCCGTTTAAATTCATCACCTCCAAAAGTATGACCTTCAAAGGGTTTTGCTAGCACACTAAAGAAAAAATATCTGTACTACCCCCATGTGCGTCGCAAAAGTGTTGGGCCACTGGGCTATCCAGCCTTATTTCTTACATCACCCAAATGCTCCAAAATCCTAAGTTTCACCTTTCTTTTAGTCTGTCCCACATACCATTTACAAGATGTGCATCCACATCCAATGATACAGACCACACCACACGAATCACAAATAAATTCATTCTTAACCGTAAACTTCTTCCCATTTATTATTCATCCATCAATATTATTCGTTTTATCGCACACTTTGCATACGCCACATGAAAATACTCCCTTCCTTTTGACTAACTCACCCTTGGTCTTAACTCTTTTAAATTGTTAAACTGACCATACGAAAAAGTTACCCTCTCTGGAAATAACTTCCCTACTACATCCCTACAAACCATGGGCCAAAGGTCATTGACTAACCCTTTTAATACTCCAGAAAGGGGAGAGAATTTGTTCACAAAGAAAAGAGGCTCAATACCAGCCTTCTCCATTTCATTTTTCCTCTCATATTCAGTGGGACATCTACGTTTTCTTTTATGGCTAGTATTCCTTTTCAACTTATTTAGAGCTTCACCTATATGTCCCATAGTATATCGTCACTTTAGTAATCTTTTCTTGACCAAGTCATACTCTCTCTCTCCAATACCCTTTGATCAGAATTATTGGTCATAATTCTCCTAAACTCCCCATAGGGAAGAGATTTTATCAAATGACCAGGATGAGCACTGCCAGCTTCCAAAAAGCTATCCGCAGCCGTTTCCTTATGAAATGGTTTGTACTGCAAACTACCCCTTTCATTCACATAAAATTCAACATCCAAGAATTGCATTCTGTCCCTGCTGTTTCTATAAGTAAATTCCAAGCCATAAGTGTTCCGACCAAGTAAACTCATAATATTATCAAATTCACTAATCTCCCCCTTGCACACAAAAATCAAGGTATCAATGAACCGCTTAAACATAATCACTCATTTTTTGAAAAAATCTGTAGTATATACAAACATATTTTCAAAATGTGCCACAAACAAACCCACATGTGAAGGGGCAAAAGCCGCCCCCATTGCAGTTCCTTCCAATTGCAAGTAATAATTACCTTCAAAAACAAAATAATTATGCAATAAAGCAAATTCCAATAACTGACAATTATAAGTGGTTTTTGGTCCTTCACACAACATTTTAACCACTGCTTCCAAACCCATTCTGATGTTGATATTAGTGTACAAAGACTTGACATCCACACAGGCAAGATAAAGGTGCTGATCCCACTGGATCTTCTTTATACTTTCCAACACAAGAGGTATTCCTAATGTATGACTGTACTCTGGGGAGATACACTTTTAACTGGGAATTCAAAAAGATGCCTACGTTCTGTAAAAAGGAACCCACCCCCAAAACTATCTGTCTACCAGGAGGTTTGGTCATTGATTTTTGAATTTTACGAATAACAAAGAATCTGGCATCCTTGAGGTGTTTCAAATATAACTTTTTAACATCCCCATAACCAAAAAAATCCCAGTCTTTCCCCTCTTTCCAATAACTAACGACCTCTCATTGAATTATTTTATTAGGTTACACAACTTCTTATAAACCTTGCTATCCAACAACAGATCCAAGGCCATGTTATACTCACTCTTGTTTAAAATCACCCAATTCCCACCCGTATCTGCCTGGTCTGTCTGGTGACGACACAAATAATGCACCATTTTGAAACGGACATTTAGCCACACAACTTGTACACTGATATGTAGTCTCTGTTTGTTACAGGTGATGAGATGATATGCTTTATTTATCAATTATGAGAAATGTAATATTACTTCTATTTCTGTGAATATCTCTGTAATGGAGCATCACACAGTAATGGTTATGGTATAATTTTAAAGCTGATATTCATACAAACAAATCAATTATAAATTATGGGTCTACATGGTACATTCACCAAGATATTGTGATTTGTTTTACCAAAAAGGTAAAAAATACGCACAATGTCAGCATTCCTTGGCAAATATTTAATAATGACTTAGATACGCACTACAGACATTTACACTTAATGTCTGCTGAACAACTTTCGCATTGACATTTTTAGTCTATCTGTTATGGTTAAAGAGTTAAGAACTTTTGTTTTCTGTATGGTATTACAAAAGAATTATCTGAAAATGAGCTCTGGCTGCACTGTTGTTCCTATGATGGAACTAAGCAGGCAGCATTTTCTGAGCTGCTCTGGAGTAAATGAGTTAAGATCACTGAAAGAAATAGACTGCAGAATGTCAATAAAACCCAAAAAGTCAGAAGTTTGGTAAAACAAATGAACACAGTAATTAGGACTGTCCATAGAGATCCATGCAATATAACAAGTAAACAGGATATATTACTGTGCATGTAAATTAATCACCAATAAAGTTCTACCACAAAAACATGGGGTAGTGAGGGAAAGGAAGGGGTAGAAATCAAATACCATCATGGAAGTATCGACTAGAGAAAACTGTAAAGCAGTTAAGACAAGAAGTGTCACTGTTAGAAGAGTATATAAGAGGGAACAGATCAACAACAATGCTTAGAAAAGCAATGCACAGTATTAGAACAGATCAGGATCTATCATGCAGTATTGCAGATAAACTAAAAATCTCAGCACAGGCGGAAAAAAATAGAAGACACACGCACACAAATTTAAAGGAAAAGTACAAAATAGGCAATTTACTGGTGACCCAAAAAAGTTTTATAGAGAATTGGGAAGCAAAGTAAAAGGAACTGAAAGATGACCAAAAAAGAAGAAATAGATATATTTTGGAGAAGTATTTATGAAGATACTGTGGAACATAAAATTGATAAATGGAATGGATAAAAGTAAAAGAAAGAATAAGAAGTTTAAAGGTACAGGATATGAAATGGGATGAAGCAACAGTCAGAGAGATTGAAACCAAGTTAAGAAAAGCATCTAATTGGAAAACCCCAGGCCCACATGCAGTGCCTAACTTGTGGTTAAAAGCATTAAATTATTTGCACAAATATTTAGCTATGAGTAAGAACTATATATGTTCTTCGTGTTTCACTGTTGCAGTCATTACATTTGAGTAATCCTGCTGGCAGGTTGCCCTCAGCTGGCCTGAATTCCAAAGTCCTAGGTCCTGCGTTGGCTGCTGTCGCCCCTTCCCTGATGTCAGGTCATCAGAGGTATAAAAGATGCAGCCGACGCCATTTTCTTTAGTCTTTCTTGCTGCGCGGTGCCCGAAGCAGAAGCAGTTCGCAAGTGCCAGTCGGCCGACTCCTGAGATTTTCGTGTTCGAGTTTCAGATCCGAAGTCTTCAATAAACCTGAGTAGCCCGTTGGGGAAATGTTTTTCTTGCTCCAGACCGATGTCAGAAAAAGTTAATTGTATTTCCTGTGGAAAGCAAATACCTCATAAGGATTTTCATTCTTACTGTATTCCTTGCCTAGGCCCTGATCACAACATTGCTGGTTGTCGGTTTTGTGCTAGATTTAACCAACGCACTATTAAGCGTCGGTATGATTTTTCTTTAAACTATTTTGGACGCCGGTTTAATTATCCAGAAATGTCGTCAGATAGCTATCCGACTACCGGAGTTCACAAAAAACGCAAAAAAAGGGTGATAGACAACCGAGGCCCAAAACCGACGACGAAGCTTCTCCTAAGCCAGTCGCCGGTTCTCAGTGAGGTGCTTTTCCAGCCCCTGACGCCCGCTACTTCAGAGTCGCAGGCCGCTACCGACTCCCACGTGGAGGCGGCCATGCCGCTGGAAACCCAAGGTATTGGAGCCTCGGATACTATTCCTTCAGATGGGTCCGGAGCCGCTGAGCAGGCACCGGCTTCTGAGGGTGTATTCAGACCTAAACATCTTTACATTAAACCAACCTCAGCTTCAAAGGCAAAGACTAAAGCACCTTCTAAAGCAAAGAAACAAACTCAAGAGCCACGTGGACAGACCTCTATGCCCAAAGAACAGATGCTCAAAATGGCCGAAGACTTAATTACCTTGATCAGAGGTTCCCATCCCCCTCCTGATAAGAGGCCTAGGCAAGAGACTGACTATGAATCTTCAGATCAGGTTTCCATTTCTTCTGATCAGGAATATTCTGATGCTGAAGAATATATACCTTCAGCTTCTCCTCCAGAGGACTATTCTTTTGGGGAAACCTTGCATACCATGAGGGAGCATTTCCACTGGGAGAGCCAAGATTTCTCAGAATCTAAAAAGAGGCTCAGGGGTTTCCTTTTACTACCCCAACACAGGCCAAAAGCCATCCCCACCTGTGTTAGACATTGTAGATGATGTGTTTTCGGAGTCTAGTCTTATCCCTGACTTCTTACCCTCCAGCTCCTGTTAAGCCTGACAGATATTACAGGGTCCCCGGCTCTCATAAATTCCGTTTTAAAAACCCTGCTGTAGACCCAGAAACTATTTCTCAGGGTCCCAAAGGAGGTAAGGCTTCCGCTGCAAAAAACCCTACCCCCTCTGACAGAGATTCTAGGGCACTGGATAGATGGGGAAAAAAGGTTTACACATCTGCTACCTTGGCTATAAGGGCCTTAAACTGTCAGTTTCATATGCTTAAATATCAGCAACATGTCATGGCATTGCTTAAACAGAAAATGTTATTAAACTCTGAATGTGCAGAAAACAAGGAAATGCAGGATTTATTGCATGCAGCTGAACAAGTTGGAAAGCATACTTTTGGTTTTGATTCTTTGGAGGCCTCCTGCAGGGCCGCAGTTATGGGTTCTGTAATTAGGAGGCATGCTTGGTTAAAGGAACAAAATATGCCTGATCATGTCAAGGTTAAATTACTGAATGCACCTTTACAGCC
The DNA here is from genome assembly GCF_019279795.1 of Protopterus annectens. Lineage (NCBI taxonomy): Eukaryota > Metazoa > Chordata > Ceratodontiformes > Protopteridae > Protopterus > Protopterus annectens. The sequence goes on from NC_056733.1 coordinate 1,587,401,481, forward strand.
TGATATTTTGTTTGGTGTTAAGGCAGAGGAGGTGTTAAAGAAAATGGAGGACAAAGCTAAATCTATGCAAGCTGTCAAAGATTTTTTACAAGTACAACCACCTAGGTTTAACAGACACTGGCCTACAAAGAATTGGTCCTTTCCTGTGTCAGACAGACCTCAAAGGGGCAGATCCAGACGCCCTAGAGGCAGATCACAGGCGCAAGGTTCCTACAGGTCAAAGCAATGGAGTGCTTCTACCTCCAAAGTTGGAGAAGACAAATCACAACCATACAGGAAACAGTTCCAATGACTTCCACCTGCCAGCACCAAACACTTACCTGCTGACAGCACCCTTAGGGGGAAAATTAGCACTGTTTTCTCAAAATTGGCACATTATAACCCAGGACAAGTGGGTTCTAAATATCGTGTCACAAGGGTACAAGTTCCATTTCCGTACCCTGCCAAAGGCAAACGGCTGGCCCGATCTGCCAAAAAATCAATGGGCAGAGGCACAAAAACAAGCCCCATCCCTCATGGACATGGGGGCCATTCAACAAGTACCAGAGCAAGAGCAGGGGCAAGGATTTTACTCAAGACTGTTCTTGGTACCCAGAAAGGGCAAGACCTGGAGACCAGTATTGGACCTATCCATTCTGAACACATTCCTGGATATACCAAAATTCAAGATGATGACTTTGCAGCAGCTTCTGCCCATGCTGGGCAAGAATGCTTGGCTGGTGACTCTAGACCTAAAAGAGGCATACCTGCATGTCCCAATCAGACAATTGTGCAGAAGATACCTCAGATTCAAGGCTGGCTCAATGCATTTCCAATTCTCTGCACTGCCTTTTGGCTTATCTACTGTGCCCAGGGTCTTCACAAAGTGCCTGGCACCAGTAATTGCATTCGGCAGACAAAGAGGAATACAAATATATCCTTACTTGGAAGACTGTTTAATTCAAGCAGGGAACAAGGACATTCTTCTACAGCATCTGGCGTTTGTGAAAAGACTTCTAACATGCCTAGAGTACACAGTCAACGAAAAGAAATCAATACTAGTACCCTCTCAAGAGATAATATTCCTGGGTGCAAGCTTAAATACAACTGCCCAGATGGCTTATCTTACGCCAGACAAAGGCAACTGACTACCTTTTTCAAAATGTTGGCAACAGAGGCCCAGTTATCTGCAAGAAAACTTCTGCAGGCTTTGGGCTTCATGGCATCATGCATCCTATCAATACCATATGCAAGACTGCATATGAGGAAACTTCAATGGTACCTAAAAAGTATTTGGACTCAACATTGCCATAGCCTGGAAACAATGAATGTTAAGTTGTCAATCTCGCCTTCATTCTTGCTGGATGGGTTCGGAGCCGATCCTCGGCTCCGACTCGGCCAATACTAAAGCTCGAGAGCTATTTCCACCGGCTCGAGGCTCCCCTATATCCCACAATGCTAGGCGGTAAACACCCAGATCTCGTTTGCTGCTTTAGCTACGAGGTGCTTGTTTCTACCGGCTCTGCAGGTTAGTGACTTTTTATAGTTGTAAAACTTCAAAATCCCCTTATTTTTTTCTTAGAATAGTTTTCTTAACAGTTTATTAGTTAACTATCCCTAGTTTCCTTCAGGTTCCCCTAATTGTTTTTCCCGTTTATCCCCTGTTAATTTTCTTAGGCCTTCGGGCCCTCCTCCCTTCCCCTTAGTCATACTTATTGTGGGACTGGTTGGATTATTTTCCCCTTTCTTAACAGGTGTGTCTGTGTGTGTGTATCTGTGTTTCACAGTTTTTCTTTGGGATGTCTAAAGACTCTAAGGTCTCAGGCTTTAAGAAGTGTGACTCGTGCTGTCAGAAACCGTCTCTGACAGACGGTCACACTTCTTGTGTATATTGTCTGGGACCTTTGCACCTGCAGGACTCTTGTTCTGTCTGCCACACTTTCAGTCCAAGAATCCTGCAGGAACGCAAAAATAAGTTGATACTTCGAGGCTTATTAAAGCCTGAAGGCTCCCTGACCCAGACCGAGTCAGGAAAACCTTCCAAGCCTTCCAAGGCGTCGGGTCCAGCTTCGGAGCTGTCCGCTGGTGGCTCTAAGGCTTCTTCGACATAGACTCTGTCTGGAGCTGATGTTTCTAAGACTAAAACGGTTTCCTCGGCTCCGTCTGGAACCGAGAGGTCCGAGACTCAGACTGCTCCGATAGTTTTGTCAGAGCCATCTACTAGAAAGAGGTCTAGATCCCCATCCATTGGCTCTATCCACTCAGCCCCGGGATCTCCACTATTATCAGAGAGGAGCCATAGGTCCCACTCCTTTCGGTCCTCCAGACTGTCCGACCATGACTTAGAGAGGGTGGTGAGCAGACTTCTCAAGTCCCAGGCACTAGCCCAAATACTGCATAGTCCTACCCAACGGTCAGTGGCTCTACCCATCCCTTCCTCAGTTCCTCCTCCGATTCCCATGAGTTAGGAGCCGGAGCTTGACGGAGCCGATACTTCCACTTTCAGCTCCATCGTCGGCTCCGATCTCCTCCTTGGAGGGATCTGAGCGCCGGGCTTCCCTCGTCGGCTCTGAGGGGGTGAGTGGCATCGGACCCTTGTCCGAGCCCGTTCTCCCTCTCTGAGCTTCGGCGCTGGTGAGCTCGGCCCCATCGGCCTCGGAGCCGTCCCTTTCGGTGCCGGGAGGAGTCCTCGTCTCTTCGGAGCGGGGATCTTCGGCCCCGCCTGGTCGGGGCGCCTTCGAGGTCATGCAGAGCATGCTAGACCCGGTGTCTGCTCCACGGTCGGCTCCCTCAGCTCCTCCCTCTACAGTGCCTGCGATGGTCTGTACCCACCCTCTCGTCCCAGACCGTAGAGCCAACGTCTCAAGTTTCCCCACTGGGAATATCCTCCTCTTCCGAGGCTTCTCCTGATCCTTCAGGGGAACCCTCTTGGAAGAAACAATGCAAGAGGAAGCATATTGACTCCCCTGAGTCTATCACCTCGGATACTGACTTGGATGAGTCTGAAGGGTCCCCACGGCCCTCCTCTGAGGATGTCTCCTTTTCAGACATCCTTGAGATCCTTAAACAGAGGAGGAACTGGTCCACCCTTAACCCTTCAGAGGACGTGTCGGTCTACCTTGAGGCTTTTGGCTCTCGCCTTTCCACCTCCTGGGTATCTCCTCCCTTTGACCCCCTCATGGAAGTGGTGGCAAGGAAGGCGTGGACAGCCCCTGTTACGGTGGAACCTACCCCACAAAGGCCGTCCAAGTTTATTACAGCTCCTAAGGACAAAGAATTCTTATCCAAGGGCATCTCTGTTGATGCTGTGGTGGTGGCCGCAGCCACTAAGAAGGAATTAGCGGATCCTTCGGTACCTATCCATCCTCCTAATAAGGAATCTAGGACTATGGATAGGTACGGTAAGCGGATGTTCTCCTCAGCGACCTTTGCTATGTGTTCGCTAAACTACTTGTGTCACTTCACCCGTCTTCAGAGAGATATGATCAAGGAAATGGGTGATGCTTTGCAGGATCCAACAACTGAGGGGTTTCGAGACAAAATGAACTCCCAGCTGGCAACCCTGAATTCAGTCGTCAACTCCTCCATGTGGCTTTTTTCTTATGCAGCCAATGGGGTGAGTAGGGCTGCTGGCACAGGTGTAGCTTTACAACGTCATGCCTGGATGCAGCTTTGTAACTTTGCGGACCCTTTCAAGGCATCCTTCACCAATTTCCCTTTTGATGGTACAGCGTTGTTTGGACCTCAGGTGAAGGACACGTTGACTAGGTGCGAACAGGATGGCAAGACACTCTGCCGTGGGAGTCCGGTTTTCTACCCCTTCCGGACCATATCCCAAGGGTCAGAAGGGGGGGGGAATGTGGTTCCCCAAATCACAGGGAGTCTCGCATGATGCACACAGTCAGTTCCCCTCTATAGGCAGAGGGGGGAACAACAATAGACGCCACCCTAGGGGCAGGGGGGGTCCGCAGAATCAAGGTAGCAGAGAGACTCTCTCTGACAAACCTTTTCAGCATCCCTGAGAAGCTGCCCGACTGTCCACCTTCGGAGGCAGTCGGGGGAAGTTTATCACTGTATCCAGAAGCCTGGCTTTCCTTCACTCAAGACAAATGGGTACAGTCGATTATATCCAAGGGTTACAAAATTCCCATTGTCCACATCCCATCCCAACCAAAAGGGCCCCTTCCAGACGTTCCACTCGGTCTAAGGGAACAAGCAGCACTAGAAATATCAAAGCTGCTGTCAAAAAGAGCTATCCAGCCAGTCCCGGCAGACCAGCAAGGATCCATTCCAAATTCTTTTTGGTTCCAAAAAAGACAGGGGACTGGAGACCAATATTGGATCTCAGCAGACTAAACAAGTCTGTACACAAAACAAAATTCCGGATGGTCACGCTTCAGTCCATTCTACCCTTCTTGGGTCAGGACAATTGGATGTGCTCAATAGACCTTCAGGATGCGTACTATCATATCAAGATGCACAAGACGCTCCAGAAGGTTCCTCCGCTTCCGGCTGGGAGCCAGTCACTATCAGTTCAGAGCCCTGCCCTTTGGTCTCACTACAGCTCCCCCCCCCCCCCCGAGTGTTCAAATGCATGGCAGTGGTCACGGCTCATCTGAGACTACAAGGATTCCAGGTGTTTCCATATTTGGATGACTGGCTCCTTACCGCTACCACCAGGCATCAAATTCTCGTATCCAGAGACTACACCATTCATTCTTGTCAAGCTCTAGGCATTTCCATAAATTTCAAAAAAATCTGCCTTGTTGCCTTGTCAGGCTATTGCCTTTATAGGCACCACCTTAGAAACAATTCATCTTTCCGCGAAACTAACAGAGCAAAGAGTATCCGATATCTGCAAACATGTTCACATTCTTTTTCAATGCGACAGGATCAAAACCAGGTTTGTCTTGAAGGTTTTAGGTCTCATGGCAGCTGCCATTACACTTCTTCCCCTAGCACGCTTTCACATGCGGATCCTCCAGTGGATGCTGTTTTCTCAGTGGTCCTTCCAACAGCTCCCAATGTCTCTCAGTATTCTGCTGACCCAGTCATGCAAGAAGCATCTAACTTGGTGGATGACCTCCCCTCAAGTTCTTCAGGGCAGATCATTTGCCCCCTCCGGTTGCCACGGTGACAACGAACGCCTCCCTGATCGGGTGAGGGAGGGGGGCATTGTCAGGGCAGGACGGTCCAGGGCACATGGCAACCTATCGAAAGCCATCTGCACATAAATGTCCTGGAGATGAGAGCAGTAGCGTTGCAAGCCCTTCAGCACTCTCTTCCCACCGGGACTGTTGCAATTCAGACAGACAATATGTCTGTAGTATGGTACATCAACAAACAGGGCGGAACCAAGTCTTATCCCTTATGTCGAGAGGCACTCAGACTTTGGCAGTGGGCGATCTCATCTCAGCAGTTTCTGATAGCAACGCACATCCCCGGGAAGTCCAACGTGATAGCAGACAAGTTGAGCAGGGCCATACTCATACCACACGAGTGGTCTCTCAAACAGTCAGTGCTGGAAGAAATTTTTCAGAAATGGGGCCGACCTTGCTGCAATCTTTTTGCTACTCCCCAAAACAAGTGTCACGTTTTCTTCACCCTCTTTCCCCTACCAGGTCAACCCGCCAAGGATGCTCTAGTCCACGATTGGCCCCGGGGACTTCTGTATGCCTTTCCCCCTTTCCACTGATCTCTCAAGTAATTCAGAAAGCTACCACATTGAGAGTCAACATGATCCTCATTGCCCCTTACTGGCCTCATCAAATATAGTTTCCGTTCCTTCACCGGTTTCTGTTGGAGCAGCCTTGGCATCTGGACCCAGTGCCAGAAAGGCATCTGGACCCAGTGCCAGATCTTTTGACCCATCAATTGGGTCAGTTAGCACCACTCCCTCCCATCTCTCAACCTCACAGCTTGGTTGCTCCGCTTCCTACCCTAGCCAAGCTTCCTTTAATTTCCCATTCGGTCCGTAACATCCTTATAGCTTCTCACAAGTCTTCTACAGGAAGGATTTACAATAGCAAGTGGAAACGTTTTTCCTTCTGGGCAGCAACTAATAACATAGACCCTTTCACTGCACCTATCCAGTCTATACTAGACTTCCTGGCAGAACTTTTTCACTCAGGTTCTTCTTCGTCTACTATTAGAGTACAATTGGCGGCTATATCTAATTTCCATGTAGGCTTTTCAGACTCCAGCATCATGTCCCATAAACTTTGCAAAGCCTTTCTAAAAGGTATCTTTTTGCTCAAGCCCCCAATTAGAGACCCCCCACCTCAGTGGGACTTAAATTTGGTTCTAGCCTCCTTGATCCCCCCCCCCCCCTTCGAACCGGCCGCTTCCTGCTCTCTGAAATTGCTTTCATGGAAAACCCTTTTTCTAGTAGCCATAACATCTGCTAAACGGGTATCTGAACTTCATGCTCTTTGCAGTCGTCCTCCATACTTAGTTTTCCACAAAGACAGGGTGTCCCTTCGGACCAACCCTTCCTTTTTACCAAAGGTTTCTTCTGAGGCGAATCTGAATCAAGACAATCGACCTTCCAGTTTTCTTCCCTAATTATTCCAACAAGGCAGAACAAAAGTTACATTTCCTAGATGATCATCGCCAGCTTCGCTATTATTTGGATAGGACTAAACAGTTTAGGAAGTCTAGCCAGCTATTCATATCCTATGCGGAAGGCAAGATGGGCCTTCCAGTTTCCAAAGTGTCCCTTTCGAGATGGCTGGCCTCTAATTTCCTTCATTTATGAACTCAGACACCAAAAGCTACCATCACGACCTAGAGCTCATTCAACCAGAGCGTTCGCTACGTCTGTAGCATTTCAAGACAGACTGCCCATAGATTCCATCTGTCAAGCAGCTACATGGGCTTCTCCTCATACCTTTATCTCACATTATAAATTGGATATGGCCTCCAGAAACCGGGCTAACTTTGGTTCCACCGTACTCAAGAGTCTGTTCCGATGAGCCACCCAGGATAAGGGTGCTAGGGACGCGGTCCCATCCAGCAAGAATGAAGGCGAGATTGACAACTTAACATTGAGAAGTTATGTACCTACCATAACATTCCATGTTAGTTGTCTTCTTCTCGCCTTCTTTCTTGCGTCCCACCCTCCATCCCCCTAGCCTGGACAGACCGAGAGGATCCTTGGGATCTTTTATCTTCCACAGCGTCAACCACCTCTGTTGGCCCTGTTTGATAGTTCTACAGGTAGTCTTTCTATAGAGGTGGATTTCCCTTTTCTCTGTCTCTAGGAGACCAGCACTGCTATTCTTTAAGCTATCAAACGAGATCTGGGTATTTACCGCCTAGCATTGTGGGATATAGGGGAGCCTCGAGCTGGTGGAAATAGCTCTCGAGCTTTAAGTATTGGCCGAGTCGGAGCCGAGGATCGGCTCCGAACCCATCCAGCAAGAAAGAAGGCGAGAAGAAGACAACTAACATGGAACGTTATGGTAGGTACATAACCTCTCATTACTCTCATTCCCTGCCTACAACAGGAGTTTCGATGGTGGGCAAAGGCTTGTCACCAAAGCAAGGGGCAGCCATTCGCATTACCCCCAGCCAGGCAGACACTAACAACGGACGCATCAGATTATGCCTGGGGGGCACACATGGCAGGAAGATGCATTCAGAGCACATGGTCCTCAACCCAAAAGCATCTACATATCAATCAAAAAGAGATGCTAGCTGTTCAAAATGCCCTGACAGCCTTCAAGGACCTACTTCATCCGGGACAACTGCTGATAAAGACAGACAACACCACAGTCATGTGGTATATAAACAAACAGGGGGGCACACATTCTTACCCCCCTTTGCAGACTAGCCATGACTTTGTGGGACACAGCATTAACTTACCAATTATATGTGCAGGCGCAGTTTCTGTCGGGAAGGAAAAATACTTTGGTAGACTAACTAAGCAGAAACCTAATGGATCCCCACAAGTGACAGCTGGATCCACAAGTCTTCAGCATGATAACAAAGAAATGGGGATGCCCAGACATAGATCTATTTGCCTCCCCTCACAACTACCAACAAAAAAGATTCTGCACAAGGACTTACCACAGACAAGCATGGAAAGTGGACGCTTTATCTTTCAGTTGGAAAAACCTATCAGTATATGCCTTTCCCCCACTGCCTCTCCTCCCCAAGGTACTCCTAAAGGTCAGACAGGAGAAGCCAAAAATGATACTGATTGACCCAGACTGGCCCCGCCAGTACTGATTTCCAATCCTAATGACCTTGTCTCAATGCCCAGTGTGGACCTTACCTCAAACACCTCATCTACTGTCCCAGTAAAACAATCGGATCCTGCACAGCCAACTCAGGACTTTAAACCTGGCAGCATGGCGGATAATGCCGTCATACAAAACTCACCTCTCAGTAAAGCTGTGATGGATGTCATTTTGGAGGCCAGAAGGCCTAGTACTAGAAAATCTTATGCTGGAAAATGGAAGAGATTCTGTGCTTGGAACCAGGCACAAGGAACTGATACAGCTGTGCCAAATATTCCTCAGATTTTGCAATACTTAACTGAGATGCTGGACAAAGGCCTATCTTTTTCATCTATTAAAATCCATGCCTCTGCCATTTCAGCTCATTACAATACAGAGCCACCAATCTTTTCTCATCCCTTTATAAAACAGTACCTCAGAGGAGCCAAAAATGTAAGGACTCCAAGGAGATTACCAATGCCTGCATGGGACCTCAACTATGTCTTGGAAAAACTCACCCTGCCTGCTTTTGAGCCAGCTGCTACAACCGCCCTGCCTGCTTTTGAGCCAGCTGCTACAACCGCTATAAAGTTTTTATCTTGGAAAACAGCTCTACTCCTTGCAATAACTTCTGCAAGATGAGTTTCAGAGCTACAGGCACTCATGGCTGTGGAACCTCTTATCATTTTTTTATCCAGACAGGGTCTCTCTAAGGACAAACCCAACATTTATGCCTAAGGTGGTGTCCAGTGTGGCTCTTAACCAAACTATTCACCTGCCAATCTTTTATCCAAATCCACAGAACAAGAGGGAGAGAATTCTGTATTCTTTGGACGTGCACAGAGCTTAAATTCTACTTGGACAGAACCAAAGTTTTGAGAAAGACAGAGCAATTACTAGTGGGATATGCTGCAGGATCGCAAGGAAAGGCTATCTCAAAGCAGGCTATTTCAAAGTGGATAGGCCACTGCATTCGTTTCTGCTACTTACACCATGGCAAGCCAGTGCGTAAGGGCATTAGGCCACATTCAACCAGAGCTGCAGCCACTTCAGCAGCCTTTCTCAGGGGAGTACCAACTAAGGACATTTTAGAGGCTGCTACTTGGAGTTCAGTGCACACCTTTACAAAGCATGGTCATCTGCCACTGTACTCTAAATCCAGGGCAGGCTTTGCCACTGCAGTTCTGCAGGGCCACATAGCCGCTCCTAATGCTGTTTAGCTCCAGCCTCCCAACCATAGCTTTGGGACCCAGATGTAATGACTGCAGCAGTGAAACATGAAGAACATAGTACAGTTGTGTACACTTACCATAAATGTAGATGTTCGAGTGTATTCACTGTTGCAGTCCAGGCTACCCACCCGCCATCCACCTTTTTCATCTGATGGAACCTATCTTTCCTTCTCTGATTTATACAACCTATGTGGTGTATTTGCTTGTAGATGAAGGTAAAGTTTATATTGATACATGTATTTATATATATCTATATATATCTATATATATATATCTATATATATCTGTATATATATATATATATATATATATATATATATATATATGGGGCACCTGACATCTGGGGCAAGAAAAACTAAAGAAAATGGCGTCGGCCGCATCTTTTATACTCCTGACGTCCTGACGTCAGGGAAGGGGCGACAGCAGCCGATGCAGGACCCAGGACTTTGGAATTCAGGCTGGCTGAGGGCAACCTGCCAGCAGGTTTACCCAAATGTAATGACTGCAATGGTGAATATACTTGAACATGTACATTTATGGTAAGTGTACACAACTGTACTATATGTGCACCCGGAACAGACACCAATCTGGCTAACAACAGGAAAAACAGTGCTCCTAATTAAGAGTGAACGTGCAAGCTATCCTAAAAATTATAGACCAGTAACTTGCCTTCTGACAACATATAAACTATACACTGGAAATGATGCCGACAGAGTTTATAGTCGTTTAGGAGAAAACTCAGTTATGGCAATAAAAGAAAGTCATATGGAACAAAATAGCATTTGTTGTTAGTCATAGTAGAGAATTGTAAAAAGGGGAAGCATCCAAGTATTGCCCTGGATTGGCTATAAAAAATTGATAATATCCTACATTCATGGATAAAGAGTGCTTAAAATGTATAAGATACACACCCTACACTGATCAACTACATTAAGTGACCATGAAGCAGTGGCAGACCACTTGCAATTAAGCCATAGGATAAAAATTCAAAGGAGGATATTCCAGGGTGACTCCCTGTTACTGCTGATATTCTGCCTTGCCCTTAATCCATTAAGCCGTCTACTTAACAGCTTAGGCCATGGCTATAATTTAGCTCCTAGACAACAACAAATTGTAAAGACTTCTCATCTCTGTCGATGATTTAAAACTGCATAGCTCATCAGTTGAGGAACTGAAAGCACAACTGCAAGTTATCAAAACTTTTTCAGATGATACAGAAATGTCTTTTCATCTTGATAAATGTCCAAAAGCAACCTTTACTGCAGGAAATCTGCATCACCAAGAAAACATCAGTTTGGGACAAGAATGTGATACAAAAGAACTTGAGCAAGCGGGAGTGTATAAATATTTGAGAACTGATTAAGGATCAACAATAAAACTTGAACAAATGCAAATAAAACTTAGTAAGGAATACTTTAGAAGACTTAAATTAATCCTGAAAACAATATTGACATCTAGGAACAAAATTCAAACTATAAACCAATTTGCTCTTCCTGTTCTAACTTAGTTTTGGAGTAATTAACTGGCCCCAAAATGTGTTGGATAGATTACACAGGAAAACAAGAAGGATGTTTCATGCTCACCAAATGATTTATAAAAGTTATTGCATACCAAAATTATATATTCTCTGTTCCGAAGGAGGGATAGGCCTCTGTGAAATTGATTACATGGACAGATCTGCAATTGTGGGACTGCACACACACATCTGCTGACCTCACAGGACCCAAACGTAGTGAAAGTTTTGAAACATGAGGAGAATAAATCTAAGATGACTTCTCTGCTTCATTTAGCAGAAGCATATTGGTGTGTCAAGCAGGAATGGAAATCAAAGCAGAAGTAGATAGAAATCAGGCAGCAACTGAATGTGCCAAAAAAGAAAATAAAGAATATAAGGTGAGGGACCAGATTAGAATGCAAGAAATGTAGAAAATGCATAAATGTAGTTGCAAGTATAGAAAACTTCTGAAGGAAACTCGTGTTGATCAGGCTCGAATGCAGGAATTAAGGAGAGATGAATTCAAACCAAGAGATGAAAGGTTAATATTGTCGGCTCAAAATAGTGGGCTACGCACACATTGGATTACAGAGTCCATTGAACATGTGGGAGAAACAGACTAATGTAGGTTTTGGGAAACAGAATTGGAAACAGTTGCACACCTTGTTGGTTGTGATGACATACTAATGGCAGAAGGTCTGTATACTAAAAGGCATAATAATGTGGCAAAACTGTTGCACTGGGGACTGTGCAAACATGAAAACATGATCCACAGAACATCATAGAAAATGATGAGGTCTACATCACATGTGATCACCTGTTACCAACAGTTCAAAATATGCACGCTAGAAAACCAGATATAGTGGTCCATGAAAAGAAGACAGAAGTAGCATTTTTTCCTTGAAATCGCCACACCCATTGACTACAGTGTCTTGAGTACAGAGAGACAGTCATAAAATATCAGGATTTGCAGGCAGAAATGAGGTCAGTGTGGAAGAAAGATACCCAAACAGTTCCAGTAGCAGTAGGAGCAATGGATGTTATCTAAATAAGATTGTAGATTATAGCAATAACCCACGCCTGGGTGTGGGTAATGCTATATTTACCCACGGTTGGCGTGGTTTGGTCCCGAGGGCGAAGCCCGAGGGACCAAACAAAGCCAACCGTGGTTAAATGTAGCATTACCCACACCCAGGCGTGGGTTATTGCTATTATACCATGACATTATTTAAGAAAATAAACTGTTACTTTTCTTAAATAATGGCATAGTATAATGCCTGTTTACTGCCCTTCCGCAGATGTCTGGCATCCGCGGCAGTTCTGATGCATCAGAGCTGTGGGCAAAAGCAACGGAGAAAGCAAGATCTCCGTTGCTTTTTTTAGTGTCTCGCTATGTTAAATGAGTTTAACATGGCGAGACAGTTTAAAATAAGCAACGGACATCTCCGTTGCTTATTTTAAACTGTCTCGCTATGTTAAACTCATTTAACATAGCGAACTAAAAAGCAACGGAGATCTTGCTTTCTCCGTTGCTTTAAAACACTGTCTCGCTATGTTAAATGGGTTTAACATGGCGAGACAGCTTTAAAATAAGCAACGGAGATCTCCGTTGCTTATTTTAAAGCTGTCTCGCTATGTTAAACCCATTTAACATAGCGAGACAGTGTTTTAAAAAAACGAGTTATACTAATGGAAAAAAGTCCGGGCGACCGGACCTTTTTCCATTAGTATAACTCGATTTACAACGGGCACGCTGGCCAATCAGCGTGCACGTTTTGGGGGGGGTCATGGTATAATATTTTGTATATGCTACCAATAGATGTAACCCCATACGAATTGCAGGAGGAGTCATTACTGGGCACATTGCGGGTGTTGCAAAGAGCACTTCTGTCTGACATCAAAGATTGAAGCAATACTAATTTCATGAACTTTAATCATACTTTGACTTAGGAATGGGGTCCATTTTCATCATGGTATTAGAAACCCAAAAGACTTAGAGAAAACAGGGGAGGTGTCTGATGATGACCTGAGTGCAAAACTGTTAGAGCTCACACAGAATGCTAGTTAAGTAGTAAAACACTTCATTAATGATGCAAGGCAGCGCAGCAGGTTCTGTAATTAGGAGGTATGTGAGGCTGAAGCTATAGCTCCTGCCAGAAAATGTCAAAGTCCAACTGCTTAATGTTTGTTCTGTTTGGGAGTCCAGCATCTGAAATGCTCAGAAATGGAAGAAAGGGGCAAAGTAAAACAGGTCCATGCCACTGTGTGATAATTACCTTTCCAGACCAGATGCCTTTTATTGCTGGCAAGAAAAAGGTTAAGCCACACAAAAGTAAGACAACATGGCAGGCAAATGGAAAGACAAACCAGGTTGCAGGGGGTCCTGAAGTTCAGCCCTTTAACAAGGAGCAGCCATAACTACACTGGAGCCATTCAAATACATATGTCGTCCACCTACCCAAATGCCCAGATTGCAGGCAGAATCAATTGATGCCTTCTGGTTTGGATGTCTTTAACAGGGGGCAAATCTGTGCTCCAGATTGTCAGAGAGGGATACAGGATGCAGTGGGAAAATAAGCCAATGATATCCAGAATCCACCCCCCCCCCTTGCTAAGAGGTCAAGAAAACAGTTCTCCCATGCTCTTTGACCACCTAGAAAAATAATTCTTAAAAAGGATCCCACTCTGGGAGCAAAATCAAGGATTTTATTTCCAGACTCTTCGTAGTACACAGGAGAGATGGGCAGATGGAAGGCCATCCTAGACATGTTCAAATTTACCACTTTTATCAAAATACCCAAATTCAAGATTCTAATTTTTCAGACCCTGTTTATCTATCCTTTTCCTAAAAGCCCTGTTGGTCTTGCTAAACTTAAAAGATACCCATTTTTGTGTCACTGTCCACCAATATGACAGTTACTACCACATATTCTTCACAGTGGGCTGACACTTAGTTCACATCTTCAGCCTTCGGTTTAGCTCCTGCACCCAGGGTCTTTAGAAAATGCCTGGCTTTAGTGATTGCTTTCTGCAGAACCAGGGATAGTCCTCATTTTAAAATACTTGGGTAACTGTTTATTCAGGCGCTGTCACAGGAGGAGGTGACTAGTACACTATACTTGACTGTGGATATGTTCCACAAACTGGGGTTAACTGTAAACCGACAGAAATCAAGCAGTGTTACCTTCGCAGAGTGTCATGCATTTTAAGGCTTCAAGCAAACATCAGCATACAGAAAGCCTTCCTACCCCATACAAAACGCAGAATCTTTAGGCTTATTTCCTTCACCTTGCAGGACTTTTTCTGGTTAGAAAAACTACAGCAAGAGAGTAACTTGGGGTGTCTGGGTTACATGGCCTCACTCTTTAGTGATGATACATCAAGCCCGACTCTATATGTGCAATATCCAGTTGTATCTGAGGCTCACTTGGACAGAGCATTCTCAGTCTAAAGAAGAAAAAAAATATTCAAGTTCTTTCCTACATAGTCACAGAACTGAAGTGGTGGGACAGAGAGCAGTTTAATCATAAGGAGTCCCTCTTTCCCAGGGAAAAAATCAGTTAGACCCTTACGTCAAGTATTTCAAACGTGGCACCTTGACAACAAGACCTCAAAATACAGTGAGTGTGGGATGCTTCCCAAAGGGAAAAACATATCAGAGTAAAGAAGATGTTGGCTTTCACTCAAGGGCTTAAGAGTTTTCAGCCAGATTTAGAAAGAGGGCACCTTTGCAGATAATGACACAGAACATTACAGTGATGGAGGGCAATTAAAGGAGAGAGAATCTTACACCCATGGCGTGTTGACCATGACTGGGTAGGATATGGCCTTACAGCACAGAGTGACTCTCAACGTGGTCTGTCCCAGGAGAGTACTGTGGAGGAACAATTAAACTTATTGATGGCAGATCCACATTAATGGATGTGACACGGGATGTCTTCCTTCAGTTAGTGCACTGGAGGCGTGTACCTCAGGCAGACCTGTCTGCAAGGCCAGTCAGCAAGTACCTGAGAAAGTTCTGCTCAAGAGCTCTTTTCACAAAAGTGTAGGTAACAGATCCCTTCTCCATTACATGGACAGATGTTTTTCATGTTTTACTGTTGCAATCCTGTCTGTTGGATTTCTTGCCATGAAAGCCCTTGACCGGCCCGACTACCAGAGAACTGTTTTCACCTCCCAGACTGGCGGGGACACCCTTACCAACATCAGTACGCTCAGATATAAAGGGAGCCAGCCTGCATCATCACGTCAGTCTTTTCTTGCCACTGGCGCCCGAAGCAGAATACAAGTGCGTCAGTCAGTCCACACCAGAGAGAAGTTGTAGTCGGAAAGTTAAGTACCCCATTGGGGAGCTCATTTCTGTTTCTCTTAACTCATGTCAGATAAAGTAAATAATTGTCTCTGCTGTGGTAAACAAATCCCACACACAGACTTCCATACTCTTTGTGTAACTTGCTTACACCCAGACCACAACGTCACTAATTGTCGTTTATATGCTACGTTTAATGCCAGAACGATTAGGTGTAGGGCTGAATTCTTAGCTTGTTTTCTAAGACAGGAATCAAACCACTTCTGATGGCGTCAGCCGGTGGACCTGAACTTGAGCTACATAAGTGCAAAAAAGAGAAGAAACTTAAGCCAAAGTCGCCAGACGACAATAACTCCCCTGCTGACTCTCCTGCTAGACTGATAATTCTTGAAGAAGGTGAGGTGTTTTCCCAGCCCCCTTCGAAATCTGAAACTACCCGGCCGTCTGTCGCGCCCCATTTGGAGTCCGACATGCCTTCAGTTCCTTCAGCTTCCACTGCTTATGTTTTCAGCTCATCAGTTGGGTCTGATGTTGTTCAGCAGGCCACAGCTTCTGATGAGTGCTCTTTAACTGGCAATACAGCAAGGCCTAGGCTTACACTGGTACATTTCCACAGAGTCGGGTGCCAGGGTGCTGGATGCTTCTAGGCCTGAAGCCAAACCAACCCCAAAGAAAGGCAGTGTGCAGTTAGGCCCCTGTCTAGTCTTATGGGCTCCCAGTTACCAGGATCCCAGTAGGATTTGATTAAGTTGGCTGAGGATTTAGTTAAGATTGTAAGGGTCAGACAGACCATAAGTGAAGCCACATCAGGAAAAAGGAAAAGGGGATGACTGTATTGATCTTTGATCTTTACCCAGACCCCTTACTATCTGAGGAGGATTTAAACTTGGAAGACTGTCTCAGAGAAAGGACCCTTTTATACACATCCTTTGAGTGATCAGATTCTGAGGATATCCTTCCCTCGGCGTCACCTTCAGAGGATCAAACTTTTGGGGAGACACTCCATGCTATGAAGCAGCATTTTCAGTGGAAAGCACAAGATTACCCCTAGACCAAGAAGAGAATTAGGGAATTCTTGAACTTCCCTGAACACAAACCTTTAGCTATTCCTTCCATTATGTATGTGGTAGAGAATGTTTTCCAGGATGCCTCCGTGAAGCCTGACTCACTTCCCCTTGCTCCTAGAAAACCAGACAGATTTTATATGGTGCAAGACACCCACAAATATTTGTTTAAAAATCCTTCAGCTGATCCAGACGTTGTTATTCCAGGGCCTAAAGAGGGATAGGACCAGTGCCTCCAATAATCCCCTGCCCACGGACAAGGAGTGTAGGACCCTAGACAGGTTCAGAAAAAAGGTATGCACCTCCACTACCATGTGTGTGAGGGTACTCAACTGTCAATTCCATATGATCAAATATCAGCAAACCCATCCTGGATAAGCTCGAGCAAAAGATTTCAGCCATGGGGATTAAATATTAGACTTATGCCACTTCACTTCCCAGGTGGCTAAACACCCTTTGCATTGTAGCTATGATGCCTTGGAGGCATCCTGCAGGGGAGCTGTCACTGGTTCAGTAATTAGGAGACATGCTTAGCTTAGGGAGCAATCTCTCCATGATCATATAAAGGCTAACCTTTTGGACGCTCCCCTTGACAAAGACAGACTTTTGGACAAACTAGCGGAAGCAGTACTCAGAAATATGGATGACAAGGCGAAGTCCATGCAAACAGTTAAGGACTTCCTACAAGTACAACCACCAAGGTTCAGCAGGAGCATTCCAGCCAAGCCTTAGTCCTTTCCTACCTAACCTAGGAGTAAATAGAGAGGGCCTCAAAAGGATAGTTTCTAAGCAAAGGCATCACCAACAGAGCAACCACCATCCAACCCTGGTTTGGGTCCACTCTACCTTGGCCCACCTTGGGTACACTGGAGGCATTCTTGGATCCATACTAACTGGGTCCTTCAAGGATACACTTGGCTTCTTCTAGGCGAGTCAAGAAAATTCTGAAATGATGATGCAGGCTGGCAGTCTTTATACCTGAGCGTACTGACGTCAGTAAGGGCGTCCACCATGCTGGGAGGCGAAAACAGTTTTCTCTGGTAGTCGAGCTGGCCAAGGAATTTCACGGCAGGAAATCCCAACAGTCAGGACTGCAACAGTGAATATACTCAAACATCTAAGTTTATGATAAGTGTACACAGCTGTACTGGCTGTTTCTATACAACTTCAGTCTGATCCCCTTCTTCTCCAGGTTGATCCACAAAATGAGGAAAAAGGCCCAAAAACCTATTGATAGCACCTTTTGGCCCACACAGCACTGGTTCTTCCTGATCCTGGAAACATCTCAGGGAATTTTTAGGTGCTGCCAGCTCTGATGGACCTTTTAACACAGTGCCAATGGTTCTTCATACATTCCAACCTGTTGACACTTCAGTACACTTCATGTATTCTCATTCTGATCCCTAACATTATTAGGTAGGTAAAGAAGATATCCACAAGAAAATGCTACATATCCACATGGAAGGGAGCTTCCTTATGGTGCCATGCCAAAGGAGGAGGACTAGAAAACAGCAGAGATGACCCTGTTACTGCAGGGCTGTATTGGTTCATGGTTTGCTTTGCTTTCACATGTACTAAAGTGTACTTTTCTGCCATTTTTGCCTATCTACCATGGGAACTACCCTTAGCAAACCTGAGAACAGTGAGAGACGACTTGAAAAGAGTTCTGCATCTGAGACTACCAAGGAAGAAGGCTGCCCCCACCCTGGGACTTGAGTTGTCCTGCAGAAGCTTATTCTCCTTTGAGTTTAGCTGTCTCAGTCCCCAAGTATTAACATGGAAAACTGCAGTGCTTTTCAACATCACCTCTACTTAAGAGGATGTATGAACTGCAAGCCCTGATGTGCTAAGAGCAGCTGCTGTATTTTTGTAGGTGTAAAGTGAATCAGATGAAGCAATTTTTCCTTTATGCTAAAAAATAGTGACATAATTCTCCCTCAGCCAGACCACACAACTTGTCGTTTTCCCAAATCCTCAAAATAAGGGAGGAAAGAAGCCTATACTGACAGTTTTGATATTACCTGCACAGAACCAGAAATGTTAGGAAGGTTAATCAATTATTTTTGACAAAAAGGAAGAGTGAACAGGTGCCTATCTCTGCGTATTCAGTTTTGTTACACCTGTCAAGGTAAAAATTTGAGCCAAGGCTCGCACCAGGGAAACTGCCACAATGGTGGATTTCCTAAAGGTCGGTAGTATTCAAGCCTTTCTAGAAGCTGCTACATGGGCACCAGTTCACACTTTCTCAAAACATTGCAGGCTGCACATTGACTCCATGGCTATGCCAGATTTTGCAACAGTAGTAGTGCAGGGCTTACTGCCCTCCATCTACATTTCAAAGGCCACAACCCTACCTTCTTAGAGCTATAGGAATTGTATCAGTAGTGACTATTACTACAGCAATGATCTAAATGATGAACATAGAGCAACTGTAAGTTCTGTATTGAATTAGTGTGCAAACTGCCCATTTTCTTCCCTGATCCTCAAAGTAAAAGAGAATTTTGTGTTTAGGTGTTTGTAGACGGTTGAAATACTGCTTAGATAAAATTAAGAATATCCAAACCTCAAATCAGATGATCTTAAGTTGTCTATCTCACCTTCATTCTTGCTGGTTGGGTTCGGAGCCGATCCTCGGCTCCAACTCGGCTATCTTCAAACGCTTGAGAGCTGCCTACTGGCTCGAGGCCCCCCTATATCCCATGATGCCTGGCGCTAGATACCCAGATC
Organism: Protopterus annectens; assembly: GCF_019279795.1. Taxonomy (NCBI): domain Eukaryota; kingdom Metazoa; phylum Chordata; order Ceratodontiformes; family Protopteridae; genus Protopterus; species Protopterus annectens. The sequence goes on from NC_056733.1 coordinate 1,587,420,509, forward strand.
TCGTTTGCCGCTTCTGCTGCGAGGTTGTTTTTGCTGGCTCAGGTCATATTTTTTGATTTTATTGTTAGCTTTTATAAAAATTTGTATTGTAGTTAGTGTTTCAGAATAGTTCTAGTAGTCTAGTTATCTATTTGTAATTTAGTCTCCTTTCCCTTGGAAACTCATTTTTTGTTAGAGAGTCCCCCCCCCCCTTTTGTTTTCTTCAAGGTAGCCGTTTTTAGTTAGAGGCTAATCCTTGTTCTTCAATATTTATATAGTAGTTTTTTTATTAGAAATTGTATATCAGTAGGTTTATTTACTATTTTCTTAGATATATAATGTGTGTGTGCTGTTAGGGTGTGGTAACTTGTGTTCAGTGCGTGTGTTTTACTGGTTACCTACTTCCCTTCTGTTGCTTTTTTTCTGCGATTGATATTTCCTTTTACAGGAATGTCTAAAGATACAAAAGTATCTGGATTCAAGAAGTGTGACTCATGCTGTCAGAAGATGTCACTGACAGATGGTCACACTTGTGTCTACTGTTTGGGCGCCCTACACCTGCAGGACTCTTGTTCGGTGTGCCACGCCTTTAGTCCAAGAATCCTGCAAGAGCGTAGGAATAAGCTAATCCTTAGGGGCTTGCTCAAACCTGAAGGGTCACCGGCTGAGGCCCAGCCCGTAAAACCCTCTAAGCCAACGAAGCCGTCGGCTCCCAGTTCAGAGCTGTCGTCTGGTGTGGCGTCTGCTTCAACTTCGGTTCCTGCTGGAACGGAAGCACCTGTCTCCCAGTCGGCTCCGACTCTGATGTCGGAACAGTCAGGGAGCCGAAAACACTCTAGATCTCCATCCCTAGAGTCGATACACTCTGCTCCAGGGTCGCCTCTGTTACAGTCAGAGCGAAGTCACAGATCCCACTCTTCTCGGTCTTCTAGACTATGACCATGATGTGAAGAGAGTGGTGAGCAGGTTTCTAAAATCCCAGGCCCTGGCTAAAATGTTATCCAGCCCCCCTCATCAGGGTTCGGCTCCGCCTGTCTCTGCAGTAGTTCCTCCTTTGACTCACCCTTTGAGTTCGGAGCCAGAGCTTGTTGGGGTTCAGATCGTGGAACCGTCGGCGCCGATACCTACCCTTTCGTTTCCTTCATCTGCTCCGATCGCTTCCATGGTGCCGTCCTTGGAGGGATCTGGGCGCCGGGACTCCCTCGTTGACTCCGAGGGGGCGAGTGGCATCGGACCCTTATCCGACCCCATTCTCCCTCTCGGAGCTTCGGCGCAGGTGAGTTTGGCTCCTACATCGGCTTCGGAGCCGTCTCTCTCGGTGCCGGAAAGGATTCCGGTCTTGCCGGAGCCTTTTCCGCTATCAGGAAGGGGCGCCTTCGAGGTCATGAGTGTGCTGGCCTCTGAGTCAGCCCCACGATCAGCCTCATCAGCTCCTCCCCCCATGGTGCCTGCGTCTGCCTCTGCCCCTCCTCTAGACCCCAAGCGTGAGGAACAAGCGCTCCAGGGCACCCCATTGGGTGTATCTTCCTCTTCAGAGGCATCCCCTGATCATTCAGAGGAGCCCCCTCGAAAGAGGAAATGCAAGAGGAAGCATGTTGACTCCCCTGAGTCTGTCACTTCAGATACTGACTTAGAGGATTCGGAAGGGTCCCAGAGATCCCCCTCTGAAGATGTCTCTTTCTCAGACATCCTTGAGATACGTAGGCAGAGGGGGAACTGGACTACCCTTAACCCTTCTGAGGATGAGTCTGTATTCCTGGACGCATTTGGTTCCCGACCCTTCACCTCTTGGGTGTCTCCGCCTTTCGATCCACTGAAGTCGGTGGTGGCTTGGAAGGCGTGGTCAGCCCCAGACACAGTGGAACCAACCCCCTGAAGACCCACAAAGTTTATTACTGAACCACAGGACAAGCAGTTTCTGATAAAGGGTGTTCCCGTTGATGCCATGGTGGTAGCAGCGGCCACAAAAAAGGAGTTGGCTGAAACTTCGTCTGTCCATCCCCCTAATAAGGAATCTAGGACGATGGACAGATATGGGAAGCGGATGATGTTCATCGTGCATACAGCTGCAGTCATAACAGATGGGTTTTCCTGCCGTCAGGCGGGTCCTCGGTCGGCAGAATTCCAAAGTCTAGGTCCGGCGTCAGTTGTCGTTGCTTCTTCCCTGACGTCAGTGCGACAGGGGTATAAAAGAACCAGCCGACGCCATTTTCTCCAGTCTTTCTTGCCGCGCGGTGCCCGAAGCAGAAGCAGTTCACAAGTGCCAGTCGGCCAGCTCCTGAGATTACGAATATTTTTCAATTGAAGACTTCTTGAAAGCTAAGCACCCCGTTGGGGAAACATGTTAAGTTGTCTATCTCGCCTTCATTCTTGCTGGATGGGTTCGGAGCCGACCTCGGCTCCGACTCGGCCACTCTAAAAGCTCGAGAGTTGGTTCCACCGGCTCGAGGCTCCCCTTATATCCCACAATGCTAGGCGAGAGTTACCTCAGATCTCGTTTGCCGCTACAGCTTCGAGGTTGGTTGTTTCTACCGGTTCTTGGTGAGTACTATTTCTTCTTGAAATTAGTCTTTAAAAACCCCTTTAATTTAATATATTTACTTAGTTTAGTGTAGTTTAGAAAACTTTTTATTCCCTTCCAAAAATTTTCCGTTTCTTTTCCTCAAGAACCTTTGGTTCTTCCCTTGGGCCTATAGGCCTTTCCTTCCCTAGTGGAGTGTGTGTGTATTATTTTAGTTTAAATTACTAGTACTGTTTTTTATTATAATTAACCTGACAGGGTGTAACTAGTGTGTTTGTGTACACCTGTTCAGATAAAAATGTCTGAAGAAGCAAAGGTCTCCGGATTCAAGAAGTGTGATGCGTGCTGTCAGAAAATGTCTCTGACAGACGCTCACACTTCTTGTGTCTATTGTCTGGGGCCTTTGCACCTGCAGGACTCCTGTGCTGTGTGCCATGGCTTCAGCCCCAGGGTCCTGCAGGAAAGAAAGAATAAATTGATTCTTAGAGGCTTACTCAAGCCAGAGGATTCCCTGTCTGTTTCAACAGGGAAGCCTTCTAAGGCATCTAGGTCTTCGGCTCCGGCAACTGAGCCGAGACCTAAGGTTTCTCAACCTTTGCCTTCATCGGCTCCGGCTGGAGCCGATAAGTCTCAGTCCACAGTTTCTGTGGCCCCCTCGGCTCCGGCGGGCGAGGTAGTAAGTTCCGTGTCGGCTCCGACCAGACCTTCGGAGCCGACAACTAGGAAGAGGTCCAGGTCACCATCTCTTGGCTCCGTTCATTCGGCTCCAGGATCTCCCCTGCTGTCTGAGCGGGCCAAAGATCTCACTCCTCTAGGTCATCGAGGCTGTCGGATCATGACCTTCAGAGGGTAGTGAGTCGACTACTTAAGTCCGAGGCACTGGCCCAGATGCTTCAGAGCCCGACTCATCAGTCGATGCCTGCCCGGTCCATCAACATATTCCTCCTTGACTCTCTTGAGCTCGGGCGGGTCGTGTCGGAACCGAGACTGTGATTGCGTCGGAGTCGATACAATTGTCTTCGGCTCCGTCGTCGGCTCCGTTTTCTTCCTTGGAAGAATCTCGGCGCCGGACTTCCCTCGTCGGCTCGAGGGGTGAGTGGCATCGGACCCTTGTCCGACCCCCTCTCCCTCTCGGTGCTTGGCGCTGGTGAGTTCGGCTCCGACATCGGCCTCGAGCCATCTCTGTCTGTGCCGAGGGGTTCTTAGCTTCTCGGGCGGGGACCTCTGGCTCTGCCTGACAGGGGTGCATTGAGGTCATGCGGAGTGTGTTAGAGCCTGGCTCTACCCCACAGTCGGCTCCGTCCGCCCCTCCCTCTATGGTGCCTCAGGCTAAGTCGACTCACTCCCTCATCCCGGACCGCAGAGAGCCAGCTCCTCAGGAGCCCCTGTGGGGATTTCATCCTCTTCCGAGGCCTCCTGATTTGGCAGAAGAGCCCCTCGGAAGAGGAAGTGTAAGAGGAAACACATTGACTCACCTGAGTCCATCACGTCAGACACAGATTTGGATGATTCTGAGGGTTCCCCGTTCCCCTTCTGAAGATGTCTCATTTGCAGACATTCTGGAGATCCTGAAACAGAGGGAAATTGGCCAGCCCTCAACCCTTCGGAGGACGAATCTGTGTATCTTGAGGCGTTTGGCTCTCTTCCTTCCACCTCCTGGGTGTCCCCCCTTGACCCCCTCATGCAGGTGGTTGCTAAGAAGGCATGGGCGGCTCCTGATTCAGTGGACCCCACTCCCAGGAGACCCTCTAAGTTCATAACAGCTCCAGCAGACAAACAATTTTTAACAAAAGGAGTTTCTGTGGATGCTATGGTGGTAGCTGCTGCCACAAAGAAGGAGCTAGCTGATCCTTCAGTACCTGTCCATCCACCTAACAAGGAATCTAGGTCCATGGATAGGTGCGGAAGCGGATGTTCTCCTCAGCGACATTTACCATGCGTTAAGCTGAACTACCTGTGCCATTTTACTCGTCTTCAAAGGGACTTGATCAAGGAAGCGAGTGAAATGTTAAAGGATCCTACAGCTGCGGGTTTCCAAGATAAGATGAACACGCAGCTGGCTACCCTTAATTCCATAACCAACTCCTCCATGCGCCTTCTTTCTTACGCGGCTGATGGAGCGAGCAGAGCCGCAGGGACAGGTGTGGCCTTACGTAGGCATGCCTGGATGCGGCTATGCAATTTGCGGACCCTTTCAAGACGTCTTTCACGAACTCCCCTTTTGATGGATCATCTCTCTTTGGTCCTCAAGTGAAAGAAACCTGGACTAGGTGCGAGACTGATGGCAAGACCCTTTCTGCCGTCGGAGTCCGTTTTTCTACTCCTTCCAGGCCTTACCCCAAAGGCCAGAAGGGTGGAAAGATGTGGTTCCGTAAACAATCTCAAGGGACTTCGCCTGACGCAGAGTCGTTTTCCCACCAGAGGCAGAGGTGGGAATAACAATGGTAGCGTAAGCCCTAGGGGCAGGGGAGGTCCGCAGAACCAGGGCAATCGGGAAGCCTTCCCTGACAAGCCCTTTCAGCATCCCTGAGGTGTTGCCCGACTGCCCATCTTCGGAGGCAGTCGGGGGAAGATTGTCACTGTACCCAGAAGCCTGGCTATCCCTGACTCAAAACAAATGGGTACAGTCCATCATTTCCGAAGGCTATTCTATCCCCTTTCTTCGCTTTCCAAATCAGTCAAAAAAATCCCTTCCAGATGTTCCACCGCTCAAAGGGATCTAGCAGCTTTGGAAATTTCAAAACTGCTTGCAAAAGAGCAATTCAGCCAGTTCCAGCAGACCAGCAAGGATCCGGAATCTACTCAAGGTTCTTTTTAGTTCCAAAGAAAACAGGGGACTGGAGACCAATTTTGGATCTCAGTGTCTTGAACAAATCAGTCAAGAAAACAAGATTTCGGATGGTCACGCTGCAATCCATCCTTCCTCTTTTGGGCTATGGATACTGGATGTGCACTCTAGACTTTCGGAATGAGTACTATCACATAAAGATGAACAGGCGGCTCCAGAAGATTCCTCCACTTCAGGCTGGGAACCAGTCATTTTCAGTTCAGGGCCCTGCCCTTTGGTCTCACCACTGCCCCCCGGGTGTTTACCAAATGCATGGCAGTGGTAGCTTCTCACCTGAGACGACAAGGATTCCAGGTGTTTCCATATTTGGACGACTGGCTCCTCACAGCTCCCACCAAGCATCTCCTTCTGATGGCCAGAGATTACACTTTTCTTGTTTGTCAAAAGCTGGGTATTTCAATAAATTGCGAAAAGTCTGTTTTGTCACCTTGTCGTACTATTACCTACATAGGTGCAAATCTAGATACGATAAACATGTCTGCAAGGCTAACACATCAGAGGATATCAGACATTCACAAATTGGTATCACTCCTTCTCAACAACAACAGAATCAAAGCCAGGTTAGTTCTAAAGGTGTTGGGAATTATGGCAGCGGCCATACCTCTCCTTCCATTAGCCAGATACCACATGCGGATCCTTCAGTGGATGCTTTTACTCAATGGTCATACCAAGAACTTCCAATGTCTCACACCATTGTGATCGCAAGCGTGCAAAAGCATCTCATGTGGTGGATGTCTTCCCCATCTCCTGTCGGAAGACCCTTTGTTCCACCTCCTCCGGTTGCTACACTGACAACGGATGCCTCCCTGATCGGGTGGGGGCATTATCAGGGCAGGACAGTCCAGGGCACATGGCAACCAAGCGAATGCCACTTGCACATAAATGTTCTGGAGATGAGAGCAGTGCTTTTAGCGTTGCAAGCCCTTCAAGACTCTCTTCCCTTGGGAACAATTGCAATCCAGACAGACAATATGTCTGTAGTGTGGTACATCAACAAACAAGGCGGAACCAGATCATACCCCTGTGTCGAGAAGCACTCAGACTGTGGCAATGGGCGATTTCTTCTCAGCGTTTTCTGATAGCAACGCACATCCCCGGGAAGTCCAATCATATTGCGGACAAGTTGAGCAGAGCTATTCTCATGCCTCACGAGTGGTCTCTGAAAGACTCTGTAGTGAGAGAAATTTTTCTCAAGTGGGGTCAGCCTTGCTGCGATCTTTTTGCTACTCCCCAAAACAGCAAGTGCAGAGAATATTTCACTCTATTCCCTTTACCAGGCCAACCCAGCAGAGACGCTCTAATCCAAGTTTGGCCCCGGGGACTTCTGTATGCATTTCATCCTTTCCCACTGATCTCTCAAGTAATACAGAAAGCTATCGCTCAGAAGGCCTCATTGATCCTCATTGCTCCTTACTGGCCTCGACAAGTGTGGCTCCCCTTTCTACATAGTTTTCTCTTGGAGCGACCGTGGAATCTGGACCTAGTTCCAGATCTTTTGATCCATCAGTCGGGTCAGTTTCATCGCTCCCTCCCCTCTCTGAACCTCACTGCTTGGTTCCTCCAGTTCCAACCTTAGCCAGGCTTCCTCAATTATCTCACTCTGTTAGAGATATATTGATAGCTTCCCATAAATCTTCCACTCGAAAGATTTATTTGAGTAAGTGGAAACGCTTCTCATATTGGGCACAAGGAAAGGACATAGATCCTTTCACCGCTTCCATCCAACTAGTCCTTGATTTTCTAGCTGAACTCTTCCATGCAGGTTCATCTCCCTCTACACTTAAAGTTCAATTGGCAGCTATTTCTAACTTTCATGTGGGTATTTCTGAATCTGCCCTAATGTCCCACAAACTCTGCAAAGCCTTTTTGAAAGGAGTTTTTCTTCTCAGACCTCCTATAAGAAATCCTCCTTCTCCTTGGGACCTAAATTTAGTTCTTGCTTCTTTGATTCTTCCCCTTCGAACCTGCAGCTTCCTGTTCTTTAAAATTGTTATCATGGAAAACTCTTTTCTGGTAGCTATTACATCAGCTAGAAGAGTTTCAGAGCTTCAAGCACTCAGCTGTCGTCCTCCTTATCTTTTGTTTCATAAGGACAGAGTATCCTTACGAACTAACCCGTCCTTTTTGCCTAAAGTGGTCTCGACATCAAATCTGAATCAATCCATTGATCTACCAGTCTTTTTTCCAGAATACTCCAATAGGTCTGAACAAAAATTACATTGCCTGGATGTTCACCGTCAATTGAGGTACTACTTGGATAGAACTAAACAGTTCAGAAAATCTGATTAGCTGTTTGTCTCCTATGCGGAGAGCAGAAAGGGACTTTCAGTTTCAAAGGTATCATTATCCAGATGGCTAACATCATTGATTTCCCTTGTATATGAGATTAGACATCAAAAGCTGCCTGATAAACCTAAGGCTCATTCCACCAGAGCTTTGGCTACTTCTTTAGCTTTCCAAGACAGACTGCCTATTGACACCATTTGTGCAGCGGCTACTTGGGCTACTCCTCACACTTTCATTTCTCATTATAAGTTGGATTTAGCTTCTAGGCATAGAGCTAACTTTGGTTCCACTGTTCTCAGGAGTCTGTTCCGTTAGGCCACCCGGGACAAGGTGCTAGGGACGCGGTCCCATCCAGCAAGAATGAAGGCGAGATAGACAACTTAACATATAGAAGTTATGTTCTTACCATAACGTTCCATGTTAGTTGTCTTCTTCTCGCCTTCTTCTTGCGTCCCACCCTCCTTCCCCCTGGCCTGGACAGACCTAGATTAGTTGTGATTGTGACCTCTCTTTCTACCACCTCTTTCTTAGACATATGCTATTATGCATATTTCCTGGTTCAGGATGTAGGTCACCCTTCCTTCTTCCTGTTGTTAGAGGTGGACTCTTTTTTACAGTTAGTTTGTTACTTTTATAAGCTGGGGTTAGCTTACAAACGAGATCTGAGGTAACTCTCGCCTAGCATTGTGGGATATAAGGGGAGCCTCGAGCCGGTGGAACCAACTCTCGAGCTTTTAGAGTGGCCGAGTCGGAGCCGAGGTCGGCTCCGAACCCATCCAGCAAGAAGAAGGCGAGAAGAAGACAACTAACATGGAACGTTATGGTAAGAACATAACTTCTATTTTTCTTGCCTCAGACCGATGTCAGACAAAGTTAATAATTGCATTTCATGTGGGAAGCAAATACCGCATAAGGATTTCCATTCCCTCTGTATACCTTGCTTCGGCCCAGACCACGACGTCTCGGCCTGTCATTTTTGTGCTACATTCAACAGACGCACTATTAAGCGTCGGGCGGAGTTCGCCCAACACTATTTTGGCAAAAAGTTTAACTACAACATGTCGTCGGATACTCCGACTTCAATTTTGAGTAAACGACATAAAGATAAGGACCGACATACGAGGTCTCTGACTTCTACCGACACCACGCTAAAGCCGACTACATGTGCTCCGGTTCTCAGCGAGGCGCTTACGCAGCCCCTGACTACCGATGACACTTCATTAGCGGGGTCTTCTGTGCCCGAGGTCGCAGGCTCTTCGGCCCACACCCCGACTACAGATACCGAAGCCACTCTTGGCGGGGAAACGACAGGCCTGCCACCTCTCAAGGTGTCTTCAGGCCTTCTTCTTTTTCCATTAAGGCTTACACTAAATCTAAAGCAGCCATGCATTCTAAAAGACAAGCTCCACAGGACCCCTCTCTAGGCCCCATGCCTAAAAAGCAGATGCTCAAATTTGCTGAGGATTTGATTACTCTTATCAGGGGTTCTCAACCCCCCTCGGACAAAAGGCCCAGAGTGGAGGAAGAATACCCTTCCTCGGACCAGGCCTCCATTACTTCAGAACATTCTGAGGACCAGGAACATTCTTACTCCCCTTTCGAAGATTCTGATGCAGAGGAGTCCATTCCCTCTGCCCCCCCCCCCCCCCTTGAGGATTACTCTTTTGGGGAAACCTTGCATACCTTGAGGGAACACTTCCACTGGGAAGGCCAAGAGTACTCAGACTCCAAGAAAAGGCTCAGGGATTTCCTCTTGCTCCCTCAGCACAGTCCTCTGGCTATACCTCCTGTCTTACACATACTAGATGATGTGTATTCAGAGGCCAGCCTTAACCCAGATTCTTTACCTCCAGCTCCAGTCAAGCCTGACAGGTATTACCGGGTTCCTGATTCACACCAATTCCTATACAAAAGCCATGCGGCTGACCCAGAAACTATTTCACAGGGTCCCAAGGGAATTGAGGCATCCACTGCCAAAAATCCATTACCTTCAGAGAGAGATTCCAGAGCTTTAGAAAGGTAGGGGAAAAAGGTATACACCTCGGCCACTTTAACCATGAGGGCATTAAACTGTCAGTTCCATATGTTAAAGTATCAACAGTTTTTGTTATCTCAGTTGAAAAGCAAAATGTCACAACCTGAACAACCAGACTTGAAGGAGTTGCAGGATTTGTTGCATAGTGCAGAGCAAGTGGGTAAACATACCTTGCAATGTGGTTTTGATGCTTTAGAGGCCTCTTGTAGAGCTGCTGTTACAGGATCAGTCATACGTAGACATGCTTGGCTCAAAGAGCAAACCTTACCAGATTATGTCAAAGCTAAATTACTAGATGCACCTCTTCAAAAAGATGTATTGTTTGGTGTTAAAGCTGAGGAGGTATTAAAGAAAATGGAGGAAAAGGCAAAATCAATGCAAACAGTGAAAGATTTCCTACAGGTACAACCGCCACGTTTCAGTAGAAATTGGCCTTCAAAAAATTGGTCCTTTCCTGCCACGGACAGACCTCAAAGAGGTAGATACAGGCACCCGAGAGGTAATCTCAAGGATCATTTAGAGGCAGACAATGGCAAACACCTACACCAAGAGGGGTTGTGGATAGTTCACAGCCATTCAGAAAGCAGACCCAATGACTTTCCCCTTTGCATGCCAAGCAAGGCTCAAATGGCAGCACCTTTAGGCGGAAAACTGGCATTATTTTCAAAAAATTGGTATATTGTCACAAAAGACAAATTGATCCTGGACATTATAGACAGAGGCTACAGATTCCGCTTTCACACCCTTCCAAAAATGAGAGGCATGCCAAACCTGCCACACAAAGGGCAGAGGCACAGAAACAAATTTCAGATCTCATGGACATGAAAGCTATTCAAGAGGTACCTGCACAAGAACAGGGTCAAGGTTTTTATTCCAGACTATTCCTGGTACCAAGGAAAGGCAAAGATTGGAGACCTATTTTGGACCTATCCATCCTAAACACACATTTACTCGTACCAAAGTTCAAGATGCTCACATTACAGCAGCTTCTTCCCATGCTGGGCAAGGAGTCTTGGCTGGTAACATTGGACCTCAAGGAGGCATACCTGCATGTCCCAATCAGACAAAATTGCAGAAGATACCTCAGAATTCTTGCAGGTTCATCCCATTATCAATTCTCTGCATTGCCCTTTGGCTTATCTACTGCGCCCAGAGTGTTCACGAAATGCCTGGCATCAGTAATTGCCTTCTGCAGACTTCAAGGGATACAAATATACCCATATTTGGACGACTGCCTGATCCAAGCGGACAGCAAACACACACTTCTGAAACACCTGGCGTTTGTAATAATGTTGTTGAAATCTCTGGAATACACAGTCAACAAAAAGAAGTCAAGACTAATACCCTCTCAAACAATAATTTTCCTGGGTGCCAGCTTGGATACAAACACCCAGATGGCCTACCTCACGCCAGAGAAACAAGGGCAATTAACTCAATACTTCAGAAAACTGGCAACCTTCACCAGGCTGACTGCAAGGAAAATCCTGCAGGCTCTGGGATTCATGGCATCTTGCATCCTGCTAATCCCATGTGCAAAGCTGCATATGAGGAAACTTCAATGTTACCTAAAAAACTTATGGTCTCAACACAGCCACAGTTTGGAAACGATCATACCACTGATTCCATGTCTTCAAAAGGAGTTTCTGTGGTGGTCTCAAGCATGCCAAAGAAACATAGGTCTCCCATTCTGCAAGCCTCAAGCAAATCAAGTCATCACAACAGACGCCTCGGACTACGCCTGGGGGGCGCACATGACAGATCGGTGCATTCAGGGCAAATGGTCACAAAAAGAAAAGCACCTACACATCAATCAAAAGGAAATGCTAGCAGTAATAAATGCTATTATGGCTTTCAAAGACCTACTGCATCCAGGCCAGCTATTGATAAGAACAGACAACACCACAGTGATGTGGTACATAAACAAACAGGGAGGAACTCATTCATACCCCCTGTGCAGACTAGCCATGTCCCTTTGGAACACGGCTCTGGAATTGCAAATCCAACTTCAAGCACAATTCCTGCCAGGGAAGGAAAACACACTGGCAGACAACCTGAGCAGAAATATGACAGATCCACACGAACTGAAGTTGCATCCTCAAGTTTTTACAATGATAATTCAAGCATGGGGAAGGTCAGACATAGATCTCTTTGCCACCCACAGAAATTACCAATTAACAAAATTCTGCTCAAGGACCTTTTATCCACAGGCCTGGAAAGTGGACGCACTCTTTCAGTTGGACAACAATGATGGTTTATGCCTTTCCACCTCTTCCACTGCTGGCCAAAGTTCTATTAAAAGCCAGAGCAAACGGACCAAAGATGATTCTCATTGCTCCAGACAGGCCAAGACAACACTGGTACCCACTCCTGAGGAGCCTGACGCATTCCCCACCATGGATCCTGCCTCTAATGCCTCTTCTACTGACTCAGCACAACTTCAAAACTCTTCACAGTCAGCTGAAAACACTTAATCTAGCCGCATGGAGGATTCCTTAAATTCACAGCAGACCCTACTGTCCTAGGAGGAGCAGGATGTCATTTTGGAGGCCAGAAGGCCTTCTACTAGAAAAGCCTACTCCGCAAAATGGAAACGGTTTTGTGCCTGGAATCAGAAAAAGGGTCAGAATCCTGGAATACTGAATTTACCTCAAATACTACAGTACCTACCCGAGCTGCTAAGCAGTGGACTTTCATTCTCCTCCATCAAAATCCATGCCTCAGGCATTTCTGCAGAGTACAACACTGATTCTCCTTTATTCTCTCACCCTCTCTTAAGACAGTTCCTCAGAGGGGCTAAGAATATAAAACCCCCAAGGAAGCAACCAGTACCTGCTTGGGACCTCAATTTAATTCTAGAAAAACTAACCCTGCCTCCTTTTGAGCCAGCTGCTTCAACAGATCTGCAATATTTGTCATGGAAAACAGCCTTTCTTCTAGCTATCACCTCAGCACGCAGGGTGTTGGAACTACAAGCCCTCATGGCTGTGCAGCCTTTCATCATTTTCCATCAGGACAGAGTTTCCTTACGAACCAATCCTTCATTTATGCCAAAGGTAGTATCCAGGGTAGTCTTGAATCAGGCTATCCACTTACCTACCTTTTACCCTAATCCACAAAACAAGGGGAGAGGCTACTACATGCCTTGGACATTCATAGTTTCATAGTATAGTACTAGGCTTGGACATTCATAGTTTCATAGTATAGTACTAGGCTATCTGCCCTGGGGCATTTGTAAGCCTAGCCATAGTGATGTCGCTTTTGCCACCCCATGCAATGGTACAAAAATGTACAAAATGAATCTTGAATACTGTGCTTCTGTCTAGTAGTGACACAATGAAGGTCCCCTTATATAATAGAATTAGTTTACTGTGCCCCTGTCTAGCAGTGACACAGATGTGACCCCTGGGGTAAACTTACGATCTCCCATCCACTCAAGATTTCTCTTGAAGAGAGTCAGTGAGGGGCTCTGCCTATCTGAACTGGGATCCTGTTCCAAAGCATGGGAAGCCTCTGGGTTATGAATCTATCCCTCCAGCATGTCCTATTCATACTTGTGCCAAGGTTTAAGTCTTTAGCTCGTGGTCCTGATGGATTTGGATTTTTGAGGTGGAGCATGTCCATCAGATCCTGATTGGACATGGCCTTGTACGTCAGGCAGAGATCACCTCTGAGCAGGCGGTATGCTACTGAATAGAGCTGAAGTTTCTTTAGTCTGGCAGAATAAGACATATGTTGGAGACCCTTGATCCTTTTGATGAGGTACTTTTGTGGTCTCTCCAGCTGTTGCAAATGCCGGGTGAGGTACATACCAAATGGGGCATTGTACTCAATCATGGGTCTGATGAGGGAGGAATATAGGGGTACAATGACATCCTTGGATCTGGATGTGAATCCCTTCATGATGAGGTGTGCAAGGTAGAATGTTTTTCTAACCACTTTGGCAACGTGGGTGTCAAATGAGAGGTCGCTGTCTACTTGGGTCCCTAGGTCTCTGATTACTTTTTCCGTACTCAGTGGGTTGCTGTCTGTGATAATTTGTGGGTACTTTGTTTTTTCTAAAAGGGATGACTATACATTTTTTGGTATTTAGTTTAAGGCCGTGACTACGGCACCAGTTGTCCATTTCAGTGAGGCCTTTTTGTAGGATGTGTGTCTCTGCTGGTGTATCGACTATGGCGCCTAGTTTGCAGTCATCTGCGAACTTGGTCAGCCACAGCCCTCCCATGTTTGCTTTAACATCTGAGAAATAAATGCCGAACAAGACGGGTGACAGGACAGATCCCTGTGGGACACCACTTGTGACTGGCTTTGAGTCTGACATTGCTCCAGCGATTTTAACTTTATGGGTTCTGTCCTTTAGCCAGTTTGCAACCCATCTAGTGACATAAGGGTTTACTTTTAAGCTGTTTAGCTTATCTATGATGCCTGAGTGGGGTATTGTGTCGAAGGCCTTAGCCAAGTCCAGGTATGCTGTATGGACTGCTTTTCCCTCATCAATGGCTCTAGTGACTGTTTTGAAAAAGTCAACCAGGTTTAAAAGGCAAGGATATGCCCTTTACAAAGCCGAACTGGGTGGGGTCAAGTGTCTGTAGGTCCCCTATGTCTCTGTTTATGAGTTCATAATGATTCTTTCCATAGCTTTGCAGACCAGGCTAGTTAAGCTTATGGGGCGGTAGTTTCCAGGGTCTGTAGAGGCACCCCCCCCTTGTGGAGTGGGACCACTGTTGCTGTACGCCAGTGTTCAGGTACATATCCCGAAGTAAGGCTAAGGTTAAATAGCATTTTTATGTGTGGGTTTAGCTCCTCTTGGAGTTCACATAACACGCACCCTGGGATACCGTCAGGTCCCATTGATGCTGTGTTTTTTGCTTTGTTTAGGGCGGTTCTCACTTGGACATCGGAGATGACAGGGAGATTACATTCAGTTGGGATAAGTATTTCTTCTTTTGGGGGTGAAGGAGGGGAGAAATTTGCACTGAACCTGTCAGCCAGAATGTTAGCAATATCTGTGAGTTCAGTGTATTTTTTGTTGTTGTGAACCAACTCTGAGCATATCTGAGGGTTTCCGCCCAGGTTTCTAACATAGCTGAAGAAGGCTTTGTGGTTATCTTTAGTGTCCTTAGCGATTTTTTTTTATGAGAGAACGTAGTTTTCTGCTAATGTTGATCAGAGATGTCTTCCCTTCATGGGATTTCGCTCTGACATGCAGTAGCTTCCTTCTTTTGTTATACAATTTGTTTATGGCTGAGGTCCACCAGACAGGATGCTTAAATTTGGTGGAGAGGGACTTGGATTTGTTTGGGATTGCATGATCCATGCATTCTTGGAGATGTCCATAGAAAGCATTTGTGAAGGATTCGGCATTGTGGGATGTGGTATCCACTGGCACAGTGGGCTTAAAGGATACCATCTCAGTCTTAAGAAGAGTGAAGTCTGCTTTTGAGAAGTTTTTCACTGTGGTCTTTTATGCTGGGGGTGGAGGTGGGATATGTATATCCAGGGTGATTAGTTTGTGGTCAGATCTCACTAGTGAGGGGTGTACTTCCGGTGTGGAGCATTTTGTCCCCATGTTTGTGATGATCAGGTCTAGTATATTATCTCCCCTAGTGGGAGAGGTGACCAGTTGTTCCAGTGCATTTGAATTTATGAATTCCAGGAACCTTTGGGCTAGGGTATTAGGGCTAGAATAATGTACCCAATCTATGTTTGGGTAGTTGAAGTCTCCCAGTATGATGGTATTTTGTGATACATTCATATCCTCCAATGTCTTCAGGAAGGCTGAGTGGGGTTCTTGAGACTGGGAGGGTGGTCTGTAACATGCTACCAGTTGTATAGCAGTTTTGCCTATGGTTAGTTGCACCTGTATGGTCTCTGATGCTTCATGTGTTGCTACTAACTTGGAAGTGTGGGTGTCCTTTATGAATATGGACACTCCCCCTCCCTTTGTGGTTCGGCCTGGGTTTTGGGGCCGAAAAGCATGATACGAGGTATAGCCTGGTAGCACTGGGGTGCTCTCAGGAGCCTTGAACCAGGTTGCAGTTACTGCACAGACGTCGATGTTCTCCATGCTGAGGAGTGCATCAAGTGCCTGCATCTTGAGATTTAGACTTCTGGCGTTGAGCAGCATTACCCTTAGTTTTTTTCCATTTTTGTTTTCTAAGGAGGTGGGTTTGTCTTTTGAGCCTTGCCTACAAAAGGCACTATGGGGGTGGCAAGAGCCTTAGTCAATATCCGGAAGCCCAGTGGTGACAGGTGTAAGCCATCCCTTGCGAAGCAGCGTGGCTTGTCCATCATATCATCCCAGGCAGACAGACATTGGATCCCTTTAGAATGACACCAGTACTTGAGCCAATTGTTAAAGCCGATCATCTTGTCTTTGTATTGCGGTATCATTCTTGGTGAGGGCATGATGCTGCTCAGGGTCAGGGTCATACCAGCCTGGGCTACATAATCAGAGAGCTCCTCTGTCTCTTTTCATGTAGTCCAGGGAGGTACGTCTCAGGTCATTCACACCAGCATGGACAATGACAGAGTCATACTTGTACTTGCTTTGGAGTGACCTGAGTGCGTGTGTTATGTGGCGGATCCTAGCTCCCGATAGACAGCTCACAGTCACCTTCTCCTTGTTCAGCCTGGTCAGTGGGACATCAGTGTGTCTGACTATGGAGTCGCCTATTACTAGTGTATCAGGCAAGGTGTTTGGCCTTAAGGGCTGCGATTGGTCGACGCACTGATTTATTGAAGTATGTGTTGCATGTGTTTTGTTTTGAGGTGGTGGATTTTTGGATGTCTGCTTTGGGAGCCTCTGTTGTTTTGGTAAGTTTTTTTATTAGAGCCTCCGAGTATGTCTTTGTGTTTTTATGTGTTTGGTTTGCAGTTGTGGTAGGTCTATGTGGGACTGGGATTGTTGTGTGTGTGGTTGCCATCTCCTCCTGTCTGGTCATGCCAGCCCTGAGTTGAGAGAGTTCAGCCTCCAGTTTGGCTATATAGTTGCATCTCTCACATGTATTTGTGTTTGTTGGGAGGAGGAGAGGGTTGTCTGTGTACATGAGACAATTGTAGCATTGTCTCAAGATACCCAGATTGACCAGCTGAACTGGAGACGACTCCAGTAATCTACCAGTCGACATGCTAGAACAGTATAAGGGAGTGGTATACCTTTAAGGGAAGTGGATATTCACAGGGGTGGTAAGTAGATGTAGTGCTTTACTTAGTACGAGAGTGCTTACTTAGTAGAGAAGTATTGACAACAAGTGCTAGGCTTATAATACAGTGAGTAGTCTGGTTATACTAAGAGTAGAGCTTCCTTAAGGGAAAATTTGAAGAGCAGACTTGGAGCCAGAAAAAGTTTAACCGGTGCTGCGCTATGCGCACGACAGCGCAAAGCCGTGCAAACGTGGATTTTAAACAGTGAATTACAAAAGAGCTAGAAATGGTCCAAAACAACCAATTACTACAGCTTCTTGTGCTGAGGTCACTTCCCCCAAGGACAGGTAGGCTGCTCAAGGCTCCCCACTCCCACTTGTGAGCAAAGAAACTTCCTTCTATCCAAGTAAGGTAATGGACAACACAGGAACTACACCACAGCCCAGAATACAGCAATGCCTGTAAACTGGTCTAAACTAGTCGAGGAAGGCGGGAAAACAAGGATTATTTTTTTGGTAGAAACACACAGAAAATGCAGAAACAGTGATAAATTAGTTACACAGGCTAGCACACTTTAGTGGGCAGCCTCCACAGTTAAATTAAACAAACAAACAAGCAAACTTTCGATCAAATTAGACTAAAATGTAACTTTAAGTGCAGATTTTAAAATAATGCAGCAATCAGTTAAAAAACAATTCAGGCTAGTTCAAGGTAAGCTACAGAAGCTATTTCAAGTAAAAAAAAAAGCAAAGATACTTAAATCCAGAAGGTAGTCGCTTTTCTGAGTTCCCTGCTGCTAGGACCACTCTGTAAACCCACGTGGAGCTTGTCTGAGCAGTATAGCCAGAAAAAAACGCCCAGAGGCGGATTTTAAACAGTGAACTACAAAAGAGCTAGAAATGGTCCAAAACAACCAATTACTACAGCTTCTTGTGCTGACAGCTCCGTTATTATTTGGACAGAACAAAGCCTTTCAGAAAATCAGAGCAACTCTTTGTGTCCTATGCTACAGGTGCTCAAGGGAAGCCTATTTCCAAACAGACAGTCTCAAAATGGATAGCCCACTGCATACGCTTTTGTTACTCTTTTCATGGTAAAACTGTACCTACAGGCATCAGATCTCACTCCACAAGGACCACAGCTACCTCTGCAGCTTTCCTCAGGGGGGTTCCTACCAAAGATATTTTAGAAGCAGCCAATTGAAGTTCTGTACATACTTTCTCCAAGCACTATCGCCTACCATTATACTCCAAAACTAGAGCGGGCTTTGCCACTGCAGTCTTGCAGGGCATCCTGGCTCCTCCTAGTTCCACTTATGCCTACCACCCCTTTATTAGCTTTGGGATTCTACCCATCTGTTATGACTGCAGCTGTATGCACGATGAACATAGTACAGTTTTGTACCTACCATAAATGTAGATGTTAGAGTGCTAATACAGCTGCAGTCCAGGTTTCCCTCCCTCCTTCCCCTCTTGGGACAGGCCTAATGGCTAACACCTCCTCATACAACCTCATTGGGGTATTCTTTTATGGTGTATTTGCTTGCAACTACTGTTTTTTGATTATATTGCATTTGCTTTATTACATAAATTTGTTTTGCCTTCCTTCTGGGGGCAGCTGACATCTGGGGCAAGAAAAACTGAAGAAGATGGCGTCGGCTGGTTCTTTTATACCCCTGTCGCACTGACGTCAGGGAAGAAGCGAAGACAACCGACGCTGGACCTAGACTTTGGAATTCGGCCGACCGAGGACCCGCCTGACGGCAGGAAAACCCATCTGTTATGACTGCAGCTGTATTAGCACTCGAACATCTACATTTATGGTAGGTACAAAACTGTACTTTTTCCTCAGCGACCTTCTCCATGAGGTCGCTGAACTACTTGTGCCACTTTACCCGCCTTCAAAGGGATCTCCTTAAAGAGCTAGGAGATATCCTTCAAGATCCATCAGCTGCGGGGGCCCAGGCTAAGGTTGCCTCCCAGCTGGCGACTCTTAATTCGGTAGTAAACGCCTCCATGCGGCTCATCTCTTATGCAGCCGATGGTGCGAGTAGGGCCGCAGGCACAGGCGTGGCCTTGAGGAGGCATGCTTGGATGCGGTTATGTAACTTTGCGGAACCCTTCAGGGCGTCTTTCACCAACACCCCCTTTGATGGTTCTGCTGTTTTTGGACCACAGGTGAAGGATACCCTTACCAAGTGTGAGCAGGAAGGCAAGACTCTCTCTGCTGTGGGAGTCCGTTTTTCCACTCCTTCTAGACCGTATCCCAAAGGTCAGAAGAGTGGGAAGATGTGGTTCCGGAAACACCAGGGAGCCGTGCCTGACACACGTGGAGAGTTCCCCTCCAGGTGCAGAGGAGGGTACAACAATAGATGCCGCCCTCTGGGCAGAGGGGGTCCGCAAAATCAGGGCAACAGAGAATCTTTCTCTGACAAGCCCTTCCAGCATCCCTGAGGTGCTGCCCACCTTCGGAGGCAGTTGGAGGAAGATTATTGCTGTACCCAAAAGCCTGGCAAAGTATAACACAAGACAAGACAAATGGGTACTGTCTATCATATCCGAAGGCTACAAAATCCCCTTCTTTTGCACCACCTACATTCCCAACAAATCCCTTCCAGATGTTCCACCAATCTAAGGGATCAAGCAGTTGAAGAAATATCAAAACTGCTAAGAAAAAGAGCCATCCAGCCAGTCCCAGCAGACCAGTAAGGATCCGGAATTTTCTCAAGGTTCTTTTTGGTACCAAAAAAGACAGGGGACTGGAGACCCATTCTGGATCTCAGCAGACTAAACAGGTCTGTTCATAGAACGAAGTTCCGGATGGTCACGCTACAGTCCATTTTACCCTTTCTGGGTCAGTACAATTGGATGTGCTCCATAGATCTTCAGGATGCCTGCTACCATATCAAAATGTACAGAAGCTCCAGAAGATTCCTCCGCTTCCAGTTGGGAGCCAGTCATTATCAGTTCAGCGCTCTGCCCTTTGGTCTCACCACAACCCCCAGGGTGTTCACCAAATGTTTGGCAGTAGTTACCGCTCACCTGAGACGGCAAGGATTCCAGGTGTTTCCATATCTAGACGACTGGCTCCTTACTGCTACCACCAGACATCAACTGCTGCGAGCCAGAGACTACACCATCCAAACTTGCTCCAAACTTAGGTATCACAATAAATTTCGAAAAGTCTGTAGTGTCGCCTTGTCAATCTATTACCTTTATAGGCGCAAACTTAAATACAAAGGACATGTCAGTGAGACTTCCATTAGACAGAGTGTTAGACATTCGCCGACGTGTGCAGGTCTTATTAGGATGTAAAAAAATTCAGGCCAGATTCGTCCTAAAAACCTTGGGTCTCATGGCAGCGGCTATCATACTAGCCCCCCTTGCTCATTTTCATATGAGGATTCTTCAGTGGATGCTGTTCACCCAGTGGTCTTTCCAGTAACTTCCAATGTCGCACATAACGATCACACAGACATGCAAAAACCAACTTGCTTGGTGGATGGTTTCCCCATCAGTACCCCAGGGCAGACCATTTGCTCTTCCTCCTCCAGTGGCTATGGTGACCACGGATGCCTCCCTGATCGGGTGGGTGGGGGGGGGGCATTTTCAGGGCAAAACAGTCCAAGACACCTGGCAGCCTCATGAGTACCATCTGCACATCAATGTCTTGGAGATGAGGGCCGTGCTTTTGGCGTTGCAAGCTCTTCAGATCCCTCTTCCCACCGGGACCATTGCAATTCAAACTGACTATGTCGGTAGTTTGGTACATCAACAAGCAGGGCGGGACCAGGTCCCCCTATGTCGAGAAGCACTCAGACTCTGGCAGTGGGTGATCTCTTCCCAACGGTTTCTGATAGCAGCTCACATCCCTGGGAAGTCCAACGTTATAGCGGACATGCTGAGCAGAGCAATTCTCATGCCTCACGTGTGGTCTCTCAATCAGACAGTGGCGGTCCAAATCTTCCGCAAATGGGGTCAGCCTTGCTGCGACCTTTTTGCCACCCCCTTCAACAGCAAGTGCAACAATTTCTTCTCTCTCCTCCCTCTTCCCGGACACTCCCCCAGAGACGCTGTAGTTCACGATTGGCATCAGGGACTTCTTTATGCAACCCTTACTGGCCTCGACAAATTTGGTTCCTGTTCCTGCATCATCACCTTCTGGAGCAGCCCTGGATCCTGGACCCAGTTCCAGACCTCCTGATCCATCAGTCAGGCGGGCTGCACAAATCCCTTCAATCTCTCCAGCTCACTGCTTGGTTGCTCCACTTCCGACCTTAGCCAGGCTTCCGAACATCTCCCACTCGGTGCGTGAAATCATCTTATCGCATAAGTCTACCACTAGAAAGACTTATGCTAGTAAGTGGAAATGTTTCTCTTTCTGGGCAGAGGCTAGAAATATAGATCCCTTTTCAGCCCCTGTGCGCCATATTTTGGATTTTTTAGCGGCACTTTTTCATGCTGGATCTTCTTCTGCTATGATTAGAGTTCAGTTAGCTGCAATTTCAAACTTTCATACAGGCCTGTCAGATACTAGTATTATGTCCCATAAGCTTTGTAAAGCTTTTCTCAAAGGGACTACTTTACTCAGGCCCCCAGTGAGAGATCCCCCGCCTCCGTGGGATCTAAATTTGATTTTGGCTTCCCTGATATTGCCCCCCTTTGAACCTGCAGCTTCTTTTTCTTTGAAGTTTCTTTCTTGGAAAACCCTTCTTCTGGTTGCAATTACTTCAGCCAGAAGAGTTTCTGAACTTCAGGCTCTTTGTGTTCGCCCTTCTTATCTAGTTTTCTACAATGACAGAGTTTCTCACAGAACTAATCCTTCCTTCCTTCCAAAGGTTTCTTCTGAGAATAATTTGAATCAGTCTATTGATCTCCCTGTGTTTTTTCCAAATTATTCCAACAAGGCGGAGTACAAATTGCATCAGTTGGATGTTCATAGACAGTTACGTTTTTACTTGCACAGAACTAAGCAAATCAGAAAATCAGACCAGCTGTTCCTGTCCTATGCTGAGGGTAAACGAGGTCTACCAGTGTCGAAAGTAACTTTATCTAGGTGGTTGACATCTATTATTACATTGATATATCAGCTAAGAAATAAAGAGCTTCCTGCTAAACCAAAAGGTGTCTCCACTAGAGCTCTAGCTACTTCAGTGGCTTTTCAGGCAAGATTGCCAATGGAAACTATTTGTGCGGTAGCTACATGGGCCAATCCTCATACCTTCATTTCACATTATAAGCTGGACGTGGCCTCCAGGAGCAGAGCTGATTTTGGTTCCACTGTTCTGAAGAGTCTGTTCCAATGAGCCACCCAGGATTGAGGTGCTAGGGACGCTGTCCCAACCAGCAAGAATGAAGGCGTGATAGACAACTTAACATACCTACCGTTATGTTAAGTTGCATGTTAACGTTCCATGTTAAGTTGTCTTTTTCTCGCATTCTTTCTTGCATCCCACTCCCCATCCCCCTATCCTAGTAGACTTGAAGAGTTCCTTATGTTTTTTTTTCACTGGCTGAGTCTTTTCTGGCTATTCCTTCTGACTAGTAGTCTCTCCAGTAGGATTTATGCATTCTAGGATAGGATTCCTGTATTATTATGTCTGCATTTCGACTTACCAAACGAGATATGGGTATCTAGCACCAGGCATCATGGGATATAGGGGGGCTTTGAGCCAGTAGGCAGTTCTCGAGCTTTTGAAGATGACCGAGTCAGAGCCGAGGATCAGCTCCGAACCCAACCAGCAAGAAAGAGGGTGAGAAGAAGACAACTAACATGGAAGGTTATGGTAGGTACATAACGTCTTATTCTTCGTGTTTCACTGTTGCTGTCATTACATTTGGGTAATCTGCTGGCAGGTTGCCCTCAGTCGGCCTGAATTCCAAAGTCTTGGGTCCTGCGTTGGTTGCTGTCTCCTCTTCCATGATGTCAGGTCGTCAGGGGTATAAAACATGCAGCCGATGCCATTTCTTGCCGTGCGGTGCCCGAAGCAGAAGCATTTCGCAAATGCCGGTCGGCCGACTACTGAAATATTCGAGTTTGAGTTTCAGAACCGAAGACTTCACTAAAGCTAAGTACCCCATTGGGGAAACTTTTTTTCTTGCTCCATACCAATGTCAGAAAAAGTTAATAATTGTATTAATTGTGGGAAGCAAATACCTCATAAGGATTTCCATTTATACTGTATTCCTTGCCTAGGCCCTGATCACAACGTGCCTGGCTGTCGGTTTTGTGCTAGATTTAACCAACGCACTATTAAGTGTCTGTATATTTTTGCCTCAAATTATTTTGGACACAGATTTAACTAACCAGAAATGTCGTCGGATAGCAGCCTGACTACCGGAGTACATAAAAAACGCAAAGAAAAGGACAGATAGAGACAGTCGAGGTCCAAAACCGACGATGAAGCTTCTCCTAAGCCAGTCGCCAGTTCGCCGGTACTCAGTGAGGCGCCTTTGCAGCCCCTGATACCCGCTACTTTCGAGTTGCAGGCCTCTACCGACACCCATGTGGAGTCCGGCATGACGCGAGATACTGAAAGTATTGGACCCACAGATGTATCTCCCTCTGAGTCCGGAGCCGCTGAGCAGTCACCGGCTTCTGAGGGGGGTTTCACGCCTCAACATTTGTATTTCAAACCGACGACAGCTGCAAAACCAAAGACAAATGCAACTTCTAAAACTAAAAAAATGATGCATGAGCCACGTGCAGAGGCCTCTATGCCAAAAAAACAAATTATCAAAATGGCTGAAGACATTACCTTGATCAGGGCTTCCCATCCCCCTCCAGATAAGAGGCCTAGGCAAGACACTGATTATGAATCTTCAGATCAGGTGTCTATTTCTTCTGATTCCTCTTCTGATCAGGAATTATCTATACCTCCCTATGAGGATTCAGATGCAGAGGAGTCTATACCATGTGCATCACCTCCTGAGGATTATTCATTTGGAGAAACCTTGCATACTTTGAGGGAGCATTTTTAATGGGAAAGTCAAGATTTCTCAGAATCAAAAAAGAGACTCGGGGATTTCCTTCTTTTCTCTCAGCACAGGCCTTTAGCCATACCCCCTGTTTTAGACATTGTGGATGATGTGTTTTCGGAGTCAAGCTTGACCCCTGATTTCTTACCTCCGGCTCCCAGCAAGCCTGACAGATATTACAGGGTCCCTGACTCTCATAAATTTTTATTTAGAAATCCTGCTGCTGATCCTGAAACTATTTCACAGGGTCCAAAGGGAGTTAAGGCCTCAACAGCAAAGAATTCTACCCCCTCTGACAGAGATTCATGGGCACTGGAAAGATGGGGAAAAAAGGTTTACACATCTGCAACCTTGGCAGTTAGGGCCATAAACTGTCAATTTCATATGCTCAAGCATCAACAACATGTTATGGGATTGCTGAAACAGAAAATGATGATTTCTGAATGTGCAGAAAATAAAGAATTGCAGGATTTATTGCATGCAGCTGAACAGGTTGGAAAGCATACTTTGCAATGTGGTTTTTATTCCTTAGAGGCCTCCTGCAGGGTTGCAGTTACTGGATCTGTGATTAGGAGGCATGTCTGGCTAAAGGAACAAAATTTGCCTGATCATGTTAAAGCTAAATTGCTAGATGCACCTTTACAACATGATACTCTGTTTGATATTAAGGCAGAAAAGGTTTTAAAGAAAATGGAAGACAAAGCTAAGTCTATGCAAACTGTAAAAGACTTCTTACAAGTGCAGCCACCAAGTTTCAGTAGACACTGGCCTACAAAAAATTGGTCCTTTCCTGTGTCAGACAGAGCTCAAAGGGGCAAATCCAGACGCCCTAAGGGTTCCAGATATCAGGTGCAAGATTCATACAGGTGAAAGCAGTGGGGGCGCTTCTACCTCCAAATCTGGAGAAGATAGTGTAAACCTACAGAAAACAGTCCCAATGACTTCCCTCTGCCTGCACCAACCACTTATCTTTTGGCAGCCCCCTTAGGGGGAAAATTAGCACTTTTTGCTCAAAATTGGCAGTTAATAACCCAGGACAAAAGGGTGCTAAACATAGTATCACAGGGATACAGATTCCATTTCCATACTCTGCCAATGGCAAATGGTTGGCCAGATCTGTCAAAAAATCAGTAGGCAGAGGCACAGAAACAGGTTACATCCCTCATGGATATGGGGGCCATTCAGCCAGTACCAGAACAGGAAAAAGGACTTGGTTTTTACTCGACTGTTCTTGGTACTCAGGACAAGGCCAGGCGGCCAATTCTGGATTTATCGATTTTGAACACATACCTGGACATTCCAAAATTCAAAATGCTGACCTTGCAGCAGCTTCTGCCCATGCTGGGCAAGAATGCTTGGCTGGTGACATTAGACCTAAAAGAGGCATACCTGCATGTCCCAATAAGATAATTGTGCAAAAGATACCTCAGATTCAAGGCTGGCTTAATGCATTACCAATTCTCTGCACTGCCCTTTGGCTTATCTACTGCGCCCAGGGTCTTTACAAAGTGCCTGGCACCAGTGATTGCATTTTGCAGACAAAGTATACAAATATATCCTTACTTGGACGACAGTCTCATTCAAGCAGAGAACAAGGACATTCTTCAACACCTGGTGTTTGTGAAAAGGCTTCTAACATGCCTAGGGTACACAGTAAACGAAAAAAAAATCACAACTGGTACCCTCTCAAAAGATAACATTCCTGGGTGCAAGCTTGAATACAACTGCCCAGATGGCTTACCTCACGCCATACAAGCAAAGGCACCTGACTACTTACTTTAAACTGATGGCAACAAAAACCCAGTTATCTGCAAGACAAATTCTGCAGGCTTTGGGCTTCCTGGCATCCTGCATCCTACTGATTCCATATGCAAGACTGCATATGAGGAAACTTCAGTGGTACCTAAAAAGTTTATGGAGTCAATATTGTCAGAGTCTGGAAACAATGAATGTCCTTCATGGATGCATCTGCAGTCATAACAAATGGGTTGTCCTGTCGTCAGGCAGCCCTTCGGTCGGCCGGATTCCAAAGTCTGGGTCCGGCTTCGGCTGATGTCGCACTTCACCCCGACGTCATCTCTGCTGGTCTTCGGGTATAAAGGCATCAGCCGACGCCATTTTCCTCAGTCTTTCTTGCCGCGTGGCGCCCGAAGCAGAAGCTGTTCAAGTGCCGGTCGGTCAGATCCAGAGATTACTACTACCGAATACTACTTCGAAGACTTCTAAAAAGCTAAGTACCCCGTTGGGGACTCTTTCTTGCCTCAGCCGATGTCAGAAAAAGTCAATAACTGTTTAACTTGTGGGAAACAAATACCTCATAAAGATTTCCACTCTTACTGTTTGCCTTGCGGAGTCAATATTGTCAGAGTCTGGAAACAATGATTCCTCTCATTCCCTGCCTACAACAGGAGTATCTATGGTGGGCAAAGGCATGTCACCAAAACATGGGACAGGCCTTCACTCTACCCCCTGCCAGCCAAACCTTAACAACATATACATCCGATTATGCCGAGGAGCCCACATGGCATGAAGATGCATTCAGGGCATATGGGCCCCAAAACAAATGCATCTACATATCAACCAGAAAGAGTTGCTAGCTGTTCAAAATGCCCTAACAGCCTTCAAGGACTTACTTCATCCAGGACAACTACTGATAAAGACAGACAACACCACGGTCATGTGGTATATAAACAAGCAAGGGGGACACACTCATACCCCCTTTGCAGATTAGCCATGGCACTGCGGGACACAGCTTTGACTTACCAAATACATCTTCAAGCTCAATTCCTGCCAGGAAAGCAAAATACTCTGGCAGACGATTTAAGCAGAAACCTTATGGATCCTCACGAGTGGAAACTAGATCCACAAGTCTTCAGCATGATAACAAAGAAATGGGGGAGCCCGGACTTAGATCTATTTTCCTCCCGTCACAGCTACCAACTAAAAAGATTCTGCACAAGGACTTATCACAGACGAGCATGGAAAGTGGACGCCCTATCCTTCAGTTGGAAAAGCCTATCAGTTTACGCCTTTTCACCTCTGCCTCTTCTTCCCAAGGTCCTCCTAAAAGTCAGTCGAGAAACCAGAGATGATACTAATTGCCCTGGACTGGCCCCGCCAATACTGGTACCCAATCCTAAGGAATTTGTCTCAATACCCAGCTTGGACCTTACCTCAAAGACCTCAACTACTGTCCCTGCAAAACAATCGGATCCTGCACAATCGACTCCAGACACTGAACTTGGCAACATGGCTGATCATGTAGTTATACAAACAACACCTCTTAGTAAAGCTGTGATGGATATCATTTTGGAAGCCAGAAGGCCTAGTACTAGAAAATCTTATGCTGATAAATGGAAGAGATTCTGTGCTTGGAACCAGGCACAAGGAACTGATACAGCTGTACCAAATATTCCTCATATTTTGCAGTACTTAACTGAGATGCTGGACAAAGGCCTATCTTTTTCATTAATTAAAATTCATGCCTCTGCCATTTCAGCTCATTACAATACAGAGCCACCAATCTTTTCTCATCCTTTACTAAAGCAGTATCTTAGAGGAGCCAAGAATTTAAGGCCTCCTAGAAGATCACCAGTACCTACATGGGACTTCAATTATGTGTTGGAAAAGCTCACCCTGCCTCCATTTGAACCAGCTGCTACTGCTGATATAAAGTTGTTATCATGGAAAACAGCTCTGCTACTAGCAATTACTTCAGCAAGAAGAGTTTCAGAGCTACAGGCCCTCATGGCTGTAGAGCCTTTTATCATATTTTACCCAGACAGGGTGTCTCTGAGAACAAATCCTACATTTATGCCTAAGGTGGTTTCCAGTGTGGCTCTTAACCAAACTATTCATCTGCCAACTTTTTATCCAAATCCACAGAACAAGGGGGAGAAAATTCTGCATTCTTTGGACGTACACAGACAGCTTAGATTCTACTTTGACAGAACCAAAAGTTTCAGGAAGACAGAGCAATTACTAGTGGCATATGCTGCAGGCTCACAAGGAAAGGCTATCTCAAAGCAGACTGTTTCAAAGTGGATAGGCCACTGCATTCGTTTCTGCTGTTCACAGCATGGCAAGCCAGTGCGTAAGGGCATTAGGCCACATTCAACTAGAGCTGCAGCCAACTCAGCAGCCTTCCTCAGGGAAGTACCAACCAAAGACATTTTAGAGGCTGCTACTTGGAGTTCAGTGCACACCTTTACAAAGCACTATCATCTGCTACTCTACTCTAAATCCAGGGCAGGCTTTGCCACTGCAGTTCTGCAGGGCCTCATAGCCGCTCCTAAAGCTGTTTAGCTCCAGCCTCCCAGCCATAGCTTTGGGAGTCTACCCAAATGTAATGACTGCAACAGTGAAACACGAAGAACATAGTGCAGTTGTGTGCACTTACCATAAATGTAGATGTTCGAGTGTATTCACTGTTGCAGTCCAGGTTACCCACCCGCCATCCCCCTTTTTTCTGCAGGAACTTATCTCTCCTTCTCTGATTTATATGACTTATACGGTGTATTTGCTTGTCGATGAAGGTTAATTTTATTTTGGTGCATGGATTTTTATATATTTATAAATTCTGCCTACCCTTTTAAGGGGCACCTGAAATCTGGGGCAAGAAAAACTGAAGAAAATGACGTTGGCTGCTTATTTTCTACCTGTGACGATCTGACGTCAGGGAAGGGGCAACAGCATCCGAAGCAGGACCCAAGACTTTGGAATTCAGGCCGACTGAGGGCAACCTGCCAGCAGGATTACACAAATGTAATGACTGCAACAGTGAATGCACATGAACATCTACATTTATGGTAAGTGTACACGACTGTACTTTCCTCATAGGGGCCAAGAACTTAAGACTACCCAGGAGAGCCTCTACTCCAGCCTGGGACCTTAACTTTTTATTGGAAAAACTCATTCTACCTCATTTTGAGCCAGCTGCAAGTGCAGAGTTGAAATTCCTTTCTTGGAAAACAGCTTTCCTTTTGTGTCTTAATTACAGGCCCTTATGGCAGTGGAGCCTTTCATCATCTTTCATGCGGACAGGGTGTCCCTCAGGACCAATCCCTTCTTCATGCCCAAGGTAGTATCCAGTGTGGTTCTTAATCAGTCCATTCATTTGCCAGCCTTATTTTCTAATCCACAGAACAAAGGGGAATGTATACTGCAGTCCTTGTACATGCACAGACAACTTAGATTTTACTTGGACAGGACTAAATCTCTCAGGGAATCTGAACAGCTGCTGGTTGCATTTGCTGCAGGGGCAGAGGGGAAGGCCATTTCAAGCAAACCATTTCTAAGTGGATAGGCCATTGCATTCATTTCTGCTATAAGCACCATGGAAAACCTGTCCCACAGGGGATAAGACCCAATTTCACCAGGGCTGGATCTACCTCTATAGCCTTTCTCAGAGGTGTCCCTACCAGAGATATCCTAGAAGCTGCTACCTGGTGTTCTGTACATATCTTCACCAAGCATTACCACTTGCCAATCTTTTCTAAATCCAGAGCTGGTTTTGCCACTGTAGTCTTGTAGGGCCTTATAGCTGGTCCTAA
This sequence comes from Protopterus annectens, assembly GCF_019279795.1. Lineage (NCBI taxonomy): Eukaryota > Metazoa > Chordata > Ceratodontiformes > Protopteridae > Protopterus > Protopterus annectens. The sequence continues at coordinate 1,587,449,853 of NC_056733.1, forward strand.
TGCTATCTAACTGCCTCCTCCCTTCCTTAGCTTTGGGAATATACCCAAATGTAATGACTGCAACAGTGAAACACAAAGAATATATAGTACAGTTGTGTACACTTACCATAAATGTAGATGTTCGAGTGTATTCACTGTTGCAGTCCTGGTTACCCTCCCTCCAGCCCCCTGACTTCTATTGACTATACCTCTATTCTTGCTTACTATGCTTACAGCTTTCTGGTGTATTTGCTTTTTGTTGGACGTGTAACCTTGTATATAATTGCTTCCCATTATGGGGGTACCTGACATCTGGGGCAAGAAAAACTGATGTAATGGCGTCGGCTGCTGCTTTTTACCCCTGACGTCATGGAAGATGAGACCGTAACCGACGCAGGACCCAAGACTTTGATGATCAGGCCAACTGAGGGCTACCTGCAAGCAGATAACCCAAATGTAATGACTGCAACAGTGAATGCACTCGAACATCCACATTTATGGTAAGTGTACACAACTGTACTTTTTTGGTAGAGGGAGTCAAAGTCCCACTGTTCACCAACATGTATAATGTACATGTTTGTGTGTCTGTTAGTCAAGGTGTAATGGACAACAAGATTTGCAGTTGTGGACTGAGGTGCTAACATGGTGATGGGTAGCAGATGTTATAAGACTGGGTTTGGGAACAAGTGTAGTGATATTGAACAAACAGACTTGCCCACAATAACCATGTAATCGTGGTGTGTGTGTGTGTGTGTCGGCAGGGGTAAAGCAGTATGGAGCAAATCTTTTTAGATGCTTGCTTGCTACCCTGCTGATGGGGGACACTTGATAAGTGCAGCAGACTGGCTCCAATAGGTAGGAATGGAAGTCCTGAGCTGACATCAGTCAGTAGTTTATTTTTTTTGTTTGTTTGCCAAAGGCATTACAGCAGTGTTTTGCAGACGGGTAGAAAAAGCTTCAAAGCTGACGTGTGTGTGTGTGTGTGTGTGTGTGTGCTCGCGAGAGTGGAGATGTGCCTTTGTAAGTGTGGTGTAAATATGCATTGAGAAATGGAGAGATTAAGTAACACTGTACTCATTGTGGTCCCTAGCGATTTCATCATTTCTTGATTAAGGCATGTGAAAAGGTATCAGGGTGGAGCAGTAGTGCAACGGTTAATGTTGCCGCCTCACAGCAAGAGGTTCTCTTGTTCAATTCTTGGCTGTGGTGCCTTCTCTGCAGAGTCTGCATGTCCTCCCTGTGTTTGCATGGGTTTCCTCCTGTGTACTCCACTTTCCTCCCACATTCCACAGACGTGCATCTAGAGTGTTTCTCCCCGGGCCTCCGCTGAAAATAGGCTCTGTCCTAGTCTGACTTTCCCGGTCAACTGTCAACAAATATTAAATAAAATGTACACATATACATTGCTTTGTGTTTGTCATTGCATTGTTTGAATGTCCTGTTTGGAGTATAGTGTCACTGCTGCAGCTGCTGGTACTGTTTCAATACATGTGTCATGAGCTATGTACATTGCCTGTGTGATTTGGGATAGTTGTAGTGGACAAGTGAGCAGGAGTTTTGAACCTCTTATCAGCATATTCCTAATTTTGACTTATACTTTTGCTCTGACATACTACAGTCTATAAATATTTTTCAAAAAGGTGTTTGATTCTTATGAACAAATAATGACACTCATTGCAATTTAATACTTTTTTTTTCAGAAAATGAATGCTAGTTCATGTAGTCTTACTTTGTGAGCTTACTAATTCAGTAGTATTGCATTTTTCAAAAGTATCTGATTTGGAAGTTTTCTCCATGATACTGTCGCTGACAGGATGGACATGTATGCTACATATAAGAAAACTACATAAAGCAATAGTAGAGAAAGTACTAGGTCACATCAAAGGCTTGGGAAGTCATTGTTAAGAAGAAACCAAAAACTTGTTTCATCGTTGTGTAAAATTTGGCATTAAAAACCATAGTTCACGTTATGCTATAACCATAGGTCTCAACCTGCTAAGAGGTTAATGTGGAACACAGACCATAGCAAAGTGTGACATACAGTCAAAATGTGGAACAACCAATTTTCGCATTGTGTGAAAAGCATACTTTGGCCATGGCCTTTCAACCAAAATATACCATATGTAAGAATTTAATAATACACACACACTCTTGCAGACAGATATTTACATACACACAGATTAGAAGCAAAAAGTGGCTCACTGATACAGAAAAACTCAAACACATATACACACAGTACCAAAGTAAATAAATGCAATATCAGCAGTTAAAAGGATTTATTTTAACTGCTGGTATTTCAGTTATATACTTGGGTACTGTTTTGCTTCTATTTTATTGTTCTCCCTCTCTTTAAAGGCAATTTGCCACAACCACATTTAGTGAGAGGGAAAAGTGATACAAGTTTATTTTTTCTTCTGAGATTTCCCTTCTATATTTGCCCTACATGGTCAGATGTTCCTTCCTTTCTGTCATATATTCTATTGTCATATTCTAAAGACATGCTTCTGGAGCATTTCTCCCCGGGCCTCCGCTGAAAACAGGATCTGTGGAACCTAGTCGGACTTTCCCGGTCAACAAATGTTAAATAAATAAAATAAATATATCAAAAAAGATATATATATATATATATATGTGTGTGTGTGTGTGTGTGTGTATGTATGTGTGTATATATATATATAACTGCCTATATCCTATAATACCTCTCAACTGTTTAGATTGTCACAGAATGTCCAGATTTTGCCTCATATTTTAGATCTGTTTCTCATAAAATTTGTGGTTTTCTGAATTTTTGTGGCATATCAGTGAGGACTGAATTCATGTCCTTCTGAAAATGCCATGTAATACAAGACCTTTTATTCTAGCAACTTTCTAAGTTTATAAAGCACTACATCCTCTTGTACTCCTTCAAAGCACTTGCTCCCTATTGGTTCTTTCTGATCAGTCAATAAGTAGTTCCCTAAATTATTCAGGCATGTCCAAAGGTCAGTTTCGAGTTTACTCTCCAGTCCAGCTGGTGAATCTGGGAATCTTGAGGCAATGTTACAACTGCCTTATGTATACAGACCACCCTCTCCTCCTCCCAACAAGCTCAAATATATGTGAGAGATGCAACTATATAGCCAAACTGGAGGCCAAGCTGTCTCAACCCAGTACTGGCACAGCCTGTCAGGAGGAGAAGGTAACCACACACACCACAAATCCAGTCTCACATAAACCTATTTCATCAGCAAACCAAACACATAAACACACAAAAACATACTAGGAGGCTCTAAATAAAAATCTGCCTAAGCAGCAGAGACACCTCCAAAGCAGACATCTAAGCAACACCTACCACGAAACAATATCCATGTAGCATATAGCTCACAAAGTCAGTGTGCCACACAGTCACAGCCCTTAAGGCTAAACACCACACCTAATACAATTGTAATAGGTGACTCTCTTGTCAGACACACTGACGTCCCACTCACCAGGCTGAACAAGGGGGAGGTCACTGTAAGCTGCCTGACGGGTGCCAGGATCCACCACATAACACAAGCACTCGGGTCACTCCAAAGCAAGTACAAGTATGACTCCGTCATTGTCCATGCTGGTGTGAATGACCGGAGATGTACCTCCCTGGACTACATGAAAAAAGACGTACAGGAGCTCTTTGATCATGTAGCCCAGGCCAGTATGACCCTGATCTTGAGTAGCATCTTACCCTCACCAAGAATGATGCCACAGTATAAAGACAAAATGATCAATTTTAGCAATTGGCTAAAGTATTGGTGTCATTCAAAGGGGATCCAGTGTCTGTCAGCCTGGGATGACATGCTCGACAAGCCACATTGCTTCGCTAGGGACAGCTTGCACCTGTTACTCCTGGGTTTTCGAATACTGGCTAAGGCTCTTGCCTCCCCCATAGTGCCTTTTTTAGGCAAGGCTCAAAAGACAAACCCACCCCCATAGACAACACAAAGAAAAAAAACACTAAGGGTAATGCTGCTCAATGCCAGAAGTCTAAACCTCAAGATGCACGCACTCGAGACTTTCCTCAGTATGGAGAATATCGATATCTGTGCAGTAACAGAAACTTGGTTCAAGGCACCCGAGAGCACCCCAGCACTACCAGGCTATACTTCATACCATGCTTTCCGGCCCCAAAACTCAGACCGAACTACAAAAGGAGGGGGGATATCCATATTTATCAAAGATACCCACACCTCCAGGCAAGTGGCACTGCACGAAGCTTCGGAGACCATCCACGTGCAACTAACAGTGGGCAAAACTGCCTTTCAGTTTGTAGCCTGCTACAGACCACCCTCCCAAACACAGGAACCTCACTCGGCTTTCCTGAGAACACTGGAGAATATGAAGGTTTCTCCAAACACTATTATATTGGGGGACTTCAACTACCCAAACATCAATTGGGAAAACTACTCAAACACCCTAGCCCAATGGTTCCTAGAATTTATAAACTCAAATGCTATGGAACAACTGGTCACCACTCCCACAAGAGGGGAAAACATACTGGATCTGGTCATCACCAACATGGGGTCTCTATGTTCCACACCAGAGGTATACCCCTCGTTGGTAAGATCAGACCATAAACAAATCTCACTGGACATCCATATTCTGTCCCCACCCCCAGCCAAGGAAACCACGGTGAAGAACTTCTCAAAAGCAAACTTCACACTTCTCAAAACTGAGGTGGAATCCTTCAAAGCCCCCGGGCCAGTGGACAATACGGCCCAAAATGCAGAATCCTTTACAAAAGCATTCTATGGACACCTACAGGAATGCATTGAGCATGCTATCCCAAATAAAACCAAGACTCACTCCTCCAAAGCAGGAGACCTGTCTGGTGAACCCCGGCCATAAATAAGCTGTACAACAGAAGGAGAAAGCTACTGCATGACAGAGCAAAATCCCAAAAAGGGAAAGCGTCACTGATCAGTACTAGCAAGAAACTACGATCCCTCATAAAATCTTCTAAGACCAGCTTTGAAAGAAAAATTGCACAAGACACTAAAGATAATCACAAGGCCTTCTTTAGTTATGTCAGAAACCTGGGAGGCAACTCCCAGATATGCTCTGAGTTAGTGCAAAATGACAAAAAATTCACTGAACCCACAGACATTGCCAACATCCTGGCAGAAAGGTTCAGTGCAAACTCCCCCCCTTCCCCCCAAAAGAGCAAATGTCTATCCCAACAGAGTGTAGCCTTCCTGAGATCACAGATGCACAGGTGAGAGCTGCCCTCTCCAAAGCTAAAAACACAGCGTCAATGGACCAGACGGTGTCCCGGGCTGCGTCTTACACGAGCTCCAAGAAGAACTAAACCCTCATATAAAGTCACTGTTCAATCTCAGCCTTATTACAGGATATGTTCCCAAGGAATGGCGTATAGCAACAGTGGTCCCACTCCACAAAGGTGGTGCCACAACAGACCCCGGAAACTATCGCCCTATAAGCCTGACTAGCCTGGTCTGCAAAGCTATGGAACGCATCATCATGGAAATCGTAAACAAAGACATTGGGAACCTCCAGACACTGGATCCTACCCAGTTCGGCTTCGTTAAGGGCAGATCTAGCATGAAGGCAGTATATAGGGTTAATCATTAGTGTGTAAGGAATAACAAACTTTGTGTGTAATAAAGTATTTAAGTATTAAGTAGGTATGTAGGTGGAGTGCATTTGCATTTTTGGGAGAGGTAAGAATGCAGCTGGGTTTTGAAGTGTTCAGAGCTCTCAAATTCTTAGAGATTGAGGGAGAGAATTACATTTTTTGGCTACAGAAAAGGATAGGAGAAGCTGACCAGCGGGGGACAGTTAGGCTTATAAACAGAGATTAGATTTTGGTGGGTAGATCTTAGAGTTTTTTTTTTGGGGTGTATAATGTTAAGATGTTTGTTAGTGCTGGGCATATAGTTGGTTTGAAAATAAGCTTGTGAGTGGTGATGAGTTGGATTACAGTCAAGGTAGTTTGGAAGTTCTAGCCATTGCAGCTGGTGGAGAGGTTTACAGTGGTGAGTGGAGTATTTGGAAGTGGTGGCGAACTTTGAGATTTTATTGTAACAGGATTCTAGTGTAGAAGAGATGGAGGAAGATAGGTTGGTTAGTAAGGGAGCACCATACATTAGTGAAGGCAGTAAGAAGGTAGTGGCGAGGGTCTGTCTTGTTGAGGGGGAGAGGAAGTGGGAGTTTCTGTACAGCATGCCAAGTTTCAGATGTTTTTTTTATATTTAGCTGAATATGGGTATCAAATTTCAGGTGTTCAATAGTAACTCCAAGAAGTTTAGCAAAAGGAACAACTTCTATAGTGGAGTTGGCATGGCTTGTAATCTTGAAAGAGGTTATGTCTAGTGGGAGAGATTTTGAGGGAGAGAATAAAAGGATCTTTGATTTATTAGCATTCAAAGAGAAGTGATTTTGGAGCATCCAGTTCTCAGTAGTTGAGAAGGCAGTTTGAGTTTTTGTTTGGAGCACAGAGAGGTTTGATGCAGAGCAAACTAAAAGTTGAGTCATCTGCATATTGTACTGTCTTAGTGTTAGGAATGGCTGCATGGAAATTATTAATGAAGATATTGAAGAGCATAGGGCCAAGAATGGATCCCCGATTGGGGTGGCAAGGAAGGCTGAGGTGCCAGACTTCCATTTTACTGCCTGAGATCTGTCCGAGAGGTAGCTGCTGAACCAGGTAATGGTGTTTTGAGAGGTTAAGATTGGAAAGGTGGTGAAGAAGGTGGGTATGGGAAACTGTGTCAAAAGCCTTGGAGAGAGGTCAAGAAGGACCGTGGATAACAAGATGTTCTTTGTGTTTCACTGTTGCAGTCATTACATTTGGGTTATCTGATTGCAGGTAGCCCTCAGTCGGCCTGATTATCAAATTCTTGGGTCCTGCGTCGGTTGCAGTCTCATCTTCCATGACGTCAGGTAGTCAGGGGTATAAAGCATGCAGCAGATGCCATTACATCTGTCTTTCTTGCCGTGTGGTGAAGCAGAAGCAGTTCACAAGTGCCGGTTGGCAGACTCCTGAAATTTTCATTTTCGAGTTTCAGATCCAAAGTCTTCAGTAAAGCTAAGTACCCCGTTGGGGATCCTTTTTCTTGCTGTAAACTGTCAGAAAAGTTAACAATTCTATTTCTTGTGGAAAGCAAATACCTCATAAAGATTTTAATTCGTACTGCATTCCTTGCTTAGGCCCAGACCACGATGTTCCTCGCTGTCGGTTTTGTGCCTTATTCAACACTCAAACTATTTGTCGTCTGTTTATTTTCGCATCTATTTTGGTACTCTGTTCAGTTATCCAGAAATGGCTTTGGTAAGCCACCCGACTACCAACATTCCGAAAAAACGTAAAGATAAAGACAGAGACAGACCGCATAGGTCCAAAGCTGCAGACAACGCTTCCGTTAAGCTAGTCGCCAGCTCGCCGGTACTCAGTGAGGCACTTTTGCAGCCCCTGATACCCGCTACTTCAGATTCGCAGGCTTCTACTGAGACCCATTTGTATGCCGCAAGATGCTTCTTCGACTATGGAACCTGCAGATGTCTCTACCTTGAATGGGTCCGGAGTCGCTGTGCAGGCACCGGCTTCTGAGGGTGTATTCAAGCCTACTGACTTGCATATCAAACCAACGCCATCTTCTTCAAGGTCTAAAACTCAATCCACGCCTAGAAAACCAATGCCCAGACCGCATGGTCAGGCCCCTATGCCTAAAAAACAAATGATTAGAATGGCTGAAGACCTTATTACACTCATCAGGGGAAGCCACTGATTTCCCTTCTGATTATTTGGATCAGGTTTCTTAAATTTCTGTTTCTTCTGATGACCAGGATTTGCCCTTATCTACCTATGAGGATTCTGATGCAGAGGACTCCATTCCCTCTGCTTCCCCTCCAGAAGATTTATGTTTTGGGGAAACTTTGCATACTCTTAGGGAGCATTTCCACTGGGAAAGCCAGGATTGCTCTGACTCCAAAAAGAGGCTTAGGGAATTCTTACTCCTACCTCAACACAGGCCTTTAGCTATCCTTCCTGTACTGGACATTGTAGATGATGCCTTCATGGAATCTAGCCTGGTCCCAGACACTTTACCTCCTACTCCCAGGAAACCTGTCTGGTATTACAGAGTACCTGACTCTCACAAGTTCCTCTTTTTGAATCCTACAGTGGATCCAGCGACCATTTCTCAGGGACCCAAAGGCATTAAGGCTACTACTGCCAAAAACCCTACCCCCTCTGATAGAGTTTCCAGGGCCCTGGACAGATGGGGTAAGAAGGTATACACTTCTGCTGCTTTGGCCATTAGGGCCTTAAACTGCCAGTTTCATATGTTAACGTATCTGCAGCATATTATTGGATTGCTTAAACAGAAAATTATGTTGATTCCTGACTGTACTAAAAATAAAGAATTACAGGATTTAATGCATTCTGCTGAACAAGTTGGTAAACATACTTTGCAATGTGGTTTTGATTCCTTAGAGGCATCTTGCAGGGCTGCTGTCACTGGTTTTGTACTTAGAAGGCATGCTTGGCTTAAGGAGCAAACTTACCAAATCATGTTAAAGCTAAATTACTGGATGCTCCTTTAAGCCAAGACCTCCTGTTTGGCAACCAAAGCAGAAGAAGTACTTAAATAGATGGAGGAAAAAGCTAAGTCTATGCAAACTGTTAAAGTTTTCCTGCAAGTACAGCCTACCAGATTTAGTAGGCACTGGCCTTCTAAGAATTGGTCCTTTCTTGTCTCTTCCAGACCTTCTCAGTCCAAACACAGGACCAGCAGACCACCCAGGCTTCAGTCTCAAGGTACTCACAGGCCTAAGCAGTGGGGGGCTCCCTCTTCCAAAGCTGGAAGTTGTAAGACCCCCCCCCCCCCCATAGTAAACTGTCACAATGACTTAACTTTAAACCTTCCAAGCCCTTCCGTTCCTTTAGGGGGAAAGATCGCGCTGCATGCAAAAAACTGGGAACTCATTACCCAAGACAAATGGGTTCTAAATATACTTTTCCAAGGATACAGATTCCACTTCCACTCCTTACCAACCTCAAACGGTTGGCCAGACCTACCCCCAAATCAGTGGGCAGAGGCTCAACAGCAGGTTCTCAGTCTTCTAAGTATCAGGGCTATTCAACCTGTCCCAAAAGAGGATTGGGGACAAGGTTTTTACTGAAGACTTTTCCTGGTACCCAGAAAAGACAATACCTGGCGTCCTATCCTGGACTTGTATATTTTAAACACTTTTTAGGTAATCCCAAAATTCAGAATGCTAGCTCTTCATCAGCTGCTTCCCATGCTAGGCAAAAATGCCTGGTTGGCAACATTGGATTTCAAGGAAGCTTACCTGCATATCCCAATAAGGGAATACCTATGCTTCAGAGCATGTTACATGTACTGTCAGTTCTCTGCACTGCCCTTTGGCTTATCTACTGCGCCCAGGGTATTCACAAAGTGCCTAGCTCCAGTCATTGCATTCTGCAGACAAATATTCAAATATACCCATACCTGGACGATTGTCTAATTTAGGCAGAAAGCCAGGACATACTATGAAATCATCTGGCATTTGTAAACTCACTGGGGTACACCATAAACGAAAAGAAATCTCACCTAGTACCTTGCCAACAAATTGTATTCCTGGGAGCAAGCTTGAATACAACTTCCCAGATGGCCTAACTCATGCCAGAGAAGCAAGTTTGACAGCCTACTTCAAACTACTGGTCACAAAGACCCAGCTATATGCAAGGAAAATACTGCAAACCCTGGGGTTCATGGCCTCTTGCATTCTACTAATTCCATATTCAAATGACTGCATATGAGGAAACTACAATGGTATCTAAAAAGCATATGGTGTCAACATTCTCAGGACCTGGAATCAATGATTCCCATCATTCCTTGTATAAAGACAGAGTTCCTTTGGTGGGCAGAGGCCTGCCACCACAACAAGGGTTTGCCATTCACTCTACCCCCTGCCGCCCAAACCCTAACAGGTGCATCAGACTATGCATGGGGGGCTCACTTGGCAGGGCAGTGCATTCAGGGCAAATGGAACCTGAATCAAATGCACCTGAATATCAATCAAAAAGAAATGTTAGCTGTACAGAATTCTCTGATAGCCTTCAAGGACCACATTCTTCCAGGACAATTATTGGTAAAGACGGACAGCACCACAGTTATGTGGTACATAAACAAGCAGGGGGGAACCCACTCATACCTCCTCTGCAGACTAGCCGTGGCTCTGTGGAACACAGCCTTGAGCTACCAAGTGCACCTACAAGCTCAGTTCCTGCCAGGCAAGCTAAATACACTGGCAGGTAACCTAAGCAGAAATCTCATGGACCCACACGAATGGAAACTGGAGCCAAAGATATTCAATATTCTGAGAAACAAATGGGGGAGCCCAGAGAGAGACCTGTTGCCCCCCCCCCCCCGAACTACCAATTGGACAAATTCTGCACAAGGACTCCCCACAGCCAAGCTTGGAAAGTGGATGTCCTGTCCTTTACCTGGAAAAGCCTCTCAGTTTATGGCTTCCCCCTCTGCCTCTCCTCTCGAACGTTTACTAAAGATCAAACAGGACAATACTCATTGCACAAGAAAGGCCACGCCAACACTGTTACCCCCTCTTGCAGAGTCTCTCTCTACTGGAACCATGGCACCTGCCTCAGACTCCTTCCTTACTGTCCCAGCAGGAGGGCCAGATCCTCTACCCCCAGCTTCAAACCATGAACCTGGCAGCCTGGCTAATTACCTGAGTTCTCCTATACCATCTCTCGGCAAACAAGTGCTGGATGTCATCCTGGAGGCAAGGAGGCCTAGTACTAGAAAATCCTATGCTGAAAAGTGGAAAATATTCTGTTCTTGGAACCAGGCTCAGGGTAAGGGCACAAGAGTGCACAGTTTACCGCATATTCTTTAATACTTGACAGAGATGCTTCACAAGGGCCTTTCCTTCTCTTTCATTAAAATTCATGACTCAGCCATTTCTGCACATTATAATACTGAGCCACCCCTCTTCTCTCACCCCCTATTGAAACAATTCCTCAGAGGGGCCAAAATTTTAAGACTACCCAGGAGAGCTCCTACTCCTGCTTGGGACCTTAACTTTGTAGTGGAAAAGCTCACTCTACCTCCTTTTGAGCCAGATGCTACTGCTGAGTTGAAATTTCTTTCTTGGAAAACAGCCTTCCTTCTAGCAATCACTTCAGCAAGAAGGGTGTCTGAATTACAGGCCTTCATGGCAGTGGAGCCTTTTATCATCTTTCATGCGGACAGGGTGTCCCTCAGGACCAATCCTTCCTTTATGCCCAAGATGGTATCCAGTGTGGCCCTTAATCAGTCCATTCATTTACCAACCTTCTTTTCTAATTCACAGAACAAAGGGGAACAAATACTGCACTCCTTGGATGTGCACAGGCAACTTAGATTTTACTTGGACAGGACCAAGTCTCTCTGGAAATCTGAACAGCTGCTAATTGCCTTTGCTGCAGGTGCAGAGGGGAAGGTCATCTCAAAGCAAACCATTTCTAAGTGGATAGGCCATTGCATTCTTTTCTGCTATAAGCACCATGGAAAACCTACCTCTCGGGATAAGACCCCATTCCACCAGGGCTGCATCTACTTATACAGCCTTTCTCAGAGGTGTGCCTACCAGGGACATCCTAGAAGCTGCTACCTGGAGTTTTGTACATGCCTTCACCAAGCATTACCACTTGCCAGTATTTCTAAATCCAGAGCTGGTTTTGCAGGGCCTAATAGCTAATCCTAAAGCTCAATAACTGTCTCCTCCATTCCTTGGCTTTGGGAATCTACCCAAATGTAATGACTGCAACAGTGAAACATGAAGAACGTAGTACAGTTGTGTACACTTTCCATAAATTTAGATGTCTGAGTGTATTCACTGTCGCAGTCCTGGATGTTCTTCAAGGATGCATCTGCAGTCATAACATATGGGTTGTCCTGCCTCAGGCAGCCCTTCGGTCGGCCGGATTCCAAAGTCTGGGTCTGGCCTCGGCTGATGTCGCACTTTCCCCAACGTCAGAGCGTCTGGGGTATAAAAGCATCAGCCGACGCCATTTTCCTCAGTCTTTCTTGCCGTGTGGTGCCCGAAGCAGAAGCTGTTCGCAAGTGCCGGTCGGTCAGATCCAGTGAATTCAGCTACCGAAGACTTCGAAAAAGCTAAGTACCCCGTTGGGGACTCTTTCTTGCCTCAGCCGATGTAAGACAAAGTAAATAATTGTTTAACTTGTGGGAAACCAATACCTCATAAGGATTTCCATTCCTACTGCCTTCCTTGCTTAGGCCCAGACCACGACGTATCAGCCTGTACAGCCTGTGCTTCCTTCAACCAACGAACTCTTAGACGTCGGTCGGAGTTTGCAGAGGAGTTTTTTCGGGCCAATTTTGCATATAAAATGCCATCGGAGACTCCGACTTCGCATTTGGTGAAAAAACGGAAGGACAAGGACCGATACTCGCGGCCCGCGGTTTCGGCTGAAACCACGGTAAGGCCTACCGCGAGTGTCTCGGTTTTTCGGCCGAAACAGAGTCCTCGGTGATTCCTTCTTCTGAATCCATTCTACCAACCACCGCGGCCCGGGAGGCCCCGGCTGAGTCGGCTACCGAGCTACCTACCGAAACCAGTGTCCAGGAAATGTCCGACACCATTCCTTTGGACATTTCTACTCCTGCACGTGGGGCAGCTAGGCTCCCTGCTTCCATGTCCATTAAGGCCTTTTCTAGGGCTAAAGCTGCTAAACTGTCTAAAGCTTTGCCTCCCAAGGCTACCTCCCAGAGGCCTTCCTCTAGTTCTCAGATCCTCAGCCTTGCAGAGGACCTTATTTCTTTAATTAGGGGTTCACAACTTCACCCAGACAGGGTCTCTCACCTTCCACCAGACAAAAGGCCCAGGACTGACCCCTCTGACCCACACTCTTCAGATGAGTCCACGGATGGATCTGAGTTGTCAGACCACCAGGAGGAGGCTTATTCGCCTTATGAGGATTCTGATGCTGAAGAATCTATCCCTTCGGCCTCCCCTACTGAAGAGTTCTCCTTTGGTGAGACTCTACACTCCATGAGAGAGCATTTTCAATGGCAAGGTCAGGAATTCTCTGATTCTAGAAAAAGATTAAGGACCTTTTTGCATTTACCTCAACATAGGCCCTTAGCTATACCTCCTGTTTTGAATGTAATTGATGATGTGTACAATGATGTCAGTACAGCCCCTGATACTCTCCCTCCGGCCCCTGCCAAGCCTGATAGATACTACAGGGTCCCGGATTCTCATTTCCATCTGTATAAAGCCCATTCTGCAGACCCAGAAACTATTTCTCAGGGCCCTAAAGGGGTTGCAGCCGCCACAGCCAAAAATCCTCTACCCTCTGAAAGAGAGTCTAGAGCTTTAGAGATGGGGAAAGAAGGTATATACTTCTGCTACTCTTTCTGTCAGGGCATTAAATTGTCAATTTCATATGATACAGAACCAAGAGTATTTGTTAGATGAATTGAGTAAGAAACTTTCTTCTCCTGAACCCCTTGACCGTAAATCCCTTCAGGATTTGGTACACAACTCACAGCAGGTTAGTAATCATTTCTTAAAATGTGGCTATGATGCATTGGAGGCTTCATTTAGGTCAGCTATGACTGGGTCAGTCATTCGTAGGCATGCCTGGCTGAAGGAACAATCTTTGCCAGACCATGTCAAAGCTAACTCCTGGATGCTCCAATGGAGAAACAAAATTTATTTGGCTCCTCTGCTCAGGAGGTCTTAAAAAAGGTGGAAGAAAAGGCAAAATCTGTGCAAACAGTTAAGGATTTCCTGCAAGTACAACCACCGAGATTCAGCAGAAATTGGCCTACCAAGAATTGGTCCTTTCCAGACTCAGACAGAGCCCAGAGAGGCAGGAACAGATGCCCTAGAGGCAGAGGCCAATCGAAGGGCTCCTACATTGGCCGTCAGTGGCAGCCTGCCAACCAGAGGAGTAGTGCAACAGCAGCAACTACTACTACAACACCAGGACAGGCTCAATGACTTTACTCTGATTCCGCCTACCAGGGATCAACTGGAAGCACCCTTGGGCGGAAAGCTGGCTTTATTCTCAAAAAACTGGCATTATATTACAAGGGACACATGGACACTGCAAATAATAGACAAAGGATACAGGTTCCACTTCCACACTTTGCCAAAAAGAAACGGAATGCCAAACCTACCACCAAATCAGAGGACAGAGGCTTTAAGGCAGATCAACAACTTGCTTCAAATGAAAGCTATAGAAAAGGTACCACTTCAGAACAAGGCCAAGGATTTTACTCAAGACTATTCCTTGTACCAAGAAAAGAAAATCAATGGAGGCCTATTCTCGACCTGTCCGCACTGAATACTTACCTCATTGTGCCAAAATTCAAGATGCTGACCCTACAGCAACTTCTTCCCATGTTGGGCAAGGAGTCTTGGCTGGTGACTCTAGATCTCAAGGAGGCATACCTGCACGTCCCTATTCAACCAAGTTGCAGAAGACACCTCAGATTTCTTGCAGGATCAGAGCATTATCAATTCTCAGCATTGCCCTTTGGCTTATCTACTGCGCCCAGAGTATTCACGAAATGCCTGGCATCAGTAATTGCACACTGCAGACTTCAGGGGATTCAGATCTACCCATATCTGGATGACTGCCTTATACAAGCGGACAACAAGGGAAATTTGATAAAGGACTTGGCCTATGCCATCCACTTGCTACAGGCCTTGGGATACAAAGTCAACATCCAAAAGTCAAGACTTGTGCCATCCCAAAGAATAACCTTTTTGGGTGCAGATCTGGACACAACCACCCAAATGGCCTTTCTCACAGAAGAAAAACAAAAACAACTTCCAGATTACTTCATGATTCTGACAAGACAAACTCAGCTTACTGCAAGGAAAATCCTGCAGGCCCTGGGTTACATGGCATCCTGCATAATTCTGATACCACAGGCCAGGCTGCATATGAGAAAATTACAATGGTACCTAAGGAGTGTATGGTCTCAACACAGTCACAGATGTCCATCAAGAATGCAACTGCAGTCATAACATGTAGGTTGTCCTGCCTCAGGCAGCCCTCGGTCGGCCGGATTCCAAAGTCTGGATCCGACGTCGGCTGATGTCGCATTTCTCTCCGACGTCAGAGCGGCTGGAGTACATAAGCATCAGCCGACGCCATTTTCTTCAGTCTTTCTTGCCACGGTGCCCGAAGCAGAAGCAGTTCACAAGTGCCGGTCGGTCAGCTCCTGTATTCTACGATACCGAAGTCATCGAAAAAGCTAAGTACCCCGTTAGGGACCTTTTCTTGCCTCAGCCGATGTCAGAAATTACTGAAAAAGTTAACAATTGTCTTTTTTGTGGTAAACAAATACCTCATAAGGATTTCCACTCTTACTGCCTCCCTTGCCTGGGCCCAGACCACGACGTCTCGGCCTGTGTAGCCTGCGCTCGCTTCAACAAGCGTACTCTCAGGCGCCGGGCGGAGTTCGCTGAAGATTTTTTCGGTGATAAATTTGCCTACACCATGCCGTCGGATCTTCCGACATCGCAAACACCCAAAAAGCGAAAAGACCGGGACCGACATCCTCTGCCCGCGTCTACCACCGACTCCACGCCTAAACCTAGCGCGAGTGCTCCGGTTCCCTCTGAGACGGTCTCTCCACCGCTCCGAACCGAGGACACCGCATTGCCGACGACTCCGATTCCAGACATTACTCCGCCAGTTATAGACTTTCCTCCGTATACCGAAACCGAGGAAATGCCCAAGACCCTTGCTGTAGACAAGGTCACTCCTGCACGTGGAGCTGCCAGGCCTCCTATGGCCATGTCTATTAAGGCCTACACTAGGGCTAAGGCAGCCAGCAAAACAAAGCATATTACTTCTAAATCCTTACCTCAGCCGACTCCGGAGACACAAATTATGTCCATGGCGGCTGATTTAATTTCCATGATTAGAGGTTCACAGGCCCATCCTGAGAGAGCATCCCAGCCTCCTCCTGATAAAAGGCCTGGGTTGAACCCTCTGACCCTACTCCTTCAGATGAAGACTTTGAGGGCTCTGTCCACTCTGATAGCCAGGAAGAGCTCTTCCAGACTTATGAGGACTCGGATGCAGAAGATTCCATCCCTTGCCTCCCTCCTGAGGATATTTCTTTTGGGGAAGTTCTGCACACCATGAGGGAACATTTCAAGTGGCAGGGTCAGGAATATTCTGATTCTAGGAAACACCTTAGGACTTTCCTTAAGAAGCCTCAGCACAGGCCCTTAGCTATTCCTCCTGTACTTGATGTTCTGGATGATTTGTATTCTGACTCTAGTGCTACCCCTGATTCCCTTCCTCCTGCTCCAGCCAAGCCAGACTTGGTATTACAGGGTCCCAGAAACTCATTCCCATTTATTCAGGGCCCATTCTGCTGATTTGGAAACTATTTCACAGGGGCCTAAAGGAGTTTCAGCCTCCACCTCAAAAAATCCTTTGCCCTCCAACAGGGAAGCAAGGTCATTAGAGAGATGGGGCAAAAAGGTTTACACATCCACTACCTTATCTATGAGAGCTTTAAATTGCCTTTTTCATATGTTACAATATCAGGATTATCTCTTAGAAGATTTACAAAAAACATTAGCTTCTCCTGATCCTTTAGACAGGAAGACTTTGCAGGAAGCTGTACATAACACTCAGCAAGTAAGCAATCACTTCCTGCAGTGTGGATATGATGCACTGGAAGCTTCATGTGGGGCAGCTATGACAGGGGCAGTGATTTGTAGACATGCTTGGTTAAAAGACCAACCTCTACCAGATCATGTAAAAGCAAAACTTCTGGATGCACCTTTGGAAAAGAACAAGCTTGTTAAAGACCATCGAAGAAAAAGCAAAATCAGTTCAGACTGTGAAAGATTTCCTCCAGGTTCAACCCCCCAGATTCAGTAGGAATTGGCCTTCAAAAAACTGGTCCTTTCCTAATCCAGAAAAGTTTCAAAGGGGTAAGAACAGACGTGGCCGAGGAAGAGGCCAATACAGAGGCCCTTACAGGGGACGACAATGGCAGCCAGGAAACCAAAGAAGTGACGCAGGGGTTTCACCTGCCCAACAACCACAAACTCAATGACTTTCCTCTACTACCGCCTACCAGGGAACAACTAGAAGCTCCTTGGGCGGAAATTATCTCTGTTTGCAGAAAACTGGCACAGACTGACAAAGGACAAATGGATTTTGGACATTATAGACCGAGGGTACAGGTTTCATTTTCATACCTTACCAAGAAAACAAGGCATGCCAAACCTACCACAAAATCAAAGGGCAGAGGCTATCAAACAAATCACTCTGCTGACTCGAATGAAAGCAATAGAAAGAGTTCCACAGCAAGAACAAGAACAGGGGTTTTACTCAAGACTTTTCCTTGTTCCAAGAAAAGAAACTCAATGGAGACCAATACTGGACTTGTCCGCATTAAACACCTTTCTCATAGTACCAAAGTTCAAAATGCTGACTCTACAGCAACTCCTTCCCATGCTGGGCAAGGAGTCGTGGCTGATTACTCTGGACCTCAAGGAGGCATACCTGCATGTCCCTATCAGACACAGCTGCAGAAGATACCTCAGATTTCTTGCAGGGCCAGAGCATTATCAATTCTCAGCATTGCCATTTGGCTTATCTACTGCGCCCAGAGTATTTACAGAATGCCTGGCTTCAGTAATTGCTCATTGCAGGCTCCAGGGTATACAGATTTACCCGTACCTGGACGACTGCCTCATACAAGCGGACGACAAATTGATGTTGACAAGAAACCTGGATTATGTCATACGATTACTTCAAGCTCTGGGATACACAGTCAACTTCCAAAAGTCAAGACTGCAGCCATCCCAGCAAATAATCTTCTTAGGAGCCAAACTAGACACAGCCTCTCAGATGGCTTACCTGACAGAAGACAAGCAAGAAAAGTTAACTCATTACTTCAAAGGTTTAGCAAAACTCACCCAGATGACTGCAAGGAGATTCCTACAGGCCCTGGGTTACATGGCATCCTGCATTCTACTGGTTCCATTAGCAAAACTACACATGAGAAAGCTTCAATGGTACCTAAAAAGCATTTGGTCTCAACACAGCAACAACTTGGAGACAATCATACCACTCATTCCATGCCTACAAAAGGAATTCCTATGGTGGGCCTCGGTGAGCCAGGCAAACACAGGTATGTCATTCAAAAAACCACGGATAACACAGACCATGACTACAGACGCCTCAGACCTTGGATGGGGGGCGCACATGGAAGGCAGGTGTATACAAGGACAATGGTCTCCAAAGGAAACACATCTGCATATAAACCAAAAGGAAATGCTGGCAGTAATGCATGCCATCGAGGCTTTTCAACACCAACTCCAGCAAGGCCATTTAATGATATGTACAGACAACACCACTGTGATGTGGTACATAAACAAGCAGGGGGGCACCCACTCATACCCCCTTTGCAGACTGACAATGCAGCTTTGGGAGAAATCACTGAGCCTAAACATCCAGTTACAATCCCAGTTTGTTCCAGGAAAAGACAATGTGTTGGCGGACAGCCTAAGCAGGAATTTCACAGATCCACACGAGTGGAGGTTACATTCGAAGGCCTTCAGACAACTCACTTCGACATGGGGCAAGCCAGAAGTAGACCTATTTGCCTCTCACCTCAACCATCTTCTACCAAAATTTTGCACAAGGACATACCATCCAAAAGCTTGGAAAATAGATGCCCTCTCATTCAACTGGAACTCCCTAGCAATCTATGCATTCCCACCTCTGCCACTGATGACCTCAGTATTACTAAAGATCAAAGCAGAGAAGCCCAAGGGAATCATAATAGCTCCAGATTGGCCAAGACAACACTGGTACCCACTACTACGGAGCATATGTCACACCAGGAGGTGGGCCCTCCCTCAGTGGCCTCTACTTTTGACTCAACACAATTTCGAAACACTGCATCCAAACCTTCAGACACTGCAGCTAACAGCTTGGGAGATCCCATAAATAACTTCAGCTTATCTCTCTCTAAGGAAGTTCAGCGGATACAAACAGGCTCGAAGACCATCCACCAGAAAGGTTTACTTAGCAAAGTGGAAAAGATACAGCAATTGGAATACCAGCAAGGGACATGATGCTTCATTGCTGAACATCCCACTTATCTTGGAATATTTGGCAGATATGTTAAAGAACGGCCTCTCATATTCTTCCATAAAGATACATGCATCTGCTATTTCAGCTAGATACAACACTGATCCTCCTGTTTTCTCTCACCCCTTACTAAGACAATTCCCCAGGGGAATCAAGAACATTAAGCCACCAAGAAAGGCCCCAGTGCCAGCCTGGGACCTCAATTTTGTCTTAGAAAAACTGACTCTACCTCCTTTTGAGCCAGCAGCTTCAGTTGACTTGCAATTTCTATCATGGAAGACAGCTTTCCTGTTGGCAATTACCTCAGCAAGAAGGGTTTCGAGCTACAGGCCCTAATGGCAATACCACCCTTTATTATTTTCCACAGAGACAGGGTTTCATTAAGGACCAACCCTACTTTTATGCCAAAGGTGGTATCTAGGGTTTCTCTAAATCAAGCCATTCATCTGCCTGCTTTCTTCCCCAATCCTGAGAATAAGGAGAAAGACTTTTGCATACCTTGGACATTCACAGACAACTTCGATACTACCTGGACAGAACCAAGGCCAGTAGGAAGTCTGAACAACTTTTGTAGCTTACCCCTGCAGTCCAGGAAAAGCAATTTCAAAACAGACTATTTCTAAATGGATTGGACATTGCATCAGATTCTGTTATTCCTTTCATGGAAAGACTGTTCCAGCCAATGTCAGACCACATTCCACCAGAGCTACAGCCACCTCTACAGCATTTTTAAGAGGGGTGCCTACCAAGGACATTCTAGAAGCTGCTACATGGAGCTCCGTGCATACATTCTCCAAACACTACAATCTCCTCTATATTCCAGATCCAGAGCAGGCTTTGCTTCGCAGTCCTGCAGGGTTTGATTGCCACACCATCTCTTTCCTAGTGCATACCTCCTCCCCAGCTAAGCTATGGTATTCTACCCACATGTTATGACTGCAGTTGCATTCTTGAAGGACATAGTACAGTTTTGTACCTACCATAAATGTAGATGTCCGATAGACATGCAACTGCAGTCGGATTTTCCCTCCCTCCATACCCCTCTATGCCTAGGGTCCACTCCTATCCCTGTTACTCTTAGCTGGGGATATCTGTTATGGTGTATTTGTTTTATTGCACATTTATTTGTTTGGAATCCTGTTTTTGTCTTCCAATTTGATTACAGCCTTCCTTGGAGGGCACCTGGCATCTGGGGCAAGAAACACCGAAGAAAATGGCGTCGGCTGATGCTTATGTACTCCAGCCGCTCTGACGTCGGAGAGAAATGTGACATCAGCCGACGTCGGATCCAGACTTTGGAATCCGGCTGACCGAGGGCTGCCTGAGGCAGGACAACCCACATGTTATGACTGCAGTTGCATGTCTATCGGACATCTACATTTATGGTAGGTACAAAACTGTACTTTTAGAAACTTTGATTCCAATCATTCCTTGCCTTCAAAAGGAATTCCTGTGGTGGGCTCAGGCCTGCCAGTCCAACAGAGGGTTGCCTTTCAACAAACCAAAAACAAAACAAACCATCACCACGGACGCTTCAGACCGAGGATGGGGAGCACACATGGAGGGCAAATGTATCCAAGGCCTATGGTCTCAAGGTCAGCTACGCATGCACATAAACCAAAAGGAAATGCTGGCAGTGATGCATGCAATCGAGGCTTTCAAACCCTTCCTCCATCAAGGCCACCTGTTAATAAGGACAGACAACACCACGGTCATGTGGTACATAAACAAGCAGGGAGGCACACACTCCTACCCTCTCTGCCGACTGGCTATGAATCTATGGGAACTATGCCTGAACCTCAATATCCAACTACAGTCCCAGTTCGTGCCAGGAAAAGAGAATACACTGGCAGACAGCTTAAGCAGAACTACCATGGATGCACACGAATGGATGCTGCACCCAGACATCTTCCAACTCATAGCAAAGGCATGGGGAATGCCGGAGATAGATCTGTTTGCCTCCCCACTCAACCATCAACTGAAGACATTCTGCTCAAGGACATACCATCCACAAGCTTGGAGGGTGGACTCTCTCTCTTTCAGCTGGAAAGCTCTAAAAGTATATGCCTTCCCACCTCTCCCATTAATGTACAAGGTTCTACTGAAGATCAGGGAGGAGCAGCCAAGAGTGATTCTGATAGCTCCAGACTGGCCAAGGCAACACTGGTATCCATTATTGAGAAGCATGTCACAGGCAAAACCATGGCCTCTCCCCCTATGGCCTCTTCTTCTGACGCAGAACAATTACAAGATCATGCATCCCAACTTGAAAACATTGCAGCTAACTGCCTGGAAAATTCCTTAAATCCCAAACAAAATGTCTTATCACAGAGAGTGAAGGACATCATCTTGGAAGCTCGCCGGCCTTCCACAAGGAAGACATACTCAGCTAAATGGAAAAGATTTCTCATTTGGAACACATCAAAAGGCTCAGATGTGACAGTGGCAAGCATGACACATATTCTGGAATACTTAGCAGAATTGTTCCACAATGGCCTATCCTATTCTTCCATTAAGATTCATGCCTCAGCAATCTCAGCAGAATACAATGTGGATCCACCTATCTTCTCACACCCTCTCCTCAGGCAATTTCTGAGAGGAATCAAAAATATTAAACCTCCAAGAAAACCCCCTCTACCCGCTTGGGATCTCAACTTTGTGTTGGAGAAACTAACACTTCCTCCTTTTGAACCAGCAGCATCAGCGGATCTACAGTTTCTGTCTTGGAAAACTGCATTCCTTCTGGCAATAACTTCAGCAAGAAGAGTATCTGAGTTACAAGCATTAATGGCAGTTCAGCCATTTCTTATCTTCCATCAGGACAGAGTTTCACTAAGAACCAATCCTACTTTTATGCCAAAGGTGGTATCAAGGGTATCCTTGAACCAAGCTATTCACTTGCCTACGTTCTTCCCAAATCCACAGAATAGAGGGGAAAAACTTATGCACACCCTGGATATACACAGACAACTACGCTACTACTTGGACAGAACTAAAACTAGCAGAAAGACTGACCAACTATTTGTAGCTTATGCTACTGGGGTGCAAGGAAAAGCAATTTCCAAACAGACAATTTCAAAATGGATAGGAAATTGCATTTGATTTTGTTACTCCTTTCATGGAAAGACAGTTCCTGAAAACATCAGGCCTCATTCCACAAGGGCCACGGCCACCACTACAGCCTTCCTACGAGGGGTGGCTACCAAGGACATTTTAGAAGCTGCTACTTGGAGCTCCGTGCATACATTTGCCAAACATTACAATCTACCTTTATACTCCAGATCCAGAGCAGGTTTTGCTACTGCAGTCCTGCAGGGAATATTAACTACACCATCCTTTTCTTAGTACCTCCTCCCCCAGATTGGCTATGGTATTCTACCCATATGTTATGACTGCAGATGCATCCTTGAAGGGCATAGTACAGTTTTGTACCTACCATAAATGTAGATGTCCGATAGGTATGCATCTGCAGTCAGGTTTACCCTCCCTCCTACCCCTCTGTGGTATTCCTAGGGTACTTACCCCTCTTTTAGCTAGCTGGGGGAATCTATTATGGTGTATTTGTTTGTATATGCATGTATATAATTATATAAGTTTGCAAATGTTTGGAACTTTTTGCATTTATCCAAATTTAGCCTTCCTAGAGGGCACCTGGCATCTGGGGCAAGAAAAACTGAGGAAAATGGCGTCAGCTGATGCTTTTATACCCCAGACGCTCTGACGTCGGGGAAAGTGCGACATCAGCCCGAGGCCAGACCCAGACTTTGGAATCTGGCCGACCGAAGGGCTGCCTGAGGCAGGACAACCCATATGTTATGACTGCAGATGCATACCTATCGGACATCTACATTTATGGTAGGTACAAAACTGTACTTTACCGTCCCTCCAGCTCCCTGACTTCTGTTGGTTATACCTCTCTTCTTGTTTACTATACTTAAGCTTTCTGGTGTATTTGCTTTTTGTTGGAGGTGTAACCTTATATTTAATTGCTTCCCATTATGGGGGCACCTGACATCTGAGGCAAGAAAAACTGATGTAATGGCGTCGGCGGCATGCTTTATACCCCTGACTACCTGACATCATGGACGATGAGACAGCAACCGATGCAGGACCCAAGACTTTGATAATCAGGCCAACTGAGGCCTACCTGCAAGCAGATAACCCAAATGTAATGACTGCAACAGTGAATACACTCGAACATCTACATTTATGGTTAAGTGTACACAACTGTACTTTCTCCCGAGTCACAGGCATGGTTTACGATTTCTAGAAGAGAGAGGAGCTGTTATTGTGCTTTGGCCAGGATGGAACCCATGTTGTGTTGGGGTGAGGAGTTGGTTATGTGAAAGGAATGGCATGAGCTGGAGGTGGATGGATTTCTCAAGAATTTTTGAAATAGGGGAGAGAATTGCTATGGGTTGGAAGTTGGAAATGTTATTAGTTTTGCCTTCTTTATGGAGGGGTAGGATAACGACTGCACGCCAAAGTTTGGGGACATATGATTCTTGTATAGATCTGTTGATTATGCTAATGGGGATGGTGATGCTGTCTGCTGCAATTTTTAGAAAGAGTGAGGGGATATTGTCAGGGGCATTGGAGCAAGGCTTAAGCTTAGAGAGAAGTTTTTTTTATATATGAGGTGGGGATGGGTTTGAGATGGAATATGAGAGGAGAGTTTGGGGTGGAAGGTTGGGCAGAGGGGTTGAGTTTGGGAGAGGTGTTTGGGAATGTTTTAGTGAGTTCTGCTATAGAGTTAATAAAGGAGTTGAACAGAGTAGCTATTTCTGGGTCAGATTTACTAGTGTCAGGGCAAGGGTTGTTTTTGATGTCTGAGTTGAGAAGTGAGTTGATGGATTTCCAGAATTGCTTGGGGTTCAAGGAATGGTTAGACTGGAGTTTGATATAGTATGCTTTTTTGTCTTGTATAATATGTTTTTTGGCTAAGTTGCAGAGTTTTTTTATATTTAAGAAGGGTGTCAGGGTGCCTATTACGATGCTAGAGTTTCCAGGTCTTGTCCCTTTGTTGCATGAGTGTTTTGGTATCTTTACTAAGCCAGGGGGCGGAATTGGGTTTTATATGTTTTATTCTTGGAGGGACTTGGGAGTTGAGTGTCTAAGAAGGTTGAGCTGAAGAATTCAACAGAGGTAGAGTTTTTAGAGTGTGCCAATTTATTGGTTTGAGAGAATTGGAAAAAGTTGTAGGGTTAAAGTTTTTGAGATTCTGAGTATGGATATATTGGTGTAGAGGAGAGGAAGGGGTTGCTGAATGGATGAAGGCTGGCAAGTGATCACTGATGGGAGTCTGGTAAGGTGCCAGTGTGGGAGATTTTGTTTGGGTGGGAGACAAGGATCCAGTCCAGTATGAAGCCTGGGGGGTTATTTTTATTGGGTCTGGTTATAGCATTTGTGAGTTGAGTGAAATTACATACGATTGATTGAAATGGTGGGATTATTGGCAGTAATTTTGTTCCAGTCAAAGTTCACATCTCCTAGGATGTATGTCTCAAACTTGATGCTATATGAGGACCATAGAAGAATTTCCTCAAGTGTATTAATGTTGTTTCCAGGGGGATGTAGAGGGCTATAACTCAAATTCTTTTCTAGTTATTTAGTTTGAGATTTCCTATGACTCGTTAAGCGTTGTTGAACTGAGGAATAGGATTTTCGTAGGGAGTGGTGGAGAGTAGGCTTGAGTAGATTAAGGGTACTCCTCCACCCTTCTTTTTTAGGTGGTCTTGTCTAAGTGCTTGAAACCCTGGGGGTAGTATTTCAGAGTCTGAAATGTTGGGTTTTAGCTATGTCTCAGATACAGCTGCTTTGTCAGGTTGGGTATGGTATAGCCAAGTATGGAAGTGGGCTAATTTGTTTCTTAATCTCTGGGTATTGATGGTCAAGATCTTGAGGTATTTAGGGTTAGTAGCATGCAAGGTAATTGGGGGGGGAGATGGATTGCTACTGGTACTAGGTCCTAGTTTGGGGTGTATGTCTCCTGCTAGGCTTAGGCAGTCAAATGGGAATGAGAGCAGGGATTTGGATTTAATTCTGGAGTTTGGTGGGAGGTACAATAATGCTTTGGGAATATGACAATGTTCTTCATGTTTCAGTGTTGCAGTCTTCACATTTGGGTTATCTGCTTGCAGTAGCCCTCAGTCGGCCTGATTAACAAAGTCTTGGGTCCTACTTCGGTTGCTGTCTCCACTTCCATGATGTCAGGTCATCAGGGGTATAAAACATGCAGCCGACGTCATTACACCAGTTTTTCTTGCTGTGCGGTGCTAGAAGCAGTTTGCGAGTGCCGGTCGGCAGACTCCTGAAATTTTCGATGTTCATCGTGTTTCACTGTTGCAGTCATTACACTTGCTGGCAGGCGACCCGTAGTCGGCCCGAGTTCCAAAGTCTTGGTCCGGCATCGGTTGCTGTCGCCTCTTCCCTGACGTCAGTGCACCAGGGGTATAAAAGTTGCAACTAACGCCATTTTCTTCAGTCTTTCTTGCCGCGCGGTGCCCGAAGCATAAGCAGTTTGCAAGTGCCAGTCGGCCGACTCCTGAGATTTTCAAAATTGAATTTCAGAACCGAAGTCTTCAGTAAAGCTAAGTACCCCGTTGGGGAAACTTTTTCTTGCTCCAGACCAATGTCAGTAAAAGTTAATAATTGTATTTCTTGTGGGAAGCAAATACCTCATAAGGACTTTTGCTCTTACTGCATTCCTTGCCTAGGCCCTGACCACGACGTCACTAGTTGTCGGTTTTGTGCTAGATTTAACAAGCACACTATTAAACGTCGGTTTGATTTTGCTTTACATTATTTTGGATGAAGATTTAATTACATAATGCCGTCGGAACAACCGACGACCGGAATATATAAAAAATGCAAAGACAAAGAAAGACAGGCATCCGAGGTCCAAAACCGACAACAAAGCCTCTTCTAGGCCAGTCGCCGGTTCTCAGTGAGGTGCTTTCGCAGTCCCTGACACCGGCTACCTCAGAGCCGCAGGCTGCAACCAACAGCCACGTGGAGACACCGAGGCCTGTGGATACTCAAGGTATTGGGCCTACGGAAAATATACCCTTAGATGGGTCCGGAGCCACTGAGCAGACCTTCACAGCTTACAATTAAAGCTACTACAGCAGCAAAGGCAAAGTCAAAAACACCATTAAAGACAAAGAAACAAGTACAACATTCTCCAGAACAGTCATCCATGCCTAAGAAACAGATGCTTAAAATGGCCGAAGACCTTATTATTTTAATCAGGGGCTCCCATCCCCCTCCTGACAAAAGGCCTAGGCAAGACACTGATTATGATTCCTCTGATCAGGTTTCCATTTCTTCTGATTCTTCTTCTGACCAGGGCTATTCTCTCCCTCCCTATGAGGACTCTGATGCTGAAGAGTCTATACCTTCAGCCTCACTGCCTGAGGATTACTCTTTTGGGGAAACCCTGCACACCATGAGGGAGCATTTCCATTGGGAGAGCCAGAATTACTCAGAATCCAAGAAAAGGCTCAGAGATTTCCTTCTATTGCCTCAGCACAGGCCCTTGGCTAATCCCCCCTGTGCTTGATATTGTTGATGATGTTTTCTCTGAATCAAGTCTGTCTCCAGATTCTTTACCCCCTGCACCAGTAAAGCCAGACCGGTACTACAGGGTCCCTGACTCTCATAAATTTCTTTACAAAAACCCTGCTGCGGACCCAGAAACTATTTCTCAGGGTCCAAAAGGGGTTAAAGCTTCCACTGCCAAAAATCCTGTCCCCTCAGATAGGGATTCCAGAGCTCTAGACAGATGGGGGGAAAAAAAGTTTACATTTCTGCTACTTTAGCTGTAAGAGCTTTAAACTGTAGTTTCACTTGCTTAAATATCAGCGATATCTCATGTCATTGTTAAAGCAAAAAATGATTACAAATGTAGAAGGTCCTGACAGTAAAGAAATGCAGGATTTATTGCATGCAGTTGAACAAGTGGGAAAGCATACTCTGCAGTGTGGTTTTGATTCATTAGAGGCTTCTTGTAGAGCCGCAGTTACAGGCTCAGTTATTTGAAGACAAGCTTGGTTGAAAGAACAAAGTTTACCTGACCATGAAATTATTGGATGCTCCACTACAGC
This sequence comes from Protopterus annectens, assembly GCF_019279795.1. Classification (NCBI taxonomy): domain Eukaryota; kingdom Metazoa; phylum Chordata; order Ceratodontiformes; family Protopteridae; genus Protopterus; species Protopterus annectens. The sequence goes on from NC_056733.1 coordinate 1,587,477,090, forward strand.
ATGATACTTTGTTTGGTGTTAAGGCAGAAGAGGTTTTAAAGAAAATGGAGGATAAAGCAAAGTCAATGCAAACTGTGAAAGATTTCTTACAGGTTCAGCCACCTAGATTTAGCAGGAACTGGCCTTCAAAAAATTGGTCCTTTCCAGTGTCAGACAGACCACAAAGAGGCAAATGCCAGCTCTTACTAGTTGACAGCACCCTTAGGGGAAAAGCTAGCACTTTTCTCAAAAAATTGGCACATGGTCACCCAAGACCAATGGGTGTTGAATATAGTTTCTCAAGGATACAGGTTCCACTTCCACACGCTTCCAAAACCAAAAGGTATGCCAAACCTGCCACAAAACCAATGGGCAGAGGCACAAAAACAGATTGCAGCTCTTATGGATATGGGAGCTATTCAAAATGTTCCACAAGAAGAACAGGGCCAAGGATTTTACTCGTGACTTTTCCTAGTACCCAGAAAGGACAAAGCATGGAGACCAATACTGGACCTGTCAATCCTAAATACTTAATTGGATGTTCCAAAATTCAAAATGTTAACACTACAACAACTCTTGGCCATGCTGGGCAAAGAGGCTTGGCTAGTTACTTTGGATTACCTGCACGTCCCAATCGGACAATCGTGCAGAAGATACCTCAGATTTATAGTAGGCTCAATGCATTATCAATTCTCTACACTGCCCTTTGGCTTATCTACTGCGCCCAGGGTCTTCACAAAATGCCTGGCACTAGTAATTGCTTTTTGCAGACAAAAAGGAATTCAAATATATCCCTACTTGGACGACTGCCTTATTCAAGCAGAGAGCAAGGACATTCTTCTAAAGCACCTGGCGTTTGTAAACAGATTACTAATTTGCCTAGAGTACACAGTAAACGAAAATAAATCAAAACTAGTGCCCTCTCAAGAGATAATTCCTGGGTGCAAGCTTGAATACAACTACCTAGATGGTTTCTCTCATGCCAGACAAACAAAGGCAACTGACTCATTACTTTCAAATGATGGCAATAAAGACCCAGCTCCCTGCAAGAAAAATTCTGCAGGCCCTGGGTTTCATGACATCTTGCATTCTACTAATTCCATATGCCAAACTGCATATGAGGAAACTACAATGGTATCTAAAAAGTGTTTGGGCTCAGCATTGTCACAGCCTAGAGACAATCATAACCTTGATTCCCTGCCTACAACAGGAGTTTCGATGGTGGTCACAGGCCTGTCACCACAAAGAGGGACATCCTTTCACCTTACCTACAGCCAGGCAGACAATAGCAACGGATGCATCGGATTACGCCTGGGGAGCACATATGGCAGGAAAATGTATTCAGGGCACAAATGCATCTTCACATCAATCAAAAAGAGATGCTAGCTGTACAGAATGCCCTGACAGCCTTCAAGGACCTAATCCATCCAGGACAATTATTAATAAAGACGGACAATGCCACACTTATGTGGTACATAAACAAGCAAGGGGGCACACATTCCTAACCCCTATGCAGACAAGCCATGACTTTGTGGAACACAGCACTGACTTACCAGGTACATTTGCAAGCACATTTCCTGCCAAGAACAAAAAATACACTGGCAGACGAACTCAGCAGAAATCTCATGGATCCTCGCGAATGGAAGCTAAATCCACAAGTGTTCAACATGATAACAAGGGAATGGGGACGCCCAGACATAATCTATTTGCCTCCCCTCACAGTTGCCAATTACAGAAATGTTGCGCAAGGACATATCACTCTCAGCATGGAAAGTGGATGCTCTTTCTTTCAACTGGAAAAACCTGACCGTCTATGCCTTCCCACCGATGCCTCTTCTCACCAAGGTGCTTCTAAAAGTCAGACAAGAGAGGCCAAAAATGATCTTGATTGCACCAGACTGGCCACGCCAGCACTGGTACCTAATCCTAAAGATTTTGTCCCAAGGCCCGCCTTGGCCTCTACTTCAAATCTCTCATCTTCTGACACAGCAAAACAATCAGATTCTGCACAGTCAACTCAGAACCTTAAACCTGGCAGCATGGCAGATAATGTCGCCACTCAGACTGCACCTCTCTCTAAAGCTGTTATGGATGTAATTTTGGAAGCCAGGAGACCCAGCACTAGGAAATCTTATGTGGAAAAATGGAAATGATTCTGTACTTGGAACCAGGCACAAGGGCTCGACCCACTGGCCCCTAATATGCCTCAGATGTTACAATACCTGACTGAGATGTTGGACAAAGGCCTATCTTTTTCTTCTATTAAAATCCATGCCTCTGCCATTTCAGCTCATTCCAATACGGATTCTCCTATTTTTTCACATCCTCTACTAAGACAGTACCTCAGAGGGGCAAAGCATACAAGACCCCCTAGGAGAGTACCAGTGCCTACTTGGGACCTCAATTTTGTTTCAGAAAAACTAACACGGCCTCCTTTTGAACCAGCCAGCACAGCTGATCTAAAATTCTTGCCATGGAAAACTGCTCTGCTCCTAGCAATAACTTCAGCAAGAAGAGTTTCAGAATTACAGGCATTGATGGCTGTGGAACCTTTCCTCATTTTTCAACAGGACAGGGTTTCTCTAAGGATGAACCCAACATTCATGCCAAAAGTCTCCAATGTGGCCTTAAACCAAACTATTCATTTGCCTACTTTCTACCCAAATCCCCAGAATAAAGGGGAAAGACTTCTGCACTCTTTGGATATACACAGACAGCTACGTTTTTACTTGGACAAAACAAAAGCTTTCAGAAAAACTAAGCAACTGTTTGTAGCATACGCTGCAGGATCACAAGGAAAACCTATTACAAAGCAGACAATCTCCAAATGGATAGGACACTGCATCTGCTTCTGTTATGCACAACATGGCAAATCTGTGCCTAAGGGCATTAGGCCTCATTCAACCAGAGCAGCAGCCACTTCAGCAGCTTTCCTCCGAGGGGTACCAACCAAAGACATATTAGAAGCTGCAGCCTGGAGCTCAGTGCACACTTTTACCAAGCACTACCACCTAATTCTCTACTCCAAATCCAGAGCAGGCTTTGCCACTGCAGTTCTGCAGGGCTCGTTAGCCTCACCAAATCCAATCTAGACCCAGCCACCCTACCTCAGCTTTGGGATTCTACCCAAGTATAATGACTGCAACAGTGAAACACGATGAACATAGTACAGGTGTGTACCTACCATAAATGTAGATGTTCGAGTGTATTCACTGTTGCAGTCCTGATTACTCACCCACCATCCCCCTCTTTGCTGAGACTATTCTGTACTTCTCAACTCTATACAACCTATGTGGTGTATTTGCTTTTAGAAGAAGAAAATGTTTTTAGTGATATATGCATGGTTGTTTGGCATATTTTCATCTTTACAGCCTTCATATCTGGGGGCACCTGACATCTGGGGCAAGAAAAACTGAAGAAAATGACGGTTGCAACTTTTATACCCCTGGCGCACTGACGTCAGGGAAGAGGTGACAGCAACCGATGCCGGACCAACGCAACAGTGAATACGCTCGAACATCTACGTTTATGGTAGGTACACAACTGTACTTTTCTGAGTTTCAGAACCGAAGTCTTCACCTAAAAGCGAAGTACCCCGCTGGGGAAACTTTTCTTGCTCTAAACTGATGTCAGTAAAAGTAAATAACTGCATTTCTTGTGGAGAGCAAATACCTCATAAAGATTTTCATTTGTACTGTATTCCTTGCCTAGGCCCTGACCTCGATGTACCTCACTGTCGGTTTTGTGCCTCATTTAAACCACGAACTGTCCATCGTTGGTATATTTTTTCGCTTATAAATATTTTGGTGCTCGGTTTAATTATCCCGATATGTCTTCGGTAAGCCATCCGACTACCAACATTCTGAAAAAACGCAAAGATAAAGGCAGAGACAGGCCGCCAAGGCACCAGTACTCAGTGAGGTGCTTTCGCAGCCCCTGATACCTGCTACTTCAGATTCACAGGCCTCTACTGAGACCTTCTCAGAGTCCGGCATGCCGCGAGATACTTCAACCGTGAAACCCTGCAGATGTCTCTACCTTGGATGGGTCTGGAGCCACTGTGCAGGCACCGGCTTCTGAGGGTGAATTCAGGCCTACTGACTTGCATGTTAAACCGATGCCATCTTCTTCAAGGCCTAAACCTCGAACCATGCCTAGAAAACTGATGCCCAGACTGCATGGTCGGGCCTCTATGCCTAAAAAACAAATAAGAATGACTGAAGACCTAGGAGATGAGTGGATTGGTTGAGACAGGGGGAGGAGACTTATGGCTAGAATAAGTATAGGAGCACTGGGGGGTGAGGGGGTGGGAATTGGGAGTAGGGTAGGGGAGCAGAGTGAGACCACAGGGCGAACGGAGCGGGTAGAGTCAAGGAAAAGGAAGAAGGCAAAACTGTGAATAACAGTCAGTCGGTTAGATAGGTAAGCTCCAGAGGTAAGGAAAGTATGGAGAATTAGCACTTGTTTACTGCAGTTGTTAGGTAAGAACAGAGATGGTCACCAAGATTATAGGCTAAAGGCAGGATAATAATGGACCTTTTAGAAAGGATTCGGTATTTGTTTAACCTGGAGGATAAAGTGAATAATATGTAATAGGTATGTGCTGCCACCTAGTGGACAAGCAATAAATGACATGAGCACTTAGAACAGTGTAGAGAAAGTTAAAAAGTAAATTAAGAACAAAGTAGTGGGGTAAGTGAAGGCCGCGGTAGGCTGCTGGCAATGGAGTGCAGGGCTAAAATACAACAGTAACAGGTTAGAATATCTTTCCCATTAGGATACATACACTTTTGGCCAATTCGTAGGACAGGCAAAGGAAGTTGAGAGAACAGTGGAGGTTACCTGCTTGGAAGTACTTTCCTCTGTCAGGAAGCCAGGTATATCTTGCAATGGTGGGAGGCTTCAGGTTAGGTTATACACTGAAGGCAAACTGCAACATCCAGCAGCTGTGTGGTATAAGCAGGGTTTCTGAATTGAATGAATAGTTATTTTCTTGTTTTCAAAAATCAACTCCAAAGTGTCCCTTTGCTATAGCCCACTGATCCTGATTCGTATATCCACAGTTGTCAGGTATAAAGTGTGTACAAAGTAAAAAACCTTTCTTAATAAAACTTCAATTTTTTTTCAATGCTTTTCAGTTTAGATATTGCTCATTTTAGATCTTTTTACTTTTTGATATTTTGTTATTGATCATTTACTGTCGATCAAATATTGTTTAGATCATTTCAGGTACTCTCTCTTTATTTATATATATATATATATATATATATATCTACACACACACACACATATATGTAGTGATTGGTTTGGATTTCTTCTTTGCACAAATACTCCATTTCTTATCTCTTTTTCTTTCCATGTCCATGTTTCTTTTCTATAACTTAAAACTCTGGGTTTTGTTCTTTATATTTTTGCACTTCTGCCTCCTCTTTTTCCAGGCAGCTCAAAGTTTCTTTGTCTATGTAACATTATTTCATGGATCTGTTGTATTTATTAATGCAAATTTGCATTTGAAGCCTTTGACAGTTTTTCTTGTGCAACTATTTTCTCTCTCTCCTCCAATTTTCTCTTAAGCTTTCTGAATGTCTTCTATATGGAAATTCTGGGCTTCTTGCATAATAGTAACAATATATATTTTCCCTTATCCTCAGTAGTCCACTCTCATCTTTATGATTTGTTTTTGGCCTTTCAGTTTTGTGTTTTTTGTGGATTGCTACTTCCTTCTACAATGGGGGGCATCCTCACCATTATCCCCGTCATCCAACCTTCCATCATTACTCTCATCTGTACCTCTATACCTCTCAACTGTACAAATTTTTGCAGAATGTCCAGATTGTTCCTCATATTTTTGGTCCGTTTTTAATAAAGTTGTGGTTTTTCTGGCAAGTTAGTGGCAAATCATTAGACTGAAGTTAGAAAATAATGGCAAACATTTGAGTTTCAGACTTCATACCCTTCAGAAAATTCATGCTAATGCAAAACCTGTTGTTCTGTCAACTTTGTAAGTCTGTAAGAGCAATATTTAAAAACTGTCCCTATTTTTCGGCTTTTGTCCCACTTTTATTTATGACTTTGTCCAGACTTCCTGCTGTAAGAAGTTGAGAGGTATGATTAGCACTAAACAAAGAATAAAGAATGTTAAGATTCGACCGCAGCCAAGATTTTGTCTGAACTCTGAAGATAATCTTTACCGTTCTCTTACAACATAGTTATCATCATAAAGAATCCTCTACAGTTTTGGTAAAGCTACAGGAAGAGAATTAAACCATGTACAGACAAGACTGCATTATCGTGACTTACCACCACTTTTGCTTAGATGTAGAACAGTGCTGCATTCAAGAAAGTAAAGTGTTTAAGTTTTGTAACCACTGCAGATTCTAGATGGTGCTAGCTGTACAAGGACCCACCTGTTACAGTTAGTGGGATCCACCAAGTGCACAAATAGACCAGTGTATATAAAGCTTCTATGATGTACACGTTAATAGTATTTTTTTCAACTCTGGTAATACTTTCAGTACTGACAGCTGAAGCCTCCAGAATGATGTATGCAGAGATGCAGCCGTACATCAAGCCACAAAAATGAAATGTACTACAAAAAAGACCCAAGTATGACCTCTTACTGTTACCTTCACTCATAAAAAGTTTCTTGAAGATGTAACTTACTAATCGCAAAGTGGAACCACAGCCGCAAAATGCAGAACAGGGGGCTTAATTGATCACAAATGCGGAGCGTTCCGCACAATCGGGAGCACTTGGCTGCTCAGGCTATAACAGAATAACTACGCAAAGATAACCATATGAGCAGCCAGAATGCAATTCAAATAGAACATTTTACTGTGCACATTTTAAGAAATGGATGGATTGGCCTAAACTCTGGATTAATGTGTGTGCGAAATAATTCCCAGAAAATGCTATTCAGAATTGGAGACATATGAGGGAACAGTTTTAGTGTCACACAAGGCTGTCATTTGTTTGTTTATTGTCATGCAAAGTTCGCTAATTAGTTGAATCTAGCCAAGCTGGAAATGTGAGACTCTAGCTCATTGAAGGAGAGGAGATGAGAGGAATAACTTGGACAGGAACTGAAACTTGCAAAGCTGCTCTTTGGAAAAAGTATTTTTTTTTTTTTTATTGTCTCAGCAATTTCTTGACACTTACAATGAAGGGTTGACATAATGGTTAAAGTTTTTACCTTATAAACGCAAGGTGCAGGGTTTGATTCTCACATGGGATAATTGGCCTGTCTTAAAATGGCCCACATGGGCAGCTAGCCTAGTAGTAGTCTATGAACCTATGAACAAATAAATTGTAGGGCTACTTGTTCTCAGAATCTGTGCTGTCCTAGTGCATTATTGAACAGATTTAGCTTTCCAAAGCAAACTGGATAACTGCCCCCATTTGAGAAGAGAAGGATCAAAATAAATAACGAACCACGAAGTACAAACTGGTAACCAAAAAAAATTCCAGTAACCTTGAATCATTGGATGTTAAAATAAAGTCTTTATTTCACCACAGGACCACAAGACCAACACAAGAACAACGAAAACTTCACCATGGAACTAAGCGCTTTCACCCTCTCGTCCTAGGGCATCATCAGAGTACAAATTTTAGAAAAAACATCATCCCTTAAATACAGATACTACTTAATTAATTGAATAATGATATAATCAATCAATTAAACAATGTTCTAATTAAAATAATAAAAAAACTCTTGTCTTTTAAAGTAACAGATCTAGTAAAAAATAAAAGGTCTGGTTTAGAATACACATAGACATGAACTGGAGCGTAATATATAAAACTAACAGTATTGCACATAATATGTATGTCTAAATTGTACATATACAAAAGGAGTGTATTTTTAATCAATAAAACCATACTAAATGTATAATATGTGACAAAAGATATAGAATTTATAAACATGGAAATTTCAAATTAAATTGTAAATTATTCAGATGTTATTACAATGTTGTATAATAAAATTAAAATTATTATGTTATTTAAATGCTGTTAAGCATATTTTTTATATAAAAACTGTATTAATTATTAATAGATAAATAAATAATTATAGTATAAATATAAAAATTATAAAAATTGAGCATATAAGGAATTTCTAATATTGTATTAAAAATTCTGTAATGATGATCAGTTGCGATGAATGTTAACAGTTAATTAATAGATATATTGAAAATATATAATAAAATTTTATATTTATTTTTTATTAAAAAATCTTTTATAAATATTAATAAATATTTAATAAATATTTAATAACTTAAATAATTTACCCTAAAACAGTTAAGACCAAATAAAAATTGACATATAATATCATAAGAACTTGTTCAATATAATTTATGAAACATATACTTACACTATGAATGATGATCAATTTATATAAGAGCTTATAATGATTATAAAATATATTAAAAAATATATTAAATATATATATATATGATTATGTATAGAATATGAATAAGTATGGTTAGTTTTAATGAATTTGATGAAGTTTGAATAAATTTGATGTAAAAAAGTTTGGTGGCTGAAAAAATTGCTAAATGAACTGTGATTTAAGCTTTAGTATACCAGCAATAGAAATTTGATCGTTAATTCCTGGATCTTTACTTGCATTTAATCTAAGTTGCCAAAGGCATTCTTTGGCTTCCAATAGGCTTTTAATGTCACCACCTTGTTGTACTTTAGTGTAAACAATTCTATCGATGACAAAAAACAGGAATTTTTTAAAATTAAGACAACCAATGCTATGAGTGTATAAAGCACTAGTCTGCTTGTGATTTCTAATATCACTCACATGCTCTGTAATTCTTGTTATTAATTTTCTGTTCGTTTTCCCTACATAGAAAGCTTGGCATGCTGTGCAAGTGGCTACGTATACTACCATAACTGTATTACAGTCACACACTCCTGGACATCTAATGGTCTTCTCATAGTTAGTAATTGAGAGGTACGGTCTATTATTAATGAATCTACATATGCGGCATGCACCACATTTATTCATCTTAGATTTCAAAAATAAGTCAAAGTTCATACAATTTTCAAATATACTTTTAAGACTTTGTCCTTTACTAAACGTAACCTTGGGTTTATCTCCTAAAATGTTTACCAATTCTCTATTAGATTCTATGACAATATTCCATGAGTCATATACCGCTTTGACAATTTGATCTGATTTTTCGTTAAATGGAATGACCAAAGTGTCATGTCCTATGCCCTTAGATTTAGAAACTTCTTTTGAATTTAATCCATATCTTAAAATAGGTTTATATAAAACCAATCTATTCATCAAAATGTCCTGACCTATATTGTTAACCAAATCTACTGGGTAGGCTCTACTTATAAACATGTTTTGTAATTTTTCAAGTTCCTGTCTAAACATGTCATCATTACTCACTATCCTCGACAACCTCACCATCTGTCCTTTTACCAAATTTCTTTTCTGATGGACAGGGTGACAGCTGTCAAAGTGTAAAAATGAATTGGAGTAAGTCTTCTTCCTATAAATATTGGATTCGAATATATTGTCTTTCAAGGTAATTGTAATATCCAAAAAGTTAATTGTGTTATTAGAAATATGACTCGTAAATTTTAAAAAATCAGTTGTTTGTCCTAAATATATAATAAATTCATTAAACTGTGCCTCAGTGCCTCTCCAAAAAATCAAAATATCGTCCAAATAAAGTAAATATAATAAGATCTTACTCCAATAACTACTAGTGAATACATAATCGGATTCCCAATGCTGCCAGAACTAGATTAGCATAAATAGGGGCACATTTTGCACCCATAGCCACTCCTTTTTGTTGTCTAAAATAACTACCATTAAAATAAATAAAATTATTTTCCAAGACTAATTCTAACATCTCAGATATCAGTCGATTCTCAGTTCTGTTGTTTTGTTTATGCGTATTAAGGCATGTTTCAAACAACTCAATGCCTTCCTGATGTGGAATCACAGTAAAAAGATTGATTACATCCACAGTAGCCATCACAAAGTCGAAGTTAACATCAATATTGTTAATAAATTGTCTTATAGAGTCAAGACAATGCCATGAATCTCTTACAATGTGTGGTAGTCTCGTTAACATATCTTTACATTTGAAATCAATGTAAGCCACTAAAGCTTCGGTCTTTGAACCTATTGCCGAGACTATTGGTCTAAATGGTGGGTTATCAGTGTGTTTGTGAATTTTGGGAATTCCAAAAATAGATGGTATTTTAGGGAATTCCACAAAAATGTATTGATAAACCATTGAATCAATCATTCCATCCATTAAGTATTCATAGATTAACCAATCAATTTTACTGTAGGCTTTATTTACCTCGTGCCTACTAACCTTTTCATACGTTGCCTCATCATCTAAAAGTGTGAGCATCCTATTCTCATAGTCAACATTTAACATAATGACCACCCCCCACCTTTATCAGGTTTCATGATTCTGAATTTATCAGAACTTAATTCCTGTAAACAAAATTTTTCAGCTGACGTTAAATTATGCTTAAAAACATTCTTCTCATTTAATGTTCTTCTAAAATGCATCTCACAAAGTTTTTCAAAAACTTGTATCAAGTAATTCTGGGGTGGAATAAAAGTACTATGACGTTTTAGTGTAAAATTGTTGGAATCCTGAGACAAAACATTTGAGTCTTGAAAAAATATTTTTAAGTTTAAAAGCCTTGTATATGTTTTTAAATTAATTAAAACTTTACCAATATCTAACTTAAAATTAGGGACAAAGGTGAACCCTTTACTAAACAAGTCCAAATACTTATTGTCAAAATTCTTTTTAGTGTAGTTGTATAAATTAAAACCCAAATGTGTGACAATTTGGCAGTCAAACGAATTCTGAGTTACTGCCTCATGTTGACATGAACTCACAGTGTTAGAATTTTCAATATTTTCAATATTAATCAATTGTTGTGCTTGGATTATAGCTTCAGAGGGTGAATTATTGACTGTGTCGACAATTTCATGATCAATGTTATGATTAATTACAGTTAATTGTCACCATCTGGACATTCTCGGGCCTCGATTGTTGTAATTTCTTGGGATATATTGATTGTAACTGCCCTGTCTCTCCCTTATTCTTTCCGACCTTCTTAATGTGGGCTGGTCTAAAAAATCTGACTCTAAGCATTCATCATTATGATTAATGTTGTTACCATTGTTAACATTACTTCGATGTTTATTGTCCTGATTATCAGTTGAGTTAAACCGATTTCTAACCCTTTCATCACTAAAATTGACATGGTTCTGACTAATACGCTTCATGTTTTTGTACTCTCTAAAGTGCATATATGCTCTATTGTTTCTGTAATCATGGCTATCTCTCTCAATCTTAATATTTTTGATTTCCAGGCCTTTATTAATATATCTGTCCATATCTTTAAAAATATTTTCCATTCTGAATTTATTATGCTCAAATAATAAATCCATCTTAATGTCATTATCTAGACCACATAACCTTTCCTTTAAAACTTGTAACTTATCTGTATTATTATGAATAATAAGTTTCAAAAGTTCCAACCCAGTTTTATCAAACAATTGTATCAATTCTGTAAAAAATGGTGTACCCTCCAGAAAACCATTGGGCAATTTAAATATACGTAGTCCCTTTGGGACCTGTTTTAATTCCAAACAGCGTTCTAAGAACGCATTGTCCATCTGTAAGGATTTAAAATTCTTGAGTGTTTTTTCAAACTCAGAAAAACGTGAATTCAAAGTACCCAAGTCTCTTGTTGCTGCTGGACCATCTCTATTTAATGATGGAGCAGAAAGAAAATCATGTAAGTCCAAATGCCTATCCAAGGGAATGTTCCTGTTCGTGTCCCCCCGTCGTGATGTCTGATTTTGATTTGGACCACTATTGCATCTGTTGTCAGTGTTGGAGTCAGTGTTCAAAGGTGCTCCAGCTACACACCCTCTGTCTTGCATCACCACATGCTTAGGAGGACTGCTTGAACGTTGTCTTGCACCACACCCATGTGAACTGGTATTGGGCGTTGAATGCAGGGTGAGAAGTTGTTCCTGTGATTCAGTGATAAACAGATCACCTTCAGTCCCTGCATTATGCTGTTGATCATGTAATGCTTTAATAAGCTTGTTGGTGATGTCAAGGTGCTCCTGCAATAACCGCTGCATGACAGAAGGTGTAATAGATAAGAACACTGACTATCAGCTTGAGCACAACCCCACTAGTGAATGTTAATTGCCGTAAAAACTACAGCTCAAAGCAGAGTATCAGCCCAAAAAAACTACCTAAGGCTGATGTAATCCGCAACTGAATGCTGATATAGCCGACAATCAGCTGAACACGATCCCAATAGATGAAGTAGATTGTCCATAAAGATTACTGCTCAAAGCAATGTTTAAGCCCAAGAGACTGATTGATGTAAATCTGGTTTTCGGTAACTAAGAGCTGTAATTACGGAAAACAACCAGCTGACAAGTCACCAAAAACATAAAAAGGTAAAAAGGTAAAAAAGTAAAACGAGTTGTCCATACAGCACTATGAAACAGGTCCACCAAAAAAGCAAGCTGAAGCTGGTGTAAACTCCGTAAATAAGTACGGTATTCCTTGAACAATGTCAGTTAGATAGCAAACAGTAAAAGACTGTGTAAACGCGTAGATAATAATTCGTTAAGATAACACGCCACAGCTTATAGTTGTCCATAAAACATACAGCACTTGTGCAACAAATCTGCCAAGGAAGCTAGCTGACACTAATGTAAAGTCCGTAACTGAGTACGGGCTTCTTGAACAATGTCAGCTGAACCGAAAAAAACTGTGTGTACGCACAGGTAGTAGTTCTTTTAATTAACACACACAGCTATTAAAAGATGATTGACCAGATGGAAGACCAAGAAATAACCGTTGCCACTTTTACTCAATATATTTGGATGTGGTTCACAATATAAATGTTCGTAAAAAAAGTTAAATGTCAATAATCAATTAATCCGAAGAAGCTATATTGTTATAGGATGATGTTTTTCTATAAATATACAAACACTCACGTTGTATAACCAATACCAAAAAACAACGCTAAGATTGCAGTAGAATCAACCATCGCTGTATCTCAAAAATTATGAATTGTAGCTCTTGAATGAAACACAGCTGACACAGTGTGTCAAACAGAGAATTAATTTGCAATTACCTTGAATTAGATGAAACTTGCCAAACGACTTCTCGCATATATATAAAGTATTTTGTAGAAAAAAATGCGATGATATTGTCAATAATTCAGCAGTTTCACTGTATTCACAAATATTCAACAAGGCGTCTTATAAATCTTGTTGGTCCATACGAATACGACAATCCAAGATCAAACAGGCCACTGAAACGAATGTAGATAACGAACCACGAAGTACAAACTGGTAACCAAAAAAAATTCCAGTAACCTTGAATCATTGGATGTTAAAATAAAGTCTTTATTTCACCACAGGACCACAAGACCAACACAAGAACAACGAAAACTTCACCATGGAACTAAGCGCTTTCACCCTCTCGTCCTAGGGCATCATCAGAGTACAAATTTTAGAAAAAACATCATCCCTTAAATACAGATACTACTTAATTAATTGAATAATGATATAATCAATCAATTAAACAATGTTCTAATTAAAATAATAAAAAAACTCTTGTCTTTTAAAGTAACAGATCTAGTAAAAAATAAAAGGTCTGGTTTAGAATACACATAGACATGAAGTAGAGCGTAATATATAAAAAAAAAACTAACAGTATTGCACATAATATGTATGTCTAAATTGTACATATACAAAAGGAGTGTATTTTTAATCAATAAAACCATACTAAATGTATAATATGTGACAAAAGATATAGAATTTATAAACATGGAAATTTCAAATTAAATTGTAAATTATTCAGATGTTATTACAATGTTATGTAATAAAATTAAAATTATTGTTATTTAAATGCTGTTAAGCATATTTTTTATATAAAAACTGTATTATTAATTATTAATAGATAAATAAATATAGTATAAATATAAAAATTATAAAAATTGAGCATATAAGGAATTTCTAATATTGTATTAAAAATTCTGTAATGATAATCAGTTGCGATGAATGTTAACAGTTAATAGATATATTGAAAATATATAATAAAATTATAAGGATTATAATAATTATAAGGATCAAAATAAATACACAAAATTAAGAATGAGTACTTATTTTGCTGCAGGGAGCTTGGGAGGTGCAGTAATCCATGGCAAGATAAAATATATGTTTTTTCATCATTTGCCCGTAGTGGTCCTTTAAGTAGCTGTGTATGTATGCACTTGTCTAGGATTTTGATAGTGGGGAAATGATGGCTATTGGATGGTAGTTACACAGGTGTACTAAATTCCCTTTCCTTGTGTAAGGGAATGATATAAGATTGCTTCCAGACTGGTGTGATATAGGATTCCTGTATTGATCTATTAAGGACTGACATATAGGGTAATCAAGTGTATTGGAAGCCATCCTAATATATTCTCTTAGAAGATTGCTTATTGCAAGAATGGTAGACTTAAGTTTAAGAAGATGCTTTTTTATTATGGAGATCAGGACAGTGTTCAGAATAAAGGTTGGAATGTAGTTGTTAGCAGTATATATAATTGGAGGACTAACTGGAGCCTTTTAGGAGTGAAGCCACAGTGGGAATAAAATTTTAATTTGAATGCAGTACTTTTATTGGATTAATTTGGGAATGGGTTTGGCCAGTTACAACTGCCTAGACATAAACGTTATTCCAGAAAAGTTTAACATTGTATTGGGGGATATCTCTTGGATTTTGATTTCTTAATTTATTCTGGTTTGTAATCTCATCTATGATGACACAGGATTTAGTAAGATTTCTCAGTTGTGTAAAAATTTGGAAGTTTTGGGTAGTTTTATGAGTGTAGTAACTACAGAGGGATTAAACTGATCAGTCACAGCATGAAGTTATGGGAAAGAGTAGTGGAAGCTAGGTTAAGAAGGGAGGTGATAATTAGTGATCAGCAGTATGGTTTCATGCCAGGAAAGAGCTTTACAAATTTGATGTTTGCTCTGAGAGTGTTGATGAAGTACAGAGAAGGTCAGAAGGATTTGCATTGTGTTTTTGTGGATTTAGAGAAAGCATATGACAGGATGCCTAGAGAGGAGTTGTGGTATTGTATGAGGAAGTCGGGAGTGTCAGAGAGGTATGTAAGAGTGGAACAGGATATGTACAAGGGTAGTGTGACAGTGGTGAGGTTTGTGGTGGGAGTGACGGATGCATTTAAGGTGGAGGTGGGATTACATCAAGGATCAGCTCTGAGCCCTTTCTTATTTGCAATGGTGATGGACAGGTTGACAGACGAGATCAGACAGGAGTCCCCGTGGATATGATGTTTGCAGATGACATTGTGATCTGTAGTGAGAGTAGAGAACAGGTGGAGATCATCCTGGAGAGGTGGAGATATGCTCTAGAGACGAGGAATGAAGGTCAGCAGGACTAAGAATATATGTGTGTGAATGAGAGGGAGGATAGAGGAATGGTGAGGATGCAGGGAGTAGAGGTGGCGAAAGGTGGATGAGTTTAAGTACTTGGGATCAACAGTTCAGAGTAATGGTGAGTGTGGAAGAGAGGTGAAGAAGAGAATACAGGCAGAATGGAGTGGGTGGGGAAGAGTGTCAAGAGTGATTTGTGACAGAGTAGTACCAGTAAGAGTGAAAGGGAAGGTCTACAAGAGGGTAGTGAGACCAGCTATGTTATATGGGTTGGAGACAGTGGCATTGACAAAAAGGCAGGAGACAGAGCTTGACGTGGCAGAGTTGAAGATGTTAAGATTTGCACTGGGTGTGACGAGGATGGACAGGATTAGGAATAAGTATATTAGAGGGTCAGCCCAGGTTGGAAGGTTTGGAGACAAAGCCAGAGAGGCAAGATTACGTTGGTTTGGACATGTGCTGAGGAAGGATGCATAGTATATTGGGAAAAAGATGCTAAGGATGAAGCTGCCAGGTAACAGGAAAAGATGAAGGCCTAAGATAAGGTTTATGGATGTGGTGAGAGGACATGCAAGTGGTTGGTGTGGCAGAGCAAGATGCAGAGGACAGGAAGAAATGGAAACAGTTGATCTGCTGTGGCGACCCCTAACTGGAGCAGCCAAAAGAAGAAGGGTAGTTTTATGTGAACTCCATTTTTTCCACCTCTTATCTCATTCCCTCAATTGATGGGTATTTCCTCTTATCCCTCTGGGCAAGATTGCCCTTAACCCTTTTCTTTCAGATTGGTGCTAGGCCGTTTAGGATACTAAGAAAGATGATGCATTAAAAGCTGGTATCATCTAGACAGTGTTTCTGCCAAGTTCCATTTGCAGAGTTTTTAAGGTTTCCTTGTTAAAGGAGGACAGATTGCAGGATAAGCTAAGGTTATGGTCTTTGGGACTGTAGTAAAGTACCCCTGCTAGCATGTGTGGGTAGGTGATCACTCAATGTAATAGCAAAGGTGTCTTGGATGGTTGATATCACTGGAATCTGAGGTGAGGATCAGGTCAAGAGCAGACTCTGTTACTATTTTCCTCATGTCTGATGGTAGTATTGATGAGGTGTATGAATCCGTGGCAATTTGTTAAATTTTTTTGAAGAAACTCTGTTTTGCAGCTGAATAAAAAAATTCACTTTAGAAGCAGAGTATAATAAAGCAACTGACACTGCTAAAAATAAAAAAATCACTGCCATTTAGTTGATGGTACATAGAAGGTGGTAGAGTTGATTATAGAGAAGGCAAATAATTGTTGGATTTATGGAAATACTTAAAAGCAGAAGTATAACTACATTCATATGTTTAACTCATGGATATGTTATTATAATTGTGTTCATACAGGTGCGTTGTGTGCTTTAGCGACTTTGAGTCAAGGCAGCTGCTGAGAGTCCTGCCCTGTAACCACGAGTTCCATGCCAAATGTGTTGACAAATGGCTGAAGGTACTGTTTTTAAATATGTATGTGTACAAAAAAATGGATAAATGGAAACGTAATGTGAACTGACTGCATAATGAGATATCCTAACTACTCATTTCACCACTGGTATCTGACCTATGGCTATGGACTGACTTCCTTTGGTACATTGTGGGTATCAAGGTGAATGTATGCCTGTACCATTTTAGAAGTTCAACATTTGATTATTTGAAGTAAGCAACCTCCACCCCCTCCCAACACAACCCAGATGACACACAGACCACAGACTCAGTGTGCCACTCAACCACAGCCCGTAAGGCAAAACAACATACCCAACACAGTAGTCATAGGTGACTCTATAGTCAGGCATACTGATTCCCACTCACCAGGCTAAACAAGGAGAAGGTTACTGTCAGCTGCCTGTCGGGTGCCAGGATCCCCCACATAACCCATGCACTCATGTCACTCCACAACAAGTATGACTCTGCCATTGTCCATGTTGGTGTGAATGACCTGAGACGTACCTCCCTGGACTACATGAAGAGAGACATGGAAGAGCTCTCCGCTCTTGTAACCCAGGCAGGTATGACCCTCGCCCTGAGTAGCATCTTGCGATCGCCCAGAATTGATACCGCAGTACAAGGACAAAGTGATTGACTTCATCAATTGGCTAAGCTTCTGGTGTCATTCTAGGGGGATCCAGTATCTGTCTGCCTGGGACGACATGGTTGACAGAGCACGATACTTTCAGAGATGGCCGGCACCTGTCACCCCTGGGATTCCAGATACTGGCTAAGGCTCTTAAAGTCCCTATAGTGCCTTTTTTAGGCAAGGTTCAAATGACAAATTCACCACCGTAGCAGGAACAGGCAAGCAAAAACTGAGGATAATGCTACTCAGTGCTAGAAGTCTAAATCTCAAAATGCACTCCCGCGAGGCACTCCTTAAAATGGAGAACATTGATATCTGTGCAGTGACTGAGAGCTGGTTCAAGGCTCCACAGAGCACCCCTGCATTACCAGGCTACAACTCGTACCACATTTTCAGCCACCTAACCTGGACTGGAACACCAAAAGCAGAGGTGTGTCCATATTCATTAAGGATAGCCACACCTCCAGGCTAGTTGCTCAGCATAATGCATGTGAGGTTATCCCAGTGCAATTAACTTTGGGCAAAACTGCAATCCAAGTTGTAGCTTGCTACAGATCCCCCCACCATGCCCCAGGATTCCCACTCTTTTCTTGATGTACTGGAAAATATTAGAGTTCAACCAAACACCCTAATAATGGGCGATTTCAACTACCCCACCATTAACTGGTGACATGCATCTGGAGAATTTTCTCCCCGGGCCTCCGCTGAAAACAGGCACTGTGGAACCTAGTCGGACTTTCCCGGTCAACAAATGATAAATAAAAATAAATAAATAAATAACTGGGAAAACTACTCATGTACCAACTCCTTCGCTCAACGCTTCCTGAAATTCATAAATTCCAATGTCCTGGATCAACTTATCCACACTCCCACCAGGTGCAACAATATCCTAGACCTAGTCATTACCAACATGAGTGACTGGTGTTCCACACCTGAAGTCAACTCCTCGTTGGTTAGATCCGACCATAAGCTAATCACCCTAGATATCCACATCCCGCCCCCACCCCCTATTATGGAAACCACGATAAAAGATTTCTCCAAAGCCAACTTCATGCTTCTTAAGACAGAAGTGGCAAACTTCCTGACACCCATGCAGATGGACAAAACAGTTATGACTGCTGAGTCCTACACAAATGCACCATGTAAGCACTTACATGAGTGTATGGATTGTGCTATCCCAAACAGAACAAAGATGCTATCCTCCAAAAAAAGGAAGCCAGTCTGATGGTCCCCTGCCATAAACAAGGTCTACAACAGAAGGAAGAAACTGTTGCAAAAGAGAGTAAAATCCCATGAGTGGAGGAGCTCCCTGGTCAGCCTCAGTAAGAAGCTGAGATCCCTTATAAGATCCTCCAAAGCTAGCTATGAAAACAAAATTGCCACTGATTCTAGGGACAACCACAAAGCATTCTATAACTATCAAGAATCTCAATGGCAACACCCAGATCTGCTCTGAGTTACAGCACAACTGCACGAAAATTACAGAACCAACTGATACTGCCAACATCCTGGCAGATAAGTTCAGTGCTAACTTTACCCCCCTCTCACACCCTAAAGGGCCCATATCTATACAGGAAGAATGCAGTCCCTGTAATCACAACTATGCGGGTAAAAGCTGCACACTCTAAAGCCAAAAACACAGCATCCATGGGACCAGACAACATTCCAGGCTGCGTTTTACATGAACTTCAGAACGAACTGGCTCCCCACCTAAGCACCATGTTCAGTCATAGCCTCACTTCAGGCTTTGTGCCCACTGAATGGCGCACAGCAACAGTTATCCCACTCCACAAAGGGGGAGCCACCACTGATCCCGGGAACTGTCGCCCTATTAGCCTGACGAGCCTGGTCTGTAAGGCCGTGGAACATATCAAATAGGAGTGGGAGGATGGAAGAATGGTTAAGGTTTTTACCTTGCAGACACAAGGTGCAGGGTTTGATTCTCACATGGGGTAATTGGCTAGGCTTAAAATGGCCCAAAAGGGCAATTAGCCTAGTACTAATCTATGAACCTGTGGAACTCATAAACAAAAGACATTGGTAACCTCCAAACTCTGGATCCCACCCATTTCAGGTTTGTGAAAGACAGGTCATGCCTCCTGAACCTGATCAACTTCTTTGAGGCAGTCACCAGACCTGTAGACGAGGGTAAGGTGGTTCACACAGCCTATCTTGACCTCGCCAAGGCTTTCGACACCATCCCCCATTCTGGAATTATAGCTAAATTCACCAAACTAGGTATAAATCCCTATGTTACAAGATGGGTTGCCAACTTGGCTCACTGACAGAACCCACACTGTAAAAGTTGCAGACTCAAAATCTGACTTCAAACAAGTGACAAGTGGAATACCACAGGGTTCAGTCCTGGGATCTCTCCTGTTTATCTACTTCTCTGAAGTACAGGCTAACACAGAAGGCCTTTGACTAACGAAGTTCACAGATGACTGCAAACTAGGAGCCATAGTCAAGTCCCCAAATGATGTGGACATCCTACAAAAGGGCCTTACTGAGACAGATGCCTGGTGTCAGTGCCATGACCTCAAGCTCAATGCCAAAAAGTACATTGTCATCCCCTTTGGTAAAAACTCTGTACCCATGAACTACCACATAGGCGGCAGTCTACTTAATACCGAATGTGATGAGACCTTGGGACCCAGGTGGACAGTAGTCTCTCCTTTGATAATCACATCACCACAGTAGTCAGGAAATCCTTCTACGTGGCACACCTCATCAGAAAAGGGTTCTCATCCAGGAAAAAAGAGGTCTTTGTTCCCCTCTACTCAACACTCCTTAGACCCATTGTAGAGTACAATGCCCCTTTTGGAATGTACCTCACAAGACATCTGCAGCAGCTGGAAAGGCCAGAGAAGTACCTCACAAAGACGATTACTGGCCTCAGATAGATGCCCTACACTGAACATCTAAAAAAGCTCCAGCTTTACTCTGTAGCATATCACCTACTCCGATGTGATCTCTGCCTAACATATAAAGCTGTGTCAAACCCAGAGCTGTTGGACATGCTACACCTAAAGAAATCCCAAACACTACGAGCTACATGCTCTAGGGACTTAAACTTTGTCACCACAATAAACAGGACATGCTGGAGGGATAGATTTTTGTCCCAGAGACTTCCCATACTCTGGAACAAGCTACCCATCTATGTCAAGCAAGGTTCCTCATTAGCACTCTTCAAGAAGAATCTTGATGAGTGGATGGGAAATGGGAAATACACCCCGGTATCACTTCTGTGGCTCTGCTCGACAGTGGCACAGGAAAATAACTTTCTTGGGTGGCGTATGTCAGGGAACCTTGTTGGCTAGGCTTACTTGGGCCCTTGGGCTGATAGCCTAGTACCTACCTATGAACCTATTACTGTTGCACCATTGGTTATAGGGTGGGAAGTTGGCATAATGGTTAGTGTTTACCTTACAGACACAGGGTGTAGGATTTGATTCTCACATGGGTAATTGCGCTAGGCTTAAAATGGCCCTCAAGGGCAGTTAGCCTAGTACTAATCTATGAACCTAAGAACCTATATGGGTTATATGCAACATAGGATACAACAGCTATCTAACTTCCAGAGTTTGACACCTTCCAAGTCCCAAATCATTATCACTTGGGCAGATCTGAGTAAAATAAGTGGTTTGTGTGGCAACTCAGAGCTTTCCTGCATTATGAAGAGAATTTCTCTTACAGGGTTTCAAGGATCGACAGTAGGGTAACATTGCTTCATTGCTGCGCAGATAAGTCCCTTTCAAGGAAAAAAAAAAAGCTTCCACATTTTATTTTGATTACAGAAGTGTAACTTTTTGTGAAACTTGTTAAAATAACGTATTTAAAGGGAGGAAAAAATGTATGTTAAGTGTCTATCTCACCTTCATTCTTGCTGGTTGGGATTCGGCCATCTTCTATAGCTTGAGAGCTGTTTACTGGCTCGAGGCTACCCCTTATCCCAGGATGCCTAATGCTAGCTACCCAGATCTCGTTTGCCGCTTCAGCTGCGAGGTGTCATTTTTCTGGCTCAGGCTCGTTTAAAGTTTCTTTATTAGAACTCTTTTACTAGAAAGTCTTTTTCCCAGGGGTTTTTGTTAGTTTTTAGTCTTATATTTGTTTTGTTAGCTAAGTGTGTATTTGTAGCTTCCTTCCCGTCCCTTTAGAACTCGTTTAATTTAGAGAGTTCTCCCCCCCCCCCCCCGCTTATTACTGTCAGTTTAGCCGTTTAAGTTAGAGGCTTTCCTTCTATCTTCTTTATAGGCTAACTGCTTGCGTTAGAGGCTTTCCTATTTAAAAAAAAAAAAAAAAAACTTTAGCTTTAGTCTGTAGTGTACTGTGTTTTTTCTCTTTAGACTGTATTTTGATTGGTAGCTATTGTTGTATTTTTTCTTACAGGATGTCCAAAGAATCCAAGGTGTATGGGTTCAATAAGTGTGACTTATGCTGTCAGAAGATGTCGCTGACAGATGGGCACACTTCTTGCGTCTATTGTTTAGGCCCTGTGCACCTGCAGGACTCTTGTTCTGTCTGCCATGCATTTAGTCCAAGAGTTCTGCAGGAGCATAAGAATAAGCTTATTCTTAGGGGCCTTTTAAAGCCCCAGGATTCACCGGCCAAGACTCAGCCTGTGAAATCCCCTAAATCTACCAAATTGTTGGCTCCAAGTTCGGAGCCGTCTTTGGTCCAGTCTCTACCTGCTACTTCAGTTCCGGCTGGAACCGATAAGACCATCTCCCCATCAGCTCCATCAGAATCTTCGGAGCCTTCGCAGAGCCACAAGAGGCTGAGGTCCCCTTCTCTGGAATCGATACATTCGGCTCCTCGGTATCCCCTGCTGCAAAGCGAGCGCAGTCACACATCTTCTTACTCCTCTCGATCCCCTAGGCTGTCTGATCATGACGTGGAGAGAATGGTCAGTAGGTTGCTAAAGTCGCAGGCACTTGCCAAGATGTTGTCCAGCCCTCCTCAACAGGTGTCTGCTTCGTCCACTTCTATCGATGTTCCTCCTCCGACTCCATTGAGCTTGGAGCCGGAGGTCGTTGGGGTGCGAGTAGTGGAACCATCGGCTCCGATAACTTTATCTCCTTCGGTTCCTTTTTCGGCTCCGATTCCCTTGATGGTGCTGTCCGTCGAGGGATCTGGGCGCCGGGGCTCCCTCGTCAGCTCCGAGGGGGTGAGTGGCATTGGACCCTTGTCCGACCCAGTTCTCCCCCTCGGAGCTTCGGCGCAGGTGAGCTCGGTTCCTACATCGGCCTCGGAGTCGTCTCCCTCGGTGCAGAGAAGGATTCCGATTTCCTCTGAACTGGAGCCTTCTCTGTGTCATGACAGGGACGCCTTCGATGTCATGAGGAGTGTGCTGGCCACTGAGTCAGCTCCACTATCGGCCCCACCGGCTCCGTCCCCTGTAGTGCCTGTGCCAACCTCTGGTCCTCCTCCAGACCCCAAGCGTGGGGAACAGGCACTCCAGGGCACCCCATTGGGTGTTTCGTCTTCTTCCGAGGCCTCCCCTGAACATTCAGAGGAGCCCCCTCGTAAGAAGAAGTGCAAGAGGAAGCACATCGACTCCTCTGAGTCTGTCACTTCGGATACAAACTTAGATGATTCGGAAGGGTCCTTGAGATCCCCCTCTGAAGATGTTTCCTTTTCGGACATCCTTAAAATACTTAAACAGAGGGGGAACTGGAATCCCGTAGCCCCTACCGAGGATGAGTCTGTATTCCTGGATGCATTCGGTTCCCGACCTTCCACCTCCTGGGTTTCTCCGCCTTTCGATCCACTTATGTCCATGGTGGCTTGAAAGGCTTGGTCAGCCCCGGATACAGTGGAACCATCTCCGAGGAGACCTGGCAAGTTCATCACAGCACCCCATGGTAAGCAGTTCCTTACCAAAGGTGTTCCTGTTGATGCCATGGTGGTAGCAGCAGCCACCAAAAAAGAGTTAGCAGAAACCTCTTTGTCTGTCCATCCTCCTAACAAGGAGTCTAGGACCATGGACAGATACAGGAAGCAAATGTTTGCTTCAGAGACCTTTTCTATGAGGTCACTGAACTACTTGTGTCATTTTACTTGACTTCAGAGGGATCTTAGAGCTCGGAGATACCCTTCAAGATCCATCAGCTGAGGGGGCTCAAGCTAAAGTCTTCCTAGCTGGCGACCCTTAATTCTGTAGTCATCTCCTCCATGGGGCTCATTTCTTATGCAGCTGATGGTGTGATTAGAGCCGCAGGTATGGGCGTGGCCCTTAAGAGACATGCATGGATGCGGCTGTGTAACTTTGCGGAACCCTTTAGAGCATCATTCACCAACACCCCCTTTGATGGTTCCTTTCTTTTTGGACCACAGGTGAAAGACACTTTGACTAGGTGTGAGCAAGAAGGCAAGACTCTCTCTGTGTGGGAGTCTGTTTTTCCACTTCTTCCAGACCATACCCCAAGTGTCAGAAGAGTGGTAAAATGTGGTTCCAAAAATCCCAGGGAGCCTTGCCTGACACATGTAGTGATTTTTTCCTCCAGGGGCAGAGGGGGAAATAACAACAATAGATGCCGCCCTCGTGGCAGAGGGGGTCCGCAGAACCAGGGCAACAGAGAATCCTTCTCTGAGAAGCCCTTTCAGCATCCCTGAAGGGTTTTCCCGACTGCCCGCCTCAGGAGGCAGTCGGGGGAAGACTTCCACTGTACCCAAAAGCCTGACAAAATTTAACGCAAGACAAATGGGTACTGTCAATTATATCCGGAGGTTACAAAAGTCCCTTCTCTCAACCCCCGTTACCGTCTAGCAGATCCCTTCCAGATGTTCCACCCAACCTGAGGGACCAAGCAGTCATAGAAGTTTCAAGACTGCTAGAAAAAAAGAGTCATCCAGGAAGTCCTGGCAGACCAACACTGATCCGGAACTTACTCAAGGTCCTTTTTGGTACCAAAGAAGACAGGGGACTGGAGACCGATTCTGGATCTCAGCAGACTAAACAAGTCTGTTCAAAGAACAAAGTTTCGGATGGTCACTCTACAGTCCATTCTACCCTTTCTGGGTCAGGACAATTGGATGTGCTCCATAGATCTTCAGGATGCGTACTACCACATCAAAATGGACAGGCGCTCCAGGAGATTCCTTCGCTTCCGGCTGGGAGCCAGTCATTACCAGTTCAGAGCTCTGTTCACCAAATGTATGGTAGTGGTCACGGCTCACCTGAGACGTCGAGGGTTCCAGGTGTTTCCATATCTAGACGACTGGCTCCTCACTGCTACTACCAGGCATCAACTCCTGCAAGCCAGGGACTACACTATCCAATCTGTTCCCAGCTAGGCATTACAATAAACTTCGAAAAATCTGCCTTGTTGCCCTGTCATCTGTCACCTATATAGGAGCAGACTTAGGCACAAAGAACATGTCCACAAGGATGCCGCCAGAAAGGATGTCTACAATTCGCCAGCAAGTACAAATTCTAATGCAGAGCAAAAGGATCCAAGTCAGGTTCGACCTTCAAACTCTGGGTTCCATGGCAGTGGCAATTCTTCTAATCCCACTGGCCCGCTTTCACATGAAGATCCTTCAATGGCTTCTGTTCACACAGTGGTCTTTCCAACAGCTGCCCATGTCTCACATGATCATGATTACAGAAGCATGCAAAAGGCACCTTTCCTGGTGGATGGTCTCCCCACTAGTGACTCAGGGCAGACCCTTCATTCAGCCCCCTCCGGTTGCCACGGTGACCACGGATGCCTCCCTGATAGGGTGGGGGGGGGGGTTATCAGGGCAGGACAGTTCAAGACACTTGGCAGCCTCACGAGTACCACCTGCATATAAACGTCCTAGAAATGAGAGCCGTGCTCCAAGCATTGCAAGCTCTTCAAGACTCCCTCCCTTCTGAGACCATTGCAATTCAAACGGACAATATGTCAGTGGTCTGGTACATCAACAAGCAGGGCGGAACCAAATCCTACCCCCTATGTCGAGAAGCACTCAGACTCTGGCAGTGGACGATTTCTTCCCAATGATTTCTGATTGTGACTCACATCCCTGGGAGGTCCAACAGTATAGCGGACAGGCTCAGCAGAGCTATTCTCATCCCTCACAAGTGGTCTCTGAGTCAGGTAGTTGCGGATCTGATCTTCCGCAAATGGGGACAGCCTTGTTGCGATCTTTTTGCCACCCCCTTCAACAGCAAATGCAGCAACTACTTCTCCCTTCTTCTGCTTCCAGGTCACACACCCAGAGACGCTGTAGTCCACGATTGGCCTCAGGGACTTCTTTATGCCTTCCCTCCATTTCCCCTGATACCGAAACTCATACAGAAAGCAATACCGTTGGGTTACAAAATGATCCTCATTGCCCCCTACTGGCCTCGACAGATATGGTTTCCGTTCCTGCACCATTACCTTCTCGATCTGCCCTGGACTCTGGATCCAATTCCAGACCTACTGATTCATCAATCAGGTGGGCTGCATCAGTCCCTCCAAACACTCCAGCTCACAGCTTGGTTGCTCCACTTCCAACCTTAGCCAGGCTTCCCAGCATTTCCCCGGCTGTGCGCGAGATTGTCTCCTCTCACAAGTCCACAACTAGAAAGACTTATGCTAGTAAATGGAAACGTTTTTCTTGTTGGGCAGAAGCTAGGAATGTAGATCCTTTTTCAGCCCCAGTCCACGAAATTTTGGAGTTCCTAGCACAACTTTTTCATTCTGGGTCCGCTTCTGCTACAATCAGGGTTCAGTTGGCAGCCATTTCTAACTTTCGTGTTGGGTTGTCTAATTCAAACATTGTCTCATAAGCTCTGTAAAGCCTTTTTAAGAGGGACTACTCTCCTTAGACCTCCAGTGAGAAATCCCCCTCCTCCTTGGGACCTTAATTTGGTACTAACCTCCTTAATTATATCCCCCTTTGAACCCGCAACATCCTGCTCCATTAAGTTTCTATCTTGGAAAACACTTTTTCTGGTAGCTATTACGTCAGCCAGATGCATCTCTGAACTTCAGGCACTGTGTGTTCATCCTCCATACTTGGTTTTTCATAAGGACAGGGTTGCTGTGAGGACTAATCCCTCGTTCCTTCCGAAAGTCTGCTCAGAAAACAATTTAAACCAATCTATAGACCTTCCTGTGTTTTTCCCTAACCACACCAACAAGGCAGAATACAAATTACACCATTTGGACGTTCATAGACAATTGCGTTTTTACTTGCATAGGACTAAGGATATAAGGAAATCGGACCAACTATTCCTTTCCTACGCTCTAGGCAAACAAGGTCTCCCAGTTTCTGAAGTGACCTTATCCAGGTAGTTGTCTCACATTATTACTTTCATTTATCAATTGAGAAACAAAGAGTTGCCTATCAAACCAAAAGGTCATTCTATTAGGGCTTTGGCTACCTCTGTAACCTTCCAGTCTAGGTTGCCCATGAAGTCTATCTATGCATCTGCTACGTGGGCAAATCCTCACACCTTTATTTCTCATTACAAGCTAGATATGGTCTCCAGGAGCATGGCTGACTTTGATTCCACTGTTCTTAAGAGTCTGTCCCAATGAGCCGCCCAGGATTGTAGGTGCTAGGGACGCTGTCCCAACCAGCAAGAACGAAGGCGAGATAGACAACTTAACATAAAGAAGTTATGTACCTACCATAACGTTCCATGTTAGTTGTCTTCATCTCGCCTTCTTTCTTGCGTCCCACTCTCTGTCTCCCTGTCCTATTGGATCGAGAGGAGTTTTGGTTTCACTGGCTGAGTGTTCTCTGGTTTGTTTCCTCTACTGACTGAGAGAGTATGACATGTATGCTCAACCTGTTTGTTTGGACAGGTTGATTCTCTGGCTATGTCTGGGGTTAGCTATTACAAACGAGATCTGGGTAGCTAGCGCTAGGCATCATGGGATAAGGGGTAGCCTCGAGCCACTAAACAGCTCTCGAGCTATAGAAGATGGCAGAGTCAGAGCCGAGGATCGGCTCTGATCACAACCAGCAAGAAAGAAGGCGAGATGAAGACAACTAACATGGTACATTATGGTAGGTACATAACTTTTTTATGGACTGCGACATGCCTTTAGTCACCTTTTACTGTGAAGTGCAATCCTTTATATTTTTGTAGAAAAAAGTTTAGTTTTTATTTGTATTTCCTAACTAAAATTTGTGTTGTGTGCACTGTATTTTTAATGAAAGAAATCTACTACTTTGGTATCTGTTTCACCAACTACTGAAGTCAGCCTTACCCTGGCTTCAGGCATCATTTTTGGCTTCACCATAGAGCAACTTACCATTTCCTCAATCCTTCTAGCCACAAAACGAAGAAAATGAAAAACAAATGCCTGTATAGCAAGCTACAAATTTACCTGTGTCACAGATGGGTGAGTCTGCTGTGAGCATTTCCAATTTGTCAGACCATTCATCTCTCTCCTTGGTTCCCTCTGGTGTCGTCCCTTCTGCCACTATGGAGCCAAGGATTAGACACATCCTGTGCAGCTCTTAGGAGTGCCCGTGGTGGGCAATGGAGAAACACTTTTGTTGGTCTGTAAGGAAGGAACAGTGGATGTCCTTCTATTCAGTGTTGCAGTATTCTTTACATATGGGTTGTGTTCTGCCCAGACGACCCAACTTCCAGCCTATATACAAAAGCTTAGAACCACTGCCTGTACTTGGGACGTCACACATAGGTGCAGATGTCGTCAGCCATAAAAGGGACGTCCGCACGTGCCATCTTCAGAACTCTTTCGCCGCCATTCAGAAAAGTTGACTCGTACATTTCATCTGCCATTGGATCCCATTGGTTCGTCTTCAGCTTCAGATAAGTACCCCATAAGAGATTGAATATATTGCTACTGCGATTTGTTTTGTTAATGTCATCCAGAAATGGCAAGTGTGGGTGTGGAAGTCCACATAAAGATGGTCACAAGCTGTTCTTGTTTTGTTCAAGGCTTACTCACAACCACAGGTCCTGCTGCATTTGTCAGGCCTTCGTTCCCAAAACATTGCGCAGTCATCGGTCGGCTTTGAATTTATACTTAGAAAACCAAAGACTCAAACATCTGGCCAGGGTAACTGTAGAGGGTTCCACGAGTAATTCTGAGCTGTCTGTAAAGACGAAGGTCAGCAAGGGTAGGCTCTAATCCTCTTTAGCTGTGCCTTTTTTCTCTGACATATCCTTTGAGGTTGATGAAAACCCAGCAGTACGATCAGAGGTAGGGTTCACTCCCTTGGGAGGGTAACTGGATGGAAGCCATCAGGAGTGCGGTGGATGCCACTGTCTTGCTGGACTGGGATGTCTCACCAGGATTGATTTGCCTGACAGAATTCAATCTGCTTCTAAAGAAATTCCTGTCAAAAACAAAAACATTTATCTTTCCCTGTCTGTTTCCTCAGACAGGAGTAATCTATCGGGCTTTACTCAGGGCTTAGTTCAGGCTCTTGGTCCTTCAGTTTCTGGACTTACTGGTAATAAGACATTTTTCATTTTTCTGAAGACTCGCAGTATATCGAGTAGGAAAATCATTTTGAAGGGACAATTTCTGCTTTTCTCTCCTCAGGTCACTGATTCCGATTCTGAGGAGAGTGTTTCTTCTGATTTAGTATCTCAGAAGAATTTTCTTTTTCTGAAGCCATATGCAGAATAAATCAGTTTCAGTGGGAACATAAATCAAATGATCTGATGTTAATTTTCTTTCCATTCATCACCAATGGGTTCAGTTCTGAGCCCTCAGAACAGAGTTGGCCTAGTACAAAGCTCACGTCAGCCAAAAAACTCTTGAGCTAAGCTTCTACCCACTATACCCTTCTCCCTGTTACCTCAGATTTCATTTGCCACGGAGCCATAAAGCCGCTTTCAGCTAAGTAGAAACTTTTTGATCTTTTGCAAGAAAATTGGTCTATTCACTTATTAATGATTTTTCACTTATTAGTGATTTGTATTCATTGATCTTCACTTTTACAGTTCGATTTACACCGGTTTCTCTTTCCGTCTACCCATTTGGTAATGTTTTAAGTACCATTGGTGGTACGGCCCTCTCTCTTTACCCTTGTGGTATTCCTTGAATACTATAGCTGGTATTTATTCTCATCTTTCCTTTTCTATCTAGTTGTGTGTTTTTGACTGTGTAGATACTGTGTGTATTTGTTTAGGTTTAGACATAAAGTAAGTAGAATTTAAGATTGTATTTGAAGACTTTGATTGTTGTGTTTAGCTTGTCATGATGTCTGATAAGGGTACTTCAGGTTTCAAGCACAGTACTTCGTGTAATGGTAAACTTCCGAACAGCGACTCTCACGATGAGTGTGTTTATTGCTTGTGGGTGCACCCATCTGTGTAGCCTCCCTGTTTAATTTGCCAAGGTTTTAGCCAGCACACACTGAACGAGTGCAAGAATAAATTGATTCTAAAGGGCCTACTTAAGTTGCCCTTTTCAGAGGCCCTTTCTGTGATAGAGGTCTCAACCCCTCCTAGGAAGGATAAGAAAAGGCCCCATTCGGACCCCTCTTCATCCTCTGGTAACCAGGGCACGTCTAGCAAACCTAAGGTACAAAAACTTTCTTTGGAGCATAAATCTGCCTCATCTGCACCAACCTCATCTGCTTCAGGCTTTACGACCGTTACTATTTCGGCACCAGCTTCAGCACCGATACTGTCTCTGGCACTGACCATAAACCTCTCCTTGCCTACTACGACTTCAGCACCGAGTGCCACTTCAGCACAGTGCACACCTTCAATGCCTATCTCTGAAATGACTACTTAACCTCCCGTATCGGCTCCAAGTGCCCCTTTGGCATCATGCTCTCTTATGGCTCCGACTACAATAGATCTGACTCCACTGCTCCCGGTCTCCAAACTTGACACTTCAGTGCCAGTAAACCCTGCACCGCGGACCCGATACTATCCATCAGTAGACCCGTTTCTAGGCCAAGTGTATAGCCCATTCCTAAATTGACCAGACTGTCCATCAGGAATATCCACTAGATCCACCAGGAGCCTTTCAGAACTTGATGTGGTGCATCTTGTGGATCAGCTGCTGGCAGCCGGGGGATACCCATGGCTTCCAGGACCCATCCTCCCACGGGATTTGGGTTGATTTCTCCACGGACTCCATCCTATTCTCCTCCTTTGACCACCTCTATTCCAAAGCCTCCTGCTCGAATGTCCCTTTCGGACCCCCCCCCCCCATCTCTGCACCAGTAGTGGAACACACTTTGGCTCTGGGACCGTCCCTTTGGTCCTTGGTTCCTATTGAACCAGTCCTTCCTCAGCCCCGTGATAGGGCTGTGGGCTCTTCGGTCAGTGTCATGGTCCTGAGTATTTCTTCAGTTCTGTCCTCGGTACCAGGAGCTTTGTCTGCTCCCAACCTGCTTGAGGGCTCCATCCTTGAGAGTGGGTTTGGCGGAGCGGGATGTCACCCCAGTTCCAAGGTTGTCCTTCTCGGTTCCAGGCTCCCATCCCTCTTTTGGCGGACCTGCTCTCCTTGCAATGGAGAGGGCT
Source organism: Protopterus annectens (assembly GCF_019279795.1). NCBI lineage: Eukaryota > Metazoa > Chordata > Ceratodontiformes > Protopteridae > Protopterus > Protopterus annectens. The sequence continues at coordinate 1,587,508,096 of NC_056733.1, forward strand.
CTTGCTTCTTGAAGCATTCCGCCAATGTCAGAACCCCAGTTTTCTCCCCCTGAGCTACAGCTGCCACAGGCCACCTCCCCGAGACACCGGGCAGGGAAGCCCCAGGAACTCCCTGTATGGGGTGCCCACTCTTCCGAGTCCTTCTCAGAAGCCCCCACTGAGTAGTCCCCTCGGAAGAGATCATGCAAGAGGAAGCACGTAGACTCACTTGAGGAGTCTCTTACAGAGGACACAGATTTTGATGATGGTGAAGGGTACCCACGGTCACCTCCTGATGATGTCTCCTTCGGAGACCTCCTTGAAATGCTGAAACAGAGGAGTGCCTGGAAGCCCACTAATCCTTCTTCTGAGGAGTCCGTATTCCTGCAGGGTTTCTGTATGCAACCTTCTACCTCTTGGGTGACCCCACCTGCAGACGAGCTAGTACAGCTCGTGGTGCAACGCACCTGGAAGAACTCTGACTCTGTTGAGGCGATCCCTCGGAGACCCGATAAGATACTCTCTCCACTCAAGGAAACACCCACATTGGTCTAGAGGTTTACCAGTCAATGGTATGGTGGTGGCAGCAGCCACTAAAAAGGACCTAGCTGAAGAGAGTCCTACTGTCCACCCGCCCAGCAGAGAGTTCCAGGCCGTGGACAGATTAGGGAAGCGAGTTTTTGCATCAGCGACCTTTGCCATATGGTCCCTGAACTACTTGGTACATTTTGAGGCTCCAAAGAGACTTGATTTCTGAACTGTCTGGAACACTTGCAGGGCAGGTGCCTTGACGAGGTGAGGGACAAAGTTGCCTTGCAGCTCGCAACCCGGGAATCTATCTCCAGTTCATCCATGAGGTTGCTTTCACACGCAACTGAAGGGGTGGCTAGAGCTGCAGGTTCAGACATAGTTATGAGACGTCACACCTAGATGCGCATTTATGACGACGCAGACCCCTTCAAGTCTTCCTTTCTGCTCCCATCTAAGCATCTTCTCTGTTTGGCTTCAAGGTAAAGGACACTAGCCAGGTGTGAGCAGGATGGTAAGACCCTGTCTGCTGTAGGCCTACATTTTTCCAACCCTCAACGTTCCTTTTCCAGGAACCAAAGGAGTGGGAAGATATGGTACAAAAAAGGTCCTTTCCGTGCCACACATGGTGATGATACCCCCAGGGGCAGAGGCGGTAACAATTCCGGAAGACTCCCCTTTCGGGGCAGAGGGGGTCCAAGCAACCAAGGCCCCAGAGACTCCTTCTCTGGACAGCCTTACCAGCGCTTCTGAAGAGCGGCCCGATTGCTTGCCTCTGGAATCAGTCTGGGGTCGTTTCTCTCTGCACCAAGCTGCCTGGCACTCTATCACCACCAATCGTTGGGTGCAGAATATCATTACCAGAGGTTACACTATTCCCCTCATATCTTATCCAAAACTTCCAACAAAACTTCCTGACATTCCACCCAGTCAGAGGGAAGAAGCAGCTTCAGAAGTAAAAAAGCTGTATCAAAAAAGAGCCATCCAACTAGTCCCACCAGACCAATGTGGATCCGGATTTTACTCAAGATTATTTTTGGTGCCAAAAAAGACAGGGGACTGGAGACCCATTCTGGATCTCAGCAGTTTGAACAAATATGTCGCCCAAACCAAATTCCGGATGATCACGGTTCAGTCCATCCTCCCTTTTCTCAGGGAGGGCAATTGGATGTGCTCGATAGTTCTCCGGGATGCGCATTACCACATCAAAATGGACAAATGCTCTAGTAGTCTGCTTCATTTCCGGCTAGGAACCAATCATTACCAGTTTCACACCCTGCTGTTCGGTCTCTGTACAGCCCCCACAGTGTTCACAAAGTGCATGGCAGTGGCCACAGCTCACTTGAGAATGCAAGGATTTTGGGTGTTTCCGTATTTGAACGATTGGCTCCTTACCGCCCCCACCAAGCATTTTTTGGTAACAGTCCTGCAATATACCCTTTCTCTGGCAGAAATTTTGGGGATAACTGTGCACTAGGAGAAAGCAAACCTTACTCCGGCCCAGCAGAATGAATTCATCGGAGCAGTCTTCAACACTCGATCCTATCTGGTGTCACTCTCAGCTCACAGACTCCAGAGGTTGAGGCTTCAGCTCTGGGTGATACTCTGTCAAAACAAAAGTCTCAGTGAGAGAGGTCCTTCATGTCCTAGGATCCATGGCAGCTTCCATACCAATAGTGCCTCTTGCGAAACTGCATAAGTGAATCCTCCAATGGCTTTTTCTCTCTCAGTGGTTCCCGAACCATCACCCTAAGTTTTCAGATCCGGATAACCAACTCTTGCAAACAGGGCCTTCTTTGGTGGATGAGGCCAGCACAGAACTTTGGCGCCATCCATTCCAGCCCAAGGCCATTGTGACCACAGATGCTTCCCTGATAGGGTGGGGGTCCATTTCCAGGGAAAGATGGTCCAAGGGCATGCTCCACACTGGAGGCCAACCTTCATATCAGTGTTCTAGAACTGAGAGCGGTGCTGTTAGCATTGCAAGCATTCCAACCGGTTCTCCCCTCTGGAACGATTGCAGTTCAGTCAGGCAATATGTCAGTAGTCTGGTATATCAACAAGCAAGGGGGAACCAAATCCCTACCCTCTGTGGAGAGAGGTCATGAGAAGTTGGCAATGGGCGATAGATTCCAAACACTTTGTGATAGAAACTTATATCCCAGGGAGCTCCAAAGTGATTGCAGACAAACTGAGCAGCTGTATTCTCTTGCCCCATGAGTGGTCTCTCAAACCTGGAGTAGCGGTGGAAATTTTCAGTTGTCGGGGCCAGCCTTGCTGCGACCTCTTTGCCTCCCCTTCAAACAACAAATGCAGCAGCTATTTTGCCCTATTCCCCCAAAGGGGGGAGTCCCCAAGGGATGCTGTGATTCACGATTGGCCCACGGGACTTTTTCATACCTATCCCCCCATTCCTTTGATTCCACAATTCATAAAGAAAGCCATTTGGTTGAAATGCAAAGTGATCCTCATAGCCCCTTTTTGGCCTCAAGTTTGGTTCCTATTCCTCCGGCCTCATCTGTTGTACCCACCGTGGATCTTGGGCCCCATTCCAGATCTGATCTCTCACCCCTAAGGGTTGACTCACCCAAATCTGTCCAGTCTCAAGCTGACAGCTTGGTTTCTCCACTCCCGCTAGTTGCCAGGCAGGATGACCTCCACTCTCCTGTTTGTGATATCATTCTGGCTTCTCATAAATCATCCACCAGAAGACTATACCGGGACAAATGGAAAAGGTTCTCTATTTGGTCAAAGGAAAGGATGCTAGATCCATATTCAGCTCCAGTCACAGCGGTCTTGCAGTATTTGTGTAGGTTTTTTGAAGATGGAGCCGCAGCCTCTACCATACAAGTACATCTGGCGGCGATTTCAAATTACCATCATGGGCTGGATGGTACTCTGCTCATATCACTGCGTGTATGTAAAACCTTTCTCAAAGGAATTTCTCACATTAGGCCTCCATTCAGACAGCCTATAGAGCCATGGAACCTCACGCTAGTTCTCCAGTCTTTGACTCAACTCCCCTTTGAACCCGCAGCGAATTGACCTCATATTCTTGTCATGGAAATCTCTCTTCTTGGTAGCCATCACGTCAGCCAGACAAGTTTCAGAGTTGTAGGCATTGTGCACCAAAAGACCCTAACTAATTTTTCACAAGGACAGATTATCACTCCAGACGAACCCATCCTTTCTCCCCAAAGTTGTTTCTGATTTTTCTATCAGTCAGTCTATTGATCTTCCAGTATTTTTCCCAAACTTTTCTAATAAAGGAGAATACTGCCTACATTCCTTGGATGTACACAAGCAGTTGTAATTCTGTTTAGACAGGACCAAAACTATACGCAAGACTGACCAACTATTCATTTCTTTTTTGGGGTCTAGAATGGGAAAGTCTGTCTCAAAGGTCATTTTATTGAAATGGCTAAGGGACTGCATATGTTTCACTTATTCATTTGCAAAAGAACCTATGCCACAGAATATTAAAGCCCATTCCATCAGATCTATGGCAACCTCTGTAGCCTTCCATTCCAGAGCTTCTATGGATGACATTTGTGTAGCAGCCACTTGGGCTAAACCCCATACTTTTATCAATCCTTACAAATTGGATGTAGTCTCCAGAGGGAGAGCTTTCTTCAGCTCAGTGGTTATCAGGAACGTTCTTCCATAAGGGCCGCCCAAGGATGATAAGGTAGCTGGGGGTTCTGTCCCATCGGCGATGAATGGAAAGAAGATTAAGAGCATCAGATAAAGAAGTTATGTCTTACCATAACGTTCCATCTGTGTTGTTCATCTTCTTTCATTCATCACTTCCCACCCCCTTCCCCCCGCCAAAGGCTCCTGGGAGATACTTTGGGTCCAAGTAGTGTCTTAGGGCATTTGTGCAGAAATGGCCTCTGCTTTACTTGTATAACATGGGCAAACTCAATCTGAGGTAACAGGGAGAAGGGCGTTGTGGGTAGAAGCTTAACTCCAGAGTTTTTTGACTGGCGCGAGCTTGATACTAAGCGACCCGGATGTTCATCGTGTTTCACTGTTGCAGTCATGACTGTAGGGTTCTCCCCTGCCGGCAGGCAGTCATCGGTCAGCCAGAATCCCAAAGTCTGGGTCCGGCGTCGGCTGTTCAGCCATGCTCCCTGACGTCAGAGCGCCAGGAGTACAAAGCTGACAGCCGACGCCATGTTCTCCAGTCTTTCTTGCCATGCGGTGATAGCAGTTCGCAAGTGCCGGTCGGCTGACTCCTGACAATTTTTTCTGAACAAACTTCAGTCCGAAGACTTTCTTCTCCTACTCAAAGCTAAGTACCCCGTTGGGGAAACTTTTTTCTTGCTCCAGTCCGATGTCAGAAAAAGTTAATAATTGTATTTCATGTGGGAAGCAAATACTTCATAAGGATTTTCATTCTTACTGTATTCCTTGCTTAGGCCCTGACCACGACGTAGCTAGTTGTCGGTTTTGTGCTAGATTCAATCAACGTACAATTAAACGAAGGTACGATTTTGCATTTCATTACTTCGGTAGGCGTTTTAATTACAAAATGTCGTCTGATATGGTTCCGGCTACCGGAGTTCACAAATGACACAAGGACAAAGACAGGCCTCCGAGGTCCAAATCAGACGATATCGTTCAAGCAGAGCCAGCTTCAGGTTCGGCCGTCATCAGTGAGGCGCTTTTGCAGCCCCTGTCGTCGGCCATTTCGGAACAGATGGCCGAAACGGACTCCCATGAGGAGCCAACTAGGCCTTTGAATATTTCTGTTGCAGGACCTTTGGACAATGCTCCTTCAGATGGGTCCGGAGCCGCTGTGCAGGTACCGGCTTCCGAAGGGGTTTTCAGGCCTACTCAGCTTCTAATAAAGGCAAAGGCAAAGACTCCTTCCAAATCAAAGACTGCAACACAGGCCTCTTCTGATCTGGCTCCCAAGTCACAGAAACAGTTACTTAAGATGGCGGAGGACTTACTTACTATGATTAGGGGTTCAAATCCCCCTCCAGATAAAAGGCCAAGGCAGGAAGTTTATTATGACTCCACTGATCAGGCTTCTGTTTCTTCAGTTTCTTCTTCTGACCAAGAATATTCTTTCCCTCCTTATGAGGATTCTGATGCTGAGGAATCCATTCCTTCAGCTTCTCCTCCTGAGGACTTCTCTTTTGGGGAAACTTTGCATGAAATGAGGGAACATTTCCACTGGGAAGGACAGGAGTATTCGGAATCTAAGAAAAGACTAAGGGATTTTCTTCTTCTTCCCCAACATAGACCCCTGGCTATTCTTCCTATTTTGGATATTGTGGATGATGCTTTTTCGGAGGCTAACTTAACCCCTGACTCTTTTCCTCCAGCTCCTGTTAAGCCTAACAGATATTACAGGGTTCCTGATTCCCACCAGTTTTTATACAAGAACCCTACTGCTGACCCTGAAACCATTTCTCAGGGTCCTAAGGGCGTTAAGGCCGCTTCTGCTAAAAACCCCATTCCCACTGAGAAGGATTCCAGATCTTTAGAAAGATGGGGCAAAAAAGTGTACACTTCTGCTACTTTATCTATTAGGGCTTTAAACTGTCAGTTTCATATGCTGAAATACCAGCAATTTCTCCTGTCTGTTTTAAAACAAAAGCTAACTTCCTTTTCCGCCTGTGCAGATGATAAGGAATTACATGACTTAATGCATGCTACTGAACAAGTTGGGAAGCATGGTTTACACTGTGGATTTGATGCCTTGGAGGCTTCTTGTAGGGCTGCTGCCTCTGGCACAGTAATTAGAAGACATGCATGGTTAAAGGAACAAAATTTGCCAGATCAAGTAAAAGCTAAATTATTGGATGCTCCTGTTCCGCATAATGTTTTGTTTGGATCTATAGCTGAAGGGGTGATTAAAAAGATGGAGGACAAGGCAAAATCCATGCAAACAGTTAAAGATTTCTTACAAGTACAGACACCCAGATTTAGTAGGAATTGGCCTTCTAAAAATTGGTCCTTTCCCAATTCAGACAGGCCTCGGAGGGGAAGATACAGACGCTCCCGAGGAAGGCCTCAAACACAAGCCTCTTGTAGACCAAGACAGTGGACTGCTTCCATCCCTAGGGGAGGAGAGGACAAGGTCGCAAGCTCATAGGAAACAGACTCAATGACTCCCTCTGTTGGGCTGCAGGAACTTCTTGCCTAGAAGCCCCTCTTGGAGGAAAACTTTCTCTTTTTCACCAAAATTGGACTCCTATAACCCAAGACAAGTGGGTTCTGGATGTGGTTTCAAGAGGTTACAAATTCCATTTTCATACCCTACCAAGGCCAAGAGGATGGCCAGATCTTCCAAAACATCAATGGACAGAGGCCTTAAAACAGGTGGAAGCTCTCTTGGCTATGAAAGCCATAGAACTAGTTCCACTTTCAGAGATGGGACAAGGTTTTTACTCAAGGCGCTTTCTAGTCCCCAGGAAACAAAATTCATGGAGGCCCATTCTGGATATGTCAGTCTTGAACACTTTTCTAGAGATACCAAAATTCAAGATGCTTACTCTACAGCAGCTACTTCCAATGCTGACCAAAAATGCATGGATGGTAACTTTAGATTTAAAGGAGGCATATTTACACATTCACATCAGGCAGGACCGCAGAAAATACCTCAGGTTCAAGGCCGGATCGAGGCACTTTCAATTCTCTGCACTGCCCTTTGGATTGTCTACTGCGCCCAGGGTCTTCACCAAATGCCTGGCTCCAGTAGTAGCTTATTGCAGACTCAAGGGAATTCAAATTTACCCTTATGTGGACGACTGTCTTATTCAGGCAGACAGCAAGGATGTCTTACTCCAGCATCTACAGTTTGTTCAGAATCTTCTCAAGTTCCTGGGATTCACTGTAAACAGAAAAAAGTCAAATTTGACTCCCTCACAACAAATAATTTTTCTGGGCGCTTCTCTAAACACAACAACCCAGATGGCATTTCTGACATACGAAAAACAGTTACAGCTGGCTTCAACTTTCAAAACCTTGGCAACTTTAACTCAGCTATCTGCAAGGAGATTCCTGCAGGCTTTGGGTTACATGGCCTTCTGCATCCTTCTCGTACCATATGCAGGACTACATATGAGGAAAATACAGTGGTACCTAAAAAGTGTATGGTCTCAGCATTGCCACAGTTTAGACATACTGATCTCCGTCCTGCCTTGTCTTCAAAAGGAATTCCTTTGGTGGTCCAAGGCATGTACTCTAAACAAAGGAAAACCCTTCTGCCTGCCTCCTGTCACTCAGATACTAACCACGGATGCCTCAGATTATGCCTGGGGAGCCCATTTTCAGGGCAACTGTCTGCAAGGCCTTTGGACAAAGGATCAGAAGCACCTGCATATCAATTTAAAGGAAATGTTAGCCGTTCAGAAAGCCCTATTGGCCTTCAGGAATCTTCTACAACCAGGACAACTACTGATAAGGACAGACAACACCACAGTTATGCGGTACATAAACAAGCAAGGGGGATCTCATTCCTACCCCCTTTGCAGACTAGCCATGGATCTGTGGAACACAGCTCTAGCTTGCAATCTGGACCTTCAAGCTCAGTTTCTACCCGGGAAGCAAAACTTCCTGGCAGACAGTCTGAGCAGAAACCTTTCGGACCCACACGAGTGGATGCTGGACACCGAAATATTCAAGATGATAACAGCAGTCTGGGGATGTCCTCACATAGACCTCTTTGCATCCCACCTCAATCATCAACTACAGATTTTTTGCACCAGGACTTTCCACGAACTAGCTTGGAAAGTGGATGCACTATCATTCAGCTGGAGAAGCCTCTCGGGATATGCCTTTCCGCCTCTTCCTCTTCTTCCACGGGTAATATTAAAGATCAAACAAGACAAGCCCAAGATGATAATCTTGCTGGCCCCAAATTGGCCTCGACAGTTTTGGTACCCAGCTCTGAAAAACCTTTGTCTGGAGCCCCCTTGGATTTTACCACAGACTCCCGAACCTTCTGTCCCAACACCAGGGTCAGGTTCTACACTCCCATGTCAGAACACTCAGCCTGGCGGCCTGGTTAATCCAGGTTCTTTGATTCATGCTCTCCTACCCAAGCAGGTTATGGATGTCATTTTAGAAGCCAGACGTCCTAGCACTAGAAAATCTTATGCAGGAAAATGGAAAAGATTTTGTTCCTGGATGCAGGCTCAGGATTCTGATCCTCTTCTTCCTAACATTCCTTTGATTTTACTTCACCTGACAGACCTCTTACATAAGGGTCTCTCTTTCTCTTCCATTAAGATACATGCCTCTGCTTTTTCTGCTCATTATAATACAGACCCTCCAATCTTTTCCCACAAGCTCATGAGACAGTTTCTCAGAGGAGCTAAGAACTTAAGGCCCCCTAGATCTCCCCCCATTCCTGCTTGGGATCTCAACTATGTTTTGGAAAAGCTCACCTTACCTCCTTTTGAGCCTGCTGCCACTTCTGACATCAAGTTTTTATCTTGGAAAACAGTCATCCTGTTAGCTCTGACCTCTGCCAGGAGAGTTTCAGAGTTGCAAGCTCTTATGGCTGTGGAACCTTATATTATTTTTCATCAAGACAGGGTGTCTTTAAAGGAGAACCGCACCCACAGACTGAAAAAGCATGTCTATTTCATCAAGTTTTGATATTTCCTATATTTTAACAGCACTCTGGGACCATTTACAGTTTTTTTGAAATTTTGATACGTAATTTTATACTCTTGCCACATGGGGGCTAGCATGTTGAAATTGTTTGCAAGTTTTACTAAGCCTCCTGCTATCCCACAATGCAGTATTTGTCTCAAAACCATGACATCACGGCAGTGTCCCTGTTCCACAGTTGCTGTCACAGTATTCACTTAGCATGCATCCACTCTGTTGCATCAATCACAAACTTTTTACAAAACAATGGATGTTCTTCATCTCACATTGCTGCAGTCCTTACACTTGGGTAGTCCGCTGTCCTCGGTCGGCCCGAATATCAAAGTATAAGGCTGACGTCGGTCAAGGCGCATTTGACTGACATCAGGACGTCAGGGTACAAATGCGCATGACCGGCGCCATATCCTCAGTCTTTTGCCGCATGGTCCGATGCAGAAGCAGTATTGCAAGTGCCGGTTGGCGTTCTGAAATTTTTCGCTGGAGTTTCAGACCGAGTCAAAGTTGGCTAAGTACCCCGTTGGGGAATATTTTACTTTTTCTTGCCTCAGTGGTTTACCGGATGTCAGAAAAAGTGAATAATTGTATTTCTTGTGGGAAACAGATACCGCATAGAGACTATCATACTTTGTGTATTCCTTGTTTAGGGCCTGAGCACGACGTTGTTGGGTGTCACTCTTGTGCTAGATTTAATAAGCGCACTATAAAGAGGAGATTAGATTGTGCCAGGTTAGTCTTTGGGAAGCGGTGCAATTATAAAATGCCGTCGGATGCTCCGACGCCCGCTTCTTCGAAGAAGCGCAAGGACAAAGCAGTGAAGCCTAGGCTAGAAGAACCGTCCGTTCGGACGCCGGTTCTTTAGAGGTGTCGGTGGAGCCGGTGGTTCCACCGGAGGTTTCTTTGGGATCCCAGGGAGAGGCCTTGTTATTGCAGGATGTGGCCTCTCAGGAGGCAGGTCAGGGTGATGGGGCTTCTCAGGTTACTATACTCCCCTCCCTGCCTAGGGTGGTTAGGCCCTCTCCTTCTGTTTCCAAGGCTTCTCCTAGAGGCAGGCCAGGTTTAGCTTCAGTTGGTGTCACCCCTAGTTCTTCTGGAACTGTGCCCAAGAAGCATATGCTTAAAATGGCAGAAGATTTGATTTCTCTGATTAGGGGTTCTTTGCCCCCTCCTGATAAGAGACCTAGGGTGGAGCCTGAGCTAGGGAGTTTTGAGCAGGCTTCGGATGTTTCAGAGTCTTGGTCTGAAGACTTCCAGGAGTACTCTCCTTATTCTCATTCTGGTGTGGATGATTCTACTCCTTCTGCTTCTCCTCCTGAGGATTTTTCTTTTCAGAAACTCTTCATTCCATGAGGGAGCATTTTAAGTGGGAAGGTCAGGACTTCTCTGATTCCAGGAAAAGGCTTAGGGAATTTTTGTTTTTGCCCCAGCATAGGCCTTTGGCTATACCTCCTGTTTTGGATGTAGTGGAAGATGTTTTTACAGAGGCTTCTCTTAATCCTGATTCTTTGCCTCCTGCTCCTGTTAAACCGGATAGGTATTACAGGGTGCCTGAAGTTCATAAGTATCTTTTTAAGAGTCCTAGGGCAGACCCAGAAACTGTTAGCCAGGGGCCTAAAGGTGTTAAGGCTTCTGTTGTCAAGAATCCGGTTCCTGCAGATAAAGAAGCCAGGGCCTTGGATAGATGGGGAAAGAAAGTTTATACTTCTTCCACTCTAGCTATGAGGGCTTTGAATTGCCAGTTTCGCATGTTAAAATACCAAAACTATCTCCTTTCACAGTTGAAGTCTAAGGTTGATGCTCTGGCGGAAGGTATTGATTGTAAAGAGTTACAAGATTTAGTACATGTTTCTGAACAGGTGGGTAAGCATTCTTTGCAATGTGGTTTTGATGCTGTACAGGCCTCGTCTAGGGTGGCTGCCACTGGGTCAGTTCTTCGCAGGCACGCCTGGCTGAGGGATCAAAATTTATCTGACCATGTTAAAACAAGGATTTTAGATGCTCCTTTACAATCTGATGTGTTGTTTGGTTCTCCTGTTGAGGCAGTTTTAAAGAAAATGGAAGACAAGGCTAAGTCTATGCAGACTGTTAAAGATTTTTTGCAGGTTCAGCCTCCAAAGTTTAGTAGAAATTGGCCTGCTAAAGGGTGGACGTATCCTTCTTATGATTCCCAGTCTAGGGGTAGATCTAGACGTGGTAGGGGCAGAGCTCAGGGCTCTTTCAGGCCTAGAACAGGGAGTTCTCCTGCACAGTCTTCAGGTGAGGGCAGGGGTCAGTCCTTTCGTAAACAGACCCAATGACCTACCTTTTCAGCTGCCAGAGCCTTCTCGTCTGGCAGCACCTTTGGGAGGAAGGTTGGCACTTTTCAAAGAAAATTGGAGTTTAATTACCCAAGACAGATGGGTATTGGATATCATACACCAAGGTTACAGGTTTTATTTCCATACCTTGCCTCCTTTCAGAGGCATGCCAGACGTTCCTCCTCAACAAAGAATAGAGGCTCACAAGCAAATTTCTCTGTTACTTCAACTAGGGGCCATACAGCCGATCCCTATGCCAGAAGTGGGCCTAGGATTTTATTCTCGCCTGTTCCTAGTACCAAAGAAGGGGAACACGTGGAGACCAATTTTGGATTTATCTATCCTCAACACTTATCTGGACATTCCCAAGTTCAAAATGTTGACGTTACAACAGCTTTTACCTCTGCTGGGCAAAGATCATTGGATGGTAACTTTGGATCTCAAGGAGGCTTACCTTCATGTTCCTATCAGACTAAGTTGCAGGAAGTATCTGCGTTTTCAAGCTGGGACTTCTCACTATCAGTTCTCTGCATTGCCCTTTGGCTTATCTACTGCGCCCAGAGTGTTCACGAAAGTTCTGGCTCCAGTGATAGCTTTCTTCAGGCTAAAAGGAATACAGATCTATCCTTATTTGGACGACTGCCTGATTCTGGCTCAAGGAAGGAAGAGCTTCTTCATCATTTGGAATATGTGATACCAGTGCTAAGATGCCTGGGGTATTCTGTGAACGAAATAAAGTCCAGTCTAGTACCCTCTCAGGACATGTGCTTTCTGGGTGTAAGACTGAATACAGCATCCCAGATGGCCTTTTTAACCCCAGACAAACAAAAGAGTCTTTCCCTTTACTTCCATCAACTATCTCATCAGTCCGGGCTGACTGCAAGGACAGTCCTTCAAGCCTTAGGGTTCATGGCATCTTGTATTCTGGTGCTTCCCAATGCCAAACTGCATATGAGGAAGCTGCAATGGTATCTCAAAAATGTATGGACACAGCACTGCCAGAATCTGGACACTGTCATTCAAATAATACCTTGCATTCAAAAGGAATTTTTGTGGTGGGCTCAGGAATGTCACCTAAACAAGGGACTCTCTGTGACCCGGCCAGAGGCGAGTCAGATTTTAACGACAGATGCCTCAGACAAAGCTTGGGAGCTCATCTAAATGGAAAGTGGATACAAGACAAGTGGCCTGCCAGACTACAACATCTACATATCAACCTGAAGGAGATGTTAGCAGTCCAGTTTGCATTAATAGCTTTCAAGGATTTACTTCTTCCAGGGCAGGTGTTGATTCTAACAGACAACACAACTGTCATGTGGTACATCAACAAGCAAGGGGAACACATTCTTATCCTCTATGCAGGCAAGCAATGATTTTGTGGGAGACTGCTCTCAGTTTACAGCTCAATCTTCAGGCAAGGTTTCTGCCAGGAGCACAGAACTCCTTAGCAGATGTGTTGAGGAGGCGATTTATGGAACCACACGAGTGGAAATTGGAACGGCATTTATTTCAAAAATTGACAGTGACATCGGGAACTCCAGACATAGATCTGTTCGCTTCTCCACTAAACCATCAGCTGCCAAAGTTTTGCACAAAAGGTTTCATCCCACAGCTTGGAAAGTGGATGCTCTTTCTTTCAATTGGAGCAATCTTCATGTGTATGCCTTTCCACCTCTGCCTCTCCTCCCAAAGGTACTTCTAAAGGTCAGACAGGACAAGCCAAGGATGATTTTAATAGCTCCAGATTGGCCTCGACAGCACTGGTACCCATTACTGAGAAGTCTGGTACGGAAGCCTCCATGGCCTTTGCCTTGATTCCACACCTGTTGTCACAGGAGGACAGCCATTTGCTCAATGTCAAACTTCACTCTCTTCACCTAACAGCCTGGCATATTCTGTTTTGAACCATAGAGGGTCTCAACTTCCACAACAAGTTTTGAATGTGATTTTGGAAGCTAGAAGGCCTAGTACAAGGAAAGTGTACGCAGATAAATGGAAGAGATTTTTATTTTGGAGTGCAGCAAAGGATTTTGATGTTTCTGAGCCTAATTTAAGTGTGGCTCTTCAATATCTTACTGAGTTACTGGACAAAGGTTTGTCCTTCTCTTCTATTAAGGTTCATGCTGCAGCAATTTCAGCTCACTATGAATGTGACCCTCCATTGTTTTCTCATCCTTTGTTCAAGCAATTTCTTAGAGGGGCAAAGAATATAAGACCCCCACGTAGAGCTCCTACTCCTGCTTGGGATCTCAATTTTGTGTTGGAGAAACTCACTCTACAACCTTTTGAGCCTGCAGCTACTTCTGAGTTGAAATATTTGTCATGGAGGACTGCCTTTTTGTTGGCCATTACCTCTGCAAGAAGGGTTTCTGAATTACAGGCCCTTATGGCGGTTGAGCCTTTCTTGATTTCCCATAAGGCTAGGGTATCTTTGCGTACTAATCCTTCCTTTATGCCTAAGGTGGTTTCTAGTGTGGCTTTAAACCAAACTATTCATTTGCCTACTTTTTATGCAAATCCCCAAAATAAAGGGGAAAAGATTTTGCACACTTTCGATGTACACAGGCAGTTGCGATATTATTTGGACAGAACTAAAGGGTTCAGGCAGTCTCAGCAGTTGTTTGTTTCTTTTGCTTTGAGTTCTCAGGGCAAGCCTGTGTCAAAACAAACTATTTCTAAGTGGATTGGGTTTTGCATTGCTTTCTGTTATTCCCATCATGGCAAGGAGATTCCAGCTGGGATTAGGCCTCATTCCACTAGGGCTACTGCCACTTGACAGCCTTTTGAGGGGAGTGGCAACCAAGGATATTTTGGAGGCAGCTACTTGGAGTTCAGTGCATACTTTCTCTAGGCATTATCACCTGCCACTTTACTCTAAATCCAGGGCTGGTTTTGCCACTGCTGTTTTGCAGGGCATTTTGGCAGCTCCTGCTTCCTTGTAGTTTGGCCATCCTCCCTTACCTCTGCTTTGGGATTCTACCCAAGTGTAAGGACTGCAGCAATGTGAGATGAAGAACATAGTACAGTTTTGTACCTACCATAAATGTAGATGTTCAAGATCCACATTGCTGCAGTCCAATTTACTCCTCCCTCCTTCCCTCTGTAGTTAGAGGTGGTTGTGTGGGTTGGGTTGTAAATATTGTGTATATTGTATATATTGTACATATAATTAGTGCAAGGGTGGTTGGTTGTTTGTTTGCTGTCTTTTGGTTTTGACCTTTATTTTTAGGGTCTTCTGACATCTGGGGCAAGAAAAGACTGAGGATATGACGTCGGTCATGCGCATTTGTACCCTGACGTCCTGATGTCAGTCAAATGCGCCTTGACCGACGTCAGCCTTATACTTTGATATTCGGGCCGACCGAGGACAGCGGACTACCCAAGTGTAAGGACTGCAGCAATGTGGATCTTCGAACATCTACATTTATGGTAGGTACAAAACTGTACTTTGCTTTTCAGTGGCTAATTATACCACAAGCAGCTGAAATTCCAAAAAACAGACTTTCAAAGTTTTTTTTTACTGCAGCTTCTTGTTAGACTTGCTAATTTTTTAAGTCTCTTGTTATCCTAGGCTTGTAGTTCTTCTATTCATCTCCCCTCCCCCTTCACCAAGGGAGCCCGCAGGATTTTTTGCAGGGGGGTGCAAACCCAGAGCCCCACCCACAGAGCCCCACCCCCTCCACTCACGGAGCACCACCCACGGAGCCCCACACCCACACAGCCATTACAGGGTCCCATTACTTGGCTATTTCTCTCCAGTTGCCATAAACACTGTTCAAAATTCTCAGTGTGCATACTGTCTTATGCTTTACTTCTACAATGATTACAGGTATCTAGATTTAATTAGGAATCCATGATAAGTTTTTTTTACATACCCCATGTACATTGCAACTAACTCAAGGGAACTTTCAGCTGGCAGCCCTTTTGAATTCTGATCAAGAAGGCTTCGCTGTTCAGTTCTCTATACTGGAATAATTTCTCATTCATTGCTAATAATCATTTTATTTACTTGGGTACTAACAGAGTTTTACTTTTTATCTACCATAAAGACAAGATATTTGTTTTACCTCAAAATACTTCCCCTTGTTTTATTTATTTATTTGTAAGTGACTTAGAAACAACTAATGGGGAACAGTGTTCATTAGCTCAGTATTTTTCATGTAGGACACTAAACTGAGTCCCATGAGCCTGTTCAGATTATACAGATTTAAACAGATTAGTTTATAACACTAGTGTTCTTTGGCTTCTAAGATTAGCTCTCAGTAACACAAGTTGCTGTTTAAATAAAAGGTGGCATTCTGTGCTCTGAATGCACGACACATTATAGCTGTATTTAACAAACTGTATGCATTCACTAAATTATGTATATCTTTTAATTAATGCTTAATCAAGCATTTCTTCATAATCCCAACATTGATATAGTTGCAAATCATCACTTCATCTTTTTATAGATAATTCCAATAGCCCTAATATATGCACATTATTATTTTCTCAAGATTAGTTTTACTGAGTGGGCAAGGGAAATTCTGGGTGTTTTCTGATTTTTGTGTGGTTGACCCTTAGTTATATGAAACTGGGTCTGCATTATCACTGATGTGAACAACTTCATTATATGCTTAACTAAAAGCTTTAGACCTTTTTTCCTGACACAGCCATTACAGTATCCTTCCTGTTACTGTGATGAAGCAAGAGTAGCCATGCATAAGAAGTGTATATGTTTATACATATGATTATGCACGATTATAATATATACAGATTGTATTAATTATAATATAAAATTATTTAATTATATCCCTTCTATAATACAGCACCACTTGTTAGACTGTGTTTTAAATGTTTTTCCAGCAAGCAATGAAACAAAACATATGAGCCAATAATGACAAACTGCCCAATTCAAAACATTTCAACCATAAAAGGCCACTTAAACTTTTGTCATTACAATCCATCAATGTCAGTCAGTATGCACAATCTCTGCAGAAGTAAACGTCATCTGAATAATTCCACATTATAGAGATCTGAAACTAATGAAGAGGTTGTTGCTAGAAAACAACTTTATATTTCAGCATTTCATCAACAAATTCAGTGCCTGCTGCCCAATACATTGCCTATGTTACATTAAAAATGGTAAGTTGGTATATTTGCAATACAGAATGGGTGGTAAGCTGAAAAACAAGTTCATAGTTATTAGGCATCTCATCCAAAGGAGGACATAGCCTGGACTGCAGCACTCCACCCCCTTAAAATACAACTATACATGCTGTGGGAGTAGAACCTATAGCCCTCTGCATCAAGATGCAAGTATGCTACCTACTGTACTACTAACGCTGCTTTAAAATTCTATACCACAATAATGATACCATTTGCTAAAACAAAACAGTTGCACAGTTTAAGCAGACTTAGCATGAGCAGCAGTAAACTTCTCTTCCCTTGAAGCTCACAATTCTTTGAAAATACACTTGAAAATAAATTAATTCCACCTGCTAACTCTAAATAGGGCATTTCACTTTCTCTCATGCACCTCAACCTCTGCAAGAAATCTGGACAAAGCCCAACATAAATAGGGACAGATTATAAATATTGCTCTCATGAACTTAGAACATTGCTAGAATAACAGGATTTATGTTAGTATGCATTTTATATGATGGACAGAAGGAAGGTTGGTATATTGTGTGTGCAAGAGACCAGATGGAAGGGGAGTAAGACTAGATGTATCGGAGGTGGATTCAAATTGTTTTATCATGGTGTGGATGGGAGGAGAAATGGCGTAGGAGTTATCCTGAAGGAACAGTATGCCAAGAGTGTTTTGGAGTTGAAAAGAGTGTCAAATAGAGTGATGCTTATGAAGCTGGAAATTGATGGTGTAATGATGAATGTTGTTAGTGCATATGCTCCACAAGTTGGGTGTGCGATGGATGAGAAAGAAAAATTTTGGAGTGAGTTGGATGAAGTGGTGATGACTGTACCCAAGGGTGAGAGAGTGGTGATTGGAGCAGATTTCAATGGGCATGCTGGTGAAGGGAACAGAGGAGTGGATGACGAAGTGATGGGTAGGTATGGTGTTAAACAAAGGAATGCAGAAGGTCAGATGGTAGTGGATTTTGCAAAAAGGATGGACATAGCTGTGGTGAATACATATTTTAACAAGAGGGGAGGAGCATAGGGTGACATACAAGAGTGGAGGAAGATGCACACAGATGGATTATATGTTATGTAGGAGGGCCAGTTTGAAGGAGATTGGAGACTGTAAAGTGGTGACCAGGGAAAGTGTAGTTAGGCAGCATAGGATGGTGGTTTGTAGGATGACGTTGGTGCTCAAGAAGAGGAGGAGGAGTGTGAGGGCAGCACCAAGGATCAAATGGTGGAAATTGAAAAAGGGTAATTGTGAGGTGGAGTTCAGGGATGAGTTAAGACAGGCACTGGGTGGCAGTGAAGAGTTACCAAATAGCTGGGTAACTACAGCAGAGCTAGTAAGGGAGATGGCTAGAAAGGTGCTTGGTATGACATCTGGACAGAGGAAGGACGATAAGGAGACATGGTGGTGGAATGAGGAAGTACAGGAGAGTATACAGAGAAAGAGTTTTGCAAAGCAGAAGTGGGATTGTTAGACAGATGAGGAAAGTAGACAGGAGTATAAGGAGATGAGGTGCATGGCAAAGAGAGAGGTGGCGAAGTCTAAGGATAAGGCGTATGAAGAGTTATATGAAAGGTTGGACACTAAGGAGGGAGAAAAGGACCTGTACCGATTAGCTAGACAGAGGGAACAAGCTAGGAAAGATGTGCAGCAGGTAAAGGTGATAAAGGATAATGAGGGAAACATACTCACAAGTGATGAGAGTGTGTTGAGGAGATGGAAAGAGTAATTTGAGGGGTTGATGAATGAAGAGAATGAGAGGGAGAGAAGGTTGGATGATGTGTGGATAGTGAATCATGAAGTACAGTGGATTAGCAAGGAGGAAGTAAGGATAGCTATGTAGAGGATGAAGAATGGAAAGGCTGTTGGTCCAGATGACATACCTGTGGATACATGGAGGTGTTTAGGTGAAATGGCAGTGGAGTTTTTAACTAGATTGTTTAATGAAATCTTGGAAAGTGAGAGGATGCCAAGGAATGGAGAAAGTGTTTTGGTACCGATTTTTAAGAATAAGGGTGATCTGCAGTAACTACAGAGGGATTAAATTGATCAGTCACAGCATGAAGTTATGGGAAAGAGTAGTGGAAGCTAGGTTAAGAAGGGACATGATGATTAGTGATCAGCAGTATGGTTTCATGCCGGGGAAAAAGCACTACAGATGCGATGTTTGCTCTGAGAGTGTTGATGGAGAAGTACAGAAAAGGTCAGAAGGAGTTGCATTGTGTTTTGGTAGACTTAGAGAAAGCATATGACAGGGTGCCTGGATAGGAGTTGTGGTATTGTATGAGGAAATCAGTAATGTCAGAGAAGTATGTAAGAGTGGTGCAGGATATGTACGAGGGTAGTGTGACAGCGGTGAGGTCTGCGGTGGGAGTGACAGATACGTTTAAGGTGGAGGTGGGGTTACACCAAGGATCAGCTCTGAGCCCTTTCTTATTTGCAATGGTGATGGACAGGTTAACAGATGAGATCAGACAGGAGTCCCCGTGGACTATGATGTTTGCAGATGACATTGTGATCTGTAGTGAGAGTAGGTAACAGGTGGAGGAGACCCTGGAGAGATGGAGATATGCTCTAGAGAGAAGAGGAATGAAGGTCAGCAGGACTAAGACAGAATATATTTGTGTGAATGAGAGGGAGGATAGAGGAATGGTGAGGATGCAAGGAGTATTGGTGACGAAGGTGGATGAGTTTAAATACTTCAGATCAATAGTTCAGAGTAACGGTGAGTGTGGAAGAGAGATGAAGAAGAGAGTACAGGCAGGATGGAGTGGGTGGAGAAGAGTGTCAGGAGTGATTTGTGACAAACGAGTACCAGTAAGAGTGAAAGGGAAGGTCTACAAGAGGGTAGTGAGACCAGCTATGTTATATGGGTTGGAGACAGTGGCACTGACAAAAAGGCAGGAGTTTGAGTTGGATGTGGAAGAGTTAAAGATGTTAAGATTTGCACTGGGTGTGACGAGGGTAGACAGGATTAGGAGTAAGTATATTAGATGGTCAGCCCAGGTTGGAAGGTTTAGAGACAAAGCCAGAGAGGCAAGATTACATTGGTTTGGACATGTGCTGAGGAGGGATGCTGAGTATATTGGGAAAAAGATGCTAAGGATGAAGCTACCGGGTAACAGGAAAAGAGGAAGGCCTAAGATAAGGTTTATGGATTTGGTGAGAGAGGACATGCAGGTGGCTGGTGTGACAGAGCAATATGCAGAGGACAGGAAGAAATGGAAACAGATGATCTGCTGTGGCGACCGAAATAAGATGATGATAGTATGCATTTTTTGATAGTATGCATTTTTCTATAGGATATGCCATCTAAAACTCAAATGTCTGTCATTATTTAGCAACTTCAATCCTTTTTAGGAAGAATATGGGGCAAAAAATCTGGACATTCTGCAAAAACCTGGACAGCTAAGGGGTATGCTACCTCCTTCTTATACAGACAATATTTGTTTCTTATCCAAAAAAGACCTGCTGCCTGACACAACTATCTACTTGGTTCATGGGGAAGACATGATCAAAGTAAAAAATGAACAGCAAGTAAGAAACAAGCTCAAGATAAATTGCTTAAAGGATTCCTGCACAAGTTATGAACCACACATGATAGATTGGCATTCTGTTTAGTTTACGGGTAAGCCTGCAAAGATGACTGCAAGTCTCCAACAAATGTAATGAGCTTCTGAAAATATTGTAATCCTGTCCTTTTATTACAAATACTGTCATATGCATTTCAATACCCAAGGCATATACATTATCTAGTTATGTAAATATTCTCGGCATGGCAACAACGAAAAGGCTTTCAATGCTGGTAATTCTTTAACAGTATGCTTATTAAAGCTTACTTGCATCTTACAATCTCCGACAAGCTTACCTGATGGTCATTAAATCATTGCTACTTAAACAGAGCAACAAGGCACTGTGACAGCATGCATTGCCTGAATAATAAGAAGCATAAATCAACAGTATAAAAATATATGACAGAAAACCAGAACATTCTGCAAAATCAAGGACAGATGAAAAGCCATGGTCGTACTTGTGGTCTACCTTGGATGGGGGAATACTCTGCACACTTACACTGCATAACTGCTCCTTGCCTTCCTTGGACACATCCAGAGCCACTACAATGGGGAGTGGGTTGCAACAAGTATGTCACAATTTGAAATGTCTCTGGCTGACAATGATGGCTCTGACACTCATACCTTTCAACTTCAGAGCAAGAAATCTGGACAAAGCCATACATAGCACTAGGTGGGACACAGGCCCAAAAATAAGGACAATTTTTAAATATTGCTCTTATTAACTTAGATAATAGAACAGTAGTAGGTCTTGCATTAGTACGAATTTTCTGAAGGGTATGAAATCTGAAACTCAAATGTCTGCCATTATTTTCTAACTTCAATCTTTAATGACTTGCCACTAATTTGCCAGAAAACCACAATTTTATGAAAAACAGACCAAAAATGTGATGCAAAAATATAAAGTTGCCACACAATACAGCTGGGAACCTGTCAAAAAAGGGATACCTTTTTAATATTAACACTGTTAACTTGAGCAGCTAACAAAATAAGAGTATCTACATGCATTTCTGAAATAAAAGTAATAACTCTGATCATTACAGTTATATATAATTGTAAACCCTCCACGTTTTCTTCCAAAATTGCCATTTTGAGGAGGGATTGTTAGGGGAGAGCAACATTTTGAGTCAAAACTGGGGACACTGGAGAGGTTTGGATATTCCAAATTCTACAAAGCGATTTGCACATACCTCTCAACCTCTTAATGCAGGAAATCTGGACAAGGCCAAATATATTTGGGGAACATACAAACACTACTGAAAATTGTTCTTGTATAAACTTAGACAGTTGATAGAATAACAGGTCTTGCATTAGCATACATTTTTCTGAAGGTCATGACGTCTGAAACTCAATGTCTGTCATTTAGTGACTCCATTCCTAAACGCTTTGCTAGAAAACCACACATTTTATGAGGAACAAACCAAAAGTAAGAAGCAAATATCTATTCATTCTGCAAAAATATGGACAACTGAGAGGTATAGTTCAACCAGGGCTGTCTGAGTTTGCTACCCTTCCCCCCTCACAAAATCATGGTCGAATGGAGCCTCCCCCCTGCAGCCATTCCAATGTCCCATTCCTTGGTTATTCTGCTCCATTTACCATAAACACTGTAATGTGCATACTGCTTTACTTCTGTGAAGATTTAGATTTCATTTGAAAGTTTTATTTTGCATTTTACAGCACAAACCCTAATAGATATCTGTTAAACAAAGCAATGCAGTCTCACAATGAAAATAGACTTAGCATTAAAACTTCTCTGCCCTTGAAACTCACATGCATTGAAACAGCATTGAATCCAACATTCAAAGAAAATACATTTTGCCAGTGGCAGATAAAGATTAACTCTGGGCTGTTTTCAAAATCATAGGCCCCTTGAACATGAAATTGCAGTTCATCCAGCTATGACTGACAAGCAGCAACCCTGCCCAGTTCACACTTCTTCAATAGTAGTGAAAACTGTGTCTATGAATTCTCAATCTGACACAATGAAACTGTAGAACACACACTGTCAAAGATGGATGTCTGAAAGCAGGTATTTGCTTTACAATGCACCAAGATCATCTAGTGCATTTCTACATGTACAAGACTACAGTTTTCAGATCAGTTAGCAAAAGAATGTTGATAGCAAAGAATGCACTGCCATCAAATTAACTCTGGTGAAACTCATTTAATGTAACCAGTACCATGGTTCCTATGGTCAAGATAGATAATTTTGCATTTTATGGCATTTATGCATAACTGCAATGTTTTTCATTCATCTGCGATTTCATGTAGATCTAGGGTTACTATATTCAGGATACATAATATTTAATTTTATAGTATTTAACAATAACTGCAATATTTTTCATTCTTCTAGATTTCATTGCTTCTGCTTTTTGTTTACTTGAAAATGAGTTTTGAAAACTGTCGCAAAAAGTCCTACTTGCCAGTTTCTCTGCAATGCCCCCACTTAAGAGCTCTTAGCAGTTCAGTCTCTTGCTAACAAGCATTTCCATAGTAAACACTACGCTCAGTAACCAACTGTTCTTGGACTTATTCCGATCATTTGGCTCTCCCTTCTAAGATGGTGTGTCAAAGTCAAGCTCCAGTGAAGTACAGGTGCGCACCCAATATCCTTACGTACTTTACTGTCCTATTCCCCCATCTGATTATTGCTACACTTGTTAGCAGACTCTTCATGCACACAAACTACTCAAGACACCCATATTTTTGCAATCCACTAAATTTGAGAACATAGACCATAATTTTCTGAGGGGGTTATCAATCTTCTTCCTTTTAAATGAAAACCACTGACTTATATCTACTATTCCCCTAATGGAAACAGTTACACCAAAGAAAATCAGCTGTTCTCCATTCTTTTGAAACTACACCAGATGTTCAAGCAGCTCTTAATAAAAACATATATTTGAATTTGCATGTGCATCCACCTCAGGATTCTGATTTTTTCCTGATTCTTTTCAGCTGAAAGCTCACTTGGGTTCACTTCTCTTATCTCCTTTCTATTCATCTATATTCCAGACATTTGATCTGCTTATCCCTTCTTGCACTGTGACTAGTGGCAAAAAATCTCTGAACATAATGCCATTTTTTGCCATAATTTCCCACAATATCTCTAAATTTTACCCTTCTTGTTGCATATTCCTTGTTGCAGATATTGCCAAAATTGTCTCATCTTCCCATAAATTATGACTGTATATATACAATCTTATATATCACTTCTAAAGCCACTACAAGCAAAACCCTAACCTGCAGACATTGAGAATAGGTACAAATACCCTTGAAAAATAGGTACATCTGGCCAAGAATCTGGACATCTAATTGGCATAACATCTGAATACTTTACAGAACATAACTCTCCCCACTTCCCATAGGAATGTGGGCTATTACTCAAACACATTTAAAAATGAGAGTGACAAAAAGGATGGAAAGATATAGAAGTATATTATCAAATGGACAGTGTACAATCTACTGACATTAAGGCACTGTTTTGCAAATTTCTACCACACTGTCTCTTATTTTTGCTTCTGAAAAAGAGAGATGTAAGATGTGTCTCCTCTTTCTCTATATTATTGGAGTCACTGGTATGTTGGTCATGTAGTTTGATTTTCTGACGACTACACATCTGGTTAGCAATACCTCAATTGTATTTTTGACTGCTGTAGAGGACATCTATGAAGGCCTTGCACAGCTGCAATTTGCAAGCTTCTATATTGAAAGTATACATTTCTATTTTAATAGCCTTTAGCTTCCCAAATAAAATCTTCTAGAACAAAGCAACCAGTGAGAACATAAAGTTACTGATGAGGAACTCGTAACTTAACAAGAAATTGTGTATACTGCATACAATACTAGTTTTAGTATCATGGAACTAACGAAACATTCATTTTTTTTTCAGAATTGAGCAACCCTTCCAACTTCAAATAAATCAAATTTAAGTCTGTTGAAAACATATGAGGTCTGAGAACACTTTCATTTCCACTCATTGTTTTTTGTATTAAAAACATTACTTAAAACAGTATAAGACACAGGACAATTACCAATTAAATACATATGCCATGCAACATTAGGCTAAGCATTAAAATTTGGATGCTTACTTCATGTTTAATTTTTACATATTCATTGTAGCAGGGATATAATGGAAATTCAGATGCTAGATAATAAATACCCCAAACAGAGCTGACAATGAGTGTTTTTTAACTTACTTCCTGATAACAGGAAATTAATTTATACGGATGGCAATTACAAAACAAAATGGAATAGAAACTTTTCAATATTTTTAGATATAACTGGAAATCTGAGCATGTGAGGAGCTATCAACATTTCTAATGTTGCCTGTTAAAAAATATTTATAATCATTTACAGGATCATCTGAAACTGATTGTCATATTCTGACAGTTTCTGAAAAGTTGCATAAAGTCAGTATGCAAGTAGACTAGAACTGGAAGCTATAGCATATGCAATTGAAACTGAGTTCAATTCTGAGATACAGTTCCACGATTGATTTTTTAACTATGTAATCCAAACAGCAATTGGAAAATCAGCAACATTTCAGAAGGATATAGCAGAAGTGGTTCAAAACAAACAAATGTTCTTGCCAAGAGAATGTTTGGAAAGGAATCAAAGTTTGTGAACCTTATAGATAGCTGATTGTGCTGAGTATATTCTGCAAGATGTCCTACTTATTCAGACTGGAATCCTACATCAATAAAATGACACCTGGTGAGCATATGAATACCATTTCTGAGACTTTCCTGTGTGGCTTCTTTTTTTTAACACTACAATGATCATGTTTCACACTGAGGATGTGGGGTTACTAACTACTCTCAGCTGTCATCAATCTTAGTATACATTGTTGGAGGTGTGAAGGATTTCCCCTAATTGTCGGGTGGTGGAAAACCTCCTCCCTCCCCTAATAAGAAATCCATCTTGGGGCCTTGTGCTTTTGGCTTGTTAATGAGACCTAAAACACCTGCCAAACAGTATTCACAGAGGGATAATGCCCTGATTATGGCCCAGGCACACGCACACACACACAATCACACACACACACACACACACACACACACACACACACACACACACACACCTACCTTAATAAATCTGATAAGCGTCGCGTCTGTTATCTTCAGTGAAGTCCTCCTCGCAGCAAGTAAAGTAAATTCATCGCAAACCTGAAACCATCTGTTTCAGTTCCCGCTCGCAAACTGTGCACCGCACGATGATGTCAGCATCTGCGCCTGGACTTGAAGGGCGTTCTTAAAGAAGAACGCCTAAAAAAATTTTTAATTTAGTCAGCAGATTCTAGGGGGGTGCAATTGCACCCCCTTGCACCTGCCTGCGGGCGCCCTTGCCCTTCACACCACCTCCCTAGCTGTCACAGAACTGAAGGTAATTTGAGCTGCTTAAGGCTGTGATTGACATTTCACAGCAGGAGTCTTGAATAATGGCCTGCTTACCTCTTCCAGTCTTACTCTCACAGTGGGAAATATTTTTTTAGCTGCACCACAGGCTGTCAAATTTCCATCCATGCTCAATAGCACTTCAGGAGGCACTGTTTTGCAAGCCTTTTGATCTCCCATTCCCAGGCCTTCTTGTTGACTAGGTGCCAAACATTTTGACTGCTGCAGTGTAAAGAAAAAGAGGACAGTACTAGGACATTACACTTTTGCATTTACCAGTATTAAACACCATGTTACTTTCAGGATTTTTTAAAATGCTCACTGCTTCACCAAAATGTAATTGAAGTTAATTTGTCCACAGCAGGATTACAAAGCAGGTTCTCATTTTTGCTGTACTGTAAATTCCTTAATTGCTTGTACGTAAAACACTGTATGTGGACATAAAGCATATAGTCTGTGAAGACAAGTGCATATAAAAGCTCCACAATCCCAATCCTAAATTAGACACTTGTCAATACTGTTACACCTCAGGTTTACCAGTGAGCATTCAGTGTGTCACTACACATTTCTGTTTCCTCCTATTCATTATAACATATTAGCTATGCCTATTCTGTACATTTCTCCTTAAAAATATACCCAGCACATCTGCTTAAAAATCCGTCAAATACTGTTGTACCTTTACCCTTTCCTTTTTGTAACATTCCATTCACCACCATGGGTGCTGTCTGATGCTTCCAGGTCAGTTATTGTCAAGAATGCTTAGTAAAAGGCCATCAAGATAAATACCTATCATACAGAGGCCACTGCATGTACCGACTTTGTCCAGACTTTACTCTCTCAGACAAAACGCAATACTTTCTCTCCATACAGCATTACACACAGAAGTCAATTTTTACTCAGTTCACTGCCACTGTAATAACCAAGCCCTGACATGGAAGGACATTATCCACAGATGTGGTACTTCTGGTCACAATTCATTCCTCGTCTTGTTTCAATAAACAATTCAAATCCTGCAATATTTTATCACTAACCCTTGCAACCCATACCAACCCTTCACCCAGCTGGCAAATGCCTCTACAAAACTGTTGCTCACCAACTTATATTTTTATGTTGCTGCAGACAATCTGTGATGTCACTTTCTCAC
Source organism: Protopterus annectens (assembly GCF_019279795.1). Classification (NCBI taxonomy): domain Eukaryota; kingdom Metazoa; phylum Chordata; order Ceratodontiformes; family Protopteridae; genus Protopterus; species Protopterus annectens. The sequence goes on from NC_056733.1 coordinate 1,587,534,777, forward strand.
TATACCAAATATGTCTGTACACACTGTCGCCTACATAAGTCAACCTACTTATTGGATTGTTTGGCAATCCTCACATCTTGTAATGAGTGTAATACACCACCAACCATTTGCTAAACAAGTACAGTCTTGCACATGACAGACTGTGTGCATTGCATTTACATGCGCAAAGTCATTTTTTGAAACTGTCGGCAAACCAGTCATCCACCATGCATGTGACAGAAGCAGATTGTACCTGTGGGCTGTTCACTAAACATGTGCTCCTGTTGCTCCTTATTTGGGACAGCCATACATGTATAACTTCTGACACCTTCCTGATTGCATTACATTGTCTATTCTAAGAGATATCCCTCCTTATACTGCTTTGAGATCCACACTATACTACTCTGTTGGTGGACATGGCTGCAATGCAGGAATTATGGTGAACGATGCTCTTCCAACAGCAGTGAGGGATACCAATTGTGACTCAATCATGGCAGACTGCAATGTAATGATATGACAGTATTCATAATGTCAGACCATGCATCACATCAGGGTGTTTGATAGTGAGGAAAACGGTGCAGACAGCTGTTGCAGGACCTACTGGAGAAAGCAGCAGAACATGACTTGATCTATAATGGATGACGTGAATGCCAGTATCAGGGCACACTGAACAGGATTTTACCACTGCCTGAGTACACATGGGTGGCTCAACAGGAAGGAGAAGCCATTCCATACTTTTGTATGCCAAATGCCTTGACAGCAGCTAAGCCATGATTTATAAACTCAGCTAGACTTATTCCTAGTATGGAGGAGGCACTAGGGTAGCATTCATGACTCCAAACTCATCCAAGTGAAACAGCCGTCCCACAGCACGAGCCATAACTTGCCAATAAAGTACAGTGGACAAAAGCATCGGTGACTCCCACAACTGCGGGAGTTAGAGGCATCAAACTACGACCACAAAGCATGCCAATACTGGAGAGGGTGATTGACAGGAGATTAACAATTCTTATTCAGATAAGGATGAAGCATGACTGGTAATGTTTGCAGTGATACACGTACTTGAGACGAAGCTGGAAAGTAAGACAGACTCCAAATGGGCATTCTTTAACTTGCAGAAATGCTTATGACAGTGTCCCAAGCAACCACTGTTCTCGTTGCTGCTCATACTGGTCATGGACAGTAGCCATCAGGTTGCAGGGTACAGATCTACCAAGCTGCTGTAAACAGACAATATGGCAGTACAGGCAGACTGAGCTTGAACGTCAGCAAAGGACAGCATAATGCACTGTAAATTTCTAGTCACATTGGCGGTAATGGAAGGTAATTGCATGTAATATGAATTTGTGAATATAGATAGAAGGTTATATGGTGCAACAGGTAAACTACATCAAGTATCAGGGCGGGGTGGTTCAGGATAAGGGTCTTTTGAAGATGTCAAAGCTGTAACCAGAGCAGGCCACAGCAGACTGTTATACATTACCCGGTGTAGGCAATGACAGAAGAATGGCAAAATATCTGAACGTTGAGGTGTACAACATAGTGGTGCAACCTCTACTACTGTATGGTACAGACCCCTGGGCAGTATAGGCCGAACAGGTGAGGAAAATGAACCGAATGACAAAGGCGCTAGGGTGCACACTGTCACAGGACAAGGAGTGAGGACATAACAGCAGAACCCAAGGTAGCTCCAATTACAGGAAATATTAAATCATCACCTCAGAGTGGTTTGATCACCTGTGTTGAAAAGCAGACAATATGGTACGCTGGATTTTTCAGTGAAGTATACGGTAAGACATTTTGACAAAGATCTGTGAGTGACACGCATGGGTGTTCACGGAAGCAGCAGTGCATTTAAATCAATTAAAATCAAGGAGTTTGTGAGAGCAAACACGATACCCATCAGGTAGAACACAAGGAAAAAAGTTCTGGCTGTTGATGAAGCACCTGTTACAATGGGTTTTCTTTTTCCTTTTAAACATTCTTTGATTAAACAAGGACACAAACAGCAGCAGCCATGAAAGCTACACATCCCCAGGTACAAACTTTTCTTCATGAAATACCACTGTTATTGGCCTACATTCACCAAAACCGGTCAGTTAGCCAAAAACGCAAATACTTAATATCTCCATCCACATCATGCAGCAAACTCGGACATGTATAATAAAAATGTTGTTCAGATTATTGCATCACGTATACAGTCCTTTGCTACCTGTAAGCACAGTTCTGGTAGCCATTAAATATAGAATTTACACTTGCTAGATTACAAAAAGAAAAACTATTACTATTTTCAATACAGAATCGTGGCAAACTGACAACAGCTTCATAGCTACTACACCTCCTACAACGGAGATTAGGACTGATGCATCAACCACCTTTACAATAACAGTGCAGTATCAGCAATCCATCTACATACTGTGCGAGCTAAAATCCACATCCTTCATGAAAAACTATAGTACCTGTTCTACAGAATGATTATTCATAAGCAGCAATAGACTTTGCCATCCCACAGTGCTAAAGGCTTTTGGATAAATCCACATGCTACTCCACCTTTGCAACACAACTGAGCGAAAAACTAGTTTCCTCAATGCCACCTATTCTGTGTATTTTCAGAGACAAGGCACAAGAAAATGATTTGGCTTTACATACAGTTTACTCAGTTCATTGTTCTAACATTTAAGCGTACCAACCACAGCTATGCTAATTCCATTGAGCCATTGTCAATCTAGTAAATACACCTCTACTGACTATGAGAAGAGCAACAGTTATGTATGTGTATTGAAATTAATGATCGACAGTTAAAACCAAATAGGCGGAGCAACCTTTACATAACTTAGAAGACGCATCACCAACAGCCAGCACGCAAAACACATAACATGCACAGTATCTTTCAAAGACCAGGACACAACAGGAAGGCAAGTATCTTTTTTTGTATATACTAAGAAAATAGTCCGCACCTGGTTCAGTTGCAGAGCAATATAGAGATTAGGTCTAGGCAGTGAAAAACATTAGCAGAAATAAAACTAATCACAGCACTAACTCAGCACCTGAGTTGCCAAACATCCCCTTGAGCTTTCCAGCATTACAGTTGTTTGGTTTCACCATTTCACAGGCAGAAAATGACGGTAGTGTGATAATGTTATACAACTGCATATTGACATCTCTGTGGATATTAGGAATATATTCATATGTGTCTCATACACTATTTAATGGCATGTCAGCACCCCAATGAAATGGGAGACGTTACATGCAACTCTTGCCTTTGTCCATGCTTGATACTCTCACTACTACCAATAACTTCACACGACTATCATTTCACATCAACTACCATTAACAGGTACATTCAACATGACATTAACCAATTGTGACATACACTACTCTAACTCAGCAGTGTTGCCACTTCATGTGTGTGGCTGATAACACCCAAACTGCACGGATTACGTGTGTGCAATTTCAGAGCACAGTATTTCATCACACACATCGCTGCTACATGCAATTAAAATAGTAAGCGGTACATGTAATTCACATGTACAGCACACCAGTAACTCTTCCCAAAGCAGAACACATACCTGTATTATCACAGTTACTGCTAATAGCTTGGTTTTTAAGTAATTGAACTGCATTGACTCATGTCCACATGCTTTGAGAACAAGGGAGCCCGCAGGATTTTTTGCAGGGGGATGCAAACCCAAGCCCCACCCATGCAGCCCCACCCCCTGCTGTTCCCGCCCACTCAGCACCACCACCCCACCCACGCAGCCATTCCAGTGTCCCATTACTTGGCTATTTCTCCCCATTTGTCATAGACACTATTCAAATCTCTCAGTGTGCATACTGTTTTATGCTTTACTTCTACAATGATTACAGAGATTTGGATTTCATTTACAACTTTTATTTAAAATTTTATAGCACAAACACTGATAGACATTTACTAAACCTAAACAAAGCAATTGTCTTACAATGAAAACAGACTTAGCATTAAAACTTCTCTACCTTTGAAACCCACATTCACTGAACCACCATTGAAACCATCATTCAAAGAAAATGCATCTGGCTAGTGGCAGGGTAAGTTTACCTTTGGGCTGTTTTCAAATCATAGGCTCCTTGCACACATTTTTAGAACCATGGAAAAGTTATTTGATTCACCTTCCTGACTGTATTAATTATACTATATAATAATTGAATTATATCCCTTGTATAATACAGCACCACTTGTTAGAGCGTGTTTTGAAATTTATAGTTCTGAACATTTTTCCTTTAAACAAAATCATATGAACCAATAATGACAACCTGCCCAATTCAGAACATTTCAACCATAAAGGGCCACTCTACTCAAACTTCTGTCATACAATCCACCAATATCAATTAATATGCAGAATCTTTGCAGAAGTAAAAGTCATCTGAATAATTCCACATTAAAGAGATCTGAAACCAGTGAAGAGGTTGTTGCTAGAAAACAACTTTATATTTCAGTGTTTAGTCTACAAACTCAATGCCTGCTGCCCTTGAAGAATATATAACCTACGTTATATTAAAAATGGTAAGCTAGTATATTGCAATATTGAATAGGTGGCAAGCTGAAAAACAAGTTCATAGTTATTGGGCATCTCATCCAAAGGAGGACATACTCAGGACTGTAGCACTCCACCTCCTTAAAATACAAATCTACATGTTGTGGGAGTAGAACCTATAGCCTTCTGTATCAACATGCAAGTATGCTACTGCTGTGCTGCTTTAAAAATTCTATACCACAGTAGTGATACCATTTGCTAAACAAAACAGTTGCACATTTTAAGCAGGCTTAGCATGAGCAGCAGTCAATTTCTCTTCCCTTGAAGCTCACAATTCATTGAAAATGCACTTGAAAATAAAATCCACCTGCTAACTCTAACTAGGGCATTTCTCTCTCTCTCTCTCACATACCTCATCCTCTTAGTGCAATAAATCTGGACAAAGCCTAAAATAAATAGGAACAGATTATAAATATTGTTGTCATGAACTTAGAACACTGCTAGAATCTGCACCTGCTTCTGACAAAGTACCCTCCTGATGACACACAGGACAAATATATATTTGTGCAGTTATTCAAACCCAGACTGTTTTTAAAATAAAAAAGTCACTTACTACCAATGGACAAATTACCCTACCAAAGAAAAATAAGTAGTAGATCAATAACTACAAATAGGTCTAATTAAAGATCTGAATAATATTACCTATGTACTTTCCTCACAGTGCGACTCAGCGTCTTAACTACTACAATTTGTGCCAAACCTGAAGTGCTGAGAGCAAAACAGAATAATGGAATCACTGGAGATAATTGAAAATAGTTGAGAACATTACTTTGCTAAAATATTATGAAAACAGCATGAGCTACAGAATTTCTTGGGAAGAAACAATATAGAGCAATTGAAAAACATTAACACGTCATGCGTTTAACTTGTTTATTACAGGAGTTACCAATACTTACATAAGAACAAAACAATCACAGGACTTAGTAATAAAGCGCATATGGCATACCAAGCAGTGCAGCATCTTAAAGCAAAAGTAAAGCAGTCATAGGATGAGAAGAGGCAACTACGTATTCAGCACTATAGAATTGCTCAGGCCGCAGTTTAGTCTTTTATAAAATTAACCTCACAACTTAACTGATTATAGGACCGTGTAAGTAGTGTTTAGGATCGTTGGGGATGAATTTTTAGGAAGGCTAGCTCACAGATGGTCAGACAGTCAGTGTATTAAATAACCATGAGGTACAAGCATAGCAAATTATTAACAGACAGAAAATCAGCAACGATCACTGCAAGCTCATGAGAACTGTTGCCCGGGCCCCAATAACGAAAAAGTATTTAAATGCTGCTCAATCTCTCAGCTCTCTTATCTCTCTGGAGTTTTCTAAACTATAAGAGACGGTATAGTAACAACTGTTGTATGTGACTACAAAGTTAACATCAGTTTCTTGGTCACACATTTCCACAGGAAAAGCTAAATTGTCCTTGATAGCAATAGTAAAGTGAAACTATGACCGCAATCAAGAAATCACACACCATATTTAAGATGCTACGTTTGTAGTTTATTACATATATGTAATTATTACACAAGGTCACATTTAATGACTAATGTTTGCCAGCATTTAATGTTACCAAGAGCTGTTTGGATGGTGAAACACATGCCTGATACATTTATTTCAAACTGCAGTCTGGTGTATTATGCAGAACAGAGAAGCACACAGACCTGATCATTTACACTCGTGCCGTCTTATTGACTCCAGCAGATTTCAAACACAACATTGTGACACTGAGAATGTGGGCACATCTGACAGTACTCAAACACAGTGACCAAATGGCATGAAGCAATAACCCTGGGACCCCATACTGCTGCAGCATTTCTCACAAAACATTCCTGGGTACATGGCATAGCTTTCAACCTCTTAGCACAAAAAATCTGGACAAAGCCAAAAATAAGGGGGACAACCCCCCCCCCCAAATAGGGACACATTTTACATATTGTTCTTATAAACTTAGAACGTTGCTAGAATAAAACGTCTTGTGTTACTATGCATTTTCTGAAGGATATTAAATATGAAACTCAAATATCTGTCAATATTTGATTAATTAATTCCTCACCGCTTCACCACAAAAATCCAGAAAATCACATATTTTATGAGGAACAGACCATAATTATGAGGCAAAACTCTGGAGATTTGAGAGGTACGGCATATGGTCTCACCCATTCTGTAAGTCCACAAAACACTTGTAGATAGTGTAGATGATTATTCCAATATCTGTTCAAGGAAAGATGTCTGAACTAGGGGCATTAATATTTTGCAGAAAGTTTTGCAGACTGTCGTCAGCTGCAAAAATACTTTTTTAGTCAATAGCCATTACATAACTACAGCTCAGATGCAGTATATTGCACTAGTTTATGTTTCAGTAAAAAAGTATCATTAAAGTTGATTTAGGAGTTTATATTTACTGCTGATACTGGCATTCCAGCTGCTTGGTATTAAATCATCTGTAGATTTGCAGAACTTAATTATTTCTATCCCAATGTATATTAAACCATACATTAGTCATTTAATTAATTCATTGACTATTACTATTTGTTAGGTATATAGAATGATATGGTGATTAATTGCTATTTCGGAACAATGAAGCTTATATCTTCCTACATTCCTAGCTTAATAAAACAAGACAATTTTGTTATGTAATTTGATCCCACAAATAAATACATGTGTAGGAATTTTATGTCTGTGTTTGAATACATTTATGGGTAATTTTGCATTGGTGTGCTTTTTAAAAAGTTCAGATTTCGTACTCTTCAAAATTTGCATGCAGGGCACAATCCATTTTATCAAATATCAATGATCAATGATGGTGTTAGTGTTGCTTGGATCTGCCCCTACTTCAGGCTTTACTCCCTCCCGTTATTTACTTCTCCGCATTCTGTCACTTAAGTTTTTTAGCCACATTCTGGTTCATTATAATAAAAAAATAAGGTGAAAGAAATGTAATTAGCATTAACAGACAACTGTTACTTGTTGTTTAGGTTGAGCAAGGCTTGTGCCTGCCAATTTTTGTGGTAAGTATCTGCCATTCTCTAAGTAAGTAATGAAAATGTTCTCAGATTATCAGGATGTTAGCTTAAAGACATTCATCAGTTGGTAGTTTGTGCCAGCTGGTCTTGAGCTGTCTAGAGATTCCTGTCCTGCCAGATGGAATCTAAAGCAGGGTAAGGGTTAGTGTATACAGTAGCAGAGTTTTGTCCCTACATCATAGATTTGATCCTATAAATCCACATATTTTCTTTACTAGCAATAATTAATTAATTATTTTTTCAAACTTTTATCACAGGAGTAGTAGAAATTACAGAAGCTTGTGGTCATAGTACTGCCATAGGCTTTAACAGTAAATACATGATCGCGTAATTTAAAGTTAATGTGTGCGACAAATTCATATATTAAATATCTTATCATTCATCCTATAAAACTGCTGTCATTAATGCAAAACTTAATACATTCAGGCCAACACGACTGTTGGTAGATCAAAGAAAGAAACATAAATAAATAAGCAGCTTAATAAATACAGACATTACTTACAAACAAATAAAACAAAAAAGAAAAGAACTTGTGTATACATAAGACGTATAAAGACACACACACACACACACACACACACACACACACACACACACACACACACACACACACACACACACACACGATTGCTTGGGGCAGCACTGTGCCAATGCAGTTAATTTAAAGTGGGTTTTTTTCTTACTTTTACAAGCTCATTTTGTCACCAAAACATCCCATGAGGCAGTTGAAGCAGCACAGTAAGTAATATAAGGCACCAGAATGTTAGCAACAAGGCAGGTTCTCCAATTGCACTTGATCTTTAAGACACAGGCAAACATACATTAACAGAAAAGAAAAATATATTATCATATTTTTCCATTTGCATACATTATATATCACATATATTTTCATTCTTTGTAACTACCATCAGTCCAACATTGCACAGATTGCTGAAAATCCTGCCTTCCCTTAAACCTCATTCCTTCTCCTCCTGAACATTATCCTGCATGTACTGTTCCCATGATTTCCATTTTTTCTATGTAATTTCCTCCTTCCCTTTTCTAAAGATCTCTCTTTCAGTCCTTTTATCATTTTTATAATATTCAGTACATCAGATACAGTTGACTTAGAGTTTGACTTCCATTTTCTAGAAATTTTTTTGGGCAGCCAACAGAATTAAATGAAGTAAGGCCTTATTTCCATTTATCTTGAACATTGTTAGTAGCTCTATGAAAATTTAATGTAGCAAAACTAATAGTTCATCGGAGAAGTATCTCCCATAAGTAATCCCACTGCACCCAGTTGAATGCCTTTTCTGCATCTAAATGTATTAACACCAAAGGCTGGCCCATTCTTTCTGCCTCCTGGTATATCAAGTTGGTCTTTATTGTATTGTTGAATGTCTGCCAGTCCTGGATGAAGCTGCATTGATCTAGGTTTATTAACTTAGGAAGAGTCTCTGATGCTCCTCTAGCAAATATAGCTCCAAAATTTTACAATCACTTTTTAAAACTCATACAGGAGTGGTAGAGTATCTTCCTTCCTTCTTTGTATAGTACCATGATTACTACCTTTTTCAAAGACTCTGGAATTTTTCTCCACTAAAATAATGTTAAAATATTTTGGGCCAAATTGCTATAATCTTGTCTTTAAATTCCTTCCATACTTCCAATAGGATTCTGTCCAATTTCAGCAACTTATCTGTTGTCTTGATCCTCAACTTTTTGTTGATCTCCATGGCTATGGGTGTTTGCACTTTGTTTTCCTCCACTTGACTTACCCTTAAAAGTTCTGATTTGTTTAAGAACCTGTCTACACTTGCCCTGCAGATACTTGCTTTATTCTAGGCTGTGTACTGATCTTTATAAAATTCCACAGGTATTTGGGCTATTGCCTTTGGGTCTCTGCATACTGCCCCATTTTTTAAGTATTTTAGCTGTACTATACTTCTTTCAATCTCCTGCTGTCTAAGTTTTTGGGCTACCTGCTTTTGTGTGTTTGCCTTATTCTCCAAACAAACCTGTTTTAACTGCTCTTTGCATTCACTCCCATTGCTCTCATAGGGATTTTCCAGGCTTCGTTTCCAGTTCTTGATTCTCTAAGCAGTTTGTGATTTCTTAAGTCTTAAGAATACTGCCCTCTTATGTTTTTTTTTAATGTGCTTCCATTTCTCTCCCTTAAGGTATTTTATATGCTCTACAAGTTTATTGTTATGTTTATCTACTTCTGTATTATGTCTGCCTCTTGGCCTAGTAATTCATCTAGCAATCTAATCAGTTAATTCTGCCATTTCCTTCTTTGTTACTCCTTCACCAATGAACAAAGAAACAAGGCAGTGCCTTTGCCTATCTTATATCTTCCATGGACATTTTTGTACTAACAGTTGCATGATTTGATGCTAAAGTTTTTGTACTAAGAGTTGCATGATTTGATGGCAGCATTTCTTGACAAAGCAGTACATCACTTAATAGTAAGATTTCTGCACTAAGAAATTCATATTTTATGACAACACACACACCCTCGTACCTGATAATCTTCGCGATCACCACAATCCATTCGCGATTGCCTTCCACTCACTACAACTTCACATTTCCCACTCACATCGATAATCCATTTACAATTGTCTTCCACTCACTCTCACTAGTCACTACTGCACATTTCCCGCTAGCAGCCAGCCGGACATGACGTAAGCTCAATTCCGACTGGCTGGTATGTTCCTTAAAGGAGCCAACGCTGTTTAAAAAAGAAAAAATATGTACTTTTTTTTTAAAGAAAAAGCTACCCCTGAAATCAGTACAGTGCGCATCCATGCCTCCCGAGTCCCGAAATCCCTGCCGGCGCCTAAAACGGGATGCAAAGGGCGTTCTTAAACAGGAATGCCCTTTCTTTAAAAAAAAAAAAAAAGTTTTTTTTTTAAGTAAAATAAAATTAATTTCTCCCAGCCGATTCCAGGGGGGTGCAAGTGCACCCCCTTGCACCTGCCTGTGGGCGCCCTTGTTTGAGAATACAAAAGTTACTCAAAGTATGTCAATGGTCCACTTGTCTTCAACCACCAGAAAAACTCATACATGTCAAGCACCATGGTATTACACCAGAACAGAGCAATACATATGACGACACTATTGCAAGAGTCAAAACTCCCAACCCCATCTACCAGAAATAATAAAAAAAAAAAAAACAAATAGGGCCATTATGTCTGCCCTTTGACCACTATTACTAAATTCTTGCTTACGAGATTATTCTTGCTGCCATCAACCGCCATAGGCACTCCCTCATTTGCTCCATTCACCATGCACAGGCAAGTTGACAATTTTAGCAATACAGTAAAGTCCACCCCCTGGTGCCACTTTAGTAATCTAATCAAGCATCAATGTGGTTTTCATTGTGAGTAAAGTAAAATATGTGCAAAGTCATCTGGCAGACCCTAAAATGACTGCAACAATCCATTATTACTCATCTATAATGAATGGTGTCGTCTACTACCAACAAGTACTGAAGCAGTATACCTTCATTCCCTGCACTCAAAACTACACATCTACTCATAGAAATACTAAGACATAGTACTCACCCAGTCGATAGATGCTACTCCATTAGCCAGGCTTCAAATTAATTTTTCCCCAAATCTAGAAATGTATCTTGCAATCACTACACTCTTCTCTGGATGCTCACACTTTGCGATGTTCTTGGGATGGGCTGGTATGGACATGGGTTCAATTTCCAAATTCCCTCGTTTGGCTCGTAGCACTTCCATCAAGTCATAGATGTAGTCAAACTTTCTCTTCTCAAATATGGGTCTAGCAACCCATTCCTGCTTTGCCTTTGGGTACACAACTTTGAATCTAGGTTCACCTATTGCTGCTGACCTGCTGTTCGGGAATTTGACCACAGCCTGTTCACGATTAAGGTTTTCATTATGATCCATGATGGCAAGTATGACACGAGCTTTCATCCCTGCATAACTGAAGAGCTCAAACTTGGGGCAGTACTTGCATAGCAATGCATGGAAGACCTCAAGGTTGCCAGTGTGACAGAACTTGGTTATTTGCTTCAAATCCTTTAGAAATACTCTGTGTCCAGACATGCTGTAATACAGGGAACAAATATTGTCGTTGAATAGTGTAGAAGGTAGTCTCGCTGATAAATTTGACTCCAAGGTATGCACAGAATCTTGCAATGTGGGCATATGTACTGCCACTAAACAGAACAGAGGATGCAAGTATTAAGTTGCCCGCCGGCATCCGTCCCAACACTGGTCGACTTTGCCACTCCAGTACTTTATGACCACTGATGCAGGATACCTTCACATACACACAAGAACCGATCTTAGATTTTTTCTCAACTTCCACGGCAGGTGTTTGGCATTGGGGACAAGTCAACTTCAACAGTAGTGAATCCAGGCAAGACACATCAACTTCAACAGTAGTGAATCCAGGCAAGACACAATGTACTTTGGCTCACTTATCATCCTTTCATCTTCATCCACTTCTGCTGTGTCTTCCATGTCATATATTCCAGTGAATAAACAAACGTGTATGGAATGTCAACTTCAGTTTCACCACTGCAATTCAAACCAAGTGTTACACTTAAAAAAAATACAAAGATTGCCCTGCGCTGCATCTACTGCAGTCAACCAGCCTCGTGCTGCATCACCTGCAGTCGACTATAAAAATTAAAAGTGAGAAAATGAAAAAATACCAACACTGATGTTATTCATGTTTTCACTGTTGCAACCGTTACATTTGGGTTATCTGCTTTCAGCTAGCCCTCAGCCTGATTAATAAAGTCTTGGGTCCTGCGTCAGTTGCTGTCCCATCTTTCCAATGTGTCAGGGATATATAACATGCAGCTGATGCCATTGCATCCGTTTTTGCTGTTCAGTGCCCGAAACAGAAGCACTTTGCAAGTGTCGGTCGGCCGACTCCTGAATTGTCATTTTCTAGTTTCACAACCAAAGTCTCCAACTTAAGCTAAGTACCCCATTGGGGAAACCTTTCCTTGCCCCTTCCTACATCAGTAAAAGTTAATTGCATTACTCATGGAAAGCTGCCCCTTCCTATGTCAGTAAAAGTTAATTGCATTACTCGTGGAAAGCAAATACCTTAAAGATTTTCATTCGTACTGTATTCCTTGACTAGGCCCTGACCATGATGTACCTTGCTGTCGTTTTTGGGCTTTAATCAGCTCACTGTCTGTATATTTTCACCTCTAAATTTTTTGTTTCTCTGTTTCATTATCCAAGAAATGTTGTCATTTAGCCATCCAACTACCAGTATTGCAAAAACACTCAAATTTAAAGACAGACAGGCAGAGGTCCAAAACTGCCCACGATTTTCCTAAGCCAGTCGCCAGTACTCAGTGAGGCACTTTCACAGCCCCCAAGCTACTTCTGAGTTGCAGGCCTATACCGAGATAGAGTCCAAAAGGCCGCAAGATGTTTCAACTATGGAACCCATGGAAGTCTCTACCTTGGATGGGTCCAGAGCTGCTGTGCAGGCACTGGCTTCTGAGGGTGTATTCATGCCTATGGACTTGCATATTAAACAGACACTTCCTTCTTCACTTAGGCCTAAATCTGGAATCATACCTAAAAAAATGATGCTCAGGCCTCTATGCCTAAAAAACAAATAATGGCTGAAGATCTATAATCAGGGTCAGTCAATCCCACTCTTCTAAGAGTCCTAGGACTGAAGTTGTTTATGAATCTTTGGACCAGGATTCGTTTTTGTCAGATTCTTCTGATGATCTGGATTGGCCCTTATCTACTTATAAGTATTCTGATGCAGAGGACTACATTACTTCTGCTTACCCTCCAAAGGATTTTCCTCCAAAGGATTTTTCTTTTGTGCAAACCTTACATACTCTAAGCATTTCCACTGGGAAAGCCAGTCTATTTTGGATTCAAAAAGAGGCTTACGGATTTCTTACTCCTATCTCAGCATAGGCCTTTAACTATTCCTCCTGTAATAGACTGGCTTAAGAAACAAACCTTGCTTGATCATGTTAAAGGTAAATTGTTTGGAAACAAGGCTGAGGAAGTTCTCAAAAAGATGGAAGATAAAGCGTAATCTATGCAAACTGTTAGATTTCCTACAAGTTCAGCCTCCTACAATTAGTAGGCACTGGCCCTCTAAGAATTATTCCTTTCCAGCCTCTTCCATGTCTTCTCAAGCCAAACCCAGATTCAGCAAAAACCCCAGGGTTCAGTTCCAGGGGACACACAGGACTAAGCAGTGGGCTGCCTCCACTTCCAAATTAGGGAGTAACAAGACTCCCCCCCCCCCCCATGCTAATCTCTCAATGCCTTTTTAAAATTTACAGTCACTTCTCAACTAACTGCCCCTTTGCGCGGAAAGAATGCTCTTCATGCAAAGAATTCTGAACCCCTTACCCAGGAGAAATGGGTTTCAAATAGTGTCCCATGGATAATGATTATACTTGCACACTGCCTACACCAAGGCAGAGCCCCCAAAACTATTACTTTCTCTCAAGCATGGGGGCTATTCAAATGGTACCAGAAGAGGAAAAGGGACAAGGTTTCTACTACAGTCTTAGACAATTAATGCCGTCCTGTCCCCGTCTACTTTTAAAAACGTTTTTTGGAAATTTCAAAATTGAAGATGCTGACTATTCCCCAATTACTTCCTATGCTAGGCAACGATGCCAGGCTGCCAACAGAGAAGCATACCTGCACATCCCAATCCGTGAATCGAGCAGAAGATACCTACACTTCAAAGCGGTCTACACACACCATCACTTCTCAGTACTGCCCTATGGCTTATCGACTGCACCCAGGGTATTCACAAAGTGCCTAGCTACACTTATTGCATTTTTCTGGTAAAGAAATATTCAAATATACCCATATCTGGCCGATTGCCTAATTCAGTCAGAAAGCCAGGACATACTTTTGAAATAGCTGGACTTTGTAAAAAGGTTTCACCACTTGTTGGGGTACACCATAAACTAAAAGAAATCACCCTTGGTACCCTGTCGATAAATTATATTCCTGGGAGCAAGCTTGAATACAACTTTCTAGATGGCTTTCCTCACGCCAGAGAAACAAATTAATTTGACAACCAACTTCAAACTAGAGGCCACAGAAATCCTGCTGTCTGCCAGACATACTGCCAGCCTTGGGGTTCATGACCTCCTGCCTTCTAATTTCATATGCAAGACTGCATATGAGGATAAGTACAGTTGGTTACACTTACCATAAATGTAGATGTTAGAGTGTATTCACTGTCGCAGTCATTACATATGGGTAATTTTGGCAGGTTGGCCTAAATCAGCCTGAATTCCAAAGTCTTGGGTCCTTTGCCAGTTGCTGTCTCCTCTTCCATGACGTGCCACTGTCAAGGGGTATAAAACAAGCAGACAATGCCATTTTCCTCCGTTTTTCTTGCACATATGTCAGGTGCCCACAAAAAGATATCCAAAAAAATAGAAAAACTTTACCCTCATCTACAAGAAAATACACCACATAGGTAGTAGAAGAGAGGACAGTAACTGCAGAAGAAAGAAAGTGGAATGCCAGTCGGGTAATCTGGACTGCAACAGCGAATACAGTCAAACATCTACATTTACTGTAAGTGTACACAACTGTACTATGTTTAGTGTTTAAACTGTTGCAGTCATTACATTTGGGTAGAATCCCAAAGCTATGGTTGGGAGGCTGGAGCAAACCAGCATTAGGTGCTGCTATAAGGCCCTGCATTGGCAAAGCCTTCCCTGGATTGAGAGTAGAGGCAAATGATGATACTTAGTAAAGGTGTGAACAGAACTCCACGCAGCACACTCTAAAATGTCTTTGGTTGTTACTCCTCTGAGAAATCATGCCGAAGTAGCTGCAGCTCTGGTGGAGTGAGTCTAATGCTCTATAGTCTGCTTTGAAATAGCCTTTCCTTCTGATCCTGCAGCATATGCCACTAGTATTTGCTCATTTTTTCAAAGAACTTTATTCCAGCTCAGGTAGAATCTTAGCTGTCTGTGTACGTCCAAGGAATACATAATTCTCTCCCCCACCTGTTCTGTGGATTTTGATAAAAGGTTGGCAGGTGACTACTTTGGTTAAGAGCCACACTGGAAACCACCCTTAGGCATAAATGTTGGATTTGTCCTCAGAAATACCCTGTCCGAGTAAAATATGATAAAAGGCTCCACCACCATGAGGGCCTATAGCTAGAAGATCCATCTTGCTGAAGTAATTATAAAATACACCAACACTCGAGTCCAACAATAATTCAGCTCCACACCACGAGTATAACACAATTCACTGAGGGGTGAATAAAAAAAGTTGCCTGTTGAATAACATATATAAAATCCACTTTATTACGACAAGGTTAAGCGCTTTCATCTAATTACATAGACTTCATCAGAACACTGTCCTTACACATTCAAACATTTTTATACTACATTCAAACTAATTGATACACCAGTCAGAACAACAATTCAACCTGCATATAATTAAACTATGTAAAAGTAATATAAAACTAAGAGTCTGCTGTTCCCATTTCACAATATTAGTATATATGGTACTGAAATCACTGATGCTTCTTATACATCAACACACTATAAATAATATATATTACATTCAAATACTGGTTTACTTATAAAAGCTTATTATACATTTGTAAATCCTTTTAAAAATTCTGTTAAAAATTATGTTAAAAATTAAACCTTATTCAACAATATAGGTTTAATGGTAATGTATTCATTAATTCCTGGTGGTGAAGTTGCATTCAATAATATTTGCCATCTAACCTCTTTCTCTCCCAGAGTATGCTTGATACTCCCACCTCTTTGTGATACCTTCACCACTTCCAATATTGCAAACTTGAAAGTATTGCAATTGGAACCGTCCCGTACATGTCTAAATAGGGCATTGTTCTCATCCCTTTCCTTTATAGCATACAAATGCTCATAAATTCTATTTTTCAGTTTTCTTCCTGTTTGACCCACATAAAAACTAGGACAGGTGGTGCTCAGAGCCAGATAAATAACATTGGTAGTATCACAATTGCCTCGACAAAAGTGTATAATATTTTTACTAATATTATGCAACTGCACCTCCTGGTCCTCCATAATAGCCTTACATTGATTACAGTGTCCACATTTCCGTGTACCTGTCACTTGTCCTTTAACCCTCTCTGTATTGTGTTCAAATTTATTCTTAAGGTTAAACCCCACACTATTAACAAACTTGGGTTCATTACCCACTACACCCGATATTACATCATCCCCCTTTAAAATATTCCAATTCTTCTTAATAATATGTTTTATATCCTCTGTATAATAACTATAGGGTAAAATATATGCCGTATGGAAGTCCCTTTCATTTCCTTGACTATTGGTTATACTTATATTCTCTATACCCACTCCTAATAAAGGTTTATATTTAATGCCCCACATTTTGCTCACATACTCTATAGCATCCTTAATAACATATTCAGGGTATCCCCTCTGCGTGAACATATTACCTATTTTATTCAACTCCATCAACATCTCACTATACTCTGAAGTCATTCTAGCAGCCCGAATACACTGACCCTTAACTATGTTATTCTTTAACCTAACAGGATGACAACTGTTGTATTCCAAATATGGAAGCATGAAGTATTTTTAGTAGTCGATACATGAAGTACATCCAAAGGTATGTACGGTTTTTGGATGATGCATTTATAGTATGGGATGGGGACAACACTGTTATCCCTGAATTTATACAATATATAAATACATCTACCCCCTTTTTGAGTTTTACACACAAATACAGCATGGATGGTATTGCATATTTAGATACTTATATTACCTTGACACCCAATGGTTTTAAGTCCAATATATATAGGAAG
This sequence comes from Protopterus annectens, assembly GCF_019279795.1. Taxonomy (NCBI): domain Eukaryota; kingdom Metazoa; phylum Chordata; order Ceratodontiformes; family Protopteridae; genus Protopterus; species Protopterus annectens. Next base: position 1,587,552,171 of record NC_056733.1, read on the forward strand.
GAGACATTTAGCAACACATATTTGGAATACAACAGTTGTCATCCTGTTAGGTTAAAGAATAACATAGTTAAGGGTCAGTGTATTCGGGCTGCTAGAATGACTTCAGAGTATAGTGAGATGTTGATGGAGTTGAATAAAATAGGTAATATGTTCAAGCAGAGGGGATACCCTGAATATGTTATTAAGGATGCTATAGAGTATGTGAGCAAAATGTGGGGCATTAAATATAAACCTTTATTAGGAGTGGGTATAGATAATATAAGTATAACCAATAGTCAAGGAAATGAAAGGGACTTCCATACGGCATGTATTTTACCCTATAGTTATTATACAGAGGATATAAAACATATTATTAAGAAGAATTGGAATATTTTAAAGGGGGATGATGTAATATCGGGTGTAGTGGGTAATGAACCCAAGTTTGTTAATAGTGTGGGGTTTAACCTTAAGAATAAATTTGAACACAATACAGAGAGGGTTAAAGGACAAGTGACAGGTACACGGAAATGTGGACACAGTAATCAATGTAAGGCTATTATGGAGGACCAGGAGGTGCAGTTGCATAATATTAGTAAAAATATTATACACTTTTGTCGAGGCAATTGTGATACTACCAATGTTATTTATCTGGCTCTGTGCACCACCTGTCCTAGTTTTTATGTGGGTCAAACAGGAAGAAAATTGAAAAATAGAATTTATGAGCATTTGTATGCTATAAAGAAAAGGGATGAGAACAATGCCCTATTTAGACATGTACGAGACAGTTCCAATTGCAATACTTTCAAGTTTGCAATATTGGAAGTGGTGAATGTATCACAAAGAGGTGGGAGTATCAAACATACTCTGGGAGAGAAAGAGGTTAGATGGCAAATATTATTGAATGCAACTTCACCACCAGGAATTAATGAATACATTACCATTAAACCTATATTGTTGAATAAGGTTTAATTTTTGACATCATTTTTAACAGATTTTTTAAAAGGATTTACAAATGTATAATAAGCTTTTATAAGTAAACCAGTATTTGAATGTAATATATATTATTTGTAGTGTGTTGATGTATAAGAAGCATCAGTGATTTCAGTACCATATATACTAATATTGTGAAATGGGAACAGCAGACTCTTATTTTTATATTACTTTTACATAGTTTAATTATATGCAGGTTGAATTGTTGTTCTGATTGGTGTATCAATTAGTTTAAATGTAGTATAAAAATGTTTGAATGTGTAAGGACAGTGTTCTGATGAAGTCTATGTAATTAGATGAAAGCGCTTAACCTTGTTGTAATAAAGTGGATTTTATATATGTTATTCAACTGGCAACTTTTTTTATTCACCCCCCCCAGTGAATTCTGTTATACTCGTGCTGTGGAGCTGAATTATTGCTGAAGTAATTGCTAATAGCAGTGTCCTTTCCTATTCTGGTACTGGCAGAAATGGCCTCCACATCCATGAGGGATGTAAACCTGTTTGTGCCTCTGGCCATTGATTTTAAGGCAGAATGTGCGAACCATTTGCCGTTGGCAGAGTTTGCAAACGTAATCTGTATCCCTTTGATAGTTTATCACCCACTAGTCCTGGGATAGTAACTGCCAATTTTGTGCAAAAAGTGCTAATTTTCCCCCCAAGGGTCCTCCCCGAAGAAAGGGACTTGAAGGAAGAGGGAATTCATTGGGACTGTTTTCTGTAGGTTTGCACTTTATCTCCTCCAGATTTGGAAGTAGAAGCGCACCATTGCTTTGACCTGAATGAATCTTGCGCCTGGTATCTGTAACCCTTAGGGCGTCTGGATTAGCCCCTTTGATGTCTGTCTGACACAGGAAAGGACCAATTTTTGGTCGGCCAGTGTCTGAATCTAGGTGTGTGCACTTGTCAGTTGTCTTTAACAGCTTGCATAGACTTAGCTTTGTCTTCCATTTTCCTTAAAACCTCTTCTGCCTTAATACCAAACAGAGTACCATGCTGTAAGGATGCATCTAGTAATTAAGCTTGAACATGATCAGGTAAATTTTGTTCCTTTAACCAGGCATGCCTCCTAACGTAACTGCGGCCCTGCAGGAGGCCTCTAAAGAATCACAACCACATTGCAAAGTATGGTTTCCAACATGTTCAGCTGCATGCAATAATTCCTGGATTTCTTTATTTTCTGCACATTCAGAAATTGACATTTTCTGTTTCAAGTGTCCCATAACCTGTTGATACTTGAGCATATGAAAGTGGCAGTTTAAGGTCCAAATTGCCAAGGTTGCGGATGTATAACACCCCCCCCCCCATCCAGTGCCCTAGAATATGTCAGAGGGTGTAGGATTTTCAGCTGTTCAGGCTTTAACCCCCTTTAGAACCTGTGAACTACTTTATGGGTCAGCAGCAGTGTTGTCTAAATATAAATTTGTGTTAGTCAGGGACAGTGTAATACCAGTCAGGCTTACTGGAAGCCAGGGGTAAGGAGTCAGCGGTCAAGCTAGACTCCAAAAACACATCCACAATGTTTAAAAACAGGGGATATGGCTACTAAAAAGGCCTCTGCTGTGGGTGAAGGAAATCCGAGGCTCTTTTGATTCTGAAAAATGTTGACTCTCCCAGTGAAAATGCTCCCTCAAAAGTATGCAAGGTTTCTCCAAATGAATAATCCTCAGGTGGTGATGCAGGATAGTATAGATGCCTCTGCATCATGAATCCTCATAGGGAGATGTAGGAAATTCCTGATCAGAAAAGGAATGAGAGGAAATAGAAGCCTGACCTCAAGATTCATAGTCACTGTCTTGCCTAGGCCTCTTATCTGGAGTGGGATGGGAACCCCTGATCAATGTAATCAGGTCTTCAGCCATTTTTATCTGTTTTTTTGGACATAGAAGCCTGTGCTTGCGGCTCATGGGTTTTTTTTTTAGTTTTAGAAGTTGATTTTGTCTATGTCTTTTCAGCTGTTCATCTTTGCAGCAGTTTTGTATAAAAATGTTGAGGCCTATATACACCCACAGAAGCCAGTGCTTGCTCAGTGGCTCCGGACCCATCCAAGGGAGATACACCCGCGGGTCCAATACTTGGCATGCCATACTCCACATAGAGTGCCATTAGTGTCCTGCGACTTGAAAGTAGCTGGTATCAGGGGCTTTGAAAGCACCTCACTGAGTACCGGCGACTGGCTTAGGAGAAGTATCGTCAGTTTTGGATCTCGACTGTCCCTCTGTCCTTTTCTTTGCGTTTATGTACTCTGGCAGTCTGATTGCTATATTTTTGGGTAGTTAAATCTGCTTCCAAAATACTTTGAGGAAAAATTACAGACGCTTAGTTGTGCGTTGGTTAAATCTAGCACAAAACTGACAGCGAAGCACGTTGTGATCAGAGCCTAGGCAAGGAATACAGTATAAATGGAAATCCTTATGACCCATTTTCTTCCCTCAAGTAATACAATTAACTTTGTCTGACATCAGTATGGACCAAGAAAAAAATAAGTTTCCCCAACGGGGTACTTAGCTTTAGTCAAGACTTTGCTTCTGAAACTTAAACATGAATATTTCTAGAGTTGGCCAACCGGCACTTGGAAAATGCTTCCGTTTCGGGCACCACGCATCAAGAAAGACTGAGGAAAACTGCGTTGGCTGCTAGTTTTATACCCCCGATGACCTGACGTCATGGAAGAGAAAAGACAGCAACCGACGCAGGACCTGAGACTTTGGAATTCAGGCCAAACGATGGCAACCGGCCAGCTGATTAGCAAAATGTAGTGACTGCAACAGTGAAACTCCAAGAAACTACAGTGGTATCGAAAAACCCTATGGTTGCAACATTCTCAGGATCTAGAAGCAATGGTTCCGATCATACCTTGCCTACACCTAGAGATCCTTTGGTGGGCAGAGGCCTTCCACCAAAACAAGGGAATACCTTTCACACCCCCTCCTGCTGCCCAAACCCTAACAGACACAGACTATGCATGGGGGGGGGGGGTCACAAGGCCGGAAAGTGCGTTCAGGCCAAATATAACCCACGTGAAATGCACCTGCATATCAAAAAGAAACGTTAGCTGTACAGAATGATCAGACAGCCTTCAAGGACCACATTCTTGTAGGACAACTAAATGGTAGACAGACAACACCACTGTTATGTGGTACATAAAGCAGTGGGGTACACATTCTTACCCCCTCTGCAGACTAGCCATGGCATTGTGGAACACAGCCATCAACTACCAAGTGCACCTACAAGCTCAATTACTCCTAGGAGAATTAAATACACTGGCAGACACACTAACCAGAAACCTCTCTGACCCACATCAGTGGAAACTGGAACCAAGGATTTTAAACATGTTGACAAGCAAATGGGGGAGCCCAGATAGACCAGTTTCCCTCGCCCCAAAACTACCTATTGGACAAATTTTGCAGAAGGACTCGCCACAAACAAGGCAGGAAAGTGGATGCTCTGTCCTTCAGCTGGAAAAATCTATCGGTTTATGCCTTCCCCCCTTGGCATCTGCTCAAAGTATTCAAAAAAAAAAAAGGCACAAACCAAGGATGATTTTGATTTCTCCAAGTGGCCACGTCAACACTGGTACTCACTCCTGCACAGAGCGGTTATATACATGTCACCTGCCTCAGACTACTTCCCTGTTGTCTCCTGCTGAGACAGTAAGCAAGGTGTCTGAGTCAGGTGCCATGGAGAAAGTTGACACACTGCATGAGCTGGTACCAATGTTGGCGAAGCCAGTCTGGAGCAATCAGAATCATGTTTGGTATGTCCTGTTTGACTTAGAACTTTGGAGAGCAGAGGCAGAGGGGGGGGGGGGGAGGGAATAGACTGATTTGAAGCATAAGTATCTTCTGCAAGATTCCCCGATTGGGAAATGCAGTTAAGCCTGTTAAATCTAGGGTTGCCAACCAGGCATCCTTGCCAAGCATAGGAATTAACTGTTTTAAGAGTCACCATCTTGAATTTTGGAATGTCCAGATAGGTGTTTTAGAGTAGACAGGTCCAGAATTGGAGGCCATGAACGGCCTTTTCTGGGTACCAGGAAAAGTCTGGAATAGAAAACCTGGCCCTTTTCCTCATCTGGTACTATTTGAATAGCGCCCATGTTTATGAGGGAAAGTACAGGTTTCTGATCCTCAGACCACTGATTGGCGGCAGGTCTGGCCATCCGTTTTGACCTGGCAGTGTGTAAATGACATCTGTATCCCTGGGACACTATTTATAACCCATCTGTCCTGGGTTATAAGTTGCCAGTTTTTTTAATGCAGAGCCAGTTTTCCCCACCTGCACTTGATGGAAATCTTTCAGTCTGCATTGATGTAGGTTTAGCTTCCATCTTTTTTTGAAAACTTCCTCAGCCTTATTGCCAAATAGGCGGTCCTGCTGCTAAGGACCATCCAA